>NC_142285.1:13336728-13961728 GCF_965620075.1 Prunus avium | reverse complement strand
GAATGTTTAGTTAGCAACACCACTGCAAATGTTAGGGGCATGGCCACAGAGCTTAGGATTTCCTCTGTCAAGATTGTAACCCCAATTAACCTTCTATGCAATTGATCGTCTTTGAGAGGTGATAGGTTCCAGCCCAAAAGAATTGAACAAAACTAACTGGTTTTTGGGTTTTGGATATAATGCCATATATGATATTAGTTTCTCTTACCATCCCTCCCCGTACTTGCACCTATTTCTTATCTTTCTTTTTTTCTGGTTTTTTGGTAAGTTAACTTCATTCAGGAATTTTTGGTCCTTAAAATTTGTTTTGTTGGATTCTATTGTTCCTCTTGTTTTATTTGGAATTTGGTTTAGCAAGACATTTCTATCAAATGAAATTTCCACAAATGAAATTTCCAATTTTGACCAAGAATTTACAGACCTGTATCATTTTCATTCATGCTTGCTTGTAATTTCTAGACCTTCATTCTCATTTTCTAATCTTCTGTTTTAATGCAGGTGTGGTTGTAATTATTTTAGTACCTTTTACACTCTCTTTTGGACATGAAGCATCACATCCTCTCATACGATCATGGAGCATACTTTGTTTTGGACAGTCCAAGTATCAAATCTTCTCAAACTTCATAGGATTGACTTTGTGGGATTAGTTCAAGACAATATTAATGTACTAGCATCATTTTGAGTAATAGAAATATAATTTAGAGTACTTTGCCTTTGTGTCTTCATTTTTGCTTCTATATATTAATTTATTTTTTAATAATTATAATGATGGGATATATATAAATATTAGAATTTTAATTTTTTTTTTATAAATAAAGAATTTCAATGACGTCTGAACTGTGTCATGAAAAATATTTCAATGACGTCTCATCAGCGTCGTTAAGTTCCATGACGCCTAGTCCGCGTCATGTAAAGTCCTAAAAGAAAGCGTCAAATAGAACGTCATTTTCTTCATGGCGCTTAATTGACGTCATCAAAACTTCATCCATGACATCGAGGACGCGTCATGGAAAGAGTAGGACGACACACGATCCGCGTCATTGAAACCCCATTCCATGACGCGGAACAGACATCGTGTTTTGAAAAAAGTTTCCACGACCCCCCCTTTCGACGACGCAGGTTACGACGCCTGATCCGCGTCATTAAATGCCTTCCATGACGCAAATCAGACGTCATAGAAGGGTTTTTGTGTTGTAGTGTGCGTTTGAACATAAATTGTCTTTCTCCTATTGATTTCGGATCGAGCCCAAAACTTGGGCAACATCATAATATGGTGGGAGGAGTCATTTGGTTAAGTTTGAGTGAAATCCGATCTCTAGAACTACCCAAAACACCAACCACTCCAATTAGGAACGAACTGCCTTTGAACTTCAATTGTCCAATTTCTTACACCTATTGATTTCGGATCGAGCCCAAAACTTGGGAAACAACATAATATGGTCGGAGGAGTCATTCGGTTAGTTTTGAGTGAAATCCAATCTCTAGAACTATGGAATACACCAACCACTCCGATTAGGAACGAACTGCCTTTGAACTTGAATTGTCCAATTTCTTACACCTATTGATTTCGGATCGAGCCCAAAACTTGGGAAACAACATAATATGGTCGGAGGAGTCATTCGGTTAGTTTTGAGTGAAATCCGATCTCTAGAACTATGGAATACACCAACCACTGCGATTAGGAACGAACTGCGTTTGAACATAAATTGTCCAAATTCTTTCACCTATTGATTTCGGATCGAGCCCAAAACTTGGGCAACATGATAATATGGTGGGAGGAGTCATTTGGTTAAGTTTGAGTGAAATCCGATCTCTAGAACTACCCAAAACACCAACCACTGCAATTAGGAACGAAATGCCTTTGAACTTGAATTGTCCAATTTCTTACACCTATTGATTTCGGATCGAGCCCAAAACTTGGGCAACATCATAATATGGTGGGAGGAGTCATTCGGTTAGTTTTGAGTGAAATCCGATCTCTAGAACTATGGAATACACCAACCACTCCGATTAGGAACGAACTGCCTTTGAACATAAATTTTCCAATTTCTTTCACCTATTGATTTCGGATCGAGCCCAAAACTTGGGCAACAACATAATATGGTGGGAGGAGTCATTTGCTTAATTTGGAGTGAAATCCGGTCTCTAGATCTACCCAAAACACCAACCACTCCAATTAGGAACGAACTGCCTTTCAACTTGAATTGTCCAATTTCTTACACCTATTGATTTCGGATCGAGCCCAAAACTTGGGCAACATCATAATGTGGTCGGAGGAGTCATTTGGTTAAGTTTGAGTGAAATCCGATCTCTAGAACTACCCAAAACACCAACCACTCCAATTAGGAACGAACTGCCTCTGAACTTGAATTCTCCAATTTCTTACAGCTATTGATTTCGGGTCGAGCCCAAAACTGGGGCAACATCATAATATGGTGGGAGGAGTCATTTGGTTAATTTTGAGTGCAATCGGATCCCTAGAACTACACAATTCACCAACCACCCCAATTAGGAACGAACTGCCATTGCCCTTGAATTGTCAAATTTCTTACACCTATTGATTTCGGATCGAGCCCAAAACTTGGGCAACATCAGAATGTGGTCGGAGGAGTCATTTGGTTAATTTTGAGTGCAATCCGATCTCTAGAACTATGGAATACTCCAATTAGGAACGAACTGCCTTTGAACTTGAATTGTCCAAATTCTTACACTATTGATTTCGGCTCGAGCCCAAAACTTGGGCAACATCATCATATGGTGGGAGGAGTCATTTGGTTAATTTTGAGTGAAATCCGATCTCTAGAACTACCCAATACACCAACCACTCCAATTAGGAATGAATTGCTTACAAACTTGAATTGTCCCATTTCTTACACCTATTGATTTCGGATCGAGCCCAACACTTGGGCAACATCATAATATGGTGGGAGGAGTCATTTGGTTAAGTTTGTGTGAAATCCGATCTCTAGAACTGCCTAAAACACTAACCACTCCAATTAGAAACGAACTGCCTTTGAACTTGAATTGTCCAATTTCTTACAGTATTGATTTCGGATCGAGCCCAAAACTTGGGCAACATCATAATCTGGTGGGAGGAGTCATTTGGTTACTTTTGAGTGAAATCCGGTCTGTAGAACTACCCAATACACCAATCATCCCAATTAGGAACGAACTGCCTTGGAACTTGAATTGTCCAATTTCTTACACCTATTGATTTCGGATCGAGCCCAAAACTTGGGCAACAACATAATAAGGTGGGAGGAGTCATTTTGGTTAAGTTTGAGTGAAATCCGATCTCTAGAACTACCCAAAACACCAACCACTCCAATTAGGAACGAACTGCCTTTGAACATAAACTGTCCAATTACTTACACCTATTGATTTCGAACCGAGCCCAAAACTTGGGCAACATCATAATATGGTGGGAGGAGTCATTTGGTTATGCTTGAGTGAAATCCGATCTCTAGAACTACCCAAAACACCAACCACTCCAATTGGGAACGAACTGCCTTTGAACTTGAATTGTCCAATTTCTTACACCTATTGATTTCGGATCGAGCCCAAAACTTGGGCAACATCATAATATGGTGGGAGGAGTCATTCGGATAAGTTTGAGTGAAATCCGATCTCTAGATCTACCCAAAACACTAACCACTCCAATTAGGAACGAACTGCTTTCGAACATGAATTGTCCAATTTCTTACACCTATTGATTTCGGATAGAGCCCAACACTCGGGCAACATCATAATATGGTGGGAGGAGTCATTTGGTTAATTTGGAGTGAAATCCGATCTCTAGAAGTACCCAAAACACCAACCACTCCAATTAGGAATGAATTGCTTACAAACTTGAATTGTCCCATTTCTTACACCTATTGATTTCGGATCGAGCCCAACACTTGGGCAACATCATAATATGGTGGGAGGAGTCATTTGGTTAAGTTTGTGTGAAATCCGATCTCTAGAACTGCCTAAAAAACATCATAACATGAATTGTCCAATTTCTTACACTTATTCAACGTAAATTTGGTTAAGTTTGTGTGAAATCCGATTAGGAACGAACTGCCTTTGAACGTAAATTGTCCAATTTCTTACACCAATTGATTTCGGATCGAACCCAAAACTTTGGCAACATCATATTATGGTGGGAGTAGTCATTTGGTTAAGTTTCAGTGAAATCCGATCTCTAGAACTACCCAAAACACCAACCACTCCAATTAGGAACGAACTGCCTTTGAAATTGAATTGTCCAATTTCTTACACCTAATGATTTCGGATCGATCCCAAAACTTGGGCAACATCATAATACGGTGGGAGGAGTCATTTGGTTAGTTTTGAGTGAAATCCGATCTCTAGAACTATGGAATACACCAACCACTCCGATTAGGAACGAACTGCCGTTGAACATAAATTGTCCAATTTCATAAACCTATTGATTTCGGATCGAGCCCAAAACTTGGGCAACATCATAATATGGTGGGAGGAGTCACTTGGTTAGTTTTGAGTGAAATCCGATCTCTAGAACTATGGAATACACCAACCACTCCGATTAGGAACGAACTGCCTTTGAACGTAACTTGTCCAATTTCTTACACCTATTGATTTCAGATCGAGCCCAAAACTTTGGCGACATCATAATACGGTGGGAGTAGTAATTTGGTTAAGTTTCAGTGAAATCCGATCTCTAGAACTACCCAAAACACCAACCACTCCAATTAGGAACGAACTGCCTTTGAACTTGAATTGTCCAATTTCTTACACCTATTGATTTCGGATCGAGCCCAAAACATGGGCAACATCACAGTATGGAGGGAGGAGTCATTTGGTTAGTTTTGAGTGAATTCCGATCTCTACAACTATGGAATACACCAAGCAATACGATTAGGAACGAACTGCCTTTGAACATAAATTGTCCAATTTCATAAACCTATTGATTTCGGATCGAGCCCAAAACTTGGGCAACATTATAATATGGTGGGTCAAGTCATTTGGTTAAGTTTGAGTGAAATCCGATCTCTAGAACTACCCAAAACACCAACCACTCCAGTTAGGAAGGAACTGCCTTTGAACTTGAATTGTCCAATTTCGTACACCTATTGATTTCAGATCGAGCTAAAAACTTGGGCAACATCATAATATGGTGGGAGGAGTCATTTGGTTAAGTTTGAGTGAAATCCGATCTCTAGAACTACCTAAAACACCAACCCCTCCAATTAGGAACGAACTGCCTTTGAACTTGAATTGTCCAATTTCTTACACCTATTGATTTCGGATCGACCCTAAAACTTGGGCAACATCATAATATGGTGGGAGGAGTCACTTGGTTAGTTTTGAGTGAAATCCGATCTCTAGAACTGTGGAATACACCAACCACTCCGATTAGGAACGAACTTCCTCTGAACGTAAATTGTCCAATTTCTTACACCTATTGATTTCGGATCGAGCCCAAAACTTTGGCAACATCACAATATGGTGGGAGGAGTCATTTGGTTAAGTTTGTGTGAAATCCGATCTCTAGAACTACCCAAAACACCAACCACTCCAATTAGGAACGAACTGCCTTTGAACTTGAATTGTCCAATTTCTTACACCTATTGATTTCGGATCGAGCCCAAAACTTGGGCAACATCATAATATGGTGGAAGGAGTCATTTGGTTAAGTTCGAGTGAAATCCAATCTCTAGAACTACCCAAAACACCAACCCCTTCAATTAGGAACGAACTGCCTTTGAACTTGAATTGTCCAATTTCATACACCTATTGATTTCGGATCAAGCCAAAACTGGGTCAGCATCATAATATGGTGGGAGGAGTGATTTGGTTAAGTTTGAGTGAAATCCGATCTCTAGAACTACCCAAAACAGCAACCACTCCAATTAGGAACGAACTGCGTTTGAACTTGAATTGTCCAATTTCTTACACCTATTGATTTCGGATCGAGCCCAAACCTTTGGCAACATCATAATATGGTGGGAGGAGTCATTTGGTTTGTTTTGAGTGAAATCCGATCTCTAGAACTACGGAATACACCAACCACTCCGATTAGGAACGAACTGCATTTGAAGATAAATTGCAAAAATTTCTTACACCTATTGATTTCGGGTAGAACCCAAAACGTGGGCAACATCATAATATGGTGGGAGGAGTCATTTGGTTACGTTTGAGCGAAATCCGATCTCTAGAACAACCCAAAACACCAACCACTCCAGTTAGGAACGAACTACCTGTGAACTTGAATTGTCCAATTTCTTACACCTATTGATTTCGGATCGAGCCCAAAACTTGGGCAACATCATAATATGGTGGGAGGAGTCATTTGGTTAAGTTTGAGTGAAATCCGATCTCTAGAACTACCCAAAACACCAACCACTCCAATTAGGAACGAACTACCTTTGAACTTGAATTGTCCAATTTCTTTCACCTATTGATTTCGGATCTAGCCCAAAACTTGGGCAACATCATAATATGGTGGGACGAGTCATTTGGTTAAGGTTGAGTGAAATCCAACCCTTAGAACTACCCAAAACTCCAACCACTCCAATCAGGAACGAACTACCTTTGAACATAAATTGTCCAATTTCTTACACCTATTGATTTCGGATCGAGAGCTAAACTTGGGCAACATCATAATATGGTGGGAGGAGTGATTTGGTTAAGTTTGAGCGAAATCTGATCTCTAGAAGTACCCAAAACACCAACCAAACCAATCAGGAAAGAACTGCCTTTGAACTTGAGTTGTCCAATTTCTTACACCTATTGATTTCGGATCGATCCCAAAACTTGGGCAACATCATAATATGGTGGGAGGAGTCATTTGGTTTGTTTTCAGTGAAATCCGATCTCTAGAACTATGGAATACACCAACCATTCCAATTAGGAATGAACTGCCTCGGAAAATAAATTGTCCAATTTCTTACACCTATTGATTTCGGATCAAGCCCAAAACTTGGGGAACATCATAAATAGGTGGGAGGAGTCATTTGGTTAGTTTTGAATAAAATCCGATCTCTAGAACTACCCAATACACCAACCACCCCAATTAGGAACGAACTGCCTTTGAACTTGAACTGTCCAATTTCTTACACCTATTGATTTCAGATCGAGCCCAAAACTTGGGCAACATCATAATATGGTAGGAGGAGTCATTTGGTTAAGTTTGAGTGAAATCCGATCTCTAGAACTACCCAAAACACCAACCTCTCCAATTAGGAACGAACTGCCTTTGAACTTGAATTGTCCAATTTCTTACTCCTATTGATTTCGGATCGAGCCCAAAACTTGGGCAACAACATAATATGGTGGGAGGAGTCATTTGGTTAAGTTTGAGTGAAATCTGATCTCTAGAACTGTGGAATACACCAACCACTCCGATTAGGAACGAACTGCCTTTGAACATAAATTGTCAAATTTCTTACACGTACTGATTTCGGATCGATCCCAAAACTTGGGCAACATCATAATATGGTAGGAGGAGTCATTTGGTTAAGTTTGAGTGAAATCCGATCTCTAGAACTACCCAAAACACCAACCAAACCAATCAGGAAAGAACCGCCTTTGAACTTGAGTTGTCCAATTTCTTACACCTATTGATTTCGGATCGATCCCAAAACTTGGGCAACATCATAATATGGTGGGAGGAGTCATTTGGTTAGTTTTGAGTGAAATCTGATCTGTAGAACTATGGAATACACCAACCACCCCGATTTGGAACGAACTGCCTTTGAACAAAAATTGTCCAATTTCATAAACTTATTGATTTCGGATCGAGCCCAAAAGTTGGGCAACATCATAATATGGTGGGTGTAGTCATTTGGTTAAGTTTGAGTGAAATCTGATCTCAAGAACTACCCAAAACACCAACCACTCCAATTAGGAACGAACTGCCTATCAACTTGAATTGTCCAATTTCTAACACCTATTGATTTCGGATCAAGCCCAAAACTTGGGCAACATCATAATACGGTGGGAGGTATCATTTGGTTAAGTTTGAGTGAAATCCGATCTCTAGAACTACCCAAAACAACAACCACTCCAATTAGGAACGAACTGCCTTTGAACTTGAATTGTCCAATTTTTTACACCTATGGATTTCGGATAGAGCCCAAAACTGGGGCAACGTCATAATATGGGGGGAGAAGTCATTTGGTTAAGTTTGAGTGAAATCAGGTCTCTAGAACTACCCAAAATACCAACCACTCCAATTAGGAACGAACTGCCTTTGAACTTGAATTGTCCAATTTCTTACATCTATTGATTCCGGATCGAGGCCAAAACTGGGGCAACATCATAATATGGTGGGGGGAGTCATTTGGTTAAGTTTGAGTGAAATCCGGTCCCCAGAACTACCCAAAACACCAACCACTCCAATTAGGAACGAACTGTCTTTAAACTTGAATTGTCCAATTTCTTACACCTATTGATTTCGGATCAAGCCCAAAACTTGGGCAACGTCATAATATGGTGGGAGGAGTCATTTGGTTAGTTTTGAGTGAAATCCGATCTCTAGAACTGTGGAATACGCCAACCACTTCGATTTGGAACAAACCGCCTTTGAACATAAATTGTCCAATTTCTTACACCTATTGTTTTCGGATCGAGCCCAAAGCTTGGGCAACATCATAATATGGTGGGAGGAGTCATTTTGGTTAAGTTTGAGTGAAATCCGATCTCTAGAACTACTCAAAACAACAACCACTCCAATTAGAAACGAACTGCCTTTGAACTTCAATTGTCCAATCACACCTATTGATTTCGGATCGAGCCCAAAACTGGGGCAGCATCATAATATGGTGGGAGGAGTCATTTGGTTAAGTTTGAGTGAAATCCGATCTCTAGAACTACCCAAAACAACAACACTCCAATTAGGAAAGAACTGCCTTTGAACTTGAATTGTCCAATTTCTTACACCTATTGATTTCAGATAGATCCCAAAACAGGGGCAACATCATAATATGGTAGGAGAAGTCATTTGGTTTAGTTTGAGTGAAATCCGGTCTCTAGAACTACCCAAAACACCAACCACTCCAATTAGGAACGAACTGCCTTCGAACTTGAATTGTCCAATTTCTTACATCCATTGATTTTGGATCGAGCCCAAAACTGGGGCAACCTCATAATATGGTGGAAGGAGTCATTTGGTTAAATTTGAGTGAAATCCGGTCCCTAGAACTACCCAAAACCCCAACCACTCCAATTGGGAACGAACTGCCTTCGAACTTGAATTGTCCAATTTCTTACACCTATTGATTTCGGATTGAGCCCAAAACCCGGGCAACATCATAATATGGTGGGAGGAGTCATTTGGTTAAGTTTGAGTGAAATCCGATCTCTAGAACTACCCAACAAAACAACCACTCCAATTAGGAACGAACTGCCTTTGAACTTGAATTGTCCAATTTCTTACACCTATCGATTTCGGATCGAGCCAAAAACTGGGGCAACATCATAATACGTGGGGAGGAGTAGTTTGGTTAAGTTTGAGTGAAATCCGATCTCTAGAACTACCCAAAACAACAACCACTCCAATTAGGAACGAACTGCCTTTGAACTTGAATTGTCCAATTTCTTACACCTATCGATTTCGGATCGAGCCAAAAACTGGGGCAACATCATAATACGTGGGGAGGAGTAATTTGGTTAAGTTTGAGTGAAATCCGATCTCTAGAACTACCCAAAACAACAACCACTCCAATTTGGAACGAACTGCCTTTGAACTTGAATTGTCCAATTTCTTACACCTATTGATTTTGGATCGAGCCCAAAACTTGGGCAACAACATAATATGGTGGGAGGAGTCATTTGGAAAATTTTGAGCGAATTCAGATCTCTAGAATTGCCCAAAACACGTACCACTCCAAGTAGGAACGAACTGCCTTTGAACTTGAATTTCCAATTTCATACACCTATTGATTTCGGATCGAGCCCAAAACTTGGGCAACAACATAATGTGGTGGGAGGAGTCATTTGGTTAGTTTTGAGTGAAATCCGAACTCTAGAACTATGGAATACACCAACCACTCCTAATAGGAACAAACTGCCTTTGAACATAAATTGTCCAATTTCTTACCCCTGTTGATTTTGGATCGAGCCCAAAACTTGGGCAACATCGCAATATGGTGGGAGGAGTCATTTGGTTAGTTTTGAGTGAAATCCGATCTCTAGAACTATGGAATACACCAACCACTGTGATTAGGAACGAACTACCTTTGAACATAAATTGTCCAATTTCTTACACCTATTGAATTCGGATCGAGCCCAAAACATGGGCAACAACATAATATGGTGGGAGGAGTCATTTGGTTAAGTTTGAGTTAAATCCGATCTCTAGAACTACCCAAAACACCAACAACTCCAATTAGGAACGAACTGCCTTTGAACTTGAATTGTCCAATTTCTTACCCCTATTGATTTCGGATCGAGCCCAAAACCTGGTTAACATTATAACATGGTGGGAGGAGACATTTGGTTTAGTTTGAGTGAGATCCGATCTCTAGAACTACCCGAAACACCAACCACTCCAATTAGGAACGAACTGCCTTTGAACTTGAATTGTCCAATTTCTTACACCTATTGATGTCGGATCGAGCCCAAAACTTGGGCAAAATTATAATATGGTGGGAGGTGTCATTTGGTTAAGTTTGAGTGAAATCCGATCTCTAGAACTACCCAAAACACCAACCACTCGAATTTGGAACGAACTGCCTTTGAACTTGAATTGTCCAATTTCTTACACCTATTGATTTTGGATCGATCCCAAAACTTGGGCAACAACATAATTTGGTGGGAGGGGTCATTTGGTAAAGTTTGAGTGCAATCCGATCTCTAGAACTACCCAAAACACCAACCACTCGAATTAGGAACGAACTGCCTTTGAACTTGAATTGTCCAATTTTTTACAACTATTGATTTCGGATCGAGCCCAAAACTTGGGAAATAGCATAATATGGTGGGAGGAGTCATTTGGTTAGTTTTGAGTGAAATCCGATCTCTAGAACTATGGAATACACCAACCACGCCGATTAGGAATAAACTGCCTTTGAACATAAATTGTCCAATTTCTTACACCTATTGATTTCGGATCGAGCCAAAAACTTGGGCAACATCATAATATTGTGGGAGGAGTGATTTGGATAAGTTTGAGAGAAATCCGATCTCTAGAACTACCCAAAACACCAACCACTCCAATTAGGAACGAACTGCCTTTCAACTTGAATTGTCCAATTTCTTACACCTATTGATTTTAGATCGAGCCCAAAACCTGGGCAACAACATAATGTGGTGGGAGGAGTCATTTGGTTAGTTTTGAGCGAAATCCGATCTCTAGAACTATGGAATACACCAACCACTGCGATTAGGAACGAACGGCCTTTGAACATAAATTGTCCAATTTCTTACACCTATTGAATTAGGATCGAGCCCAAAACATGGGCAACAACATAATATGGTGGGAGGAGTCATTCGGTTAAGTTTGAGTTAAATCCGATCTCTAGAACTACCCAAAACACCAACAACTCCAATTAGGAACGAACTGCCTTTGAACTTGAATTGTCCAATTTCATACCCCTATTGATTTCGGATCGAACCCAAAACTTGGGCAACATCATAATATGGTGGGGGGAGTCATTGCGTTAAGCTTGAGTGAAATTCAATCGCTAGAACTACCCAAAACACCAACCACTCCAATTAGGAACGAACTGCCTTTGAACTTGAATTGTCCAATTTTTTACACCTATTGATTTCGGATCGAGCCCAAAACTGGGGCAGCATCATAATATGGTGGGAGGAGTCATTTGGTTTAGTTTGAGTGAAATCCGATCTATAGAACTACCCAAAACACCAACCACTCCAATTAGGAACGAACTGCCTTTGAACTTGAATTGTCCAATTTCTTACACCTACTGATTTCGGATGGAGCCCAAAACTTGGGCAACATCATAATATGGTGGGAGGAGTCATTCGGTTAGTTTTGAGTGAAATCCGATCTCGACAACTATGGAATACACCAACCACTCCGATTACGAACGAACTGCCTTTGAACATAAATTGTCCAATTTCTTTCACCTATTGATTTCGGATCGAGCCCAAAACTTGGGCAACATCATAATATGGTGGGAGCAGTCATTTGGTTACGTTTGAGTGAAATCCGATCTCGAGAACAACCCAAAACACCAACCACTCCAATTAGGAACGAACTGCCTTTGAACTTGAATTGTCCAATTTCTTACACCTATGGATTTCGGATCGAGCCCAAAACTTGGGCAACATCATAATGTGGTGGGAGGAGTCATTTGGTTAAGTTTGAGTAAAATCCAATCTCTAGAACTACCCAAAACACCAACCACTCCAATTAGGAACGAACTTCCTTTGGACTGGAATTGTCCAATTTCTTACACCTATTGATTTCGGATGGAGCCCAAAACTTGGGCAACATCATAATATGGTGGCAGGAGTCATTTGATTAAGTTTGAGTGAAATCCGATCTCTAGAACTACCCAAAACACCAACCACTCCAATTAGGAACGAACAGCCTTTGAACTTGAATTGTCCAATTTCTTACACGTATTCATTTCGGATCGAGCCCAAAACTTGGGCAACATCATAATATGGTGGGAGGAGTCGTTTGGTTAAGTTTGAGTGAAATCCGATCCATAGAACTACCCAAAACACCAACCACTCCAAGTAGGAACGAACTGCCTTAGAACTTGAATTCTCCAATTTCTTACACCTATTGATTTCGGATCGTGCCCAAAAATGGTGGAGTCATTTGGTTAGTTTTGATTTAAATCCGATCTCTAGAACTATGGAACATACCAACCACTCCGATTAGGAACGAACTGCCTTTGAACATAAATTGTCCAATTTCTTACACCTATTGATTTCGGATCGAGCCCAAAACTTGGGCAACATCATAATATGGTGGGAGGAGTCATTTGATTAAGTTTGTGTGAAATCCGATCTCTAGAACTACCCAAAACACCAACCACTCGAATTCGGAACGAACTGCCTTCGAACATGAATTGTCCATTTTCTTTCACTTCTTGATTTTGGATCGAGCCCAATACTTGGGCAACGTCATAATATGGTGGGAGGGGTCATTTGGTTAATTTTGAGTGAAATCCGATCTGTAGAACTACCCAATACACCAACCACCCCAATTTGGAACGAACTGCCTTTGAACTTGAATTGTCCAATTTTTTACACCTATTGATTTCGGATCGAGCCCAAAACTTGGGCAACATCATAATATGGTGGGAGTAGTAATTTCGTTAGTTTTGAGTGAAATCCGATCTCTAGAACTGTGGAATAGACCAACCACTCCGATTAGGAACGAACTGCCTTTGAACATAAGTTGTCCAATTTCTTACATTTGTTGATTTCGGATAGAGCCCAAAACTTGGGCAACATCATAATACGGTGGGAGGAGTCATGTGGTTAAGTTTGAGTGAAATCCGATCTCCAGAACTACTCAAAACAACAACCACTCCAATTAGAAACGAACTGCCTTTGAACTTCAATTGTCCAATTACACCTATTGATTTCGGATCGAGCCCAAAACAGGGGCAACATCATAATATGGTAGGAGAAGTCATTTGGTTTAGTTTGAGTGAAATCCGGTCTCTAGAACTACCCAAAACACCAACCACTCCAATTAGGAACGAACTGCCTTCGAACTTGAATTGTCCAATTTCTTACATCCATTGATTTCGGATCGAGCCCAAAACTGGGGCAACCTCATAATATGGTGGAAGGAGTCATTTGGATAAATTTGAGTGAAATCCGGTCCCTAGAACTACCCAAAACCCCAACCACTCCAATTGGGAACGAACTGCCTTCGAACTTGAATTGTCCAATTTCTTACACCTATTGATTTCAGAACGAGCCCAAAACTTGGGCAACATGATAATATGGTGGGAGGAGTCATTTGGTTAAGTTTGAGTGAAATCCAATCTCAAGAACAACCCAAAACACCAACCACAACAATTAGGAACGAACTGCCTTTGAACTTGAATTGTCCAATTTCTTACACCTATTGATTTCGGATAGAGCCCAAAACTTCGGCAACAACATAATATGGTGGGAGGAGTCATTTCGCTAAGTTTGACTGAAATCCGATCTCCAGAACTACCCAAAACACCAACCGATCCAATTAGGAACGAACTGCCTTCGAACTTGAATTGTTCAATTTCTTACACCTATTGATTTCGGATCGAGCCCAAAACTTGGGCAACATCATAATATGGTGGGAGGAGTCATTTGGTTAGTTTCGTGTGAAATCCGATCTCTAGAACTGTGGAATACACCAACCACTCTGACGAGGAACGAATTGCCTTTGAACTTGAATTGTCCAATTTCTTACACCTATTGATTTTGGATCGAGCCCAAAACTTGGGCAACATCATAATATGGTGGGAGGAGTCATTTGGTTAAGTTTGAGTGAAATCCGATCTCCAAAAGTACCCAAAACACCAACCACTCCAATTAGGAACGAAATTCCTTTGAACTTGAATTGTCCAATTTCTTACACCTATTGATTTCGTATCGATCCCAAAACTTGGGCGACATCATAATATGTTGGGAGGAGTCATTTGGTTAAGTTTGAGTGAAATCCGAACTCTAGAACTAAGGAATACACCAACCACTCCGATTAGGAAGGAACTGCCTTTGAACATAAATTGTCCAATTTCTTACACATATTGATTTCGGATCGAGCCCAAAACTTTGGCAACATCATAATATGGTGGGAGGAGTCATTTGGCTAAGTTTGAGGGAAATCCGATCTCCAGAACTACCCAAAACACCAACCACTCCAATTAGGAACGAACTGCCTTTGAACTTGATTTGCCCAATTTCTTACACGTATTGATTTCGGATAGAGCCCAACACTTGGGCAACATCATAATATGGTGGGAGGGGTCATTTGGTTAATTTTGAGTGAAATCCGATCTCTAGAACTACCCAATAAACCAACCACCCCAATTAGGAACGAATTGGCTTTGACCATGAATTGTCCAAATTCTTACACCTATTGATTTCGGATCGAGCCCAAAACTTTGGCAACATCATAATATGGTGGGAGGAGTCATTTGGCTAAGTTTGAGTGAAATCCGATCTCTAGAACTACCCAAAACACCAACCACTCCAATTAGGAACGAACTGTCCTTGAACTTGAATTGTCCATTTTCTTACACCTATTGATTTCGGATCGAGCCCAAAACTTGGGCGACATCATAATATGGTGGGAGGAGTCATTTGATTAAGTTTGAGTGAAATCTGATCTCTAGAACTACCCAAAACACCAACCACTCCAATTAGGAACGAACTGCCTTTGAACTTGAATTGTCCAATTTCTTACACCTATTGATTTCGGATCGGGCCCAAAACTTGGGCAACATCATAATATGGTGGGAGGAGTCATTTGGTTAGTTTTGTGTGAAATCAGATCTCTAGATCTATGGAATACACCAACCGCTGCGATTAGGAAGGAACTGTCATTGAACATAAATTGTCCAATTTCTTACACCTATTGATTTCGGATCGTGCCAAAAACTTGGGCAACATCATAATATGGTGGGAGGTGTCATTTGGTTAAGTTTGAGTGAAATCCGATCTCTAGAACTACACAAAACACCAACCACTCCAATTAGGAACGAACTGGCTTTCAACTTGAATTGTCCAATTTCTTACACCTATTGATTTTGGATCGAGCCCAAAACTTGGGCAACATCGTAATATGGGGGGAGGAGTCATTTGGTTAAGTTTGAGTGAAATCCGACCACTAGAACTACCCAAAACACCAACCACTCCAATTTGGAACGAACTGCCTTTTAACTTGAATTGCCCAATTTCTTACACCTATTGATTTCGGATCGAGCCCAAAACTTGGGCAACATCGTAATATAATGGGAGGAGTCATTTGGTTTGTTTTGAATGAAATCCGACCACAAGAACTACCCAAAACACCAACCACTCCGATTAGGAACGAACTGCCCTTGAACATAAATTGTCCAATTTCTTACACCTATTGATTTCGTATCGAGCCCAAAACTTGGGCAACATCATAATGTGGTCGGAGGAGTCATTTGGTTCAGTTTGAGTGAAATCTGATCTCTAGAGCTACCTAAAACACCAACCACTACAATTAGAAACGAACTGCCTTTGAACTTGAATTGTCCAATTTCTTACACCTATTGATTTTGGATCGAGCCCAAAACTTGGGGAACATCATAATAGGGTGGGAGGAGTCATTTGGTTACTTTTGAGTGAAATACGATCTCTAGAACTATGGAATACACCAACCACCCCGATTTGGAACGAACTGCCTTTGAACATAAACTGTCCAATTTCTTACACCTGTTGATTTCGAATCGAACCCAAAACTTGGGCAACATCGTAATACGGTGGGAGGAGTCATTTGGTTAGTTTTGGGTGAAATACGATCTCTAGAACTATGGAATACACCAACCACTCCGATTAGGAACGAACTGCCTTTGAACATAAATTGTCTAATTTCTTACACCTATTGATTTCGGATCGAGCCCAAAACTTGGGCAACATCATAATATGGTGGGAGGAGTCTTTTGGTTAAGTTTGAGTGAAATCCGATCTCCAGAACTACCCAAAACACCAACCACTCCAATTAGGAACGAACAGCCTTTGAACTTGAATTGTCCAATTTCTTACACGTATTGATTTCGGATCAAGCCCAAAACTTGGGCAACATCATAATACGGTGGGAGGAGTCGTTTTGTTAAGTTTAAGTGAAATCCGATCTCTAGAACTACCCAATACACCAACCACCCCAATTAGGAACAAACTTCTTACGAACATGAATTGTCCAATTTCTTACACCTATTGATTTTGGATCGAGCCCCAAACTTGGGCAACATCATAATATGGTGGGAGGAGTCATTCGGTTAATTTTGAGTGAAATCTGATCTCTAGAACAACCCAATACACCAACCACCCCAATTAGGAACGAACTGGCTTTGACCTTGAATTCTCCAAATTCTTACACCTATTGATTTTGGATCGAGCCCAAAAGGTGGGCAACATCATAATATGGTGGGTGGAGTCATTTGGTTAATGTTGAGTGAAATCCGATCTCTAGAACTATGGAACACACCAACTACTTCAATTAGGAACGTACTGCCTTTGAACTTGAATTGTCCAATTTCTTACACCTATTGATTTTGGATCGAGCCCAAAACTTGGGCAACATCATAATATGGTGGGAGGAGTCGTTTGGTAAAGTTTGAGTGAAATCCGATCTCTAGAACTACCCAAAACACCAACCACTCCAATTAGGAACGAACTGCCTTTGAACTTGAATTGTCCAATTTCTTACACCAATTTAATTAGAATCGAGCCCAAAACTTGGGCAACATCATAATATGGTGGGAGGAGTCATTTGGTCAGTTTTGTGTGAAATCCGACCACTAGAACTGTGGAATACACCAACCACTCCGACGAGGAAGGAAGTGCCTTTGAACTTGAATTGTCCAATTTCTTACACCTATTGATTTTGGATCGAGCCCAAAACTTGGGCAACATCATAATATGGTGGGAGGAGTCATTTGGTTAATTTTGAGTGAAATCCGATCTCTAGAGCTACCCAATACACCAACCACCCCAATTACGAACGAACTGGCTTTGACCTTGAATTTTCCAAATTCTTACACCTATTGATTTTGGATCGAGCCCAAAACTTGGGCAACGTCATAATATGGTGGGTGGAGTCATTTGGTTAATTTTGAGAGAAATCCGATCTATAGAACTGTGGAATACACCAACCACTTCAATTAGGAACGTACTGCCTTTGAACTTGAATTGCCCAATTTCTTACACCTATTGATCTCGGATCGAGCCCAAAATTTCGGCAACAACATAATATGGTGGGAGGAGTCATTTCTCTAAGTTTGAGTGAAATCCGATCTCCGGAACTTCCCAAAACACCAACCACTCCAATTTGGAACGAACTGCCTTTGAACTTGAATTGTTAAATTTCTTACACCTATTGATTTCGGATCGAGCCCAAAACTTGGGCAACATCATAATATGGTGGGAGGAGTCATTTGGTTAGTTTTGTGTGAAATCCAATCTGTAGAACTGTGGAATACACCAACCACTCCGACGAGGAACGAACTGCCTTTCAACTTGAATTGTCCAATTTCTTACACCTATTGATTTCGGATCGAGCCCAAAACTTGGGCAACAACATAATATGGAGGGAGGAGTCATTTGGTTAAGTTTGAGTGAAATCCGACCACTAGAACTACCCAAAACCCCAACCACTCCAATTAGGAACGAACTGCCTTTCAACTTGAATTGTCCAATTTCTTACCCTTATCTATTTCGGATCGAGCCCAAAAATTGGGCAACATCATAATATGGTGGGAGGAGTCATTTGGTTAAGTTTGAGTGAAATCCGATCTACAGAACCACCCAAAATACCAACCAATCCAATTAGGAACGAACTGCCTTTGAACTTGAATTGTCCAATTTCTTACACCTACTAATTTCGGATCGAGCCCAAAACTTGGGCAACATCACAGTATGGTGGGAGGAGTCATTTGGTTAGTTTTGAGTGAATTCCGATATCTAGAACTATGGAATACACCAAGCACTTCAACTAGGGACGTACTGCCTTTGAACTCGAATTGTCCAATTTCTTACACCTATTGATCTCGGATCAAGCCCAAAACTTCGGCAACAACATAATATTGTGGGAGGAGTCATTTGGTTAAGTTTTAGTGAAATCCGATCTCTAGAACTACCCAAAACACCAACCACTCCAGTTAGGAACGAACTGCCTTTGAACTTGAATTGTCCAATTTCATACACCTATGGTATACACCAACCACTCCGATTAGGAACGAACTGCCCTTGAACATAAATTGTCCAATTTCTAACACCTATTGATTTCGGATCGAGCCCAAAACTTGGGCAACATCATAATATGGTGGGAGGAGTCATTTGGTTAAGTTTGAGTGAAATCCGATCTCTAGAACTACCCAAAACACCAACCACTCCAATTAGGAACGAACTGCCTTTGAACTTGTATTGTCCAATTTCATACACCTATGGATTTTGGATCAAGCCCCAAACCTGGGCAACATCATAATATGGTGGGAGGAGTCATTTGGTTAATTTTGAGTGAAATCCGATCTCTAGAACTATGGAATACACCAACCACTTCAACTAGGAACGTACTGCCTTTGAACTCGAATTGTCCAATTTCTTACACCTATTGATTTTGGATCTAGCCCAAAACTTGGGCAACATCATAATACGGTGGGTGGAGTCATTTGGTTAAGTTTGCGTGAAATCCGATCTCTAGAACAAAGGAACACAAAAACCACTCCAATTAGGAAGGAACTGCCTTTGAACATAAATTGTCCAATTTCTTACACCTATTGATTTTGGATCGAGCCCAAAACTTGGGCAACATCATAATATGGTGGGAGGAGTCATTTGGCTAAGTTTTAGTGAAATCCGATCTCTAGAACTACCCAAAACACCAACCACTCCAATTAGGAACGAACTGCCTTTTAACTTGAATTGCCCAATTTCTTACACCTATTGATTTCGGATCGAGCCCAAAACTTCGGCAACAACATAATATGGTGGGAGAAGTCATTTGGTTAGTTTTGAGTGAAATCCGATCTCTAGAACTATGGAATATACCAACCACTCCAATTAGAAACGAACATAAATTGTCCAATTTCTTACACATATTGATTTCGGATCGAGCCCAAAACTTTGGCAACATCATAATATGGTGGGAGGAGTCATTTTGGTTTAGTTTGAGTGAAATCCGATCTCTAGAACTACCCAAAACACCAAACCCTCCAATTAGGAATGAACTGCCTTTGAACTTGAATTGTCGAATTTCTTACACCTATTGATTTCGGATTGAGCCCAAAACTGGGGCAGCATCATAATATGGTCGGAGGAGTCATTTGGTTAAGGTTGAGAGAAATCCGATCTCTAGAACTACCCAAAACAACAACCACTCCAATTTGGAACGAACTGCCTTTGAACTTGAATTGTCCAATTTCTTACACCTCTTGATTTCGGATCGAGCCCAAAACTAGGCCAACATCATAATATGGTGGAAGGAGTCGTTTGGTTAAGTTTGAGTGACATCCGGTCTCTAGAACAACCAAAAACACCAACCACTCCAATTAGGAACGAACTGCCTTTGAACTTGAATTGTCCAATTTCTAACACCAATTGATTTCGAGCCGAAAACTTGGGCAACATCGCAATACGGTGGAAGGAGTCACTTGGTTTGTTTTGAGTGAATTCCGATCTCTAGAACTATGGAATACACCAACCACTCCGATTAGGAACGAACTGCCTTTGAACATAAATTGTCCAATTTCTTACACCTGTTGAATTCGGATCGAGCCCAAAACATGGGCAACAACATAATATGGTGGGAGGAGTCATTTGGTTAAGTTTGAGTGAAATCCTATCTCTAGAACTACCCAAAACACCAACCACTCCAATTAGGAACGAACTGAATTTGAACTTGAATTGTCCAATTTCTTACCCCTATTGATTTCGAATCGAGCCCAAAACTTGGGCAACATCATAATATGGTGGGAGGAGTCATTTGGATAAGTTTGAGAGAAATCCGATCTCTAGAACTACCCAAAACAACAACCACTCCAATTTGGAACGAACTGCCTTTGAACTTGAAATGTCCAATTTTTTACACCTCTTGATTTCGCATCGAGCCCAAAACTAGGCCAACATCATAATATGGTGGGAGGAGTCATTTGGTTAAGTTTGAGTGAAATCCGATCTCTAGAACTACCCAAAACACCAACCACTCCAATTAGGAACGAACTGCCTTTGAACTTGAATTGTCCAATTTCTTACCCCTATTGATTTCGGATCGAGCCCAAAACTTGGGCAACATCATAATATGGTGGGAGGAGTCATTATGATAAGTTTGAGAAAAATCCGATCTCTAGAACTACCCAAAACACCAACCACACCAATTAGGAACGAACTGCCTTTCAATTTGAATTGTCCAATTTCTTACACCTACTGATTTCAGATCGAGCCCAAAACCTGGGGCAGCATCATAATATCGTGGGAGGAGTCATTTGGTTAGTTTTGAGCGAAATCCGATCTCTAGAACTACGGAATACACCAACCACTTCGATTAGGAACGAACTGCATTTGAACATAAATTGTCCAATTTCTTACACCTATTGATTTCTGATCGAGCCCAAAACTTGGGCAACGTTATAATATGGTGGGAGGAGTCATTTGGTTAATCTTGAGTGAAATCCGATCTCTGGAACTACCCAAAACACCAACCACTCGAATTATGAACGAACTGCCTTTGAGCTTGAATTCTCCAATTTCTTACACCTATTGATTTCGGATCGTGCCCAAAACATGGGCAACATCAGAATATGGTGGGAGGAGTCATTTGGTTAAGTTTGAGTGAAATCCGATTGCTAGAAGTACAAAAAACACCAACCACAACAATTAGGAACGAACTGCCTTTGAACTTGAATTGTCCAATTTCTTACACCTATTGATTTCAGATCGAGCCCCAAGCTTGGGCAACATCATAATATGTTGGGATGAGTCATTTGGTTAAGTTTGAGTAAAATCCAATCTCAAGAACAACCCAAAACACCAACCACAACAATTAGGAACGAACTGCCTTTGAACTTGAATTGTACAATTTCTTACACCTATTGATTTCGGATCGAGCCCAAAACTTGGGCTACATCATAATATGGTGGGAGGAGTTATTTGGTTAAGTTTCAGTGAAATCCGATCTCTAGAACTACCCAAAACACCAACCACTCCAATTAGGAACGAACTGACTTTGAAGTTGAATTGTCCAACTTCTTACAGCTATTCATTTCGGATCGAGCCCAAAACTTGGGCAACATCATAAGATGGTGGAAGGAGTCATGTGGTTAAGTTTGCGTGAAATCCAATCTCTAGAACTACCCAAAACACCAAACACTCCAATTAGGAACGAACTGCCTTTGAACTTGAATTGTCCAATTTCTTACACCTATTGATTTCGAATCGAGCCCAAAACTTGGGCAACAGCATAATATGGTGGGAGGAGTCATTTGGTTAGTTTCGAGTGAAATCCGATCTCTAGAACTATGGAAAACACCAACCCCTCCGATTAGGAACGAACTGCCTTTGAACATAAATTGTCCAATTTATTACACCTATTGATTTCGAATCGAGCCCAAAACTTGGGCAACATCATAATATGGTGGGAGGAGTCATTTGGTTAGTTTTGAGTGAAATCCAATCTCTAGAACTACCCAAAACACCAACCACTCCAATTAGGAACGAACAACCTTTGAACTTGAATTGTCCCATTTCTTACACCTATTGATTTCGGATCGAGCCCAAAACTTGGAGAACATCATAATATGGTGGGAGGAGTCATTCGGTTAAGTTTGAGTGAAATCCGATCTCTTGAACTACCCAAAACACCAACCACACCAATTACGAACGAACTGCTTTCGAACTTGAATTGTCCCATTTCTTACACCTATTGATTTCGGATCGAGCCCAAAACTTGGGCAACATCATAATATGGTGGGAGGAGTCATTTGGTTAGTTTCGTGTGAAATCCTATCTCTAGAACTGTGGAACACCCCAACCACTCTGACGAGGAACGAACTGCCTTTCAACTTGAATTGTCCAATCTCTTACCCTTATCTATTTCGGATCGAGCCCAAAAATTGGGCAACATCATAATATGGTGGGAGGAGTCATTTGGTTAAGTTTGAGTGAAATCCGATCTACAGAACCACCCAAAATACCAACCAATCCAATTAGGAACGAACTGCCTTTGAACTTGAATTGTCCAATTTCTTACACCTATTGATTTCGGATCAAGCCCAAAACTTGGGCGACATCATAATATGGGGGGAGGAGTCGTTTGGTTAAGTTTGAGTGAAATCCGAACTCTAGAACTAAGGAATACACCAACCACTCCGATTAGGAACGAACTGCCTTTGAACATAAATTTTCCAATTTCTTACACCTATTGAATTCAGATCGAGCCCAAAACTTGGGCAACATCATAATATGGTGGGAGGAGTCGTTTGGTTAAGTTTGAGTGAAATCCGATCTCTACAACTACCCCAAACACCGACCACTACAATTAGGAACGAAGTGCCTTTGAACTTGAATTGCCCAATTTCTTGCACGTATTGATTTCGGATCGAGCCCAAAACTTGGGCAACATCATAATACGGTGGGAGGAGTCATTTGGTTAAGTTTGAGTGAAATCCGATCTCTAGAACTACCGAATACACCAACCACCCAAATTAGGAACAAACTGCTTACGAACATGAATTGTCCAATTTCTTACACCTATTGATTTTGGATCGAGCCCCAAACTTGGGCAACATCATAATATGGTGGGAGGAGTCATTCGGTTAATTTTGAGTGAAATCTGATCTCTGGAACAACCCAATACCCCAACCACCCCAATTAGGAACGAACTGGCTTTGACCTTGAATTCTCCAAATTCTTGCACCTACTGATTTTGGATCGAGCCCAAAACGTGGGCTACATCATAATATGGTGGGTGGAGTCATTTGGTTAATGTTGAGTGAAATCCGATCTCTAGAACTATGGAACACACCAACTAGTTCAATTAGGAACGTACTGCCTTTGAACTTGAATTGTCCAATTTCTTACACCAATTGATTTTGTATAGAGCCCAAAACTTGGGCAACATCATAATACGGTGGGAGGAGTCATTTGGTAAAGTTTGAGTGAAATCCGATCTCTAGAACTACCCAAAACACCAACCACTCCAATTAGGAACGAACTGCCTTTGAACTTGAATTGCCCAATTTCTTACACCTATATATTTCGGATCGAGCCCAAAACTTGGGCAACATCATAATATGGTGGGAGGAGTCATTTGGTTATTTTTGCGTGAAATCCGATCTCTAGAACTACACAAAACACCAACCACTCCAATTAGGAACGAACTGCCTTTCAACTTGAATTGTCCAATTTCTTACACCTATTGATTTCGGATCGAGCCCAACACTTGGGCAACATCATAATATGGTGGGAGGAGTCATTTGGTTAAGTTTGAGTGAAATACGATCTCCAGAACTATGGAACACACCAACCACTCCGATTCGGAAGGAACTGCCTTGGAACGTAAATTGTCCAATTTCTTACACCTATTGATTTTGGATCGAGCCCAAAACTTGGGCAACATCATACTATGGTGGGTGGAGTCATTTGGTTAATTTTGAGTGAAATCCGATCTCTAGAACTATGGAATACACCAACCAAGTCAATTTGGAACGTACTGCCTTAGAACTTGAATTGTCCAATTTCATACACCTATTGATCTCGGATCGAGCCCAAATTTTCGGCAACAACATAATATGGTGGGAGGAGTCATTTGGTTAAGTTTGAGTGAAATCCGATCTCTAGAACTACCCAAAACACCAACCACTCCAGTTAGGAACGAACTGCCTTTGAACTTGAATTGTCCAATTTCATACACCTATTGATTTTGGATCGAGCCCAAAACTTGGGCAACATCATAATATGGTGGGTGGAGTCATTTGGTTAATTTTGAGTGAAATCCGATCTCTAGAACTATGGAATACACCAATCATTCCAACTAGGAACGTACTGCCTTTGAACTTGAATTGTCCAATTTCTTACACCTATTGATTTTGGATTGAGCCCAAAACTTGGGCAACATCACAATACGGTGGGAGGAGTCATTTGGTTAAGTTTGAGTGAAATCCGATCTCTAGAACAATGGAACACTCCAACCACTCCAATTAGGAAGGAACTGCCTTTGAACATAAATTGTCCAATTTCTTACACCTATTGGTTTTGGATCGAGCCCAAAACTTGGGCAACATCATAATATGGTGGGCGGAGTTATTTGGTTAAGTTTGAGTGAAATCCGATCTCTAGAACTACCCAAAACACCAACCACTCCAATTAGGAACGAACTCCCTTTTAACTTGAATTGCCCAATTTCTTACACCTATTGATTTCGGATCGAGCCCAAAACTTGGGAAACAACATAATATGGTGGGAGGAGTCATTTGGTTAAGTTTGAGTGAAATTCGATCTCTAGAACTACACAAAACACCAACCACTCCAATTAGGAACGAACTGCCTTTAAACTTGAATTGTACAATTTCATACACCTATTGATGTCGGATCGAGCCCAAAACTTGGGCAAAAACATAATATTGTGGGAGGAGTCATTTGGTTAAGTTTGAGTGAAATCCGATCTCTAGAACTACCCAAAACACCAACCACTCCAATTAGGAACGAACTTCCTTTGAACCTGAATTGTACAATTTCATACACCTATTGATTTCGGATAGAGCCCAAAACTTGGGCAACATCAAAATATGGTGGGAGGAGTCATTAGATTAAGTTTGAGTGAAATACGATCTCTAGAACTACACAAAACACCAACCACTCCAATTAGGAACGAACTGCCTTTAAACTTGAATTGTACAATTTCATACACCTATTGATTTCGGATCGAGCCCAAAACTTGGGCGAAAACATAATATTGTGGGAGGAGTCATTTGCTTAAGTTTGAGTGAAATCCGTTCTCTAGAACTACCCAAAACACCAACCACTCCAATAAGAAATGAACTGCCTTTGAACTTGAATTGTCCAATTTCTTGCACCTATTTATTTCGGATCGAGCCCAAAACATGGGCAACATCATAATATGGTGGGAGGAGTCATTTCGTAAAGTGTGGGTGAAATCCGATCTCTAGAACTACCCAAAATACCAAGCACTCCAATTTGGAACGAACTGCCTTTGAACTTGAATTGTCCAATTTCTTACACATATTGATTTCGAATCGAGCCCAAAACTTGGGCAACATCAAAATATGGTGGGAGGAGACATTAGATTAAGTTTGAGTGAAATCCGATCTCTAGAACTACCCAAAACACCAACCACTCCAAGTAGGAACGAACTGCCTTTGAACTTGAATTGTCCAATTTCTTACACCTATTGATTTCGGATCGAGTCCAAAACTTGGGCAACATCATAATATGGTGGGAGGATTCATTTGGTTGAGTTTGAGTGAAATCCGATCTCCAGAACTATGGAATACACCAACCACTCCGATTAGGAACGAACTGCTTTTGAACATAAATTGTCCAATTTCTTACACCTATTGATTTCGGATCGAGCCCAAAACTTGGGCAACATCATAATACGGTGGGAGAAGTCATTTGGTTAAGTTTAAGTGAAATCCGATCTCTAGAACTACCCAAAACACCAACCACTCCAATTAGGAACGAACTGCCTTTGAACTTCAATTGTCCAATTTCTTACACCTATTGATTTCGAATCGACCCCAAAACTTGGGCAACATCATAATATGGTGGGAGGAGTCATTTGGTTAGTTTTGAGTGAAATCCGATCTCTACAACTATGGAATACACCAACCACTCCGATTAGGAACGAACTGCCTTTGAACATAAATTGTCCAATTTCTTACACCTATTGATTTCGGATCGAGCCCAAAACTTGGGCAACATCATAATACGGAGGGAGGAGTCATTTGGTTAAGTTTGAGTGAAATCCGATCTCTAGAACTACCCAAAACACCAACCACTCCAATTAGGAACGAACTGCCTTTGAACATGAATTGTCCAATTTCTTACACCTATTGATTTCGGATTGAGCCCAAAACTTGGGCAACATCATAATATGGTGGGAGGTGTCGTTTGGTTAAGTTTGAGTGAAATCCGATCTCTACAACTACCCAAAACACCAACCACTCCAATTAGGAACGCACTGCCTTAGAACTTGAATTATCCAATGTCTTACACCTATTCACTTCGGATCGAGCCCAAAACTTGGGCAACATCATAATATCGTGGGAGGAGTCATTTGGATAGTTTTGAGTGAAATCCGACCTCTAGAACTATGGAATACACCAACCATTCCGTTTAGGAACGAACTGCCTTTGAACATAAATTGTCCAATTTCTTACACCTATTGATTTCGGATCGAGCCCAAAACTTGGGCAACGTCATAATATGGTGGGAGTAGTCGTTTGGTTAAGTTTGAGTGAAATCCGATCTCTACAACTACCCAAAACACCAACCACTCCAATTAGGAAAGAACTGCCTTTGAACTTGAATTGTCCAATTTCTTACACCTATTGATTTCGGATTGAGCCCAAAACTTGGGCAACAACATAATACGGTGGGAGGAGTCATTTGGTTAAGTTTGTGTGAAATCCGATCTCTAGAAGTACCCAAAACACCAACCACTCCAATTAGGAACGAACTGCCTTTCAACTTGAATTGTTCAATTTCTTACACCTATTGATTTCGGATTGACACCAAAACTTGGGCAACATCATAATACGGTGTTAGCACTCATTTGGTTAAGTTTGACTGAAATCCGATCTCTAGAATTTCCCAAAACACTAACCACTCCAATTTGGAACGAACTGCCTTTGAACTTGAATTGTCCAATTTCATCCACCTATTGATTTCAGATCAAGCCGAAAACTTGGGCAAAATCATAATATGGTGGGAGGAGTCATTTGGTTAAGTTTGATTGAAATCTGATCTCTAGAAGTACCCAAAACACCAACCACTCCAATTAGGAACGAACTGCCTTTGAACTTGAATTGTCCAATTTCTTCCACCTATTGATTTCGGATCGAGCCGAAAATTTGGGCAACATCATAATATGGTGGGAGGAGTCATTTGGTTAAGTTTGATTGAAATCCGATCTCTAGAACTACCCAAAACACCAACCACTCCAATTAGGAACGAACTGCCTTTGAACTTGAATTGTCCAATTTTTACACCTACCGATTTCGGATCGAGCCAAAAACTGGGGCAACATCATAATATCTTGGGAGGACTAATTTGGGTAAGTTTGAGTGAAATCCATTCTCTAGAACTACCCAAAACACCAACCACTCCAATTAGGAACGAACTGCCTTTGAACTTGAATTGTCCAATTTCTTACACCTATTCATTTCGGATCGAGCCCAAAACTTGGGAAACATCATAATATCGTGGCAGGAGTCATTTGGTTAGTTTTGAGTGAAATCCGACCTCTAGAACTATGGAATACACCAACCACTTCGATTAGGAACGAACTTCCTTTGAACATAAATTGTCCAATTTCTTACACCTATTGATTTCGGATCCAGCCCGAAACTTGGGCAACATCATAATATGGTGGGAGGAGTCGTTTGGTTAAGTTTGAGTGAAAACCGATCTCTATAACTACCCAAAACACCAACCACTCCAATTAGGAACGAACTGCCTTTGAATTTGAATTGTCCAATTTCTGACACCTATTGACTTCGGATCGAGCCCAAAACTTGGGCAACATCATAATATCATGGGAGGAGTCATTTGGTTAGTTTTGTGTGAAATCCGACCTCTAGAACTATGGAATACACCAACCACTCCGATTAGGAACGAACTGCCTTTGAACATAAATTGTCCAATTTTTTACACCTATTGATTTCGGTTCGAGCCCAAAACTTGGGCAACATCATAATATGGTGGGAGGAGTCGTTTGGTTAAGTTTGAGTGAAATCCGATCTCTACAACTACCCAAAACACCCACCACTCCAATTAGGAACGAACTGCCTTTGAACTTGAATTGTCCAATTTCTTACACCTATTGATTTCGGTTCGAGCCCAAAACTTGGGCAACATCATAATATGGTGGGAGGACTCATTTCGTTAAGTTTGAGTGAAATCCAATCTCTAGAAGTACCCAAACCCCACCCACTCCAATTAGGAACGAACTGCCTTTGAATTTGAATTGTCCAATTTCTGACACCTATTGACTTCGGATCGAGCCCAAAACTTGGGCAACATCATAATATCGTGGCAGGAGTCATTTGGTTAGTTTTGAGTGAAATCCGACCTCTAGAACTATGGAATACACCAACCATTCCGATTAGGAACGAACTTCCTTTGAACATAAATTGTCCAATTTCTTACACCTATTGATTTCGGATTGAGCCCAAAACTTGGGCAACATCATAATATGGTGGGAGGAGTTATTTGGTTAAGTTTGAGTGAAATCCATTCTCTAGAACTACCCAAAACACCAACCACTCCAATTAGGAACGAACTGCCTTTGAACTTTTATTGTCCAATTTCTTACACCTATTGATTTCGGATCGAGCCCAAAACTTGGGCAACATCATAATATCGTGGCTGGAGTCATTTGCTTAGTTTTGAGTGAAATCCGATCTCTAGAACTATGGAATACACCAACCACTCCGATTAGGAACGAACTTCCTTTGAACTTTTATTGTCCAATTTCTTACACCTATTGATTTCGGATCGAGCCGAAATGTTGGGCAACATCACAATATGGTGGGAGGAGTCATTTGGTTAAGTTTGAGTGAAATCCGATCTCTAGAACTACCAAAAACACAACCCACTCCAATTAGGAACGAACTGCCCTTGAACTTGAATTGTCCAATTTCTTACACCTACTGATTTCGGATCGAGCGCAAACCTTGGGCAACATCGTAATATGGTGCGAGGAGTCATTTGGTTAGTTTTGAGTGAAATCCGATCTCTAGAACTATGGAATACAGCAACCACTCCGATTAGGAACGAACCGCCTTTGAACATAAATTGTCCAGTTTCTTGCACCTATTGATTTCGGATCGAGCCCAAAACTTGGGCAACATCATAATATGGTGGGAGTAGTCATTTGGTTAAGTTTGAGTGAAATCCGATCTCTGGAACTACCCAATACACCAACCACTCCGATTAGGAACGAACTGCCTTTGAACTTGAATTGTCCAATTTCTTACACCTATTGATTTCGGATCGAGCCCAAAACTTGGGCAACATCATAATATGGTGGGAGGAGTCATTTTGTTAGTTTTGAGTGAAATCCGATCTCTAGAACTATGGAATACACCAACCACTCCGATTAGGAACGAACTGCCTTATAAGATAAATTGTCCAATTTCTTACACTAATTGATTTCGGATCGATCCCAAAACTTGGGCAACATCATAATATGGTGGGAGGAGTCATTTGGTTGTGTTTGAGTGAAATCCGATCTCTAGAACTACCCAAAATGCCAACCACTCCAATTAGGAACGAACTGCCTTTGAACTTGAATTGTCCAATTTCTTACACCTATTGACTTCGGATCGAGCCCAAAACTTGGGCAACATCATAATATGGTGGGAGGAGTCATTTGGTTAAGTTTGAGTGAAATCCGATCTCTAGAACTACCCAAAACACCAACCACTCCCATTAGGACGAACTTCCTTTGAACTTGAATTGTCCAATTTCTTACACCTACCGATTTCGGATCGAGCCCAAAACTGGGGCAACATCATAATATGGTGGGAGGACTCAGTTGGTTAAGTTTGAGTGAAATCCGATCTCTAGAACTACCCAAAACACAACCACTCCAATTAGGAACGAACTACCTTTGAACTTGAATTGTCCAATTTCTTACTCCTATTGATTTCGGATCGAGCCCAAAACTTGGGCAACATCATAATATCTTGGGAGGAGTCTGTTGCGTCGATTCAGCTGCACCAAAATGGATTCAGCTGCATCTTCAACTTGTGATACTCGCAAGTGCACGAGCGGTTCGGTAGTATAACATATGTAAGTGCGAGGTCGATTCCACAGGGATTGGTGATTGAATAATCCAATTTAGTTTTCCTACACAAAACAGAAGAACAAGAAAGAAAATAAATAAAACAAGAAAGAAAGAAAAGAAAATAACTCAAGTAGATAAGTTCCCAAGTTCAATTAGATTAACGGATTGATTCTAGCTAAAGTATGATTAAGCCATGGTGTTTGGTCATAACCTTGTGTTCCTAATTCCCTAATTTGATCATTTGTTGTCTAACCTAAAATCAAGCATTAGGAACCCATTAAGCATAGAAGAACATTTTAAACAACCAAGTATGTATCTAATCCCTGTTGTCGAATGTCCATACATACTCTTCCTATTCATAGTTCAATTCGAATTAAAGCATGGTGTATACTCTTAATTCAAACCAAGATAGCTAACATGCAAGCCTAAATGGTGATCAATCATTCAAACTAGCATATTAACTTATAAGCATAATGAATAAGAACAAAAACCATAATTGAAACTTGGAAACTAATTCAACTTGAAAACTTAAGAAAAGAATTTACATTACAAAGAAAAATAAACTACAACTAAGAAGCAAAAGGAAAGCTAGAATTGAGAACTAGAAAGCAAAATTAAGAGAATTTGAGGGAGAGAAGGGAAGGGAGCTCTAGAGAAGTGTTTGAGAGCTCCCCCCCTTGGGGTGTGTTTACAAGCTTAGAGAACCTCCCTATTTATAGGCCTAAGGAAGTGAAAAATCTGAATTCAATATGGCTAATGCATACAACACTTGTTTTATAAAATCTGAAATGGTTGATGCACTTGTATTAGAAAATTTGAATTGGTTGATGCACTTCACCAATAAATCCCACCAGCAGCCCTAGCTCATCTTCATGTCACCATGACCAAGCTTCCAACCAGCTCAATAGCTCATGCCTAGCTCACCATGACCAAGCTTCCAACCAGAAACAATAGCTCATCCTGAGGTCAGCATGACCAGCAACTTCAAGGGCTTACGAATTGGGCTTCCCTTAATAAAATTAAGGCTTTAAGCACTCAAACTTGAAGTTCAGAATGTCTTCTTTCCAGCCATATATCATTTGGGCCAATCCAAGGTCGGAGGAGGAAGTTAAGGCCAAAACAAATTGCTAACTCATTTTGCGCGCTGATAAAATCCATCCTGAGCATGGCTCTGTGTTTTCTAGGTAACAGACTCCATATTTATCCAATGGGGCTGACTTTTGGATATGTTATAGTACACACCTATTGGAACAACTTTCATGAAGAATTCTGCCTCATCCGAGCTGTGCAGGTTGCTGAAACAAAGCTTGCAATATGACCTACGGAACTAGACTGGCAGGGGGCTGTAGCCAAAATGAGTTTGTCTTTTAAGCTCTTCATCAAACTAGCATATTAACTTATAAGCATAATGAATAAGAACAAAAACCATAATTGAAACTTGGAAACTAATTAAACTTGAATACTTAAGAAAGAATGTACATTACAAATAAAATTAAAGTAGAACTTGAAAACTTGAAGGAAAATTTAGTAAAATCATTTTGTTACAACAATTGACAACTTGAAAGGAAACTAAGAGAATTTGAGGGAGAGAAGGGAAGGGAGCTCTAGAGAAGTGTTTGAGAGCTCCCCCCCTTGGGGTGTGATTTATGAAGCTTGAAGACTTCTCTATTTATAGGGCTAAGAGGGAGGAACATCATGATGAAATCCAACACCACCATTCCTCTTTTAATACAACCCATAACTCCCACTTCATCTTGTCAATGTTAGTGTGGTTGGAATCAACTCCATCCCATACTTCTTTTGTTGCACCTCAAGCTATCTTCACATGGGTTTGCTGGTTTCTTCTTTTAGCATGGAGGTCTGGCTCTTTATTTGCTGCCAACCCATGTGCTGCTAGTCTTTGTTGCTGGCTAATAAAGTTCTTTTGCTGTTGCACATGTGTTGCTGGAAAAACGAATCCTCCTGAGCAGGGTTCAGTGTTGGACGGGATGAGGACTCTAGATATCTTCAATTGGGCTCAAATTTGGATATGTTATACTAGACACCCATTGGAACAACTTCTATGAACAATGTCTCCTCATCCGAGTTGTGCACATTGCTGAAATGAGATCTGCAAGGTGACTTACGAAACTGGACTGACAAGGAATGTGGCCCAAATTTGGGTTTGCCTTTAAGCTCTTGCTCTTCTCCCAATCACCCCTTAACATGCATGGATTGCATCTTTTCCTATCCAAAGCCATCATTTTCACCTAAAGCTCAATGAACTAAAAGATAAACACAAAAAAAGATTAAAAGCACAAGTTTAACTAAAAAACATAACCAAATCATAAGCTAGAATGGTACAAAATGATATACAATTATGAACCGATCAAATACCCCAAAACCTAGATTTTGCTAGTCCTCGAGCAAAACAAAAGGAAAACAAAGATAAAACAAAACAAGAAGTTAACTAGACCACTTTCGCAGGTAATTCGATTGCATTGAGTCATTTGGTTAGTTTTGAGTGAAATCCGACCTCTAGAACTATGGAATACACCAACCACTCCGATTAGGAACAAACTGCCTTTGAACATAAATTGTCCAATTTCTTACACCTATTGATTTCGGATCGAGCCCAAAACTTGGGCAACATCATAATATGGTGGGAGGAGTCGTTTGGTTAAGTTTGAGTGAAATCCGATCTCTACAACTACCCAAAACACCAACCACTCCAATTAGGAACGAACTGCCTTTGAACTTGAATTGTCCAATTTCTTACACCTATTGATTTCGGATCGAGCCGAAATGTTGGGCAACATCATAATATGGTGGGAGGAGTCATTTGGTTAGTTTTGAGGGAAATCCGATCTCTAGAACTATGGAATACACCAACCACTCCGATTAGGAACGAACTGCCTTAGAAGATAAATTGTCCAATTTCTTACACCTATTGATTTCGGATCGATCCTAAAACTTGGGCAACAACATAATATGGTGGGAGGAGTCATTTGGTTAAGTTTGAGTGAAATCCGATCTCTAGAAGTACCCAAAACACCAACCACTCCAATTAGGAACGAACTGCCTTTGAACTTGAATTGTCCAATTTCTTACACATATTGATTTCGGATGGAGCCCAAAACTGGGGCAACCACATAATATGGTGGGAGGAGTCATTTGCTTAAGTTTGAGTGAAATCCAATCTCTAGAACTACCCAAAACACCAACCACTCCAATTAGGAACGAACTGCCTTTGAACTTGAATTGTCCAATTTCTTACACCTATTGATTTCGGATCGAGCCGAAATGTTGGGCAACATCATAATATGGTGGGAGGAGTCATTTGGTTAGTTTTGAGGGAAATCCGATCTCTAGAACTATGGAATACACCAACCACTCCGATTAGGAACGAACTGCCTTAGAAGATAAATTGTCCAATTTCTTACACCTATTGATTTCGGATCGATCCTAAAACTTGGGCAACAACATAATATGGTGGGAGGAGTCATTTGGTTAAGTTTGAGTGAAATCCGATCTCTAGAAGTACCCAAAACACCAACCACTCCAATTAGGAACGAACTGCCTTTGAACTTGAATTGTCCAATTTCTTACACATATTGATTTCGGATGGAGCCCAAAACTGGGGCAACCACATAATATGGTGGGAGGAGTCATTTGCTTAAGTTTGAGTGAAATCCAATCTCTAGAACTACCCAAAACACCAACCACTCCAATTAGGAACGAACTGCCTTTCAACTTGAATTGTCCAATTTCTTACACCTATAGATTTCGGCTCGAGCCCAGAACTTGGGTAACATCATAATATGGTGGGAGGAGTCATTTGGTTATGTTTGAGTGAAATCCGATCTCTAGAACTACCCAAAACCCCAACCACTCCAATTAGGAACGAACTGCCTTTGAACTAAAATTTTCCAATTTCTTACACCTATTGATTTGGGATCGAGCCCAAAACTTGGGCAACATCATAATATGGTGGGAGGAGTCATTTGGTTAATTTTAAGTGGAATCCGATCTCTAGAACTACCCAATACACCAACCACCCCATTAAGAACGAACTGCCTTTCAACTTAAATTGCCCAATTTCTTACCCCCATTGATTTCGGATCGAGCCCAAAACTTGGGCAACACCATAATATGGTGGGAGGATTCATTTGGTTAAGTTTGAGTGAAATCCGAACTCTACAACTACCCAAAACACAAACCACTCCAATTAGGAATGAACTGCCTTTGAACTTGAATTTTCCAATTTCTTAAACCTATTGATTTCGGATCGAGCCCAAAACTTGGGCAAAATCATAATATGGTGGGAGGAGTCATTTGGATAGTTTTGAGTGAAATCCGATCTCTAGAACTATGGAATACAACAACCACTCCGATTAGGAACGAACTGCCGTTGAACATAAATTGTCCAATTTCTTACACCTATTGATTTCGGATTGAGCCCAAAACTTGGGCAACATCATAATATGGTGGGAGGAGTCATTTGGTTAAGTTTGAGTGAAATCCGAACTCTACAACTACCCAAAACACAAACCACTCCAATTAGGAATGAACTGCCTTTGAACTTGAATTTTCCAATTTCTTAAACCTATTGATTTCGGATCGAGCCCAAAACTTGGGCAATATCATAATATGGTGGGAGGAGTCATTTGGATAGTTTTGAGTGAAATCCGATCTCTAGAACTATGGAATACAACAACCACTCCGATTAGGAACGAACTGCCTTTGAACTAAAATTTTCCAATTTCTTACACCTATTGATTTCGGATCGAGCCCAAAACTTGGGCAACATCATAATATGGTGGGAGGAGTCATTTGGTTAAGTTTGAGTGAAATCCGATCTCTAGAACTACCCAAAACACCTACCACTCCAATTAGGAAAGAACTACCCTTGAACTTGAATTGTCCAATTTCTTACACCTATTGATTTCGGATCTAGCACAAAACTTGGGCAACATCACAATATGATGGGAGGAGTCATTTGGTTAGTTTTGACTGAAATCCGATCTCTAGAACTATGGAATACAACAACCACTCTGATTTGGAACGAACCGCCTTTGAACATAAATTGTCCAGTTTCTTGCACCTATTGATTTCGGATCGAGCCCAAAACTTGGGCAACATCATAATACGGTGGTACGAGTCATTTGGTTAAGTTTGAGTGAAATCCGATCTCTAGAACTACCCAATTCGCCAACCACCCCAATTAGGAACGAACTGCCTTTGAACTTGAATTGTCCAATTTCTTACACCCATTGAGTTCGGATCGAGCCCAGAACTTGGGCAACGTCACAATATGGTGGGAGGAGTCATTCGGTTAAGGTTGAGTGAAATCCGATCTCTAGAACTACCAAAAACACAAACGACTCCAATTAGGAATGAACTGCCCTTGAACTTGAATTGTCCAATTTCTTACACCTACAGATATCGGATCGAGCCCAAAACTGGGGCAACATCATAATATGGTGGGAGGAGTCATTTGGTTAGTTTTAAGTGAAAACCGATCTCTAGAACTATGGAATACACCAACCACTCCGATTAGGAACGAACCGCCTTTGAACATAAATTGTCCAGTTTCTTAAACCTATTGATTTCGGATCGAGCCCAAAACTTGGGCAACATCATAATATCGTGGGAGGAGTCATTTGGTTACGTTTGAGTGAAATCCAATCTCTAGAACTACCGAAAACACCTACCACTCCGATCTCTAGAACTATGGAATACACCAACCACTCCGATTAGGAATGAACTGCCTTTGAACATGAATTGTCCACCCTCTTACACCTATTGATTTCGGATCGAGTCCAAAACTTGGGAAACATCATAATATGGTGGGAGCAGTCATTTGGTTAATTTTGAGTAAAGTCCGATTTCCAGAATTACCCAATACACCAACCACTCCAATTAGGAACGAACTACCTTTGAACTTGAATTGTCCAATTTCTTACCCTTATTGATTTCGGATCGAGCCCAAAACTTGGGCAACATCACAATATGGTGGGAGGAGTCATTTGTTAATTTTGAGTGAAATTCGATCCCTAGAACTACCCAAAACACCAACCACTCCCATTAGGAACGAACTGCCTTTGAACTTGAATTGTCCAATTTCTTACACATATTGATTTCGGATCGAGCCCAAAACTTGGGCAACAGCATAAAATGGAGGGAGTAGTCATTTGGTTAAATTTGAGTGAAATCCGATCTCCAGAACTACCCAATACACGAACCCACCCAATTAGGAACGAACTTCCTTTGAACATGAATTATCCAATTTCTTACACCTATTGATTTCGGATCGAGCCCAAAACTTGGGCAACATCATAATATGGTGGGAGGAGTCATTTGGTTAAGTTTGAGTGAAATCCGATCTCTAGAACTACCCAAAACACCAAACACTCCAATTAGGAACGAACTGCCTTTGAACATGAACTGTCCAATTTGTTACCCCTATTTATTTCTGATCGAGCCCAAAACTTGGGCAACAACATAATATGGTGGGAGGAGTCATTTGGTTAAGTTTGAGTGAAATCCGATCTCTAGAACTACCGAAAACACCAACCACTCCAATTAGGAACGAACAGCCTTTGAACTTGAATTATCCAATTTCTTACACCTTTTGATTTCGGATCGAGCCCAAAACTTGGGCAATATCATAATTTGGTGGGAGGAGTCATTTGGTTAGTTTTGAGTGAAATCCGATCTCTAGAACTATGGAATATATCAACCACTCCGATTTGGAACGAACTGCCTTTGAACATAAATTGTCCAATTTCTTACACCTATTGATTTCGGAATGAGCCCAAAACTTGGGCAACTCCATAATATGGTGGGAGGAGTCATTTGGTTCAGTTTGAGTGAAATCCGATCGCTAGAACTGCCCAAACCACCAACCACTCCAATTAGGAACGAACTGCCTTTCAACTTGAATTGTCCAATTTCTAACACCTCTTGATTTCGGATCGAGCCCAAAACTTGGGTAACATCATAATATGGTGGGATGAGTCATTTGGTTAAGTTTGAGTGAAATCCGATCCCTAGAACTACCCAAAACACCAACCACTCCAATTAGGAACGAACTGCCTTTGAACTTGAATTGTCCACTTTCTTACACCTACTGATTTTGGATCGAGCCCAAAAATTTAGGAACATCATAATATGGTGGGAGGAGTCATTTGGTAAGTTTTGATTTAAATCCGATCTCTATAACTATGGAATATACCAACCACTCTGATTAGGAACGAACTGCCTTTGAACATAAATTTTCCAATTTCGTACACCTATTGATTTCGGATCGAGCCCAAAACTTGGGCAACATCATAATATGGTGCGAGGAGTCATTTGGTTAAGTTCGAGGGAAATCCGATCCGTAGAACAACCCAAAACACCAACCACTCTAATTAGGAACGAACTGCCCTTGAACTTGAATTATCCAATTTCTTATACCTTTAGATTTTGGATCGAGCCCAAAACTTGGGCAACAACATAATATGGTGGGAGGAGTCATTTGGTTAAGTTTGAGTGAAATCCGATCATTAGAACTACCCAAAACACCAACCACTCCAATTAGGAACGAACTGCCTTTCAACTTGAATTGTCCAATTTCTAACACCTAATGATTTCGTATAGAGCCCAAAACTTGGCCAACATCATAATATCGTGGGAGGAGTCATTTGGTTAAGTTTCAGTGAAATCCGATCTCCAGACCTACCCAAAACACCAACCACTCCAATTAGGAACGAACTGCCTTTGAACATGAATTGTCCAATTTCTTACCCCTATTTATTTCTGATCGGGCCCAGAACTTGGGCAACATCATAATATGGTGGGAGGAGTCATTTGGTTAAGTTTGAGTGAAATCCGTTCTCTAGAACTACCCAATACACCAACCACTCCAATTAGGAACGAACTGCCTTTGAACTTGAATTATCCAATTTCTTACACCTTTTGATTTCGGATCGAGCCCAAAACTTGGGGAACATCATAATATGGTGGGAGGAGTCATTTGGTGAAGTTTGAGTGAAATCCGATCATTAGAACTACCCAAAACACCAACCACTCCAATTAGGAACGAACTGCCTTTCAACTTGAATTGTCCAATTTCTAACACCTATTGATTTCGGATCGAGCCCAAAACTTGGCCAACATCATAATATGGTGGGAGGAGTCATTTAGTTAAGTTTGAGTGAAATCCGATCTCTAGAACTACCCAAAACACCAACCACTCCAATTAGGAACGAACTGCCTTTGAACTTGAATTGTCCAATTTCTAACACCTGTTGATTTCGGATCGAGCAGAAAACTTGGGCAACATCATAATATGGTGGGAGGAGTCATTTGGTTAAGTTTGAGTGAAATCCGATCCCTAGAACTACCCAAAACACCAACCACTCCAATTAGGAACGAACTGCCTTTGAACTTGAATTGTCCAATTTCTTACACCTATTGATTTTGGATCGAGCCCAAAAATTGAGGAACATCATAATATGGTGGGAGGAGTCATTCGGTTAGTTTTGATTTAAATCCGATATCTAGAACTATGGAATATACCAACCACTCCGATTAGGAACGAACTGCCTTTGAACATAAATTTTCCAATTTCTTTCACCAATTGATTTCGGATCGAGCCCAAAACTTGGGCAACATCATAATATGGTGGGAGGAGTCATTTGGTTAAGTTTGAGGGAAATCCGATCCCTAGAACTACCCAAAACACCAACCACTCTAATTAGGAACGAACTACCTTTGAACTTGAAATATCCAATTTCTTATCCCTTTTGATTTTGGATTGAGCCCAAAACATGGGCAACGTCAAAATATGGTGGGAGGAGTCATTTGGTTAGTTTTGAGTGAAATCCGATCTCTAGAACTATGGAATACACCAACCACTCCGATTAGGAACGAACTGCCTTTGAACATAAATTGTCCAATTTCTTAAACCTATTGATTTCGGATCGAGCCCAAAACTTGGGCAACATCATAATATGGTTGGAGGAGTCATTTGATTAAGTTTGAGTGAAATCCGATCTCTAGAACTACCCAAAACACCAACCACTTCAATTAGGAACGAACTACTTTTGAACTTGAATTGTCCAATTTCTTACACGTATTGATATCGGATCGAGCCCAAAACTTGGGCAACATCATAATACGGTGGGAGGAGTCATTTGGTTAAGTTTGAGTGAAATCTGATCTCTAGAACTACCCAAAACACCAACCACTCCAATTCGGAACGTACTGCCTTTGAACTTGAATTGTCCAATTTCTTACACGTATTGATATCGGATCGAGCCCAAAACTTGGGCAACATCACAATATGGTGGGAGGAGTCATTTGGTTAAGTTTGAGTGAAATCCGATCTCTAGAACTATGGAAAACATCAACCACTCCGATTAGGAACGAACTGCCTTTGAACATAAATTGTCCAATGTCTTAAACCTATTGATTTAGGATCGAGCCCAAAACTTGGGCAACATCATAATATGGTGGGAGGAGTCGTTTGGTTGGTTTTGAGTGAAATACGATCTCTAGAACTACCCAAAACACCAACCACTCCAATTAGGAACGTTCCGCCTTTGAACTTGAATTGTCCAATTTCTTACACGTATTGATTTCCGATCGAGCCCAAAACTTTGGCAACATCGTAATATGGTGGGAGGAGTCATTTGGTTAAGTTTGAGTGAAATCCGATCTGTAGAACTAATCAAAACACAAAACACTCCAATTAGGAACGAACTGCCTTCGAACTTGAATTGTCCAATTTCTTACACCAATTGATTTCGGATCGATCCCAAAACTTGGGCAACATCATAATATGGTGGGAGGAGTCAGTTGGTTAGTTTTGAGTGAAATCCGATCTGTAGAACTATGGAATACACCAACCACTCCAATTAGGAACGAACTGCCTTTGAACATAAATTGTCCAATTTCTTACACCTATTGATTTCGGATCGAGCCCAAAACTTGGGCAACATCATAATATGGTGGGAGTAGTCATTTGGTTAAGTTTGAGTGAAATGCGATCTCTAGAACCACCGAAAACACAAACCACTCCAATTAGGAACGAAGTGCCTTTGAACTTGAATTGTCCAATTTCTTACACCTATTGATTTCGGATCTTTCCGAAAACTTGGGCAACATCATAATATGGTGGGAGGAGTCATTTGGTTAAGTTTGAGTGAAATCCAATCTTTAGAACTACCCAAAATACCAACCACTCCAATTAGGAACGAACTGCCTTTGAACTTGAATTGTCCAATTTCTTACACCTATTGATTTCGGATCGAGCCCAAAACTTGGCCAACATCATAATATGGTGGGAGGAGTCATTTGGTTAAGTTTGAGTGAAATACGATCTCTAGAACTATGGAACACACCAACCACTCCGATTAGGAAGGAAATGCCTTTGAACATAAATTGTCCAATTTCTTACACCTATTGATTTTAGATCGAGCCCAAAACTTGGGCAACATCGTAATATAGTGGGAGGAGTCATTTGGTTAAGTTTGAGTGAAATTCGATATCTAGAACTACCCAAAACACCAACCACTCCAATTAGGAACGAACTGCCTTTGAACTTGAATTGTCCAATTTCTTACACCTATTGATTTCGGATCGAGCCCAAAACTTGGGCAATATCATAATATGGTAGGAGGAGTCATTTGGTTAAGTTTGAGTGAAATCTGATCTCTAGAACTACCCAAAACACCAACCACTCCAATTAGGAACGAACTGCCTTTGAACTTGAATTGTCCAATTTCTTACACCTATTGATTTCGGATCGAGCCCAAAACTTGGGCAACATCATAATATGGTGGGAGGAGTCCTTTGGTTAGTTTTGAGTGAAATCCGATCTCTAGAACTTTGGAATACAACAACCACTCCGATTAGGAACGAACTGCCTTTGAACTAAAATTTTCCAATTTCTTACACCTATTGATTTCGGATCGAGCCCAAAACTTGGGCAACATCATAATATGGTGGGAGGAGTCATTTGGTTAAGTTTGAGTGAAATCCGATCTCTAGAACTACCCAAAACACCAACCACTCCAATTAGGAACGAACTGCCTTTGAACTTGAATTGTCCAATTTCATACACCTATTGATTTTGGATCGAGCCCCAAACCTGGGCAACATCATAATATGGTGGGAGGAGTCATTTGGTTAATTTTGAGTGAAATCCGATCTCTAGAACTGCCCAATACACCAACCACCCCAATTACGAACGAACTGGCTTTGACCTTGAATTGTCCAAATTCTTACCCCTATTGATTTTGGATCGAGCCCAAAACTTGGGCAACATCACAATATGGTGGGAGTAGTCATTTGGTTAAGGTTGAGTGAAATCCGATCTCTAGAACTACCAAAAACACCAACCACTCCAATTAGGAACGAACTGCCCTTGAACTTGAATTGTCCAATTTCTTACACCTACTGATTTCGGATCGAGCCCAAATCCTGGGCAACATCATAATATGGTGGGAGGAGTCATTTGGTTAGTTTTAAGTGAACACCGATCTCCAGAACTATGGAATACACCAACCACTCCGATTAGGAACGAACCCCCTTTGATCATAAATTGTCCAGTTTCTTGCACCTATTGATTTCGGATCGTTCCCAAAACGTGGGCAGCATCATAATATGGTGGGAGGAGTCATTTGGTTAAGTTTGAGTGAAAGCCGATCTCTAGAACTACCCAAAACACCAACCACTCCAATTAGGAACCAACTGCCTTTGACCTTGAATTGTCCAAATTCTTACACCTATTGATTTTGGATCGAGCCCAAAACTTGGGCAACATCATAATATGGTGGGTGGAGTCATTTGGTTAATTTTGAGTGAAATCCGATCTCTAGAACTATGGAATACACCAACCACTTCAATTAGGAACCTACTGCCTTTGAACTTGAATTGTCCAATTTCTTACACCTATTGATTTCGGATAGAGCCCAACACTTGGGCAACGTCATAATATGGTGGGAGGAGTCATTTGGTTAAGTTTGAGTGAAATACGATCTCTAGAACTATGGAACACACCAACCACTCCGATTAGGAAGGAACTGCCTTTGAACAAAAATTGTGCAATTTCTTACACCCATTGAATTTGGATCGAGCCCAAAACTTGGGCAACATCATAATATGGTGGGAGGAGTCATTTGGTTAAGTTTGAGTGAAATCCGATCTCTAGAACTACCCAAAACACCAACCACTTCAATTAGGAACGAACTGTCTTTGAACTTGAATTGTCCAATTTCTTACAGCTATTGATTTCGGATCGAGCCCAAAACTTGGGCAACATCACAATATGGTGGGAGTAGTCATTTGGTTAAGGTTGAGTGAAATCCGATCTCTAGAACTACCAAAAACACCAACCACTCCAATTAGGAACGAACTGCCTTTTAACTTGAATTGCCCAATTTCTTACACCTATTGATTTCGGATCGAGCCCAAACCTTGGGCAACAACATAATATGGTGGGAGGAGTCATTTGGTTAGTTTTGAGTGAAATCCAATCTCTAGAACTATGGAATACACCAACCACTCCGATTAGGAACAAACTGCCCGTGAACAAAAATTGTCCAATTTCTTACACCTATTGATTTCGGTTCGAGCCCAAAACTTGGGCAACATCATAATATGGTGGGAGGAGTCATTTTATTAAGTTTTAGTGAAATCCGATCTCTAGAACTACCCAAAACAACAACAACTCCAATTACGAACGAACTGCCTTTGAACTTCAATTGTCCAATTTCTCACACATATTGGTTTCTGATCGAGCCCAAAACTTGTGCAACATCATACTATGGTGGGAGGAGTCATTTGGTTAAGTTTGGATGAAATCCGATCTCTAGAACTACCCAAAACACCAACCACTCCAATTTGGCACGAACTGCCTTTAAACTTGAATTGTCCATTTTCTTACACCTATTGATTTCGGATCGAGCCCAAAACGAGGGCGACATCATAATATGGTGGGAGGAGTCATTTGGTTAAGTTTGAGTGAAATCCGCTATCTAGAACTACCCAAAACACCAACCACTCCAATTAGGAACGAACTGCCTTTGAACTTGAATTGTCCAATTTCCTACACCTATTGATTTCGGATCGAGCCCAAAACTTGGGCAACATCATAATCTGGTGGGCGGAGTCATTTGGTTAGTTTTGAGTGAAAGCAGATCTCTAGAACTATGGAATACACCAACCACTACGATTAGGAAGGAACTGCCTCTGAACATAAATTGTCCAGTTTCTTACACCTATTGATTTCGGATCGAGCCCAAAACTTGGGCAACATCATAATATGGTGGGAGGAGTCATTTGGTTAAGTTTGAGTGAAATCCGATCTCTAGAACTACACAAAACACCAACCACTCCAATTAGGAACGAACTGCCTTTGAACTTGAATTGTCCAATTTCCTACACCTATTGATTTCGGATCGAGCCCAAAACTTGGGCAACATCTTAATATGGTGGGGGGAGTCATTTGGTTAGTTTTGAATGAAATCCGATCTCTAGAACTATGGAATACACCAACCACTCCGATTTGGAACGAACTGCCCTTGAACATAAATTGTCCAATTTCTTACACCTATTGATTTCGGATCGAGCCCAAAACTTGGGCAACATCATAATGTGGTCGGAGCAGTCATTTGGTTAAGTTTGAGTGAAATCCGATCTCTAGAGCTACCCAAAACACCAACCACTCCAATTAGAAACGAACTGCCTTTGAACTTGAATTGTCCAATTTCTTACACCTATTGATTTCGGATCGAGCCCAAAGATTGGGCAACATCATAATATGGTGGGAGGAGTCATTTGGTAAATTTTGAGTCAAATCCGATCTTTAGAACTACCCAAGACCCCAACCACCCCAATTAGGAACAAACTGCTTTCGAACATGAATTGTCCAATTTCTTACACCTATTGATTTCGGAACGAGCCCAAAACATGGGCAACATCATAATGTGGTCGGAGGAATCATTTGGTTAAGTTTGAGTGAAATCCGATCACTAGAACTACCCAAAACACCAACCACTCCAATTAGGAACGAACTGCCTTTGACCTTGAATTGTCCAAATTTTTACACCTATTGATTTTGGATCGAGCCCAAAACTTGGGCAACATCATAATATGGTGGGTGGAGTCATTTGGTTAATTTTGAGTGAAATCTGATCTCTAGAACTATGGAATACACCAACTACATCAATTAGGAACGTACCGCCTTTGAACTTGAAATGTCCAATTTCTTACACCTATTGATTTCGGATAGAGCCCAACACTTGGGCAACATCATAATATGGTGGGAGGAGTCATTTGGTTAAGTTTGAGTGAAATACGATCTCTAGAACTATGGAACACACCAACCACTCCGATTAGGAAGGAACCTGCCTTTGAACAAACATTGTCCAATTTCTTACACCTATTGAATTTGGATCGAGCCCAAAACTTGGGCAACATCATAATATGGTGGGAGGAGTCATTTGGTTAAGTTTGAGTGAAATCCGATCTCTAGAACTACCCAGAACACCAACCACTCCAATTAGGAACGAACTGCCTTTGAACTTGAATTGTCCATTTTCTTACACCTATTGATTTCGGATCGAGCCCAAAACTTGGCCGACATCATAATATGGTGGGAGGAGTCATTTGGATAAGTTTGAGTGAAATCCGATCTCTAGAACTACCCAAAACACCAACCACTCCAATTAGGAACGAACTGCCTTTTAACTTGAATTGTCCAATTTCTTACACCTATTGATTTTGGATAGAGCCCAAAACTTGGGGAACATCTTAATATGGTGGGAGCAGTCATTTGGTTAAGTTTGAGTGAAATCCGATCTCTAGAACAACCCAAAACACCAACCACTCCAATTAGGAACGAACTGCCTTCGAACTTCAATTGTCCAATTTCATACACCTATTGATCTCGGATCGAGCCCAAAACTTCGGCAACAACACAATATGGTGGGAGGAGTCATTTTGCTAAGTTTGAGTGAAGTCCGACCCCCAGAACTACCCAAAACACCAACCACTCCAATTAGGAACGAACTGCCTTTGAACTTGAATTGTTCAATTTCTTACACCTATTGATTTCGGATCGAGCCCAAAACTTGGGCAACATCATAATATGGTGGGAGGAGTCATTTGGTTAAGTTTGAGTGAAATCCAATCTCTAGAACAACCCAAAACACCAACCAATCCAATTAGGAACGAGCTGCCTTTGAACTTGAATTGTCCAATTTCTTACACCTATTGATTTCGGATCGAACCCAAAACTTTGGCGACATCATAATATGGTGGGAGGAGTCATTTGGTTAAGTTTGAGTGAAATACGATCTCTAGAACTATGGAACACACCAACCACTCCGATTAGGAAGGAACTGCCTTTGAACATAAATTGTCCAATTTCTTACACCTATTGATTTTGGATCGAGCCCAAAACTTGGACAACATCATAATATGGTGGGAGGAGTCATTTGGTTAAGTTTGAGTGAAATCCGATATCTAGAACTACCCAAAACACCAACCACTCCAATTAGGAACGAACTGCCTTTGAACTTGAATTGTCCAATTTCTTACACCTATTGATTTCGGATCGAGCCCAAAACTCGGGCAACATCATAATATGGTGGGAGGAGTCATTTGGTTATGTTTGAGTGAAATCCAATCTGTAGAACTACCCAAAACACCAACCACTCCAATTAGGTACGAATTGCCTTTGAACTTGAATTGTCCAATTTCTTACACCTATTGATTTCGGATCGAGCCCAAAACGTGGGTGACATCATAATATGGTGGGAGGAGTCATTTGGTTAAGTTTGAGTGAAATCCGATCTCTAGAACTATGGAACACACCAACCACTCCGATTAGGAATGAACTGCCTTTGAACATAAATTTTCCAATTTCTTAGACCTATTGATTTTGGATCGAGCCCAAAACTTGGGTAACATCATACTATGGTGGGAGGAGTCATTTGGTTAAGTTTGAGTTAAATCCGATCTCTAGAGCTATCCAAAACACCAACCACTCCAATTAGGAACGAACTGCCTTTGAACTTGAATTGTCCAATTTCTTACACCTATTGATTTTGGATAGAGCCCAAAACTTTGGGAACATCTTAATATGGTGGGAGGAGTCATTTGGTTTATGTTTGTACCTAATAAGTCACGGCCATGAGCTGGCCGAGGGAACCCCTTTTCTCGGCCCCGGCCCTTGCTCGTAAAAACGAAAACGCAGCGTTTCGCCAGGGTAGTTTGCCCTCCTGAAGACAAAAGAAGAAATGCTAAGGCATGATCAGCTTGGCCTCAAGCGCAGGCCGAGGCCGAGGCCCGGCAAATTCCGGCCAAAGCATTAAAGGCAAATCATCACGTGACAACAGGGTCCCAGGCTTCATTTAATGAAGTAGTGCCTGTTTAATGCAGCAAACCCACTGGCCACAAATAAGCATTTAATGCATGAGGGAAGGTGGGAAGTGACTGGAGTCAGGATTTGGTGATGAGAATCATAGTGATTAGACGTGGACATTCTCACAAGAATTCTGACAGCTTGAGATGTTAGCTCACCAGCTATCCAGGCCATAAATGCGTCTCCACGGCCAGAAGCTCAGAACCCACGATCAAGAACGGCGCCCGAGATTCACCAGGATTTATGGGGTCACACCACCATACTTCACGATCCCAAATGTCGATTAGACTGCCCACTTGCTCTAATCAGGCTCCACCATGCAGATTTTCAGCCTCGATTACTCCTCCAGGAACTCTTCCTATAAATACCAGGCTCAAACTACATTCAAAGGGTTCAACACCAAAACAAAGCCTCCCACGGAGCAACTTATTTTTTCCTGTAATGCACTTTCAATATCTTTACTTGCTTTCCTAGGAGTAGTGTTAGGTTGTAAGGAAAATCCATTCATCAATATATCATACGACCCTTGACTTTCAAGGCGCCGGAGCACCACCCTTTCCTCTCTCAGCTACAATCGTTTGATTAAGAGGACGAGCCTGCGGCGTTCCCCAGAGACTACCCGGCTCGGTCAATGCGGCCGAACCCTCTGTTCAAACAGCCCAGCAGGAATGGCTGCGGAACGTTGCGCAACAAAGCAGGCCTGTTCAGAGGTTTTAGTTTGAAGACATCCGGCCTATCATGAAAGACGGTTTAATAAAGAGAGAGCTGGGGGCACCAGATTACCCAAGGCCGCGCCTGTCAAAGGAACTTAGCAATGCGCACGATTTATTTCCTAAGGTTCTTGGGGCACGCCATGTTTCAGTAATTTCGGCCATAGGTATAACCCCATATATCTTGACCAACGGCCGTGACACTAATAAACTAGTAAAGCGGAGGGTTCGTTTTCCTCGAATTATCGGGCAGCATGGCCGAGAGAAGATGGCGTCGAGGACCTACGACAAAAAAGTCAAAAAGAAGAAAAGAGGAAGGTAGGCGACCAAGGTAAGCAAATGGCGCGGTCAAATTAAAACAAAAATATACGTCTAGCTTTTCAGAAAAGAAGGCCCTTGTATTTAGACAAAAAGGGGCATTACTTACAAACAGAGAACGGCCAGCCATGGCCGAGATAAACAAATAATTATTTATTTGTCTGGTCTTGAAACAAAAGATAAAACTGTGTATAGATAATTTAAAATTGTATGTGGTTATTTATTTACATCCCAAGGGGAGAGATAGTTGAAAAGATCGCTCTTCACCCGCCTAGACCCCTTCGCTGAACATTCCCCAGATCAGGCAAGTGATCTTTGTCCAAGCGATGTCCCCACCATTGTTGTCCGCCTGCCATCTCGCCCGAATCAGCTTCCGCTGTGCCAGGGCCTTCTTCGTCTCAGTCGCTGCTTTGAGGATTCGCTTGGCCGAGGATTTCAGCTCGCTTCCGGCCGCGACCGCGCCATCTCGGCGTTGGAGGATGAGATCTCGGTGAGCCTGGAGCAAGGTAATCTGGGCCTCAACCTGCGCAAGCTCTTCATTCTCTCGTTGGACGACGAAGTCATTTTCTTTCAATCGAGCCATCGCAGGATGAACTTGTTCTTTAATCACCTCAAGATCTTGCTCGAGCGAGCTCCCTTCGGCCATCCGCATGACGGCTTCAGAATACCGGGTGATCATCTCCTCGCCTTCGGCCAGGCGGGCTTGCAGTTCATCCAGTTGAGCCGAGTCGAGCAGACCGAGCGCCATGGCCGTATCCAAGCAGGACCTAAACTCCGAAATCGCCCCAGCAGCGGTCATCTGCCGAACATCAAGGAGAAGGAACTCCCGGAGCCGTTCGATAACGGTCTTGGAATCCTCGTCCAAGGGAGCCGAGGTCGAGCTTCCCCCTTCCTCATGGAGGCTGGCGGATAACTCGTCAAGATCATCGAAGGAGGTGGCTTCCTGAACATAAGAGGGAGTAAGGGTAAGAGATAATTGACTAAGACACAAAGGAATAAACAAAAAGGGGGAGGTCGAATACTCACGGGGAGCGAAAGCTCAGTTCTGACCGAGGAGGTGGTCCGCAGGAGGCTCGGCACACTCACGACCGCGGCCCCAGTCACTACCGGTTCGGTCACGACCGTCGGGTCCTGAAACAACGGCGCAGGGGGCGTGGTCGTGGCAACCATGGGCAGCGGCGGCGACGATTAGGGAGGCTAGAGACAAACAAATCCGGTCAGAAGCGTAGAGACAGGTCAGAAGAGAACGACAAAGCCAAGTATTTTGAAGGCGGATTCTTACCGAGCGAAAGGAGATACCGCTTGGGCGACAAGGGGCGGACATCAAAGGCCCACTTGGCACGTCCACGGCAGGCTCGTCGGCGGCCTCGTCGGTTACTTCCTCAGCGGCTTCTTCATGGGCCTCCTCGCCGTCCTCGTCGGTGGCCTCTTCGGTAACTCCCTCAGCGGCCTCTTCGGTGACTTCTTCGGCGATCTCTTCGGCCACTCCCTCTGCGGCCTCCTCGGCAGGCGGCACCTCTGCGGGCGCAATCTCAGCATCCAGCGCCTCGGTCACTTCCTCGGCAGTAGCCGCCTCTTCAGCCGTCGTCTCTGCGGCTCCCGCCTCCTCGACCACCATGTGGGCAGCGGCCGCCTCCTTTACGAACGGCACCTCGACCATAGCCTCTTCCTAGACTATCACCACGTCCTAAGGAAGGAACCAGATTACCAGGATGCACAAAAAAAAAAGAGAAAGGATGCCAGGGAGTAATACTTACGATCACAGGGGGGGCCTCACTCACAGTCGCGGGAGGGGCCTCCTCTTCACCTCTGCCCTCCGAGGAGGTAAAAAGGGTCCTCTTCCTCGGCCGCTGCACGGCCGCCATCTCGGCCGCGGCACTCTGGGCCGGCGCGGCCTCTGTACCTGACATCTCTCGACTCCTCTTGCGACCCAAGGCTGCGCATACGAGGAAAAAAGACAGGGGTGAGACGACTAGAGGCAGAAGTGGTTTAGAGAGGCCGGTGAAGAGTAAATGGTAACAAGAAAAATAAGCAAGGCCTACCAGCAGCAGTGGATGGTCGAGGCGTTGGGGAGGCAGGCACGGTCCTGTGCGCCAGCGTCTTTCGAACTCTTACCACAGGCGTCGCCCTAGGAGCAGGGGCCGCGGTCGATGATGGGGCCGCAGTGGAGGTCACGGCCGCTGATCTAGCCAAGGAAGGGGCCGATACCCTAGGGGCGACCACGGCCGGGGCACTTGGCCGGGGCGGCCCAGCCAATACCTTCTTCACTTTGCTGCCCTTGGGGGTGAGAGGGTCACAATCTGTATTCGTCAGGGCCGCCCTCACGGCCTCTTCAACAGGCCGAATAAATCTGGCCGAGATACACTCCTCATACCAGACCTTTCCATCCTCGTCATAAGCATTGCGGCGCGACCAAGGCGTCAGAGTCAGGAAGGTCATTCCCTTTTGGAGTTGGAAGGTGATCTCGGCCACACCGTGCTGATGGGAGACGTCGGCCCTCCAGGACGATAGCCGATTGGTTGACAGAGGAAGGAGTGGGGACGTCTGGATTAGGCCGAACTGCCGAGCCACGAGGTTCGGGAAATACACCTCGGCCCCGGCCTTGGACAGGCCGCAATGGAGGTCGCGCGAAACCAGGAAGGAGCCCCAAATCTCCTTCAGATCATTCTCCGTCTCAACATCTGGGATGACGGAGAGGTCGTGGGTCAGGAACAGAGGGAACGGCGGGGCAAGGCAGACTCGGAACTGCGTGCCAGTTCTCTCGGCCAAGCCGTAGAAGAATTTATAGCAGAAGGCCGTGGCGTTATGCTTCTTGGGGGCTCGAGCAAAAGCGTTGGCCAACGGCTCATTGTCTTGGGGAGCGGCCACCCCCCTCAGCTCTGGGAAGTAGGCCTGCAGCCAGAACTGGAAGGCCCACAGTGGACCACCGTGCTTCGGCTTCATCCCATCGGTAACGATGTCATAAAGCGTGCGGTAAATGTGGCCGAGCAGAAACGGGCCGAGTGCCAACCTACCGCCCTGCGCTAGGTAATCGGCCAGATGGGCGAACTCCAAGGTGACTTTGTTCACCTGGGTGCAAAACACGAACTTGCACAACCAGTACAGCAGGAACGCGGCGTGCTCAACCTCGCCGAGAGGGTTAATGACATCATCTTCAGCGCTGTCCTCTACGCCGAAGTTGCTGTAGAAGCTGGAGTAGTTGAGCATGTTCTTCGCCTTGCTCCCAGCAACTCTCGCAAGAGCAGGCCACATGGCCTTAAAGCTCCCTTCCACCTCGGGAGCAACAAGGGCGGCGTTTACTTCCACGCCAAGGGGGGATAGGCCGAACAAGACGGCCATATCTAGGACGGTCGGCGTCATCATGCCGAACCGGAAGTTCATGGTATTGGTGGCCGACGACCAAAAGCACAGGGTCGCGGCCAAGAGCGACCGATCCATGATGAGCGGCCGATCGAATAGCTTGATCAAGTGGTAGATGCCTTGATCCTTCCATTGTTGACCGAAGAAATGCTCCATCCTCGGCAGCCATTTTTCCCAATCTGGGGTCACGGTTGGCCACTACTGCTGCGGCCTGAGGACATTCCAGTCCTGGAAGTCCCCCCCGTCAAAGGCTGAGTGATCCACTAGGTTGTTCTTCAGATGGGCCACAAGCCTCTCTGGCATTCCGCCATTAATGGAGGGGCCGAGAACGCAGGAATCGGTGGGGGCGCCATCGTCATCAACCCAGGGCGTAATGATATAAGGGAGGATCGAGCCCTGAATATCTCGGCAAATAGCCTCGAATTCAGTTTGGAAGGTTTGGGACCGAACTTCAACAGATGCGGGGGTACTGGAGGCCATTAGAGCAGGTTTAAGATGAGTGTTTAAGGAGGAAAAGCTTAGAAAGCAGGGACAAAATCCTGTAGGGTCTGGAAAGTCACGAGTTCAGGAGGAGCTCTCTGGTAACCTTGGAGGTTCGAAGATTTTTGTGGGTTTTGAAGGTTAGGAGAAAAGGGTTTTTGACAAAGCTTGGGCGTCTGAGAATTCTGGAAGCGTAAGGAGAAAGCAAGGGAGTCTAAGTTTTTATATTGGCGCTAGAATTCGAAACGAAAGGGTGTGTCTCTCTCGAGAGACGTAACGTTCTGTTAGCACGCTCAACAGGCGCAGCGACGTGTCAAAAGCCTAGAGGCCGTCGTTTCCTCTGACAAAACGAAGCGACGCCCTGGGCAATGATGGCCTACACGACGTGCTCAAGGCATTAAATGCGCCGACTGGCCTGCGCATTTAATGCCCCAGTTGTCAATCACTTCAGGAAGAATGCAAAGGGTCCATCCCTTGGAATCCATTCGGCCCCTACCCATGCCGAGGCCGAAGAATCCAGGGATGTGGGGGCAATGTTTGTGCCTAATAAATCACGGCCATGAGCTGGCCGAGGGAACCCCTTTTCTCGGCCCCGGCCCTTGCTCGTAAAAACCAAAACGCAGCGTTTCGCCAGGGTAGTTCGCCCTCCTGAAGACAAAAGAAGAAATGCTAAGGCATGATCATCTCGGCCTCAAGCGCAGGCCGAGGCCGAGGCCAGGCAAATTCCGGCCAAAGCATTAAAGGCAAATCATCACGTGACAACAGGGTCCCAGGCTTCATTTAATGAAGTAGTGCCTGTTTAATGCAGCAAACCCACTGGCCACAAATAAGCATTTAATGCATGAGGGAAGGTGGGAAGTGACTGGAGTCAGGATTTGGTGATGAGAATCAGAGTGATTAGACGTGGACATTCTCACAAGAATTCTGACAGCTTGAGATGTTAGCTCACCAGCTATCCAGGCCATAAATGCGTCTCCACGGCCAGAAGCTCAGAACCCACGATCAAGAACGGCGGCCGAGATTCACCAGGATTTATGGGGTCACACCACCATACTTCACGATCGCAAATGTCGATTAGACTGCCCACTTGCTCTAATCAGGCTCCACCATGCAGATTTTCAGCCTCGATTACTCCTCCAGGAACTCTTCCTATAAATACCAGGCTCAAACTACATTCAAATGGTTCAACACCAAAACAAAGCCTCCCACGGAGCAACTTATTTTTTTCCTGTAATGCACTTTCAATATCTTTACTTGCTTTCCTAGGAGTAGTGTTAGGTTGTAAGGAAAATCCATTCATCAATATATCATACGACCCTTGACTTTCAAGGCACCGGAGCACCACCCTTGTTGTCCGTTCACTCACCCAATATATCGCACGACCGTCGCCCCCTGAGCAGCGCGCCGGAGCACCGCCCAAAACCCACTACCAACACCATCACTCAACGGCCTTGTAGTTCAGGACGAGCTCAAACAGGCGCACCATTTATCAATCCAACACTCATCAAACATCTCGACGCACCACACCCGAAAGCAGGAAACCGCCTGTCAACGCACATCCCCTCGGCCCGGAACTCCAGGCCGTGAGATTTGCGCGGCAGAAAGTTTAGTTTGCGAGAAATCCGACATCTAGAACTACCCAAAACACCAACCACTCCAATCAAGAACGAACTGCCTTTGAACTTGAATTCTCCAATTTTTTACACCTATTGATTTCAGATCGAGCCCAAAACATGGGCAACATCATAATATGGTGGGAGGAATCATTTGGATAAGTTTGAGTGAAATCCGATCTCTAGAACTACACAAAACACCAACCACTCCAATTAGGAACGAACTGCCTTTGAACTTGAATTGTCCAATTTCTTACACCTATTGACTTCGGATCGAGCCCAAAACTTGGGTAACATCATAATATGGTGGGAGGAGTCATTTGGTTAGTTTTGAGTGAAATCCGATCTCTAGAACTATGGAATACACCAACCACTCCGATTGGGAACGAACTGCCTTTGAACATAAATTGTCCAATTTCTTACACCTATTTCTTTCGAATTGAGCCCAAAACATCGGCAACATCAAAATATGGTGGGAGGAGTCATTTGGTTAAGTTTGAGAGAAATCCGATCTCTAGAACTACCCAAAACACCAACCACTCCAATTAGGAACGAACTGCCTTTGAACTTGAATTGTCCAATTTCTTACACCTATTGATTTCGGATCGAGCCCAAAACTTGGGCAACATCAAAATATGGTGGGAGGAGTCATTTGATTAAGTTTGGGCGAAATCCGATCCCTAGAACTACCCAAAACACCAACCACTCCAATTAGGAACGAACTGCCTTTGAGCTTGAATTGTCGGATTTCTATCACCTATTGATTTCGGAATGAGCCCAAAACTTGGGAAACATCAAAATATGGTGGGAGGAGTCATTTGGTTCACTTTGAGGGAAATCCGACCTCTAGAACTACCCAAAACACCAACCACTCCAATTAGGAACGAACTGCCATTGAACTTGAATTGTCCAATTTCTTACACCTATTGATTTCGGATCGAGCCCAAAACTTGGGCTACATCATAATATGGTGGCAGGAGTCATTCGGTTAAGTTTGAGTGAAATCCGATCTCTAGAACTACCCAAAACACCAACCACTCCAATTAGGAACGAACTTCCTTTGAACTTGAATTGTCCAATTTCTTATACCTATTGATTTCGGATCGAGTAGAAAACCTGGGCAACAAAATAATACGGCGGGAGGAGTCATTTGGTTGAGTTTGAGTGAAATCCGATCTCTAGAACTACCCAAAACACCAACCACTCCAATTAGGAACGAACTGCCTTTGAACATGAATTGTCCAATTTCTTACACCTATTGATTTCCGATCGAGCCCAAAACTTGGGCAACATCATAATATGGTGGTAGGAGTCATTTGGTTAACTTTGAGTGTAACCCAATCTCTAGAACTGCCCAAAACACCAACCACTCCAATTAGAAACGAACTGCCTTTGAACTTGAATTGTCCAATTTCTTACACCTATTGATTTCAGATCAAGCCCAAAACTTGGGCAACATCATAATATCGTGGGAGGAGTCATTTGGTTAGTTTTGAGGGAAAGCTGACCTCCAGAACTATGGAATACACCAACCACTCCGATTAGGAACGAACTGCCTTTGAACATAAATTGTCCAATTTCTTACAACTATTGATTTCGGATCGAGCCCAAAATTTGGGCATCATCATAATATGTTGGGAGGAGTCGTTTGGGCAAGTTTGAGTGAAATCCAGTCTCTAGAACTACCCAAAACACCAACCACTCCAATTAGGAACGAACTTCCTTTGAACTTGAATTGTCCAATTTCTTACACCTATTGATTTCGGATCGAGCCCAACACTTGGGCAACAACATAATTTGGTGGGTGGAGTCGTTTGGTTAAGTTTGAGTGAAATCCGATCTCTAGAACAACCCAAAACACCAACCACTCCAATTAGGAACGAACTGCCTTCGAACTTCAATTGTCCAATTTCATACACCTATTGATCTCGGATCGAGCCCAAAACTTGGCCGACATCATAATATGGTGGGAGGAGTCATTTGGTTAAGTTTGAGTGAAATACGATCTCTAGAACTATGGAACACACCAACCACTCCGATTAGGAAGGAACCTGCCTTTGAACAAAAATTGTCCAATTTCTTACACCTATTGAATTTGGATCGAGCCCAAAACTTGGGCAACATCATAATATGGTGGGCGGAGTCATTTGGTTAAGTTTGAGTGAAATCCGATATCTAGAACTACCCAAAACACCAACCACTCCAACTAGGAACGCACTGCCTTTGAACTTGAATTGTCCAATTTCTTACACCTATTGATTTCCGATCGAGCCCAAAACTTGGGCAACATCATAATATGGTGGGAGGAGTCATTTGGTTAAGTTTGAGTGAAATCCGATCTCTAGAACTATCCAAAACACCAACCACTCCAATTTGGAACGAACTGCCTTTGAACTTGAATTGTCCAATTTCCTACACCTATTGATTTCGGATCGAGCCCAAAACATGGGCAACATCACAGTATCGTGGGAGGAGTCATTTGGTTAGTTTTGAGTGAATTCCGATCTCTAGAACTATGGAATACACCAAGCACTCCGATTAGGAACGAACTGCCTTTGAACATAAATTGTCCAATTTCATAAACCTATTGATTTCGGATCGAGCCCAAAACTTGGGCAACATCATAATATGGTGGGTGGAGTCATTTGGTTAAGTTTGAGTGAAATCCGATCTCTAGAACTACCCAAAACACCAACCACTCCAATTAGGAACGAACTGCCTATCAACTTGAATTGTCCAATTTCTAACACCTATTGATTTTGGATCGAGCCCAAAACATGGGCAACGTCATAATATGGTGGGAGGAGTAATTTCGTTAAGTTTGAGTGAAATCCGATCTCTAGAACAACCAAAAACACCAACCACTCTAATTAGGAACGAACTGCCATTGAACTTGAATTGTCCAATTTCTTACCCCTATTAATTTCGGATCGAGCCCAAAATTTGGGCAACACCATAATATGGTGGGAGGAGTTGTTTGGTTAAGTTTGAGTGAAATCCGATCTCTAGAACAACCAAAAACACCAACCACTCCAATTAGGAACGAACTGCCTATGAACTTGAATTGTCCAATTTCCTACACCTATTGATTTCGTATCGAGCCCAAATCTTGGGCAACATCATAATATGGTGGGAGGAGTCATTTGGTTTGTTTTCAGTGAAATCCGATCTCTAGAACTACCCAAAACACGAACCACTCCAATTAGGAACGAATTGCCTTTGAACTTGAATTGTCCAATTTCTAACACCTGTTGATTTCGGATCGAGCAGAAAACTTGGGCAACATCATAATATGGAGGGAGGAGTCATTTGGTTAAGGTTGAGTGAAATCCAATCTCTAGAACTACCCAAAACACAAACCACTCGAATTAGGAATGAACTGCCTTTGAACTTGAATTGTCCAGTTTCTTACTCCTATTGATTTCGGATCGAGCCAAAAACTTGGGCAACAACATAATATGGTGGGTGGAGTCATTTGGTTAATTTTGAGTGTAATCCGATCTCTAGAACTACCCAATACACCAACCACCCCAATTACGAACGAACAGCCTTTGAACTGGAATTGTCCAATTTTCTTACACCTATTGATTTCGGATCGACCCCAAAACTTGGGCACCATCATAATATGGTGGGAGGAATCATTTGGTTAAGTTTGAATAAAATCCGATCTCTAGAACTACCCAAAACACCAACCACTCCAATTTGGAACGAACTGCCTTTGAACTTGAATTGTCCAATTTCTAACACCTATTGATTTCGGATCGAGCCCAAAACTTGGGCAACATCATAATATGGTGGGAGGAGTCATTTGGTTAGTTTTCAGTGAAATCCGATCTCTAGAACTATGGAATACACCAACCACTCCGATTAGGAACGAACTGCCTTTGAAAATAAATTGTCCAATTTCTTACACCTATCGATTTCGGATCAATCCCAAAACTTGGCCAACATCACAATATGGTGGGAGGAGTCATTTGGTTAAGTTTGACTGAAATCCGATCTCTAGAACTACCCAAAAGAACAACCACTCCAATTTGGAATGAACTGCCTACGAACTCGAATTGTAAAATTTCTTACAGCTATTGATTTGGGATCGACCCCAAAACTTGGGCAACATCATAATATGGTGGGAGGAGTCATTTGGTTAAGTTTGAGTGAAATCCGATCTCTACAACTACCCAAAACACCAACCACTCCAATTAGGAACGAACTGGATTTGAACTTGAATTGTCCAATTTCTTACACCTATTGATTTCGGATCGAGCCCAAAACTTGGGCAACAACATAATATGGTGGGAGGAGTCATTTTGGTTAAGTTTGAGTGAAATCTGATCTCTTCAACTACCCAATACACCAACCACCCCAATTAGGAACGAACTGCCTTCGAACTTGAATTGTCCAATTTCTAACACCAATTGATTTCGGAACGAGTCCAAAACTTGGGCAACAACATAATATGGTGGGTGGAGTCATTTGGTTAATTTTGAGTGAAATCCGATCTCTAGAACTACCCAATACACCAACCACCCCAATTAGGAACGAACAGCCTTTGAACTTGAATTGTCCAATTTTCTTACACCAATTGATTTCGGATCGAGCCCAAAACTTAGCCAACATCATAATATGGTGGGAGGAGTCATTTGGTTAGTTTTGACTGAAATCCGATCCCTAAAACTATGGAATACACCAACCACTCCGATTAGGAACGAACTGCCTTTGAACATAAATTTTCCAATTTCTTACACCTATTGATTTCGGATCGAGCCCAAAACTTGGGCAACAACATAATATGGTGGGAGGAGTCATTTTGGTTAAGTTTGAGTGAAATCCGATCTCTTGAACTACCCAATACACCAACCACCCCAATTAGGAATGAACTGCCTTTGAACTTGAATTGTCCAATTTTTAAAACCAATTGATTTCGGATCGAGCCCAAAACTTGGGAAACACCATAATATGGTGAGAGGAGTCATTTGGTTAAGTTTGAGTGAAATCCGATCTCTAGAACTACCCAAAATACCAACCACTCCAATTAGGAACGAACTGCCTTTGAACTTGAATTGTCCAATTTCTAACACCTATTGATTTCGGATCGAGCCCAAAACTTCTGCAACATCACAATATGGTCGGAGGAGTCATTTGGTTAAGTTTGAGTGAAATCCGATCTGTAGAACTACCCAAAACACCAACCACTCCAATTAGGAATGAACTGCCTTTGTACTCGAATTGTCCAATTTCTTACAGCTATTGATTTCGGATCGATCCCAAAACTTGGGCAACATCATAATATGGTGGGAGGAGTCATTTGGTTAAGTTTGAGTGAAATCCAATCTCTAGAACTACCCAATACACCAACCACTCCAATTAGGAACGAACTGCCTTTGAACTTGAATTGTCCAATTTCTTACACCTATTGATTTCGGATGGAGCCCAAAACTTGGACAACATCATAATATGGTGGGAGGACTCATTTGGTTATGTTTTGACTGAAATCCGATCTCTAGAACTATGGAATACACCAACCACTCCGATTAGGAAAGAACTTCCTTCGAACATAAATTTTCAAATTTCATACACCTATTGATTTCGGTTCGAGCCCATAACTTGGGTAACATCATAATATGGTGGGGGGAGTCATTGGGATAAGTTTCAGCGAAATCCAATCTCTAGAACTACCCAAAACACCAACCACTCCAATTAGGAACGAACTGCCTTTGAACTTGAATTGTCCAATTTCTAACACCAATTGATTTCAGATCGAGCCCAAAACTGGGGCAACAAAATAATATGGTGGGAGGAGTCATTTGGTTAAGTTTGAGTGTAATCCAATCTCTAGAACAACCCAAAATAATAATCACTCCAATAGGAACGAACTGCCTCTGAACTTGAATTGTCCAATTTCTAACTCCTATCGATTTCGGATCGAGCCCAAAACATGGGCAACATCATAATATGGTGGGAGGAGTCATTTGGTTAGTTTTGACTGAAATCCGATCTCTAGAACTATGGAATGCACCATCCACTCCGATTAGGAACGAACTGCATTTGAAGAAAAAATTGTCCAATTTCTTACACCTATTGATTTCGGATCGAGCCCAAAACTTGGGGAACAACATAATATTGTGGGAGGAGTCATTTGGTTAAGTTTGAGTGAAATCCAATCTCCAGAACTACCCAAAACAACAACCACCCCAATTACGAACGAACTGCCTTTGAACTTGAATTGTCCAATTTCTTACTCCAATTGATTTCGGATCGAGCCCAAAACTTGGGCAACAACATAATATGGTGGGAGGAGTCATTTGGTTAATTTTGATTCAAATCCGATCTCTAGAACTACCCAATACACCAACCACCCCAATTAGGAACGAACAGCCTTTGAAATTGAATTGTCCAATTTCTTACACCAATTGATTTCGGATCGAGCCCAAAACTTGGGCAACATCATAATATGGTGGGAAGAGTCGTTTGGTTAAGTTTGAGTGAAATCCGATCTCTAGAACTACCGAAAACACCAACCACTCCAATTATGAACGAACTGCCTCTGAACTTGAATTGTCCAATTTCTTACACCTATTGATTTCGGACCGAGCCCAAAACTTGGGCAACATCATAATATGGTTTGAGTCATTTGGTTAAGTTTGAGTGAAATCCGATCTCTAGAACTACCCAAAACACCAACCACTCCAATTAGGAACGAACTGCCTTTGAACTTGAATTGTCCAATTTCTTACACCTATTGATTTCGAATCGAGCCCAAAACTTGGGCAACAACATAATATGGTGGGAGGAGTCGTTTGGTTAGGTTTGAGTGAAATCCAATCTCTAGAACTACCCAAAACACCAACCACTCCAATTAGGAACAATCTGCCTTTGAACATAAATTGTCCAATTTCTAACTCCTATTGATTTCGGATCGAGACCAAAACTTGGGAAACAACATAATATGGTGGGAGGAGTTATTTTGGTTAAGTTTGAGTGAAATCCGATCTCTAGAACTACCCAAAACACCAACCACTCCAATTTGGAACGAACTGCCTTTGAACTTGAATTGTCCAATTTCTTACACCAATTGATTTCGGATTGAGCCCAAAACTTAGGCAACATGATAATATGGTGGGAGGAGTCATTTGGAGAAGTTTGAGTGAAATCCGAACTCTAGAACAACCCAGAACACCAACCACTCCAATTAGGAACGCACTGCCTTTGAACCTGAATTGTCCATTTTCTTACTCCTATTGATTAAGGATCGAGCCCAAAACTTGGGCAACATCATAATATGGTGGGAGGTGTCATTTGGTTAAGTTTGAGTGAAATCCGATCTCTAGAAATACCCAAAACACCAACCACACCAATTAGGAACGCACTGCCTTTGAACTTGAATTGTCCAATTTTTAACACCTATTGATTTCGGATCGAGTCCAAAACCTTGGCAACAACATAATATGGTGGGAGGTGTCATTTGGTTAAGTTTGAGTGAAATCCGATCTCTAGAAATACCCAAAACACCAACCACTCCAGTTACGAACGAACTGCCTTTGAACTTGAATTGTCCAATTTCTTACACCTATTGATTTCGGATTGAGACCAAAACTTGGGCAACATCATGATATGGTGGGAGGAGTCATTTGGTTAAGTTTGAGTGAAATCCGATCTTTAGAACTGCCCAAAACACCAACCACTCCAATTAGGAACGAACTGCCTTTGAACTTGAATTGTCCAATTTTTTACAACTATTGATTTCGGATCGAGCCCAAAACTTAGGCAACATCATAATATGGTGGGAGGAGTCAATTGGTTAAGTTTGAGTGAAATCCGATCTCTAGAACTGCCCAAAACACCAACCACTCCAATTAGGAATTAACTTCCTTTGAACTTGAATTGTCCAATTTCTTACTCCTATTGATTTCGGATCTAGCCCAAAACTTGGGCAACGACATAATATGGTGGGAGGAGTCATTTGGTTAATTTTGAGTGATATCCGATCTCTAGAACTACCCAATACACCAACCACCCCAATTAGGAACGAAGAGCCTTTGAACTTGAATTTTCCAATTTCTTACACCTTTTGTTTTCGGATCGAGCCCAAAACTTGGGCAACATCATAATATGGTGGGAGTAGTCATTTGGTTAAGTTTGAGTGAAATCCAATCTCTAGAACTACCCAAAACACCAACCACCCAAATTAGGAACGAACTGCCTTTGAACTTGAATTGTCCAATTTCATACACCTATTGATTTCGGATCAAGCCAAAACTGGGTCAGCATCATAATAAGGTGGGAGGAGTGATTTGGTTAAGTTTGAGTGAAATCCGATCTCTAGAACTACCCAAAACACCAACCACTCCAATTAGGAACGAACTGCGTTTGAACTTGAATTGTCCAATTTCTTACACCTATTGATTTCGGATCGAGCCCAAAACTTGGGCAACATCATAATATGGTGGGAGGAGTCATTTGGTTTGTTTTGAGTGAAGTCCGATCTCTAGAACTACGGAATACACCAACCACTCCGATTAGGAACGAACTGCATTTGAAGATAAATTGTAAAATTTCTTACACCTATTGATTTCGGATAAAGCCCAAAACGTGGGCAACATCATAATATGGTGGGAGTAGTCATTTGGTCAAGTTTGAGTGAAATCCGATCTCTAGAATTACCCAAAACACCAACCACTTCGATTAGGAACGAACTGTCTTTGAACTTGAATTGTCCAATTTCTTACACCTATTGATTTCGGATCGAGCCCACAACTTGGGCAACATCATAATATGCTGGGCGGTGTCACTTGGTTAGTTTTGAGTGAAATCCGATCTCTAGAACTATGGAATACACCAACCATTCCGATTAGGAACGAACTGCCTTTGAACATAAATTGTCCAATTTCTTACACCTACTGATTTCGGCTCGAGCCCAAAAGTTTGGCAACATCATAATATGGTGGGAGGTGTCATTTCGTTAAGTTTGAGTGAAATCCGATCTCTAGAACTACCCAAAACACCAACCACTCCAATTAGGAACGAACTGCCTTTGAACTTGAATTGTCCAATTTCTTTCACCTATTGATTTCGGATCGGGCCCAAAACTGGGGTAACATCATAATATGGTGGGAGGAGTCACTTGGTTAGTTTGGAGTGAAATCCGATATCTAGAACTATGGAATACACCAACCACTCCGATTAGGAACGAACTGCCTTTGAACGAAAATTGTCCAATTTCTTACACCTATTGATTTCGGTTCGGGCCCAAAACTTTGGCAATATCATAATATGGTGGGAGGAGTCATTTGGTTAACTTTGAGTGAAATCCGATCTCTAGAACTGCCCAAAACACCAACCACTGCAATTAGGAACGAACTTCGTTTGAATTTGAATTGTCCAATTTCTTACACCTATTGATTTCGGATCGAGCCCAAAACTGGGGTAACATCATAATATGGTGGGAGGAGTCATTTGGTTAAGTTTGAGTGAGATCCGATCTCCAGAACTAGCCACAACACCAACCACCCCAATTCGGAACGAACTGCCCTTGAACTTGAATTGTCCAATTTCGTACACCTATTGATTTCGGATCAAGCCAAAAACTTGGGAAACATCATAATATGGTGGGAGCAGTCATTTGGTTAAGTTTGAGTGATATCCGATCTCTAGAACTACCCAAAACACCAATCACTCCAATTAGGAACGAACTGCCTTTGAACTTGAATTGTTCAATTTCTTACACCTATTGATTTCGGATCGACCCTAAAACTTGGGCGACATCATAATATGGTGGGAGGAGTCACTTGGTTAGTTTTGAATGAAATCCGATATCTAGAACTATGGAATACACCAACCGCTCCGATTAGGAACGAACTGCCTTAGAAGATAAATTGTCCAATTTCTTACACCCATTGATTTCGGATAGAGCCAAAAACTTGGGCAATGTCATAATATCGTGGGAGGAGTCATTTGGTTAGTTTTGAGTGAAATCCGATCTCTAGAACTATGGAATACACCAACCACTCCGATTAGGAATGAACTGGCTTTGAACATAAATTGTCCAATTTCATACATTTCGGATCGAGCCCAAAACTGGGTCAACATCATAATATGGTGGGAGGTGTCATTCGGTTACGTTTGAGTGAAATCCGATATCTAGAACTACCCAAAACACCAACCACTGCAATTAGGAACGAACTGCCTTTGAACTTGAATTGTCCAATTTCTTACACGTATTGATTTCGGATCGAGCCCAAAACTTGGGCAACATCATAATATGGTGGGAGGAGTCATTTGGTTACTTTTGAGTGAAATCCGATCTCTAGAACTACGGAATACACCAACCACTCCGATTTCGAACGAACTGCCTTTGAACGGAAATTGTCGAATTTCTTCCACCTATTGATTTCGTATCGGGACCAAAACTTTGGCAACATCATAATATGGTGGGAGGAGTCATTTAGTTATGTTTGAGTGAAATCCGATCTCTAGAACTACCCAAAACACCAACCACTCCAATTAGGAACGAACTGCCTTTGAACTTGAATTGTACAATTTCTTACACCTATTGACTTGGGATCGAGCCCAAAAATTGAGCAACATCATAATATGGTGGGAGGAGTCATTTGGTTAGTTTTGATTGAAATCCGATCTCTAGAACTATGGAAATATACCAACCACCCCGATTAGGAACGAACTGCCTTTGAACATAAATTGTCCAATTTCTTACACCTATTAATTTCGGATCGAGCCCAAAACTTGGGCAACATCATAATTTGGTGGGAGGAGTTATTTGGTTAAGTTCGACTGAAATCCGATCTCTAGAACTACCCAAAACACCAACCACTCCAATTAGGAACGAACTGCCTTTGAACATGAATTGTCCAATTTCTTACACCTATTGATTTCGGATCGAGCCCACAACATGGGCAACATCACAATATGGTGGGAGGAGTCATTTGGTTAGTTTTAAGTGAAATCCGATCTCTAGAACTATGGAATACACCAACCACTCCGATTAGGAACGAACTGCCTTTGAACATAAATTGTCCAATTTCTTAAACCTATTGATTTCGGATCGAGCCCAAAACTTGGGCAACATCATAATATGGTGGGAGGAGTCATTTGGTTAAGTTTGAGTCAAATCCGATCCCTAGAACTACCCTAAACACCGACCACTCCAATTAGGAACGAACTGCCCTCGAACTTGAACTGTCCAATTTCTTACACCTATTGATTTCGGATCGAGCCCAAAACATGGGCAACATCATAATATGATGGGTGGAGTCATTTGGTTAAGTTTGAGTGAAATCGGATCTCTAGAACTACCTAAAACACCAACCACTCCAATTAGGAACGAACTGGCTATCAACTTGAATTGTCCAATTTCTAACAACTATTGATTTCGGATCGAGCCCAAAACTTGGGCAACATCATAATACGGTGCGGGGAGTCATTTGGTTAAGTTTGAGTGAAATCCGATCCCGAGAACTACCCAAAACACCAACCACTCCAATTAGGAACGCACTGCCTTTGAACTTGAATTGTCCAATTTCTTACCCCTATTGATTTCGGATCGAGCCCAAAACATGGGCAACATGACAATATAGTGGGAGGAGTCATTTGGTTAGTTTTGAGTGAAATCCGATCTCCAGAACTATGGAATACACCAACCACTCCGATTAGGAACGAACTGCCTTTGAACATAAATTGTCCAATTTCATAAACCTATTGATTTCGGATCGAGCCCAAAACTTGGGCAACATCATAATATGGTGGGAGGAGTCATTTGGTAAAGTTTGAGTGAAATCCGATTTCTAGAACTACCCAAAACACCAACCACTCCAATTAGGAACGAACTGCCTATCAACTTGAATTGTCCAATTTTTAACACCTATTGATTTCGGATTGAGCCCAAAACTTGGGCAACATCATAATATGGTGGGAGGAGTCATTTGGTTAGTTTTGACTGAAATCCGATCTCTAGAACTATGGAATACACCAACCACTCCGATTAGGAACGAACTGCCTTTGAACAAAAATTGTCAAATTTCTTACACCTATTGATTTCGGATCGAGCCCAAAACTTGGGCAATATCATAATATCGTGGGAGGAGTCATTTGGTTAAGTTTGAGTGAAATCCGATCTCTAGAACTACTTAAAACACAATCCCCTCCAATTAGGAACGAACTGCCTTTGAACTTGAATTGTCCAATTTCTTACACCTATTGATTTTGGATCGAGCCCAAAACTTGGGGAACATCATAATGTGGTGGGAGGAGTCATTTGGTTTGTTTTCAGTGAAATCCGATCTCTAGAACTATGGAATACACCAACCACTCCGATTAGGAACGAACTGCTTTGGAACATAAATTGTCCAATTTCTTACACCTATTTATTTTGAACTTGAATTGTCCACTTTCTTACACCTATTGATTTCGGATCGTCCCCAAAACTTGGGGGGCCAGTTTGTAAACGCACCCCAAGGGGGGGAGCTCTCAAACACTTCTCTAGAGGTCCCTTCCCTTCTCTCCCTCAAATTCTCTTAGTTTTGCTTTCTAGTTCTCAATTCTAGCTTTCTTGAATGTTTTCTTAGTTGTAATTTATTTTTCTTGTAATGTACATTCTTTCTTAAGTATTCAAGTTTAATTAGTTTCCAAGTTTCAATTATGGTTTTTGTTCTTATTTATTATGCTTATAAGTTAATATGCTAGTTTGAATGATTGATCACCATTTAGGCTTGCATGTTAGCTATCTTGGTTTGAATTAAGAGTATACACCATGCTTTAATTCGAATTGAACTATGAATAGGAAGAATATGTATGGACATTCGACAACAAGGATTAGATACATACTTGGTTGTTTAAAATGTTCTTCTATGCTTAATGGGTTCCTAATGCTTAATTTTAGGTTAGACAACAAATGATCAAATTAGGGAATTAGGAACACAAGGTTATGACCACACACCATGGCTTAATCATACTTTAGCTAGAATCAATCCATTAATCTAAATTGAACTTGGGAACTTATTTGCTTGAGTTACTTATTTCTTTCTTCCTTGTTTTATGTTCTTTGTTTTTGTTTCTATTTTGTGTAGGGAAACTAAATTGGATCATTCAATCACCAATCCCTGTGGAATCGACCTCGCACTTACATACGCTAAACTACCAACAGTTCGTGCACTTGCGAGTATCACAAGTTGAGGATGCAACTGAATCCATTTTGGTGCAGCTGTATCTACGCAACAAGTTTTTGGCGCCGTTGCCGGGGATTGGCAGCATAGTTTGGTTCTATTTCTTTTCCCTACTTTTTTTTTATTTTATTTTTCATTTTCATGTTTTTCTAGACAATTTCTTGTTTTAAAGTTAATAACGTTAATGGACCAGTTGTGTTTGTAGTCCAACAGAAAAGGACAATTGCCCAACAAGCAAGAGAACTGGGTGTAAGTCCCAGCTTACACAACCCATTGGTGCTTGTTACTTTGAAGCATGGAATTAGATGTTTGTAGTGAAGTTGAATCCCTAATCTTGATGTTTTAGTTTAGTTTATCCTTTTCATTTATGTTATGGTTTCCTAATCCAATAAATCTAAAAATCTGTTTCAAGTTTCCTTGTCTTTCTTTAAGCATTTCTGAAGTAGCTCAATAAGAAAGAGGGAAGGAGAGGAAACAACCCAATCCATAGAAACAAGGGAGTATGGAGCAGCGGAGAAGTCGACCTCCAGCTGCTATGGCCAACCACGCTCCAGCTAATCACTTCAAAGGGAGCATTCCGATCATATCTCTTTCATTTGTATAATAACTGCTACTCATTCTTAGTTGTGTCTTTTATTCTATTTTGTTTTTGTTAGGGTTTTCTTTTCCTTGATGTGGGAGAAACATGATGAGCAGCTGACCCAAATACTCAAAGAAGAACATGTGCTGCCATACTATGTGCATTTCCCTCTCATTGTCTTCAAGGGGAAGTTCTAAACTCTCTTTCTTTTCTTTTCATTTCATTCCTTTACCCTGGATTTCATGTGCATTGTATGCTTTACATGGATTCAAACATTGAGGACAATGCTTCATTTAAGTTTGGGGGTGCTGGAAAGTTTTTTTTTTAGTTGCTGGAAAGTTTTTTTTAGTTTTTGTGTTTGTGTTTGAAAACGTAGGCTTCTTCATTGCTACAAATTTTTTTTCTGCTACTGTTTTGAAAGTTTGGTCTGCGTTGTGTTCTTCATTTTTTCATGCTGAATCCAACGACATAAAGAACATTAAATTTGACCAAGTGGTTTGAAAGTTACATGTCAAAACAGATTATATGTTGAAATTGAGCAAAACAGCAATTTGAAACCTCACGTTTTTCTTTTCTGTTTCTTTTCTTTGAGTCATTTTCAGTTTTCCTTCCCACACCAATGATAAATCATGAGTCTAACTTCTAATATGGCTCTTAGGAATTTGATAAGCATTGTGTTAGGTCTGAATCTTATTCTTTTGCTAGCTAAGTCTCACATAATTATGCTTGAGCTTTCTATGCACTTTAACCATGATTATACAACTCTTGCATGTCTTACCCAATTGTATGCATTTTTGCTTGTGTGATTCACTGGAATGTTAAGTTATAACTAAGATATGATTTAGGCCATCTTTGTTAAGCCTCTTTCTTTTTCCTCCATCAACCCATACAATACATATTCCATTGTAAACCCCTTTGTGCTCAAACACTTAGCCTTTTCTTTCTATCACCTTATCATCCATTAAACATCCTACCATCTAGGGGACGTGTAGAGTATGATTGTATTTGAGATTGTAATGTATTCAAGGCAATAAATGAGCTATAAAAAAAAAATCAAAAGAAAAAGAGAAAAGAAGTGTGGCCAATGTAGTCACGACCCTAGGGTGATATAAGGAGAAATCAAGGTGATCTAGGGTAAAGAGCCGCAAAATTGGGCCAAATATTATACAAAGTGTGTAAATGTCAAAATCAAATTGTGAAGTGATTCAATTGCAAAATCTGGTGTTGTGAGCTTTTCAATTTATGTGCCTTACATGTCAAATGTCAATGATCTTGTTTATATGACATGCTCTACTTTGTTCCTTAGACTTTGTGTTTCAATATCCATTCTTTTTCTAACCATTACATTACATCCATGAGTAAAGTCCTATTGATTTTGGTTTAGCTTGGCAAACTTGTGTTCATTCTTGCAGGAATTCATATCGTTGTTTGAGAAGCATGAGTTGTATCTTCATGGCTATTTCACACACACCTTGAGCATGATTTTTGTGAGATTGTGGTAGCACTTGAATAATGTTTAGAACTTCCTTAGTGCTTGTTTTGTTCCTTGTTGAGCCATGTCTATGAAGTTTAACATTTTTGTCCGGTTGGAAGGTTAACGTTTTTGTATTTTGTTTTGTTTTGTTTTGCTTAAGGACTAACAAATCTATTAAGTTTTCTAACTACTTTGTTTTGTAGAGTCAGTAAAACATTTGTGGGTATCGTATCTGTTAAACCCTCAGGAGACACAACTCCTCCTACTAGGGATGCCTAGAGGTTTAAAGGCTTGTTGCATACGCTCAATGCAATCGAGAGTGGTCTAGTTAACTTCTTGTTTTATTGTTATCTTTGTTTTTGTTTTGTTTTGCTCGAGGACTAGCAAAATCTAAGTTTGGGGGTGTGTTAAGCTCACAATTTCATACATATACATGCCCAATTTACTTACTTCTTTTGCTTAGTTTCCTATAATTCTAAGTTATTTGCCTCCCTTTGTGTGTTTTGTAGGCAAATAGAGCAAGAGAGCATAATTCATGCAATTCAAGCATGTTAAGGCCTAATTTGGATGAATAGATGAAGAGCTTAAAGACAAACTCATTTTGGCTACAGCCCCCTGCCAGTCCAGTTCCGTAGGTCACATTGCAATATTTGTTTCAGCAACCTACACAGCTCGGATAAGGCTGCATTCTTCATGAAAATTGTTCCAATGGGTGTGTACTATAACATATCCAAAATTCAGCCCCATTGGATAATTGTGGAGTCTGTTACCTAGCAAACACAGAGCCATGCTAAGGATGGATTTTATCAGCGCGCAAAATGAGTTAGCAATTTGTTTTGGCCTTAACTTCCTCCTCCGACCTTGGATTGGCCCAAATGATATATGGCTGGAAAGAAGACATTCGGAACTTCAAGTTTGAGTGCTTAAAGTCTTAATTTGCTTAAGGGAAGCCCAATTCGTAAGCCCTTGAAGTTGCTGGTCATGCTGACCTCAGGATGAGCTATTGTTTCTGGTTGGAAGCTTGGTCATGGTGAGCTAGGCATGAGCTATTGAGCTGGTTGGAAGCTTGGTCATGGTGACATGAAGATGAGCTAGGGCTGCTGGTGGGATTTATTGGTGAAGTGCATCAACCAAATCAAATTTTCTAATACAAGTGCATCAACCATTTCAGATTTTATAAAACAAGTGTTGTATGCATTAGCCATATTGAATTCAGATTTTTCACTTCCTTAGGCCTATAAATAGTGAGGTTCTCTAAGCTTGTAAACACACCCCAAGGGGGGGAGCTCTCAAACACTTCTCTAGAGCTCCCTTCCCTTCTCTCCCTCAAATTCTCTTAGTTTTGCTTTCTAGTTCTCAATTCTAGCTTTCTTGAATGTTTTCTTAGTTGTAATTTATTTTTCTTGTAATGTACATTCTTTCTTAAGTATTCAAGTTTAATTAGTTTCCAAGTTTCAATTATGGTTTTTGTTCTTATTCATTATGCTTATAAGTTAATATGCTAGTTTGAATGATTGATCACCATTTAGGCTTGCATGTTAGCTATCTTGGTTTGAATTAAGAGTATACACCATGCTTTAATTCGAATTGAACTATGAATAGGAAGAGTATGTATGGACATTCGACAACAAGGATTAGATACATACTTGGTTGTTTAAAATGTTCTTCTATGCTTAATGGGTTCCTAATGCTTAATTTTAGGTTAGACAACAAATGATCAAATTAGGGAATTAGGAACACAAGGTTATGACCACACACCATGGCTTAATCATACTTTAGCTAGAATCAATCCATTAATCTAAATTGAACTTGGGAACTTATTTGCTTGAGTTACTTATTTCTTTCTTCCTTGTTTTATGTTCTTTGTTTTTGTTTCTATTTTGTGTAGGGAAACTAAATTGGATCATTCAATCACCAATCCCTGTGGAATCGACCTCGCACTTACATACGCTAAACTACCAACAGTTCGTGCACATGCGAGTATCACAAGTTGAGGATGCAACTGAATCCATTTTGGTGCAGCTGTATCTACGCAACAACTATGGAATACACCAACCACTCCGATTAGGAACGAACTGCCTTTGAACATAAATTGTCCAATTTCTTACACCTATTGATTTCGGATCGAGTTTGTTTTGAGTGAAATCCGAGCTCTAGAACTATGTAATACACCAACCACTCCGATTAGGAACGAATTGCCTTTGAACATAAACTGTCCAATTCTAACACCTATTGATTTCGGATCGAGAGTAAAACTTGGGCAACATCATAATATGGGGGGAGGAGTCAATTGGTTAAGTTTGAGTGAAATCCGATCTCTAGAACTTCCCAAAACACCAACCACTCCAATTAGGAACGAACTGCCTTTGAACTTGAATTGTCCAATTTCTTACACCTATTGATTTCAGATCGAGCCCAAAACTTGGGCAACATCATAATATGGTGGGAGGAGTCATTCGGTTAGTTTTGAGTGAAATCCGATCTCAAGGACTATGGAATACACCAACCAATCCGATTAGGAACGAAATGCCTTTGAACATAAATTGTCCAATTTCTTTGACCTATTGATTTCAGATCGAGCCCAAAACTTGGGCAACATCATAATATGGTGGGAGGAGTCATTTGGTTAAGTTTGAGTGAAATCCAATCTCTAGAACTACCCAAAACATCAACCACTCCAATTAGGAATGAACTGCCTTTGAACTTGAATTGTACAATTTCTTACACCTGTTGATTTCGGATCGAGCCCAAAACTTTGGCAACATCATAATATGGGGGGAGAAGTCATTTGGTTAAGTTTGAGTGAAATCCGGTCTCTAGAACTACCCAAAATACCAACCACTCCAATTAGGAACGAACTGCCTTTGAACTTGAATTGTCCAATTTCTTACATCTATTGATTTCGGATCGAGCCCAAAACTGGGGCAACATCATAATATGGTGGGAGGAGTCATTTGGTTAAGTTTGAGTGAAATCCAATCTCTAGAACTACCCAAAACATCAACCACTCCAATTAGGAATGAACTGCCTTTGAACTTGAATTGTACAATTTCTTACACCTGTTGATTTCGGATCGAGCCCAAAACTTTGGCAACATCATAATATGGGGGGAGAAGTCATTTGGTTAAGTTTGAGTGAAATCCGGTCTCTAGAACTACCCAAAATACCAACCACTCCAATTAGGAACGAACTGCCTTTGAACTTGAATTGTCCAATTTCTTACATCTATTGATTTCGGATCGAGCCCAAAACTGGGGCAACATCATAATATGGTGGGAGGAGTCATTTGGTTAAGTTTGAGTGAAATCCGGTCTCCAGAACTACCCAAAACACCAACCACTCCAATTAGGAATAAACTGCCTTTGAACTTGAATTGTCTAATTTCTTACAACTATTGGTTTCGGATCGAGCCCAAAACTTGGGCAACATCATAATATGGTGGGAGGAGTCATTTGGTTAAATTTGAGTGAAATCCGACCTCTACAACTACCCAAAACACCAACCACCCCAATCAGGAACGAACTGCCATTGAACTTGAATTGTCCAATTTCTTGCACCTATTGATTTGGGATCGAGCCCAAAACTTGGGCAACATCATAATATGGTGGGAGGAGTCATTTGGTTAGTTTTGAGTGAAATCCGATCCAGAACTATGGAATACACCAACCACTCCGATTAGGAACGAACTGCCTTGGAACATAAATTGTCCAATTTCTTACACATATTGATTTCGGATTGAGCCCAAAACTTGGGCAACATCATAATATGGTGGGAGGAGTCCTTTGGTTAAGTTTGACCGAAATCCGATCTCTAGAACTACCCGAAACACCAACCACTCCAATTAGGAACGACCTGCCTTTGAAGTTGAATTGTCCAATTTCTTACACCTATTGATTTCGGATCGAGCCCAAAACTTGGGCAACATCATAATATGGTAGGAGGAGTCATTTGGTTAAGTTTGAGAGAAATCCGATCTCTAGAACTACCCAAAACACCAACCACTCCAATTAGGAACGAACTGCCTTTGAACTTGAATTGTCCAATTTGTTACACCTATTGATTTCGGATCAAGCCCAAAACTTGGGCAACATCATAATATGGTGGGAGGAGTCAATTGGTTAGTTTTGACTGAAATCCGATCTCTAGAACTGTGGAATACACCAACCACTCCGATTAGGAACGAACTTCCTTTGAACATAAACTGTCCAATTTCTAACACCTATTGATTTCGGATCGAGAGTAAAACTTGGGCAACATCATAACATGGTGGGAGGAGTCATTTGGTTAAGTTTGAGTCAAATCCGATCTCTAGAACTTCCCAAAACACCAACCACTCCAATTAGGAACGAAATGCCTTTGAACTTGAATTGTCCAATTTCTTACACCTATTGATTTCAGATAGAGTCCAAAACTTGGGAAACACCATAATATGGTGAGAGGAGTCATTTGGTTAAGTTTGAGTGAAATCCGATCTCTAGAACTACCCAAAACACCAACCTCTCCAATTAGGAACGAACTACCTTCGAACTTGAATTGTCCAATTTCTTACACCAATTGATTTCGGATCGAGCCCAGAACATGGGCAACATCATAATATGGTGGGAGGAGTCATTTGGTTAGTTTTGAGTGATATCTGATCTGTAGAACTATGGAATACACCAACCACTCCGATTTGGAACGAAATGCCTTTGAACATAAATTGTCCATTTTCTTACACCTATTGGTTTCGGATCAAGCCCAAAACTTGGGCAACAACATAATAAGGTGGGAGGAGTCATTTTGGTTAAGTTTGAATGAAATCCGATCTCTAGAACTACCCAAAACACCAACCACTCCAATTAGAAACGAACTGCCTTTGAACTTCAATTGTCCAATTTCTTACACCTATTGATTTCGGATCGAGCCCAAAACTTGGGCAACAACGTAATATGGTGGGAGGAGTCATTTGGTGAGTTTTGACTGAAATCCGATCTCTAGAACTGTGGAATACACCAACCACTCCGATTAGGAATGAACTGCCTTTGAACTTGAATTGTCCAATTTCTTACACCTATTGATTTCAGATCGAGCCCAAAACTTGGGCAACATCATAATATGGTGGGAGGAGTCATTTGGTTAGTTTTGAGTGAAATCCGATCTCTAGAACTATGGAATACACCAACCACTCTGATTAGGAACGAACTGCCTTTGAACATAAATTGTCCAATTTCTTTCACCTATTGATTTCAGATCGAGCCCAAAACTTGGGCAACATCATAATATGGTTGGAGGAGTCTTTTGGTTAAGTTTGAGTGAAATCCGATCTCTAGAACTACCCAAAACACCAACCACTCCAATTAGGAACGAACTGCCTTCGAAGTTGAATTGTCCAATTTCTTACACCTATTGATTTCGGATCGAGCCCAACACTTGGGTAACATCATAATGTGGTGGGAGGAGTCATTTGGTTATGTTTGACTGAAATCCGATCTCTAGAACTTCCCAAAACACCAACCACTCCAATTAGGAACGAACTGCCTTTGAACTTGAATTGTCCAATTTCTTACACCTATTGATTTCGGATCGAGCCCAAAACTTTGGCAACATCATAATATGGTGGGAGGATTCATTTGGTTAGTTTTGAGTGAAATCCAATCTCTAGAACTGTGGAATACCCCAACCACTGCGATTAGGAACGAACTGCCTTTGAACATAAATTGTCCAATTTCTTACACCTATTGATTTCGGATCGAGCCCAAAACTTGGGCAACGTCATAATATGGTGGGAGGAGTCATTTGGTTAAGTTTAGTGAAATCCGATCTCTAGAACTACCCAAAACACCAACCACTCCAACTAGGAACGAACTGCCTTTGAACTTGAATTGCCAATTTCTTATACCTATTGATTTCAGATCGGGCCCAAAACTTGGGCAACATCATAATATGGCGGGAGGGGTCATTCGGATAAGTTTGAGAGAAATCCGATCTCTAGAACTACCCAAAACACCAAGCACTCCAAGTGGGAACGAACAGCCTTTGAACTTGAATTGTCCAATTTCTTACACCTATTGATTTCGGATCGAGCCCAAAACTTGGGCAACATCATAATATGGTGGGAGGAGTCATTTTTGTTAAGCTTGGGTGAAGTCCGATCTCTAGAACTACCCAAAACACCAACGTCTCCAGTTAGGAACGAACTACCTTTGAACTTGAATTGTCCAATTTCTTACACCTATTGATTTCGGATCGAGCCCAAAACCTGGGCAACATCATAATATGGTGGGAGGAGTCATTCGGTTAGTTTTGAGTGAAATCCGATCTCTAGAACTATGGAATACACCAACCACTCCGATTAGGAACGAACTGCCTTTGAACATAAATTGTCCAATTTCTTTCACCTATTGATTTCGGATCGAGCCCAAAACTTGGGCTACACCATAATATGGTGGGAGGAGCCATTTGGTTAATTTGGAGTGAAATCCGATCTCTAGAAGTACCCAAAACGACAACCACTCCAATTTGGAACGAACTGCTTACAAACTTGAATTGTCCCATTTCTTACACCTATTGATTTCGGATCGAGAGCAACACTTGGGCAACATCATAATATGGTGGGAGGAGTCATTTGGTTAAGTTGGAGTGAAATCCGGTCTCTAGAACTACCCAAAACACCATCCACTCCAATTAGGAATGAACTGCCTTTGAACTTGAATTGTCCAATTTCTTACACCTATTGATTTTGGATCGAGCCCAAAACTTGGGCAACAACATAATATGGTGGGAGGAGTCATTTGGTTAATTTTGAGTGAAATCCGATCTCTAGAACTACCCAATACACCAACCAACCCAATTACGAACGAACTGGCTTTGACCTTGAATTGTCCAAATTCTTACTCCTATTGATTTTGGATCGAGCCCAAAACTTGGGCAACATCATAATATGGTGGGTGGAGTCATTTGGTTAATTCTGAGTGAAATCCGATCTCTAGAACTACCCAATACACCAACCACTTCAATTAGGAACGTACTTCCTTTGAACTTGAATTGTCCATTTTCTTACACCTATTGATTTCGGATAGAGCCGACTTGGGCAACATCATAATATGGTGGGGGGAGTCATTTGGTTAATTTTGAGTGAAATCCGATCTCCAGAACTATGGAATACGCCAACCACTTCAATTAGGAACGAATTGCCTTTGAACATAAATTGTCCAATTTCTTACACCTATTGATTTTGGATCGAGCCCAAAACTTGGGCAACATCATAATATGGTGGGAAGAGTCATTTGGTTAAGTTTGAGTGAAATCCAATCTCTAGAACTACCCAATACACCAACCAATTCAATTTGGAACGTACTGCCTTTGAACTTGAACTGTCCAATTTCTTACACCTATTGATTTTGGATCGAGCCCAAAACTTGGGCAACATCATAATATGGTGGGAGGAGTCATTTGGTTAAGTTTGAGTGAAATCCGATCTATAGAACTACCCAAAACACCAACCACTCCAATTAGGAACGAATTGCCTTTGAACTTGAATTATCCAATTTCTTACACCTATTGATTTCGGATTGTGCCCAAAACTTGGGCAACGTCATAATATGGTGGGAAGAGTCATTTGGTTAAGTTTGAGTGAAATCCAATCTCTAGAACTACCCAAAACACCAACCACTCCAATTAGAAACGAACTGCCTTTCAACTTGAATTGTCCAAATTCTAACTCCTATTGATTTCGGATCGAGCCCAAAACATGGACAACATCATAATATGGTGGGAGGAGTGATTTGGTTAAGTTTCTGTGAAATCCGATCTCTAGAACTGCCTAAAACACCAACCACTAAAATTAGGAACGAACTGCCTTTGAACTTGAATTGTCCACTTTCTTACACCTATTGATTTGGGATCGAGCCAAAAACTTCGGCAACATCATAATATGGTGGGAGGAGTCATTTGGTTAAGTTTGAGTGAAATCCGATCTCTTGAAGTACCCAAAACACCAACCACTCCAATTAGGAACGAACTGCCTTTGAACTTGAATTGTCCAATTTCTTACACATATTGATTTCGGATCGAGCCCAAAACTTGGGCAACATCATAATATGGTGGGAGGAGTCATTTGGTTTGTTTTGAGTGAAATCCGACCTCTAGAACTACGGAATAGACCAACCACTCCGATTAGGAACGAACTGCCTTTGAACATAAATTGCCCAATTTCTTACACCTATTGATTTCGGATCGAGCCCAAAACTTGGGCAACAACATAATTTGGTGGGACGAGTCGTTTGGTTAAGTTTAAGTGAAATCCGATCTCTAGAGCTGCCCAAAACACCAACCACTCCAATTAGGAACGAACTGACTTTGAACTTGAATTGTCCAATTTCTTACACCTATTGATTTCGGATCGAGCCCAAAACATGGGCAACATCATAATATGGTGGGAGGAGTCATTTGGTTATGTTTGAGTGAAATCCGATCTCCAAAACTACCGAAAACACCAACCACTCCAATTAGGAAAGAACTGCCTTTGAACTTGAATTGTCCAATTTCTTACACCTATTGATTTCGGATCGAGCCCAAAACTTGGGCAACATCATAATATGGTGGGAGGAGTCATTTGGTTAAATTTGTGTAAAATCCGATCTCTAGAACTGTGGAATACACCAACCACTCCGATTAGGAACGAACTGCCTTTGCACATAAATTGTCCAATTTCAAAAACTTCGGCATCATCATAATAATGTGGGAGGAGTCATTTTGTTTTGTTTGAGTGAAATCCGATCTCAAGAACTACCCAAAACCCCAACCACTCCAATTTGGAACGAACTGCCTTTCAACTTGAATTTTCCAATTTCTAACACCTATTGATTTCGGATCAAGCCCAAAACTTTGGCAACAACGTCGTATGGTGGGAGGAGTCAATCGGATAAGTTTGAGTGAAATCCGATCCATAGAACTACCCAAAACACCAACCACTCCAATTAGGAACGAACTGCCTTTGAACTTGAATTGTCCAATTTCTTACACCTATTGATTTCGGATCGAGCCCAAATCTTGGGCAACGTCATAATACAGTGGGAGGAGTCATTTGGTTAAGTTCGAGTGAAATCCGATCTCTAGAACTACCCAATACACCAACCACCCCAATTAGGAACGCAATGCCTTTGAACTTGAATTGTCCAATTTCTTACACCTATTGATTTCGGATCGAGCCCAAAACTGGGGCAACATCATAATATGGTGGGAGGAGTCATTTGGTTAAGTTTCAGGGAAATCCGATCTTTAGAACTACCCAAAACACCAAACACTCCAATTAGGAACGAACTGCCTTTGAACTTGAATTGTGCAATTTCTTACACCTATTGATTTCGGATCCAGCCCAAAACTGAGGCAACATCATAATATGGTGGAAGGAGTCATTTGGTTTAGTTTGAGTGAAATCCGATGTTTAGAACTACCTAAAACACCAACCACTCCAATTAGGAACGAACTGCGTTGGAACTTGAATTGTGCAATTTCTTACACCTATTGATTTCGGATCGAGCCCAAAACTGAGGCAACATCATAATATGGTGGGAGGAGTGATTTGGTTAAGTTTGAGTGAAATCCGATCTCTAGAACTATCGAAAACACCAACCACTCCAATTAGGAACGAACTGCCTTTGAACTTGAATTGTCCAATTTCTTACACCTATTGATTTCGAATCGAGCCCAAAACTTGGGCAACATCATAATATGGTGTGCGGAGTCATTTGGTTAAGTTTGAGGGAAATCCGATATCTAGAACTACCCAAAACACCAACCACTCCAACTCGGAACGTACTGCCTTTGAACTTGAATTGTCCAATTTCTTACACCTATTGATTTCGGATGGAGCCCAAAACTTGGGCAACATCATAATATGGTCGGAGGACACATTTGGTTAAGTTTGAGTGAAATCCGATCTCTAGAACTATCCAAAACAAAAACAACTCCAATTAGGAACGAACTGCCTTTGAACTTGAATTGTCCAATTTCTTACACCTATTGATTTCGGATCGACCCTAAAACTTGGGCACATCATAATATGGTGGGAGGAGTCACTTGGTTAGTTTTGAGTGATATCCGATCTCTAGAACTATGGAATACACCAACCGCTCCGATTAGGAACGAACTGCCTTAGAAGATAAACTGTCCAATTTCTTACACCTATTGATTTCGGATCGAGCCCAAAACTTGGGCAACATCATAATATGGTGGGCGGAGTCATTTGGTTAAGTTTGAGTGAAATCCGATATCTTGAACTACCCAAAACACCAACCACTCCAACTCGGAACGTACTGCCACTGAACTTGAATTGTCCAATTTCTAACACCTATTGATTTCGGATCGAGCCCAAAACTTGGGCAACATCACAATATGATGGGAGGAGTCATTTGGTTAAGTTTGAGTGAAATCCGATCCCTAGAACTACCCAAAACACCAACCACTCGAATTGGGAACGAACTGCCTTTGAACTTGAATTGTCCAATTTCTTACTTCTATTGATTTCGGATCGACCCCAAAACTTGGGCAACAACATAATATGGTGGGTGGAGTCATTTGGTTAATTTTGAGTGAAATCCGATCTCTAGAACTACCCAACACACCAACCACCCCAATTAGGAACGAACAGCCTTTGAACTTGAATTGCCCAATTTTCTTACACCTATTAATTTCGGATCGAGCCCAAAACTTGGGCAACATCATAATATGGTGGGAGGAGTCATTTGGTTAAGTTTGAGTAAAATCCGATCTCTAGAACTACCCAAAACACCAACCACTCGAATATGGAACGAACTGCCTTTGAACTTGAATTGTCCAATTTCTAACACCTATTGATTTCGGATCGAGCCCAAAACTTGGCCAACATCACAATATGGTGGGAGGGGTCATTTGGTTAGTTTTGACTGAAATCCGATCTCTAGAACTATGGAATGCACCAACCACCCCGATTAGGAACGAACTGCCTTTGAAGAAAAAATTGTCCAATTTCTTACACCTATTGATTTCGGATCGAGCCCAAAACTTGGGGAACATCATAATATTGTGGGAGGAGTCATTTTGTTAAGTTTGAGTGAAATCCAATCTCCAGAACTACCCAAAACAACAACCACCCCAATTACGAACGAACTGCCTTTGAACTTGAATTGTCCAATCACTTACTCCTATTGATTTCGGATCGAGCCCAAAACTTGGGCAACAAAATAATATGGTGGGAGGAGTCATTTGGTTAATTTTGAGTGAAATCTTTTCTCTAGAACTACCCAAAAGACCAACCACTCCAATTTGGAATGAACTGACTACGAACTCGAATTGTAAAATTTCTTACAGCTATTGATTTGGGATCGAGCCCAAAACTTGGGCAACACCATAGTATGGTGGGAGGAGTCATTTGGTTAAGTTTGAGTGAAATCCGATCTCTACAACTACACAAAACCCCAACCACTCCAATTAGGAACGAACTGGATTTGAACTTGAATTGTCCAATTTCTTACACCTATTGATTTCGGATCGAGCCCAAAACTTGGCCAACATCATAATATGGTGGGAGGAGTCATTTGGTTAGTTTTGACTGAAATCCGATCTCTAAAACTATGGAATACACCAACCACTCCGATTAGGAACGAACTGCCTTTGAACATAAATTTTCCAATTTCTTACACCTATTTATTTCGGATCGAGCCCAAAACTTGGGCAACAACATATCATGGTGGGAGGAGTCATTTTGGTTAAGTTTGAGTGAAATCCGATCTCTTGAACTACCCAATACACCAACCACCCCAATTACGAACGAACTGCCCTTGAACTTGAATTGTCCAATTTCTAACACCAATTGATTTCTGATCGAGCCCAAAACTTGGGAAACACCATAATATGGTGAGAGGAGTCATTTGGTTAAGTTTGAGTGAAATCCGATCTCTAAAACTACCCAAAACACCAACCACTCCAATTAGGAACGAACTGCCTTTGAACTTGAATTGTCCAATTTCTTACACCTATTGATTTCGGATCGAGATCAAAACTTGGGCAACATCATAATACAGTGGGAGGAGTCATTTGGTTAAGTTTGAGTGAAATCCGATCTCTAGAACTACCCAATACACCAACCACCCCAATTAGGAACGAACTGTCGTTGAACTTGAATTGTCCAATTTCTTACACCTATTGATTTCGGATCGAGCCCAAAACTTGGCCAACATCACAATATGGTGGGAGGAGTCATTTGGTTAAGTTTGAGTGAAATCCAATCTCTAGAACTACCCAAAACACCAACCACTCCAATTAGGAACGAACTGCCTTTGAACTTGAATTGTCCAATTTCCTACACCTATTGATTTCGTATCGAGCCCAAATCTTGGGCAACAACATAATATGGTGGGAGGAGTCATTTGGTTAAGTTTGAGTGAAATCCAATCTCCAGAACTGCCCAAAACACCAACCACTCGAATTAGGAACGAACTGCCTTTGAACTTGAATTGTCCAATTTCTTACTCCTATTGATTTTGGATCGAGCCCAAAACTTGGGCAACATCATAATACGGTGGGAGGAGTCATTTGGTTAAGTTTGAGTAAAATCCGATCTCTAGGACTACCCAAAAGACCAACCACTCCAATTTGGAATGAACTGCCTACGAACTCGAATTGTAAAATTTCTTACAGCTATTGATTTGGGATCGAGCCCAAAACTTGGGTAACATCATAATATGGTGGGAGGAGACATTTGGTTAAGTTTGAGTGAAATCCGATCTCCACAACTACCCAAAACACCAACCACTCCAATTAGGAACGAACTGGATTTGAACTTGAATTGTCCAATTTCTTACACCTATTGATTTAGAATCGAGCCCAAAACTTGGGCAACATCATAATATGGTGGGAGGAGTCATTTGGTTGGTTTTGACAGAAATCCGATCTCTAAAACTATGGAATACACCAACCACTCCGATTAGGAACGAACTGCCTTTGAACATAAATTTTCCAATTTCTTACACCTATTGATTTCGGATCGAGCCCAAAACTTGGGCAACAACATAATGTGGTGGGAGGAGTCATTTTGGTTAAGTTTGAGTGAAATCCGATCTCTTGAACTACCCAATACACCAACCACCCCAATTAGGAACGAACTGCCTTTGAACTTGAATTGTCCAATTTCTAACACCAATTGATTTTGGATCGAGCCCAAAACTTGTTAAGCACCATAATATGGTGAGAGGAGTCATTTGGTTAAGTTTGAGTGAAATCCGATCTCTAGAACAACCCAAAACACCAACCACTCCAATTAGGAACGAACTGCCTTTGAACTTGAATTGTCCAATTTCTAACACCTATTGATTTTGGATCGAGCCCAAAACTTGGGAAACACCACAATATGATGGGAGGAGTCATTTGGTTACTTTTGAGTGAAATCAGATCTCTAGAACTACCCAAAACACCAACCACTCCAATTAGGAACGAACTTCCTTTGAACTTGAATTGTCCAATTTCTTACACCTATTGATTTCGGATCGAGTCCAAAACTTGGGCAACAACATAATGTTGTGGCAGGAGTCATTTGGTTAGTTTTGAGTGAAATTCGAACTCTAGAACTATGGAATACACCAACCACTCCGATTAGGAACAAACTGCCTTTGAACATAAATTGTCCAATTTCTTACACCTGTTGATTTCGGATCGAGCCCAAAACTGGATCAACATCATAATATGGTGGGAGGAGTATTTGGTTAGTTTTGAGTGAAATCCGAACTCTAGAACTATGGAATACACCAACCACTCCGATTAGGAACGAACTGCCTTTGAACATAAATTGTCCAATTTCTTACACCTGTTGATTTTGGATCGAGCCCAAAACTTGGGCAACATCGTAATATGGTGGGAGGAGTCATTTGGTTAGTTTTGAGTGAAATCCGATCTCTAGAACTATGGAATACACCAACCACTGCGATTAGGAACGAACTGCCTTTGAACATAAATTGTCCAATTTCTTACACCTATTGATTTCGTATCGAGTCCAAACGTTGGGCAACACCATAATATGGTGGGAGGAGTCATTCAGTTAGTTTTGAGTGAAATCGGATCTCGACAACTATGGAATACACCAAACACTCCGATTAGCAACGAACTGCCTTTGAACATAAATTGTCCAATTTCTTTCACCTATTGATTTCGGATCGAGCCCAAAACTTGGGCAACATCATAATATGGTGGGAGGAGTCATTTGGTTAAGTTTGAGTGAAATCCGATCTCTAGAACTACCCAAAACACCAACCACTCCAATTAGGAACGAACTGCCTTTGAACTTGAATTGTCCAATTTCTTACACCTATGGATTTCGGATCGAGCCCAAAACTTGGGCAACATCATAATGTGGTGGAAGGAGTGATTTGGTTAAGTTTGAGTGAAATCTGATCTCTAGAACAACCCAAAACACCAACCACTCCAATTAGGAACGAACTGCCTATGAACTGGAACTGTCCAATTTCTTACACCTATTGATTTCGGATCGAGCCCAAAACTTGGGCAACATCATAATGTGGTGAGAGGAGTGATTTGGTTAAGTTTGAGAGAAATCCGATCTCTAGAACTACCCAAAACACCAACCACTCCAATTAGGAACGAACTGCCTTTTAACTGGAACTGTCCAATTTCTTACACCTATTGATTTCGGATCGAGCCCAAAACTTGGGCAACATCATAATATGGTGGGAGGAGTCATTTGATTAAGTTTGAGTGAAATCCGATCTCTAGAACTACCCAAAACACCAACCACTCCAATTAGGAACGAACTGCCTTTGAACTTGAATTGTCCAATTTCATACACCTACTGATTTCGGATCGAGCCCAAAAGTTGGGCAACATCATAATATGGTGGGAGGAGTCATTCAGTTAGTTTTGAGTGAAATCGGATCTCAACAACTATGGAATACACCAACCACTCCGATTAGGAACGAACTGCCTTTGAACATAAATTGTCCAATTTCTTTCACCTATTGATTTCGGATCGAGCCCAAAACTTGGGCAACATCATAATATGGTGGGAGGAGTCATTTGGTTAAGTTTGAGTGAAATCCGATCTCTAGAACTACCCAAAACACCAACCACTCCAATTAGGAACGAACTGCCTTCCAACTTGAATTGTCCAATTTCTTACGCCTATGGATTTCGGATCGAGCCCAAAACTTGGGCAACATCATAATGTGGTGGGAGGAGTGATTTGGTTAAGTTTGAGTGAAATCCGATCTCTAGAACTACCCAAAACACCAACCACTCCAATTAGGAACGAACTACCTTTGAACTGGAACTGTCCAATTTCTTACACCTATTGATTTCTGATCGAGCCCAAAACTTGGGCAACATCATAATATGGTGGGAGGAGTCATTTGATTAAGTCTGAGTGAAATCCGATCTCTAGAACTACCCAAAACACCAACCACTCCAATTAGGAATGAACAGCCTTTGAACTTGAATTGTCCAATTTCTTACACGTATTCATTTCGGATCGAGCCCAAAACTTGGGCAACATCATAATATGTTGGGAGGAGTCATTTGGTTAAGTTTGAGTGAAATCCGATCTCTAGAACTCCCCAAAACACCAACAACTCCAATTAGGAACCAACAGCCTTTGAACTTGAATTGTCCAATTTCTTACACGTATTCATTTCGGATCGAGCCCAAAACTTGGGCAACATCATAATATGTTGGGAGGAGTCATTTGGTTAAGTTTGAGTGAAATCCGATCCATAGAACTACCCAAAACACCAACCACTCCAATTAGGAATGAACTGCCTTAGAACTTGAATTCTCCAATTTCTTACGCCTATTGATTTCGGATCGAGCCCAAAACTTGGGCTACATCATAATATGGTGGGAGGAGTCATTTGGTTAAGTTTCATTGAAATCCGATCTCTAGAACTACCCAAAACACCAACCACTCCAATTAGGAATGAACTGACTTTGAACTTGAATTGTCCAATTTCTTACAGCTATTGATTTCGGATCGAGCCCAAAACTTGGGCAACATCATAAGATGGTGGAAGGAGTCATTTGGTTAAGTTTGAGTGAAATCCGATCTCTAGAACTACCCAATACACCAACCACTCCAAATAGGAACGAACTGCCTTTGAACTTGAATTGTCGAATTTCTTACACCTATTGATTTCGGATCGAGCCCAAAACTTGGGCAACATCATAATATGGCGGGAGGAGTCATTTGGTTAGTTTTGAGTGAAATCCGATCTCTAGAACTGTGGAATAGACCAACCACTCCGATTAGGGACGAACCTCCTTTGAACATAAATTGTCCAATTTCTTACACCTATTGATTTTGGATCGAGCACCAAACCTGGGCAACATCATAATATGGTGGGAGGAGTCATTTGGTGAATTTTGAGTGAAATCCGATCTGTAGAATTACCCAATACACCAACCACCCCAATTTGGAACGAACTGCCTTTGAACTTGAATTGTCCAATTTTTTACACGTATTCATTTCGGATTGAGCCCAAAACTTGGGCAACATCATAACATGGTGGGCGGAGTCATGTGGTTAAGTTTGAGTGAAATCCGATCCATAGAACTACCCAAAACACCAACCACTCCAATTAGGAACGAACTGCCTTAGAACTTGAATTCTCCAATTTCTTACACCTATTGATTTCGGATCGTGCCCAAAACTTGGGCAACATCATAATATGGTGGAGTCATTTGGTTAGTTTTGATTTAAATCCGATCTCTAGAACTATGGAATATACCAACCACTCCGATTAGGAACGAAATGCCTTTGAACATAAATTGAACAAATTCTTACACCTATTGATTTCGGATCGAGCCCAAAACTTGGGCAACATCATAATATGGTGGGAGGAGTCATTTGGTTAAGTTTGAGTGAAATCCGATCTCTAGAACTACCCAATACACCAACCACTCCAAATAGGAACGAACTGCCTTTGAACTTGAATTGTCGAATTTCTTACACCTATTGATTTCGGATCGAGCCCAAAACTTGGGCAACATCATGATATGGCGGGAGGAGTCATTTGGTTAGTTTTGAGTGAAATCCGATCTCTACAACTATGGAATACACCAACCACTCCGATTAGGAACGAACTACCTTTGAACATAAATTTTCCAATTTCTTAAACCTATTGATTTTAGATCGAACCCAAAACTTGGGCAACAATATAATATGGTGGGAGGAGTCATTTGGTTAAGTTTGAGTGAAATCCGATCTCTAGAACTACCCAATACACCAACCACTCCAAATAGGAACGAACTGCCTTTGAACTTGAATTGTCGAATTTCTTACACCTATTGATTTCGGATCGAGCCCAAAACTTGGGCAACATCATAATATGGCGGGAGGAGTCATTTGGTTAGTTTTGAGTGAAATCCGATCTCTAGAACTGTGGAATAGACCAACCACTCCGATTAGGGACGAACCTCCTTTGAACATAAATTGTCCAATTTCTTACACCTATTGATTTTGGATCGAGCACCAAACCTGGGCAACATCATAATATGGTGGGAGGAGTCATTTGGTGAATTTTGAGTGAAATCCGATCTGTAGAATTACCCAATACACCAACCACCCCAATTTGGAACGAACTGCCTTTGAACTCGAATTGTCCAATTTTTTACACGTATTCATTTCGGATTGAGCCCAAAACTTGGGCAACATCATAACATGGTGGGCGGAGTCATGTGGTTAAGTTTGAGTGAAATCCGATCCATAGAACTACCCAAAACACCAACCACTCCAATTAGGAACGAACTGCCTTAGAACTTGAATTCTCCAATTTCTTACACCTATTGATTTCGGATCGTGCCCAAAACTTGGGCAACATCATAATATGGTGGAGTCATTTGGTTAGTTTTGATTTAAATCCGATCTCTAGAACTATGGAATATACCAACCACTCCGATTAGGAACGAAATGCCTTTGAACATAAATTGAACAAATTCTTACACCTATTGATTTCGGATCGAGCCCAAAACTTGGGCAACATCATAATATGGTGGGAGGAGTCATTTGGTTAAGTTTGAGTGAAATCCGATCTCTAGAACTACCCAATACACCAACCACTCCAAATAGGAACGAACTGCCTTTGAACTTGAATTGTCGAATTTCTTACACCTATTGATTTCGGATCGAGCCCAAAACTTGGGCAACATCATGATATGGCGGGAGGAGTCATTTGGTTAGTTTTGAGTGAAATCCGATCTCTACAACTATGGAATACACCAACCACTCCGATTAGGAACGAACTACCTTTGAACATAAATTTTCCAATTTCTTAAACCTATTGATTTTAGATCGAACCCAAAACTTGGGCAACAATATAATATGGTGGGAGGAGTCATTTGGTTAAGTTTGAGTGAAATCCGATCTCTAGAACTACCCAATACACCAACCACTCCAAATAGGAACGAACTGCCTTTGAACTTGAATTGTCGAATTTCTTACACCTATTGATTTCGGATCGAGCCCAAAACTTGGGCAACATCATAATATGGCGGGAGGAGTCATTTGGTTAGTTTTGAGTGAAATCCGATCTCTAGAACTGTGGAATAGACCAACCACTCCGATTAGGGACGAACCTCCTTTGAACATAAATTGTCCAATTTCTTACACCTATTGATTTTGGATCGAGCACCAAACCTGGGCAACATCATAATATGGTGGGAGGAGTCATTTGGTGAATTTTGAGTGAAATCCGATCTGTAGAATTACCCAATACACCAACCACCCCAATTTGGAACGAACTGCCTTTGAACTTGAATTGTCCAATTTTTTACACGTATTCATTTCGGATTGAGCCCAAAACTTGGGCAACATCATAACATGGTGGGCGGAGTCATGTGGTTAAGTTTGAGTGAAATCCGATCCATAGAACTACCCAAAACACCAACCACTCCAATTAGGAACGAACTGCCTTAGAACTTGAATTCTCCAATTTCTTACGGTGGGAGTAGTAATTTCGTTAGTTTTGAGTGAAATCAGATCTCTAGAACTGCGGAATACACCAAACACCCCGATTAGGAACGAACTGCCTTTGAACATAAATTGTCAAATTTCTTACACCTGTTGATTTCGGATCGAGCCCAAAACTTGGGCAACATCGTAATATGGTGGGAGTCATTTGGTTAGTTTTGAGTGAAATACGATCTCTAGAACTATGGAATAGACCAACCACTCCGATTAGGAACGAACTGCCTTTGAACATAAATTGTCCAATTTCTTACATTTGTTGATTTCGGATCGAGCCCAAAACTTGGGCAACATCATAATACGGTGGGAGGAGTCATTTGGTTAAGTTTGAGTGAAATCCGATCTCCAGAACTACCCAAAACACCAACCACTCCAATTAGGAACGAACTGCCTTTGAACTTGAATTGTCCAATTTCTTACACCTATTGATTTCGGATCGTGTCCAAAACTAGGGCAACATCATATTATGGTGGGAAGAGTCATTTGGTTAAGTTTGAGTGAAATCCGATCTCTAGAACTACTCAAAAGAACAACCACAGCAATTAGGAACGAACTGCCTTTGAACATAAATTGTCCAATTTCTTAAACCTATCGACTTCGGATCGAGCCCAAAACTTGGGCAACATCATAATATGGTGGGAGGAGTCCTTTTGGTTAAGTTTGAGTGAAATCCGACCCCTAGAACTACCCAAAACACCAACCACTCCAATTAGGAACGAACTGCCTTTGAACTTGAATTGTCCAATTTCTTACACCTATTGATTTCGGATCGTGTCCAAAACTTGTGCAACATCATAATATGGTGGGAGGAGTCATTTGGTTAAGTTTGAGTGAAATCCGATCTCTTGAACTACCCAAAACACCAACCACTCCAATTAGGAACGAACTGCCTTTGAACTTGAATTGTCCAATTTCTTACACCTATTGATTTCGGATTGGGCCCAAAACTTGGGCAACAACATAATATGGTGGGAGGAGTCATTTGGTTAGTTTTGAGTGAAATCCGATCTCTACAACTATGGAATACACCAACCACTCCGATTTGGAACGAACTGCCTTTGAACATAAATTGTCCAATTTCTTACACCTATTGACTTAGGATCGAGTCCAAAACTTGGGCAACAACATAATATGGTGGGAGGAGTCGTTTGGTTAAATTTGAGTGAAATCCGATCTCTAGAACTAAACAAAACTCCAACCACTCCAATTAGGAACGAACTGCCTTTGAACTTGAATTGTCCAATTTCTTACACCTATTGATTTCGGATCGAGCCCAAGACTTGGGCAACATCTTACCACGGTGGGAGGAGTCATTTGGTTAAGTTTGAGTGAAATCCGACCCGTAGAACTACCCAAAACACCAACCACTCCAATCAGGAACGAACTGCCTTTGAACTTGAATTGTCCAATTTCTTACACCTATTGATTTCGGATCGGGCCCAAAACTTGGGCAACAACATAATATGGTGGGAGGAGTCATTTGGTTAGATTTGAGTGAAATCCGATCTCTACAACTATGGAATACACCTACCACTCCGATTAGGAACGAACTACCTTTGAACATAAATTTTCCAATTTCTTAAACCTATCGATTTTAGATCGAACCCAAAACTTGGGCAACAATATAATATGGTGGGAGGAGTCATTTGGTTAAGTTTGAGTGAAATCCGATCTCTAGAACTACCCAAAACTCCAACCACTCCAATTAGGAACGAACTGCCTTTGAACTTGAATTGTCCAATTTCTTACACCTATTTATTTCGGATCGAGCCCAAAACTTGGGCAACATTATAATATGGTGGGAGGAGTCATTTGGTTACGTTTGAGTGAAATCCGATCTCTAGAACTACCCAAAACTCCAACCACTCCAATTAGAAACGAACTGCCTTTGAACTTGAATTGTCCAATTTCTTACACCTGTTTATTTCGGATCGAGCCGAAAACTTGGGCAACATCATAATATGGTGGGAGGAGTCATTTGGTTAAGTTTGAATGAAATCCGATCTCTAGGACTACCCAAAACACCAACCACTCCAATTAGGAACGAACTGCCTTTGTACTTGAATTGTCCAATTTCTTACAACTGTTTATTTCGAATCGAGCCCAAAAGTTGGGCCACATCATAATATGGTGGGAGGAGCCATTTGGTTAAGTTTGAGTGTAATCCGATCTCTAGAACTACCCAAAACACCAACCACTCCAATTAGGAACGAACTGCCTTTGAACTTGAATTGTCCAATTTCATACACTTATTGATTTCGGATCGAGCCCAAACCTTGGGCAACACCATAATATGGTGGGAGGAGTCATTTGGTTAAGTTTGAGTGAAATCCGATCCCTAGAACTACCCAAAACACCAACCACTCCAATTAGGAACGAATTGCCTTTGAACTTGAATTGTCCAATTTCATACACCTATTGATTTCGGATCGAGCCCAAAACTTTGGCAACATGATAATATGGAGGGAGGTGTCATTTGGTTAGTTTTGAGTGAAATCCGATCTCCAGAACTATGGAATACACCAACCACTCCGATTTGGAACGAACAGCCTTGGAACATAAATTGTCCAATTTCTTACACCTATTGATTTCAGATCGAGCCCAAAACTTGGGCAACATCACAATATGGTGGGAGGAGTCATTTGGTTATGTTTGACTGAAATCCGATCTCTAGAACTACCCAAAACTCCAACCACTCCAATTAGAAACGAACTGCCTTTGAACTTGAATTGTCCAATTTCTTACACCTATTGATTTCGGATTGGGACCATAACTTGGGCAACAACATAATATGGTGGGAGGAGTCATTTGGTTAGTTTTGAGTGAAATCCGATCTCTACAACTATGGAATACACCAACCACTCCGATTTGGAACGAACTGCCTTTGAACATAAATTGTCCAATTTCTTACACCTATTGACTTCGGATCGAGTCCAAAACTTGGGCAACATCATAATATGGTGGGAGGAGTCGTTTGGTTAAATTTGAGTGAAATCCGATCTCTAGAACTAAACAAAACTCCATCCACTCCAATTAGGAACGAACTGCCTTTGAACTTGAATTGTCCAATTTCTTACACCTATTGATTTCGGATCGAGCCCAAAACTTGGGCAACATCTTACCACGGTGGGAGGAGTCATTTGGTTAAGTTTCAGTGAAATCCGACCCGTAGAACTACCAAAAACACCAACCACTCCAATCAGGAACGAACTGCCTTTGAACTTGAATTGTCCAATTTCTTACACCTATTGATTTCGGATCGGGCCCAAAACTTGGGCAACAACATAATATGTTGGGAGGAGTCATTTGGTTAGATTTGAGTGAAATCCGATCTCTACAACTATGGAATACACCAACCACTCCGATTAGGAACGAACTACCTTTGAACATAAATTTTCCAATTTCTTAAACCTATTGATTTCGGATCGAGAGTAAAACTTGGGCAACAATATAATATGGTGGGAGGAGTCATTTGGTTAAGTTTGAGTGAAATCCGATCTCTAGAACTACCCAAAACTCCAACCACTCCAATTAGGAACGAACTGCCTTTGAACTTGAATTGTCCAATTTCTTACACCTATTTATTTCGGATCGAGCCCAAAACTTGGGCAACATTATAATATGGTGGGAGGAGTCATTTGGTTAAGTTTGAATGAAATCCGATCTCTAGAACTACCCAAAACTCCAACCACTCCAATTAGGAACGAACTCCCTTTGAACTTGAATTGTCCAATTTCTTACACCTGTTTATTTCGGATCGAGCCCAAAACTTGGGCAACATCATAATATGGTGGGAGGAGTCATTTGGTTAAGTTTGAATGAAATCCGATCTCTAGGACTACCCAAAACACCAACCACTCCAATTAGGAACGAATTGCCTTTGAACTTGAATTGTCCAATTTCATACACCTATTGATTTCGGATCGAGCCCAAAACTTTGGCAACATGATAATATGGTGGGAGGTGTCATTTGGTTAGTTTTGAGTGAAATCCGATCTCCAGAACTATGGAATACACCAACCACTCCGATTTGGAACGAACAGCCTTGGAACATAAATTGTCCAATTTCTTACAACTATTGATTTCGGATCGAGCCCAAAACTTGGGCAACATCATAACATGGTGGGAGGAGTCATTTGGTTAGTTTTGAGTGAAATCCGATCTCTAGAACTCTGGAATACACCAACCACTCCGACTAGGAACGAACTGCCTTTGAACATAAATTGTCCAATTTCTTACACCTGCCGACTTCGGATCGAGTCCAAAACTTGGGCAACATCATAATATGGTGGGAGGTGGCATTTGGTTAAGTTTGAGTGATATCCGATCTCTAGAACTACCCAAAACATCAACCACTCCAATTAGGAACGAACTGCCTTTGAACTTGATTTCTCCAATTTCATACACCTATCGAATTCGGATCGAGCCCAAAACTTGGGCAACATCATAATATGGTGGGAGGAGTCATATGGTTAAGTTTGAGTGAAATCCGATCTCTAGAACTACCCAAAACTCCAACCACTCCAATTAGGAACGAACTGCCTTTGAACTTGAATTGTCCAATTTCTTACACCTATGGATTTCGGATCAAGCCCAAAACTTGGGCAACAACATAATATGGTGGGAGGAGTCATTTAGTCAAGTTCGAGTGAAATCTGATCTCTAGAACTACCCAAAACACCAACCATTTCAATTAGTAACGAACTGCCTATGAACTTGAATTGTCCAATTTCTTACACCTATTGATTTCGGATCGAGCCCAAAACTTGGGAACGTCGTAATATGGTGGGAGGAGTCATTTGGTTAAGTTTGAGTGAAATCCGATCTCTAGAACTACCCAAAACTCTAACCACTCCAATTTGGAATGAACTTTCTTTGAACTTGAATTGTCCAATTTCTTACACCTATTGATTTCGGATCGAGCCCAAAACTTGGGCAACATCATAATATGGTGGGAGGAGTCATTTGGTTAAGTTTGAGTGAAATCCGATCTCTAGAACTACCCAAAACTCCAACCACTCCAATTAGGAACGAACTGCCTTTGAACTTGAATTGTCCAATTTCCTACAACTATTGATTTCGAATCGAGCCCAAAACTTGGGCAACATCATAATATGGTGGGGGGAGTCATTTGGTTAGTTTTGAGTGAAATCCGATCTCTAGAACTATGGAATACACCAACAACTCCGACTAGGAACGAACTGCATTTGAACATAAATTGTCCCATTTCTTACACCTATCGACTTCGGATCGAGTCCAAAACATGGGCAACAACATAATATGGTGGGAGGTGTCATTTGGTTAAGTTTGAGTGAAATCTGACCTCTAGAACTACCCAAAACACCAACCACTCCAACTAGGAACGAACTGCCTTTGAACTTGAATTGTCCAATTTGTTACACCTATTGATTTCGGATAGACCCCAAAACTTGGGCAACATCATAATATGGTGGGGGAAGTCATTTGGTTAAGTTTGGGTGAAATCCGATCTCTAGAACTACCCAAAACACCAACCACTCCAATTAGGAACGAACTGCCTTTGAAATTGGACTGTCAAATTTCTTACACCTATTGATTTCGGATGAAGCCCAAAACTTGGGCAACATCATAATACGGTGGTAGGAGTCATTTGGCCTAGTTTGAGTGAAATCCAATCTCTAGAACAACCCAAAACATCAACCACTCCAATTAGGAACGAACTGCCTTTGAACTTGAATTTTCCAATTTCTTACACCTATTGATTTCGGATCGAGCCCCAAACTTGGGCAACATCATAATATGGTGGGAGGAGTCATTTGGTGAGTTTTGAGTGAAATCAAATCGCTAGAAGCAATACACCAACCACTCCAATTAGGAACGAACTGCCGTTGAACTTGAATTGTCCAATTTCTCACACCTATTGATTTCGGTTCGAGCCCAAAACATGGGCAACATGATAATATGGTGGGAGGAGTCATTTGGTGAGTTTTGAGTGAAATCTAATCGCTAGACGTATGGAATACACCAACCACTCCAATTAGGAACGAACTGTCGTGGAAATTGAATTGACCAATTTCTCACACCTATTGATTTCGGATCGAGCCCAAAACTTGGGCAACATCATAATATGGTGGGAGGAGTCATTTGGTTAAGTTTGAGTGAAATCTGATCTCTAGAAATACCCAAAACACCAACCACTCCAATTAGGAACGAACTTCCTTTCAACTTGAATTGTCCAATTTCTTACACCTATTGATTTCGGATCGAGCCCAAAACTTGGGCAACATCATAATATGGTGGGAGGAGTCATTTGGTTTAGTTTGAGTGAAATCCGATCTCTAGAACTACCCAAAGCAACAACCACTCCAATTAGGAACGAATTGCCTTTGAACTTGAATTGTCCAATTTCTTACACCTATTGATTTCGGATCGAGCCCAAAAGTTGGGCAACATCATAATATGGTGGGAGGAGTCATTTGGTTAAGTTTGGTTGAAATCCGATCTCTAGAACTACCCAAAACACCGACCACTCCAATTAGGAACGAACTGCCTTTGAACTTGAATTGTCCAATTTCTTACACCAATGGATTTCGGATCAAGCCCAAAACTTGTGCAACATCATAATATGGTGGGAGGAGTCATTTAGTCAAGTTCGAGTGAAATCTGATCTCTAGAACTACCCAAAACACCAACCAGTTCAATTAGGAACGAACTGCCTTTGAACTTGAATTGTCCAATTTCTTACACCTATTGATTTCGGATCGAGCCCAAAACTTGGGCAACATCAAAATATGGTGGGAGGAGTCATTTGGTTAAGTTTGAGTGAAATCCGATCTCTAGAACTACCCAAAACTCTAACCACTCCAATTTGGAATGAACTTTCTTTGAACTTGAATTGTCCAATTTCTTACACCTATTGATTTCGGATCGAGCCCAAAACTTGGGCAACATCATAATATGGTGGGAGGAGTCATTTGGTTAAGTTTGAGTGAAATCCGATCACTAGAACTACCCAAAACTCCAACCACTCCAATTAGGAACGAACTGCCTTTGAACTTGAATTGTCCAATTTCCTACAACTATTGATTTCGAATCGAGCCCAAAACTTGGGCAACATCATAATATGGTGGGGGGAGTCATTTGGTTAAGTTTGAGTGAAATCCGATCTCTAGAACTACCCAAAACACCAACCACTCCAATTAGGAACGAACTGCCTTTCAACTTGAATTGTCCAATTTCTTACACCTATTGATTTAGGATCGGGCCCAAAACTTGGGCAACATCAGAATATGGGGGGATGAGTCATTTGGTTAAGTTTGAGGGAAATCCGATCTCTAGAACTACCCAAAACACCAACCACTCCAATTCGGAACGAACTTCCTTTGAGCGTGAATTGTCCAATTTCTTACACCTATTGATTTCGGATCGAGCCCAAAACTGGGGCAACATCATAATATGGTGGGAGGAGTCATTTAGGCAAGTTCGGGTGAAATCTGATCTCTAGAACTACCCAAAACAACAACCACTCGAATTAGGAACGAACTGCCTTTGAACTTGAATTGTCCAATTTCTTACACCTATTGATTTCGGATCGAGCCCAAAACTGGGGCAACATCATAATATGGTGGGAGGAGTCATTTGGTTAAGTTTTAGTGAAATCCGATCTCTAGAACTACCCAAACAACAACCACTCCAATTAGGAACGAACTGCCTTTGAACTTGAATTGTCCAATTTCTTACACCTATTGATTTCGGATCGAGCCCAAAACTTGGGCAACATCATAATATGGTGGGAGGAGTCATTTGGTTAAGTTTGAGTGAAATCCGATCTCTAGAACTACCCAAAACACCAACCACTCCAATTAGGAATGAACTGCCTTTCAACTTGAATTGTCCAATTTCTTACACCTATTGATTTCGGATTGGTCCCAAAACTTGGGCAACATCGTAATATGGTGGGAGGAGTCATTTGGTTAAGTTTGATTGAAATCCGATCTCTAGAACTACCCAAAACACCGACCACTCCAATTAGGAACGAACTGGCTTTGAACTTGAATTGTTCAATTTCTTACACCTATTGATTTCGGATCGAGCCCAAAACTTGGGCAACATCATAATATGGTGGGAGGAGTCATTTGGATAAGTTTGAGTGAAATCCGATCTTTAGAACTGCCGAAAACACCAACAACTCCAATTAGGAACTAACTACCTTTGAACTTGAATTGTCCAATTTCTTACACCTATTGATTTCGGATCGAGCCCAAAACTTGGGCAACATCAAAATATGGTGGGAGGAGTCATTTGGTTAAGTTTGAGTGAAATCCGATCTCTAGAACTACCCAAAAAACCAACCACTCCAATTAGGAACGAACTGCCTTTGAACATAAATTGTCCAATTTCTTATACCTATTGATTTCAGATCAAGCTCAAAACTTGGGGAACATCATAATATGGTGGGAGGAGTCATTTGGTTAGTTTTGAGTGAAATCCGAACTCTAGAAATATGGAATACACCGACCACTCCAATTAGGAATGTACTGCCTTTGAACATAAATTGTCCAATTTCTTACACCTATTGATTTCGGATCGAGCCCAAAACATGGGCAACATCATAATATGGTGGGACGAGTCATTTGGTTGAGTTAGAGTGAAATCCGATCTCTAGAACTACCCAAAACACCAACCACTCCAATTCGGAACGAACTGCCTTTGGACTTGAATTGTCCAATTTGTTACACCTATTGGTTTCGGATCGAGCCCAAAACTTGGGAAACATCATAATATGGTGGGAGGAGTCATTTGGTTAAGTTTGAGTGAAATCCGATCTCTAGAACTACCCAAAACACCAACCACTCCAATTAGGAATGTACTGCCTTTCAACATGAATTGCCTAATTTCTTACACCTATTGATTTCGGATCGAGCCCAAAACTTGGGCAACATCATAATATGGTGGGAGGAGTCATTTGGTTAAGTTTGAGTGAAATCCGATCTCTAGAAATACCCAAAACACCAACCACTCCAATTAGGAACGAACTGCCTTTCAACTTGAATTGTCCAATTTCTAACACCTATTCATTTAGGATCGGGCCCAAAACTTGGGCAACATCATAATATGGGGGGATGAGTCATTTGGTTAAGTTTGAGGGAAATCCGATCTCTAGAACTACCCAAAACACCAACCACTCCAATTCGGAACGAACTTCCTTTGAGCGTGAATTGTCCAATTTCTTACACCTATTGATTTCGGATCGAGCCCAAAACTTGGGCAACATCAAAATATGGTGGGAGGAGTCATTTGGTTAAGTTTGGGTGAAATCCGATCTCTAGAACTACCCAAAAAACCAACCACTCCAATTAGGAACGAACTGCCTTTGAACATAAATTGTCCAATTTCTTATACCTATTGATTTCGGATCAAGCTCAAAACTTGGGGAACATCATAATATGGTGGGAGGAGTCATTTGGTTAGTTTTGAGTGAAATCCGAACTCTAGAAATATGGAATACACCGACCACTCCGATTCGGAACGAACTTCCTTTAAACATAAATTGTCCAATTTCTTACACCTATTGATTTCGGATCGAGGTCAAAACTTGGGCAACACCATAATATGGTGGGAGGAGTCATTTGGTTAGTTTTGAGTGAAATCCGATCTCTAGAACTATGGAATACACCAACCACTCCGATTAGGAACGAACTGCCTTTGGACATAAATTGTCCAATTTGTTACACCTATTGATTTCGGATCGAGCCCAAAACTCGGGCAACATCATAATATGGTGGGAGGAGTCATTTGGTTTAGTTTGAGTGAAATCCGATCTCTAGAACTACCCAAAGCAACAACCACTCCAATTAGGAACGAACTGCCTTTGAACTTGAATTGTCCAATTTCTTACACCTATTGATTTCGGATCGAGCCCAAAACATGGGCAACATCATAATATGGTGGGATGAGTCATTTGGTTGAGTTAGAGTGAAATCCGATCTCTAGAACTACCCAAAACTCCAACCACTCCAATTAGGAACGAACTGCCTTTGAACTTGAATTGTCCAATTTCTTACACCTATGGATTTCGGATCAAGCCCAAAACTTGGGCAACATCATAATATGGTGGGAGGAGTCATTTAGTCAAGTTCGAGGGAAATCCAATCTTGGGCAACATCATAATATGGTGAAATCCGATCTCTAGAACTACCCAAAACTCCAACCACTCCAATTAGGAACGAACTGCCTTTGAACTTGAATTGTCCAATTTCTTACACCTATTGATTTCGGATCGAGCCCAACACTTGGGCAACATCATAATATGGTGGGAGGAGTCATTTGGTTAAGTTTGAGTGAAATCCGATCTCTAGAACTACCCAAAACAACAACCATTTCAATTAGGAACGAACTGCCTTTGATCTTGAATTGTCCAATTTGTTACACCTATTGATTTCGGATCGAGCCCAAAACTTGGACAACATCATAATATGGTGGGAGGAGTCATTTGGTTAAGTTTGAGGGAAATCCAATCTCTAGAACTACCCAAAACACCAACCACTCCAATTAGGAATGAACTGCCTTTCAACTTGAATTGTCCAATTTCTTACACCTATTGATTTCGGATCGAGCCCAAAACTGGGGCAGCATCGTAATATGGTGGGAGGAGTCATCTGGTTAAGTTTGAGTGAAATCCGATCTCTAGAACTACCCAAAACCCCAACCTCTCCAATTTGGAACGAACTGCCTTTGATCTTGAATTGTCCAATTTGTTACACCTATTGATTTCGGATCGAGCCCAAAACTTGGGCAACATCATAATATGGTGGGAGGAGTCATTTGGTTAGTTTTGAGTGAAATCCGATCTCTACAAATATGGAATACACCAACCACTCCGATTAGGAACGAACTGCCTTTGAACATAAATTGTCCAATTTCTTACACCTATTGATTTCGGATCGAGCTCAAAACTTGGGAAACAGCATAATATGGTGGGAGGAGTCATTTGGTTAAGTTTGAGTGAAATCCGATCTCTAGAACTACCCAAAACACCAACCATTCCAATTAGGAATGTACTGCCTTTCAACTTGAATTGCCTAATTTCTTACACCTATTGATTTCGGATCGAGCCCAAAACTGGGGAAACATCATAATATGGTGGGAGGAGTCATTTGGTTAAGTTTTAGTGAAATCCGATCTCTAGAACTACCCAAAACAACAACCACTCCAATTAGGAACGAACTGCCTTTGAATTTGAATTTTCCAATTTCTTACACCTACTGATTTCGGATCGAGCCCAAAACTTGGGCGACATCATAATATGGTGGGAGGAGTCTTTTGGTTCGTTTTGAGTGAAATCCGATCTCTAGAACTATGGAATACACCAACCACTCCGATTAGGAACGAACTGCCTTTGACCATAAATTCTCCAATTTCTTACACCTATTGATTTCGGATCGACCCCAAAACTTGGGCAACATCATAATATGGTGGGAGGAGTCATTTGGTTGAGTTTGAGTGAAACCTGATCTGTAGAATTACCCAAAACACGAACCACTCCAATTTGGAACGAACTGCCATTGAACTTGAATTGTCCACTTTTTTACACCTATCGCTTTCGGATCGAGCCCAAAACTTGGGCAGCATCATAATATGGTGGGAGGAGTCATTTGGTTAGTTTTGGGTGAAATCCGATCACTAGAACTACCCAAAACACCAACCACTCCAATTTGGAACGAACTGCCTTTGAACTTCAATTGTCCAATTTCTTACATATATTCCTTTCGGAACGAGCCCAAAACTTGGGCAACATCATAATATGGTGGGAGGAGTCATTTGGTTAATTTTGAATGAAATCTGATCTCTAGAACTACCCAATACACCAACCACCCCAGTTAGGAATGAACTGCCTTTGAAGTTGAATTGTCCAACTTCTTACACCTATTGATTTCGGATCGAGCCTAAAACTTGGGCAACATCGTAATATGGTGGGAGGAGTCATTTGGTTAAGTTTGAGTGAAATCTGATCTCTAGAACTACCCAAAACACCAACCACTCCAATTAGGAACGAACTGCCTTTGAACTTGAATTGTCCAATTTCTTACACCTATTGATTTCGGATCGAGCCCAAAACTTGGGCAACATCATAATATGGTGGGAGGAGTCATTTGGTTAAGTTTGAGTGAAATCCGATCTCTAGAACTACTCAAAACTCCAACCACTCCAATTAGGAACGAACTGCCTTTGAACTTCAATTGTCCAATTTCCTACAACTATTGATTTCGAATCGAGCCCAAAACTTGGGCAACATCATAATATGGTGGGGGGAGTCATTTGGTCAGTTTTGAGTGAAATCCGATCTCTAGAACTATGGAATACACCAACAACTCCGACTAGGAACGAACTGCATTTGAACATAAATTGTCCCATTTCTTACACCTATCGACTTCAGATCGAGTCCAAAACTTGGGCAACAACATAACATGGTGGGAGGTGTCATTTGGTTAAGTTTGAGTAAAATCCGATCTCTAGAACTACCCAAAACACCAACACACCAATTAGGAACGAACTGCCTTTAAACTCGAATTGTCCAATTTCATACACCTATTGATTTCGGATCGAGCCCAAAACTGGGGCAACGTCGTAATATGGTGGGAGGGGTCATTTGGTTAAGTTTGAGTGAAATCCGATCTCTAGAACTACCCAAAACACCAACCACTCCAATTAGGAACGAACTGCCGTTGAACTTGAATTGTCCAATTTCTTACACCTATTGATTTCGGATCGAGCCCAAAACTTGGGCAACATTATAATATGGTGGGAGGAGTCATGTGGTTAAGGTTGAGTGAAAAACGATCTCTAGAACTACCCAAAACTCCAACCACTCCAATTAGGAACGAACTGCCTTTGAACTTGAATTGTCCAATTTCTTGCACCTATTGATTTCAGATCGAGCCCAAAACTGGGACAACATCATAATATGGTGGGAGAAGTCATTTGGTTTGTTTTGAGAGAAATCCAATCTCTAGATCTATGGAATACACCAACCACTTTGACTAGGAACGAACTTCCTTTGAACATAAATTGTTCAATTTCTTACACCTATTGATTTCGGATCGAGCCCAAAACTTGGGCAACATCATAATATGGTGGGAGGAGTCATTTGGTTCAGTTTGAGTGAAATCCGATCTCTAGAACTACTTAAAACACCAAAAACTCCAATTACGAACGAACTGCCTTTGAATTTGAATTGTCCAATTTCTTACACCTATTGATTTCGGATTGAGCCCAGAACTTGGGCAACATCATAATATGGTGGGAGGAGTCCTTTGGTTTGTTTTGAGTGAAATCCGATCTCTAGAACTATGGAATACACCAACCACTCCGACTAGGAACGAACTGACTTTGAACATAAATTGTCCAATTTCTTACACCTATTGATTTCGAATCGAGCCCAAAACTTGGGCAACATCATAATATGGTGGGAGGAGTTATTTGGTTAGTCTTGAGTGCAATCCGATCTCTAGAACTATGGAATACACCAACCACTCCGACTAGGAACGAACTGCCTTTGAACATAAATTTTCGAATTTCTTACAACTATTGATTTCGGATCGAGCCCAAAACTTGGGCAATATCATAATATCGTGGGAGGAGTCATTTGGTTAAGTTTGAGTGAAATCCGATCTCTAGAACTACTTAAAACACAAACCCCTCCAATTAGGAACGAACTGCCTTGGAACTTGAATTGTCCAATTTCTTACACCTATTGATTTCGGATCGAGCCCAAAACTTGGGCAACATCATAATATGGTGGGAGGAGTCATTTGGTTAAGTTTGAGTGAAATCCGACCTCTAGAACTACTCAAAACACCAACCACTCCAATTAGGAACGAACTGCCTTTGAACTTGAATTGTCCAATTTCTTACACCTATTGATTTCGGATCGAGCCCAAAACTTGGGCAACGTCATAATATGGTGGGAGGAGTGGTTTGGTTATGTTTGAGTGAAATCCGATCTCTAGAACTACCCAAAACTCCAACCACTCCAACTAGGAACGAACTGCCTTTGAACTTGAATTGTCCAATTTCTTACACCTATTGATTTCGGATCGAGCCCTAAACTTGGGCAACATCATAATATGGTGGGTGGAGTCATTTGGTTAAGTTTGAGTGAAATCCGATCACTAGAACTACCCAAAACACCAACCACTCCAATTAGGAAAGAACTGCCTTTGAACTTGAATTGTCCAATTTCTTACACCTATTGATTTCGGATCGAGCCCAAAACTGGGGCAACGTCATAATATGGCGGGAGGAGTCATTTGGTTTAGTTTGAGTGAAATCCGATCTCTAGAACTACCGAAAACACGAACCACTCCAATTAGCAACGAACTTCCTTTGAACTTGAATTGTACAATTTCATACACCTATTGATTTCGGATCGAGCCCAAAACTTGGGCAACATCATAATATGGTGGGAGGAGTCATTTGGTTAAGTTTGAGTGAAATCCGATGTCTAGAACTACTTAAAACACCAACCACTCCAACTAGGAACGAACTGCCTTTGAACTTGAATTGTCCAATTTCTTACACCTATTGATTTCGGATCGAGCCCAAAACTTGGGCAACATCATAATATGGTGGGTTGAGTCATTTGGTTAAGTTTGAGTGAAATCCGATCTCTAGAACTACCCAAAACACCAACCACTCCAATTAGGAACGAACTGCCTTTGAACTTGAATTGTCCAATTTCTTACACCTATTGATTTCGGATCGAGCCCAAAACTGGGGCAACGTCATAATATGGTGGGAGGAATCATTTGGTTAAGTTTGAGTGAAATCCAATCTCAAGAACAACCCAAAACACCAACCAAAACAATTAGGAACGAACTGCCTTTGAACTTGAATTGTCCAATTTCTTACACCTATTGATTTCGGATTGAGCCCAAAACTTGGGCAATATCATAATATCGTGGGAGGAGTCATTTGGTTAAGTTTGAGTGAAATCCGATCTCTAGAACTACTTAAAACACAAACCCCTCCAATTAGGAACGAACTGCCTTGGAACTTGAATTGTCCAATTTCTTACACCTATTGATTTCGGATCCAGCCCAAAACTTGGGCAACATCATAATATCGTGGCAGGAGTCATTTGGTTAGTTTTGAGTGAAATCCGACCTCTAGAACTGTGGAATACACCAACCACTCCGATTAGGAACGAACTGCCTTCGAAAATAAATTGTCCAATTTCTTACACCTATTGATTTCGGATTGAGCCCAAAACTTGCGCAACCACATAATACGGTGGGAGGAGTCATTTGGTTAAGTTTGAGTGAAATCCGATCTCTAGAAGTACCCAAACCACCAACCACTCCAATTAGGAACGAACTGCCTTTGAACTTGAATTGTTCAATTTCTTACACCTATTGATTTCGGATCGAGCCCAAAACTTGGGCAACATCATAATATGGTGGGAGGAGTCATTTTGTTAGTTTTGAGTGAAATCCGACCTCTAGAACTGACACCAACCACTCGAATTAGGAACGAACTGCCTTTGAACTTGAATTGTCCAATTTCTTACACCTATTGATTTCGGATCGAGCCCAAAACTTGGGCAACATAATAATATGGTGGGAGGAGTCATTTGGTTAAGTTTGACTGAAATCCGATCTCTAGAACTTCCCAAAACACCAACCACTCCAATTTGGAACGAACTGCCTTCGAACTTGAATTGTCCAATTTCATCCACCTATTGAACTTGGGCAACATCATAATATGGTGGGAGGAGTCATTTGGTTTTGTTTGATTGAAATCTGATCTCTAGAACTACCCAAAACACCAACCACTCCAATTAGGAACGAACAGCCTTTGAACTTGAATTGTCCAATTTCTTCCACCTATTGATTTCGGATCGAGCCGAAAACTTGGGCAACATCATAATATGGTGGGTGGAGTCATTTGGTTAAGTTTGATTGAAATCCGATCTCTAGAACTACCCAAAACACCAACCACTCCAATTAGGAACAAACTGCCTTTGAACTTGAATTGTCCAATTTTTACACCTACCGATTTCGGATCGAGCCCAAAACTGGGGCAACATCATAATATGGTGGGAGGACTCATTTGGTTAAGTTTGAGTGAAATCCAATCTCTAGAACTACCCAAAACACCAACCACTCTAATTAGGAACGAACTACCTTTGAACTTGTATTGTCCAATTTTTTAAACCTACCGATTACGGATCGAGCCCAAAACTGGGGCAACATCATAATATGGTGGGAGGACTCATTTGGGTAAGTTTGAGTGAAATCCATTCCCTAGAACTACCCAAAACACCAACCACTCCAATTAGGAACGAACTGCCTTTGAACTTGAATTGTCCAATTTCTTACACCTATTCATTTCGGATCGAGCCCAAAACTTGGGCAACATCATAATATCGTGGCAGGAGTCATTTGGTTAGTTTTGAGTGAAATCCGACCTCTAGAACTATGGAATACACCAACCACTCCGATTAGGAATGAACTTCCTTTGAACATAAATTGTCCAATTTCTAACACCTATTGATTTCGGATCCAGCCCGAAACTTGGGCAACATCATAATATGGTGGGAGGAGTCGTTTGGTTAAGTTTGAGTGAAATCCGATCTCTACAAGTACCCAAAACACCACCCACTCCAATTAGGAACGAACTGCCTTTGAACTTGAATTGTTCAATTCCTTACACCTATTGATTTCGGATCGAGCCCAAAACTTGGGCAACATCATAATATGGTGGGAGGAGTCATTTTGTTAGTTTTGAGTGAAATCCGACCTCTAGAACTGACACCAACCACCCGAATTAGGAACGAACTGCCTTTGAACTTGAATTGTCCAATTTCTTACACCTAATGATTTCGTATCGAGCCCAAAACTTGGGCAACATCGTAATATGGTGGGAGGAGTCATTTGGTTAAGTTAGAGTGAAATCCATTCTCTAGAACTACCCACAACACCAACCACTCCAATTAGGAACGAACTGCCTTTGAACTTTTATTGTCCAATTTCTTACACCTATTGATTTCGGATAGAGCCCAAAACTTGGGCAACATCATAATATCATGGCAGGAGTCATTTGCTTAGTTTTGAGTGAAATCCGACCTCTAGAACTATGGAATACACCAACCACTCCGATTAGGAACGAACTTCCTTTGAACATAAATTGTCCAATTTCTTACACCAATTGATTTCGGATCGAGCCGAAATGTTGGGCAACATCATAATATGGTGGGAGGAGTCATTTTGTTCGTTTTGAGTGAAATCCGATCTCTAGAACTATGGAATACACCAACCACTCCGAGTAGGAACGAACTGCCTTAGAAGATAAATTGTCCAATTGACTTCGGATCGATCCCAAAACTTGGGCAACATCATAATATGGTGGGAGGAGTCATTTGGTTAAGTTTGAGTGAAATCCGATCTCTAGAAGTACCCAAAACACCAACCAGTCCAATCAGGAACGAACTGCCTTATAACTTGAATTGTCCAATTTCTTACACCTATTGATTTCGGATCGAGCCCAAAACTTGGGCAACATCATAATACGGTGGGAGGGGTCATTTGGTTCAGTTTGAGTGAAATCCGATCTCTAGAACTATCCAAAGCACCAACCTCTCCAATTAGGAACGAACTGCCTTTCAATTTGAATTGTCCAATTTGTTACACCTATTGACTTCGGATCGAGCCCAAAACTTGTGCAACATCATAAAGTGGTGGGAGGGGTCAGTTGGTTAAGTTTGAGTGAAATCCGACCTCTAGAACTACCCAAAACACCAACCAGTCCAATCAGGAACGAACTGCCTTTGAACTTGAATTGTCCAATTTCTTACACATATTGATTTCGGATCGAGCCCAAAACTGGGGCAACATCATAACATGGTGGGAGGAGTCATTTGGTTATCTTTGAGTGAAATCCGATCTTTAGAACAACCCAAAACATCAACCACTCCAATTAGGATAGAACTGCCTTTGAACTTGAATTGTCCAATTTCTTACACCTATTGAATTCGGATCGAGCCCAAAACTTGTGCAACATCATAAAGTGGTGGGAGGGGTCAGTTGGTTAAGTTTGAGTGAAATCCGACCTCTAGAACTACCCAAAACACCAACCAGTCCAATCAGGAACGAACTGCCTTATAACTTGAATTGTCCAATTTCTTACACCTATTGATTTCGGATCGAGCCCAAAACTTGGGCAACATCATAATACGGTGGGAGGGGTCATTTGGTTCAGTTTGAGTGAAATCCGATCTCTAGAACTATCCAAAACACCAACCACTCCAATCAGGAACGAACTGCCTTTGCACTTGAATTGTCCAATTTCTTACACCTATTGATTTCGGATCGAACCCAAAACTTGGGCAAAATCATAATATGGTGCGAGGAGTCATTTGGTTAGTTTTGAGTGAAATCCGATATCTAGAACTATGGAGTACACCAACCACTCCGATTTCGAACGAACTGCCGTTGAACATAAATTGTACAATTTGTTACACCTATTGATTTCGGATTAAGACCAAAACTTGGGCAACATCATAATATGGTGGGAGGAGTCATTTGGTTAAGTTTGAGTGAAATCCGATCTCTAGAACTACCCAAAACACCAACCACTCCGATTAGGAACGAACTGCCTTTGAACTTGAATTGTCCAATTTCTTACACCTATTGATTTCGGATCGAGCCCAAAACTTGGGCAACATCATAATATGGTGGGCGGAGTCATTTGGTTAATTTTAAGTGGAATCCGATCTCTAGAACTACCCAATACACCAACCACTCCAATTAGGAACGAACTGCCTTTCAACTTGAATTGCCCAATTTCTTACCCCTATTGATTTCGGATCGAGCCCAAAACTTGGGCAACATCATAATATGGTGGGAGGATTCCTTTGGTTAAGTTTGAGTGAAATCCGATCTCTACAACTACCCAAAACACCAACCACTCCAATTAGGAATGAACTGACTTTGAACTTGAATTGTCCAATTTCTTGAACCTATTGATTTCGGATCGAGCCCAAAACTTGGGCAATATCATAATATGGTGGGAGGAGTCATTTGGTTAGTTTTGAGTGAAATCTGATCTCTAGAACTATGGAATACAACAACCACTCCGATTAGGAACGAACTGCCGTTGAACAGAAATTGTCCAATTTCTTACACCTATTGATTTCAGATTGAGCCCAAAACTTGGGCAACATCATAATATGGTGGGAGGAGTCATTTGGTTAAGTTTGAGTGAAATCCGATCTCTAGAACTACCCAAAACACCAACCACTCCGATTAGGAACGAACTGCCTTTGAACTTGAATTGTCCAATTTCTTACACCTACTGATTTCGGATCGAGGCCAAAACTTGGGCAACATCATAATATGGTGGGAGGAGTCATTTTGTTAGTTTTGAGTGAAATCCGATCTCTAGAACTATGGAATACACCATCCACTCCGATTAGGAACGAACTGCCTCTGAACATAAATTGTCCAATTCCTTACACCCACTGATTTTGGATCGAGCCCAAAACTTGGGCAACATCATAATATGGTGGGAGGAGTCATTTGGTTAAGTTTGAGTGAAATCCGATTTCTAGAACTACCCAAAACACCTACCACTCCAATTAGGAAAGAACTACCTTTGAACTTGAATTGTCCAATTTCTTACACCTATTGATTTCGGATCTAGCACAAAACTTGGGCAACATCACAATATGGTGGGAGAAGTCATTTGGTTAGTTTTGACTGAAATCCGATCTCTAGAACTATGGAATACAGCAACCACTCCGATTAGGAACGAACCGCCTTTGAACATAAATTGTCCAGTTTCTTGCACCTATTGATTTCGGATCGAGCCCAAAACTTGGGCAACATCATAATACGGTGGGACGAGTCATTTGGTTAAGTTTGAGTGAAATCCGATCTCTAGAACTACCCAATACGCCAACCACCCCAATTAGGAACGAACTGCCTTTGAACTTGAATTGTCCAATTTCTTACACCTATTGATTTCGGATCGAGCCCAGAACTTGGGCAACGTCACAATATGGCGGGAGGAGTCATTTGGTTAAGGTTGAGTGAAATCCGATCTCTAGAACTACCAAAAACACCAACCACTCCAATTAGGAACGAACTGCCCTTGAACTTGAATTGTCCAATTTCTTACACCACTGATTTCTGATCGAGCCCAAAACTTGGGCAACATCATAATATGGTGGGAGGAGTCATTTGGTTAAGTTTGAGTGAAATCCGATCTCTAGAACTACCCAAAACACCAACCACTCCGATTAGAAACGAACTGCCTTTGAACTTGAATTGTCCAATTTCTTACACCTACTGATTTCGGATCGAGGCCAAAACTTGGGCAACATCATAATATGGTGGGAGGAGTCATTTGGTTAGTTTTCAGTGAAATCGGATCTCTAGAACTATGTAGTACACCAACCACTCCGATTAGGAATCAACTGCCTTTCAACATGAATTGCCCACCTTCTTACACCTATTGATTTTGGATCGAGTCCAAAACTTGGGAAACATCATAATATGGTGGGAGGAGTCATTTGGTTAATTTTGAGTGAAGTCCGATCTCTAGAATTACCCAATACACCAACCACTCCAATTAGGAACGAACTACCTTTGAACTTGAATTGTCCAATTTCTTACCCTTATTGATTTCGGATCGAGCCCAAAACTTGGGCAACATCATAATATGGTGGGAGGAGTCATTTGGTTAATTTTGAGTGAAGTCCGATCTCTAGAACTGCCCAATACACCTACCAATCCAATTAGGAACGAACTGCCTCTAATCTTGAAATCGAGCCCAAAACTTGGGCAACATCATAATATGGTGGGAGGAGTCATTTGTTAATTTTGAGTGAAATTCGATATCTAGAACCACCCAAAACACCAACCACTCCAATTAGGAACGAACTGCCTTTGAACTGGAATTGTCCAATTTCTTACACATATTGATTTCGGATCGAGCCCAAAACTTGGGCAACAACATAAAATGGAGGGAGTAGTCATTTGGTTAAATTTGAGTGAAATCCGATCTCCAGAACTACCCAATACACGAACCCACCCAATTAGGAACGAACTGCCTTTGAACATGAATTATCCAATTTCTTACACCTATTGATTTCGGATCGAGCCCAAAACTTGGGCAACATCATAATATGGTGGGAGGAGTCATTTGGTTAAGTTGGAGTGAAATCCGATCTCTAGAACTACCCAAAACACCAAACACTCCAATTAGGAACGAACTGCCTTTGAACTTGAATTGTCCAATTTCTTACCCTTATTTATTTCGGATCGAGCCCAAAACTTGGGCAACAACATAATATGGTGGGAGGAGTCATTTGGTTAAGTTTGAGTGAAATCCGATCTCCAGAACTACCGAAAACACCAACCACTCCAATTAGGAACGAACAGCCTTTGAACTTGAATTATCCAATTTCTTACACCTTTTGATTTCGGATCGAGCCCAAAACTTGGGCAACATCCTAATATGGTGGGAGGAATCATTTGGTTATGTTTGAGTGAAATGCGGTCTCTAGAAATACCCAAAACACCAACCACTCCAATTAGGAACGAACTGCCTTTGAACTTGAATTGTCCAATTTCTAACACCTATTGATTTCGGCTCGAGCCCAAAGCTTGGGCAACATCATAATATTGTGGGAGGAGTCATTTGGTTAAGTTTGAGTGAAATCCGATCTCTAGAACTACCCAAAACACCAACCACTCCAATTAGGAACGAACTGCCTTTTACCCCTATTGATTTCGGATCGAGCCCAAAACTTGGGCAACAACATAATATGGTGGGAGGAGTCATTTGGGTAGTTTTGAGTGAAATCCGATCTCTAGAACTATGGAATACACCAAGCAATCGTATTAGGAACGAACAGCCTTTGAACCTAAATTGACCAATTTCTTACACCTATTGATTTCGGATCGAGCCCAAAACTTGGGCAACATCATAATACGGTGGGATGAGTCATTTGGTTAAGTTTGAGTGAAATCCGATCTCTAGAACTACCCAAAACAACAACCACTTCAATTTGGAACGAACTGCCTTTGAACTTGAATTGTCCAATTTCTTACCCCTATTGATTTCGGATCGAGCCCAAAACTTCGGCAACATCATAATATGGTGGGAGGATTCATTTGGTTAAGTTTGAGTGAAATCCGATCTCTAGAACTACCCAAAACACCAACCACTCCCATTAGGAACGAAATGCCTTTGAACTTGAATTGTCCAAATTCATACACCTATTGATTTCGGATTGAGCCCAAAACTTGGGCAACATCATAATATGGTGGGAGGAGTCACTTCGTTAGTTTTGAGTGAAATACGTTCTCTAGAACTGTGGAATACACCAACCACTCCGATTAGGAACGAACTGCCTTTGAACATAAATTGTCCAATTTCTTAAATCAATGGACTTCGTATCGAGCCCAAAACTTGGGCAACATCATAATATGGTGGGAAGAGTCCCTTGGTTAAGTTTGAGTGAAATCCGATCTCTAGAACTACCCAAAACACCAAACACTCCAATTAGGAACGAACTACCTTTGAACTTGAATTGTCCAATTTCTTACACCTATTGACTTCGGATCGAGCCCAAAACTGGGGCAGCATCATAATATGGTGGGAGGAGTCATTTGGTTCAGTTTGAGTGAAATCCAATCTCTCGAACTACCCAAAACACCAACCACTCCAATTCGTAACGAACTGCCTTTCAACTTGAATTGTCCAATTTCTTACACCTATTGATTTCGGATCTTGCCCAATACTTGGGCAACATCTTAATGTGGTGGGAGGAGTCATTTGGTTAGTTTTGAATGAAATCCGATCTCTAGAACTATGGAATACAGCAACCACTCCGATTTGGAACGAACTGCCCTTGAACATAAATTGTCCAATTTCTTACACCTATTGATTTCGGATCGAGCCCAAAACTTGGGCAACATCATAATGTGGTCGGAGGAGTCATTTGGTTAAGTTTGAGTGAAATCCGATCTCCAGAGCTACCCAAAACACCAACCACTCACTTTAGAAACGAACTGCCATTGAACTTGAATTGTCCAATTTCTTACACCTATTGATTTCGGCTCGAGCCCAAAGCTTGGGCAACATCATAATATGGTGGGAGGAGTCATTTCGTAAATTTTGAGTGAAATCCGATCTCTTGAACTACCCAAGACCCCAACCACCCCAATTAGGAACAAACTGCTTTCGAACATGAATTGTCCAATTTCTTACACCTATTGATTTCGGATCGAGCCCAAAACTTGGGCAACATCATAATGTGGTCGGAGGAGTCATTTGGTTAAGTTTGAGTGAAATCCGATCTCTAGAACTACCCAAAACACCAACCACTCCATTTAGGAACGAACTGCCTTTGAACTTGAATTGTCCATTTTCTTAGACCTATTGATTTCGGATCGAGCCCAAAACTTGGGCAACATCATAATATGGTGGGAGGAGTCATTTGGTTCAGTTTGAGTGAAATCAAATCTCTCGAACTACCCAAAACACCAACCACTCCAATTAGGAACGAACTGCCTTTCAACTTGAATTGTCCAATTTCCTACTCCTATTGATTTCGGATCGTGGCCAAAACTTGGGCAACATCTTAATATGGTGGGAAGAGTCATTTGGTTAGTTTTGAATGAAATCCGATCTCTAGAACTGTGGAATACACCAACCACTCCGATTTGGAACGAACTGCCCCTGAACATAAATTGTCCAATTTCTTACACCTATTGATTTCGGATCGTGCCCAAAAGTTGGGCAGCATCATAATGTGGTCGGAGGAGTCATTTGGTTAAGTTTGAGTGAAATCCGATCTCTAGAGCTACCCAAAACACCAACCACTCCAATTAGAAACGAACTGCCATTGAACTTGAATTGTCCAATTTCTTACACCTATTGATTTCGGCTCGAGCCCAAAGCTTGGGCAACATCATAATATGGTGGGAGGAGTCATTTGGTAAATTTTGAGTGAAATCCGATCTCTAGAACTACCCAAGACCCCAACCACCCCAATTAGGAACAAACTGCTTTCGAACATGAATTGTCCAATTTCTTACACCTATTGATTTCGGATCGAGCCCAAAACTTGGGCAACATCATAATGTGGTCGGAGGAGTCATTTGGTTAAGTTTGAGTGAAATCAGATCTCTAGAACTATGGAATACACCAACCACTCTGATTAGGAAGGAACTGCCTTTGAACATAAATTGTCCAATTCTTTACACCTATTGATTTCGGATCGAGCCCAAAACTTGGGCAACAACATAATATGGTGGCAGGAGTCATTTGGTTAAGTTTGAGTGAAATCCGATCTCTAGAACTACCCAAAACACCAACCACTCCAAGTAGGAACGAACTGCCTTTGAACTTGAATTGTCCAATTTCTTACACCTATTGATTTCGGATCGAGCCCAAAACTCGGGCAACATCATAATATGGTGGGAGGAGTCATTTGGTTATGTTTGAGTGAAATCCAATCTCTAGAACTACCCAAAACACCAACCACTCCAATTAGGAACGAACTGCCTTTGAACTTGAATTGTCCAATTTCTTACACCTATTGATTTCGGATCGAGCCCAAAACTTGGGCGACATCATAATATGGTGGGAGGAGTCATTTGGTTAAGTTTGAGTGAAATCCGATCTCTAGAACTATGGAACACACCAACCACTCCGATTTGGAACGAACTGCCTTTGAAGTTGAATTGTCCAATTTCTTACACCTATTGATTTTGGATAGAGCCCAAAACTTGGGGAACATGTTAATATGGTGGGAGGAGTCATTTGGTTTATGTTTGTACCTAATAAGTCACGGCCATGAGCTGGCCGAGGGAACCCCTTTTCTCGGTCCCGGCCCTTGCTCGTAAAAACCAAAATGCAGTGTTTCGCCAGGGTAGTTCGCCCTCCTGAAGACAAAAGAAGAAATGCTAAGGCATGATCATCTTGGCCTCAAGCGCAGGCCGAGGCCGAGGCCAGGCAAATTCCGGCCAAAGCATTAAAGGCAAATCATCACGTGACAACAGGGTCCCAGGCTTCATTTAATGAAGTAGTGCCTGTTTAATGCAGCAAACCCACTGGCCAGAAATAAGCATTTAATGCATGAGGGAAGGTGGGAAGTGACTGGAGTCAGGATTTGGTGATGAGAATCAGAGTGATTAGACGTGGACATTCTCACAAGAATTCTGACAGCTTGAGATGTTAGCTCACCAGCTATCCAGGCCATAAATGCGTCTCCACGGCCAGAAGCTCAGAACCCACGATCAAGAACGGCGGCCGAGATTCACCAGGATTTATGGGGTCACACCACCATACTTCACGATCCCAAATGTCGATTAGACTGCCCACTTGCTCTAATCAGGCTCCACCATGCAGTTTTTCAGCCTCGATTACTCCTCCAGGAACTCTTCCTATAAATACCAGGCTCAAACTACATTCAAAGGGTTCAACACCAAAACAAAGCCTCCCACGGAGCAACTTATTTTTTCCTGTAATGCACTTTCAATATCTTTACTTGCTTTCCTAGGAGTAGTGTTAGGTTGTAAGGAAAATCCATTCATCAATATATCATACGACCCTTGACTTTCAAGGCGCCGGAGCACCACCCTTTCCTCTCTCAGCTACAATCGTTTGATTAAGAGGACGAGCTCAAAGAGGCGCACCATTTATCCATCCAACACCCTTTCCTCTCTCAGCTACACGCACGGTTGACCGTGCTGGCACGCCCGTGGTGGGAGGAGTCATTTGGTTATGATTGAGTGAAATCCGATCCCTAGAACTACCGAAAACACCAACCACTCCAATTAGGTACGAACTGCGTTTGAACTTGAATTGTCCAATTTCTTACACCTATTGATTTCGGATCGATCCCAAAACTTGGGGAACATCGTAATATCGTGGGAGGAGTCATTTGGTTAGTTTTGAGTGAAATCCGAACTCTAGAACAATGGAATACACCAACCACTCCGATTCGGAACGAATTGCCTTCGAACATAAATTGTACAATTTCTTACACCTATTGATTTCGGATCGAGCCCAAAACTTGGGCAACATAATAATATGGTGGGAGGAGTCATTTGGTTAAGTTTGAGTGACATCCGATCTCTAGAACTACCCAAAACACCAACCACTCCAATTAGGAACGAACTGCCTTCGAACTTGAATTGTCCAATTTCTTACACCTATTGATTTCGGATCGAGCCCAAAACTTGGGCAACAACATAATATGGTGGGAGGCGTCATTTGGTTAAGTTTGAGTGAAATCCGATCTCCAGAACTACCCAAAACACCAACCACTCTAATTAGGAACGAACTGCCTTTGAACTTGAATTGTCCAATTTCTTACACCTATTGATTTCGGATCGGGCCCAAAACTTGGGCAACATCATAAAATGGTGGGAGGAGTCATTTGGTTAAGTTTGAGTGAAATCCGATCTCTAGCCAAAACACCAACCCCTCCAATTAGTTACGAATTGCCTTTGAACTTGAATTGTCCAATTTCTTACACCTATTGATTTCGGATCGAGCCCAAAACTTGGGCAACATCATAATATCGTGGGAGGAGTCATTTGGTTAGTTTTGAGTGAAATCCGACCGCTGCAACTACCGAAAACACCAACCACTCCAATTAGGACCGAACTGCCTTTGAACTTGAATTGTCCAATTTCTTACACCTATTGATTTCGAATCGAGCCCAAAACTTGGGCAACATCATAATATGGTGGGAGGAGTCATTTGGATAAGTTTGAGTGAAATCCGATCTCTAGAATTGCCCAAAACACCAATCACTCCAATTAGGAACGAATTGCCTTTGAACTTGAATTGTCCAATTTCTTACACCTATTGATTTCGGATCGAGCCCAAAATTTGGGCAACATCATAATATGGTGGGAGGAGTCATTTGGTTAAGTTTGAGTGAAATGCGATCTCCAGAACTACCCAAAACACCAACCACTCCAATTAGGAACGAACTGCCTTTGAACTTGAATTGTCCAATTTCTTCCACCTATTGATTTCAGATCGAGCCGAAAACTTGGGTAACATCATAATATGGTGGGAGGATTCATTTGGTTAGTTTTGAGTGAAATGCGATCACTAGAACTATGGAATACACCAACCACTCCGATTAGGAACGAACTGCCTTTGAACATAAATTGTCCAATTTCTTACACCTATTGATTTCATATCGAGCCCAAAACTTGGGCAACATCATAATATGGCGGGAGGAGTCGTTTGGTTAAGTTTGAGTGAAATCCGATCTCTAGCCAAAACACCAACCACTCCAATTACGAACGAACTGCCTTTGAACTTGAATTGTCCAATTTCTTACACCTATTGATTACGGATCAAGCCCAAAACCGGGGCAACATCGTAATATGTTGCGAGGAGTGATTTGGTTAGTTTTGAGTGAAATGCGATCTCTAGAACTATGGAATACACCAACCACTCCGATTAGGAACGAACTGCCTTTGAACTTGAATTGTCCAATTTCTTACACCTATTGATTTCGAATATGGTGGGAGGAGTAATTTGGTTAAGTTTGAGTGAAATCCGATCTCTAGAACTGCCCAAAACACCAACCACTCCAATTAGGAACGAACTGCCTTCGAACTTGAATTGTCCAATTTCTTACACCTATTGATTTCGGATCGAGCCCAAAACTTGGGCAACATCACAATATGGAGGGAGGAGTCATTTGGCTAAGTTTGAGTGAAATCCGATTTCTACAACTACCCAAAACACCAACCACTCCAATTAGGAACAAACTGCCTTCGAACTTGAATTGTCCAATTTCTTGAAACTATTGATTACGGATCGAGCCCAAAACTTGGACGATATCATAATATGGTGGGAGGAGTCATTTGGTTAGTTTTGAGTCAAATCCGATCTCTAGAACTATGGAATACAACACCCACTCCCATTAGGAACGAACTGCCTTTCAAAATAAATTGTCCAATTTCTTACACCTATTGATTTCGGATCGAGCCCAAAACTTGGGCAACATCACAATATGGAGGGAGGAGTCATTTGGCTAAGTTTGAGTGAAATCCGATTTCTACAACTACCCAAAACACCAACCACTCCAATTAGGAACAAACTGCCTTCGAACTTGAATTGTCCAATTTCTTGAAACTATTGATTACGGATCGAGCCCAAAACTTGGATGATATCATAATATGGTGGGAGGAGTCATTTGGTTAGTTTTGAGTCAAATCAGATCTCTAGAACTATGGAATACAACACCCACTCCCATTAGGAACGAACTGCCTTTCAAAATAAATTGTCCAATTTCTAACACCTATTGATTTCGGATTGAGCCCAAAAGTTCGGCAACATGATAATATGGTGGGAGGAGTCATTTGGTTAAGTTTGAGTGAAATCCGATCTCTAGAACTACTCAAAACACCAACCACTCCGATTAGGAACGAACTGCCTTTGAACTGGAATTGTCCAATTTCTTACACCTATTGATTTCGGATCGAGCCCAAAACTTGGGCAACATCATGATATGGTGGGAGGAGTCATTTGGTTAAGTTTGAGTGAAATCCGATCTCTAGAAGTACCCAAAACACCAACGACTCCAATTAGGAACGAACTGCCTTTGAACTTGAATTGTCCAATTTCTTACACCTATTGATTTCGGATCGATCCCAAAACTTGGGCAACATCATAATATGGTGGGAGGATTCATTTTGTTTGTTTTGAGTGAAATCCGACCTCTAGAACTATGGAATACACCAACCATTCCGATTAGGAACGAAGTGCCTTTGAACATAAATTGTCCAATTTCTTACACCTATTGATTTCGTATCGAACCCAAAACTTGGGCAACATCATAATATGGCGGGAGGAGTCGTTTGGTTAAGTTTGAGTGAAATCCGATCTCTAGAACTGCCCAAAACACCAACCACTCCAATTAGGAACGAACTGCCTTTGAACTTGAATTGTCCAATTTCTTACACCTATTGATTTCGGATCGATCCCAAAACTTGGGCAACATCATAATATGGTGGGAGGAGTCATTTGGTTAAGTTTGAGTGAAATCCGATCTCTAGAACTGCCCAAAACACCAACCACTCCAATTAGGATCGAACTGCCTTTGAACTTGAATTGTCCAATTTCTTACATCTATTGATTTCGGATCGAGCCCAAAACTTGGGCAACATCATAATATGGAGGGAGGAGTCATTTGGCTAAGTTTGAGTGAAATCCGATCTCCACAACTACCCAAAACACCAACCACTCCAATTAGGAACGAACTGCTTTTGAACTTGAATTGTCCAATTTCTTACACCTATTGATTTCGGATCGATCCCAAAACTTGGGCAACATCATAATATGGTGGGAGGAGTCATTTGGTTAAGTTTGAGTGAAATCCGATCTCTAGCCAAAACACCAACCACTCCAATTACGAACGAACTGCCTTTGAACTTGAATTGTCCAATTTCTTACACCTATTGATTTCGGATCAAGCCCAAAACTGGGGCAACAACATAATATGGTGGCAGGAGTCATTTGGTTAAGTTTGAGTGAAATCCGATCTCTAGAACTCCCCAAAACACCAACCACTCCAATTAGGAACGAACTGCCTTTGAACTTGAATTTTCCAATTTCTTACACCTATTGATTTCGGATGAAGCCCAAAACAGGGGCAACATCATTATATGGTGGGAGGAGTCATTTGGTTAAGTTTGAGTGAAATCCGATCTCTAGAACTACCCACAACACCAACCACTCCAATTAGGAACGGACTGTCTTTGAACTTGAATTGTCCAATTTCTTACACCTATTGATTTCGTATCGAGCCTAAAACTTAGGCAACATCATAATATGGTGGGAGGAGTCAGTTGGTTTGTTTTGAGTGAAATCCGATCTCTAGAACTATGGAATACACCAACCACTCCGATTAGGAACGAACTGCCTTTGAACATAAATTGTCCACTTTCTTACACCTGTTGATTTCGGATCGAGCCCAAAACTTGGGCAACATCGTAATATGGTGGGAGGAGTCATTTGGTTAAGTTTTAGTGCAACCCGACCTCTAGAACTTCCTAAAACACCAACCACTCCAATCAGGAATGTACTGCCTTGGAACTTGAATTGTCCAATTTATTACACATATTGATTTCGGATCGAAGCCAAAACTTGGGGAACATCATAATATGGTGGGAGGAGTCATTTGGTTAGTTTTGAGTGAAATCCGATCTCTAGAACTACCCAAAACACCAAACACTCCAATTAGGAACGAAATGCCTTTGAACTTGAATTGTCCAATTTCTTGCACCTACTGATTTCGGATCGAGCCCAAAACTGGGGCAACAAAATAATATGTTGGGAGGAGTCATTTCGTTAAGTTTGTGTGAAATCCGATCTCTAGAACTACCCAAAACACCAACCACTCCAATTAGGAACGAACTGCCTTAGAAGATAAATTGTCCAATTTCTTACACCTATTGATTTCGGATCGAGCCCAAAACTTGGGAAACATCATAATATGGTGGGAGGAGTCATTTGGTTAAGTTTGAGTGAAATCCGATCTCTAGAACTACCCAAAACACCAACCACTCCAATTAGGAACGAACTGCCTTTGAACCTGAATTATCCAATTTCTTACACCTATTGATTTCGGATCGACCCCAAAACTTGGGCAACATCATAATATGGTGGGAGGAGTCATTTGGTTATTTTTGAGTGAAATCCGATCTCTAGAACTACCCAAAACACGAACCACTCCAATTAGGAACGAACTTCCTTTAAACTTGAATTGTCCAATTTCTTACACCTATTGATTTCGGATCTAGCCCAAAACTTGGGCAACATAATAATATGGTGGGACGAGTCATTTGGTTAAGTTTGAATGAAATCCGGCCTCTAGAACTACCCAAAACACCAACCACTCGAATAAGGAACGAACTGCCTTGGAACTTGAAATGCCCAATTTCTTACACCTATTGATTTCGGATAGAGCCCAAAACTTGGGCAACATCATCATACGGTGGGAGGAGTCATTTGGTTAGTTTTGAGTGAAATCCGATCTCTAGAACTATGGAATATACCAACCATTCCGATTAGGAACGAACTGCCTTTGAACATAAATTGTCCAATTTCTTACACCTACTGATTTCGGATCGAGCCCAAAACTTGGGCAACATCATAATATGGTGGGAGGTGTCATTTGGTTAAGTTTGAGTGAAATCCGATCTGTAGAACTACCCAAAACACCAACCACTCCAATTAGGAACGAACTGCCTTTGAACTTGAATTGTCCAATTTCTTACACCTACTGATTTCGGATCGAGCCCAAAACTTGGGCAACATCATAATATGGTGGGAGGTGTCATTTGGTTAAGTTTGAGTGAAATCCGATCTCTAGAACTCCCCAAAACACCAACCACTCCAATTTGGAACGAACTGCCTTTGAACTTGAATTGTCCAATTTCTTACACCTATTGATTTCGGATCGAGCCCAAAACATGGGCAACATCACAGTATGGTGGGAGAAGTCATTTGATTAGTTTTGAGTGAAATCAGATCTCTAGAACTATGGAATACACCAACCACTCCGATTAGGAACGAACTGCCTTTGAACATAAATTGTCCATTTTCATAAACCTATTGATTTCGGATCGAGCCCAAAACTTGGGCAACATCATAATATGGTGGGTGGAGTCATTTGGTTAAGTTTGAGTGAAATCCGATCTCTAGAACTCCCCAAAACACCAACCACTCCAATTAGGAACAAACTGCCTATCAACTTGAATTGTCCAATTTCTAACACTTATTGATTTCGGATCGAGCCCAAACTTGGGCAACACAATAATATGGTGGGGCGAGACATTTGGTTAAGTTTGAGTGAAATCCGATCCCGAGAACTACAAAAAACACCAACCACTCCAATTAGGAACGAACTGCCATTGAACTTGAATTGTCCAATTTCTTACCCCTATTGATTTCGGATCGAGCCCAAAATTTGGGCAACATCATAATATGGTGGGAGGAGTTATTTGGTTAAGTTTGAGTGAAATCCAATCTCTAGAACTACCCAAAACTCCAACCACTGCAATTAGGAACGAACTGCCTTTGAACTTCAATTGTCCAATTTCTTACACCTATTGATTTCGGATCGACCCTAAAACTTGGGCAACATCATAATATGGTGGGAGGAGTCACTTGGTTTGTTTTGAGTGAAATCCGATCATTAGAACTATGGAATACACCAATCACTCCGATTAGGAACGAACTGCCATTGAACATAAATTGTCCAATTTCTTAAACATATTGATTTCGGATCGAGCCCAAAACTTGGGCAACATCATAATATGGTGGGAGGAGTCATTTGGTTAAGTTTGAGTGAAATCCGATCTCTAGAACTACCCAAAACACCAACCACTCCAATTAGGAACGAACTGCCTTTGAACTTGAATTGTCCAATTTCTTATACCTATTGATTTCGGATCGACCCTAAAACTTGGGCAACATCATAATATGGTGGGAGGAGTCATTTGGTTAAGTTTGAGTGAAATCCGATCTCTAGAACTACCCAATACACCAACCACATCAATTAGGAACGAACTGCCGTTGAACTTGAATTGTCCAATTTCTTACACCTATTGATTTTGGATCGTGCCCAAAACTTGGTCAACATCATAATATGGTGGGAAGAGTCATTTGGTTAAGTTTGAGTAAAATCCGATCTCTAGAACTACCCAAAACACCAACCACTCCAATTAGGAACTAACTGCCTTTGAACTTGAATTGTTCAATTTCTTACACCTATTGATTTCATATCGAGCCCAAAACTTGGGCAACATTATAATAAGGTGGGAGGAGTCAGTTGGTTAAGTTCGAGTGAAATCCGATCTCTAGAACTACCCAATACACCAACCACCCCAATTACGAACGAACTGCCTTTGAACTTGAATTGTCCAATTTCTTACACCTATTGATTTCGGATCGAGCCCAACACTTGGGCAACATCATAATATGGTGGGAGGAGTCATTTGGTTAAGTTTGAGTGAAATCCGATCTCTAGAGCTACCCAAAACACCAACCACTCCAATTAGGAACGAACTGCCTCTGAACTTGAATTGTCCAATTTCTTACACCTATTGATTTCGGATCGACCCTAAAACTTGGGCAACATCATAATATGGTGGGAGGAGTATTTGGTTAGTTTTGAGTGAAATCCGACCTCTAGAACTATGGAATACACCAACCACTCCGATTAGGAACGAACTGCCTTTGAACATAAATTGTCCAATTTCTTAAACCTGTTGATTTCGGATCGAGCCCAAAACTTGGGCAACATCATAATATGGTGGGAGGAGTCATTTGGTTAAGTTTGACTGAAATCCGATCTCTAGAACTACCCACAACACCAACCACTCCAATTAGAAACGAACTGCCTTTGAACTTGAATTGTTCAATTTCTTACACCTATTGATTTCGGATCGAGCCCAAAACATGGGCAACATCACAGTAGGGTGGGAGGAGTCATTTGGTTAGTTTTGAGTGAAATCTGATCTCTAGAACTATGGAATACACCAACCACTCCGATTAGGAACGAACTGCCTTTGAACTTGAATTGTCCAATTTCTTACACCTATTGATTTCGGATCGAGCCCAAAACATGGGCAACATCACAGTAAGGTGGGAGGAGTCATTTGGTTAGTTTTGAGTGAAATCCGATCTCAAGAACTACCCAAAACACCAACCACTACAATTAGGAACGAACTGCCTATCAACTTGAATTGTCCAATTTCTAACACCTATTGATTTCGGATCGAGCCCAAAACTTGGGCAACATCATAATATGGTGGGAGGAGTCATTTCGTTAAGTTTGAGTGAAATCCGATCCCGAGAACTACCCAAAACACCAACCACTCCAATTAGGAACGAACTGCCTTTGAACTTGAATTGTCCAATTTTTTACCCCTATTGTTTTCGGATCGAGCCCAAAACTTGGGCAACGTCATAATATGGTGGGAGGAGTCATTTCGTTAATTTTGAGTAAAATTCAATCTCTAGAACTACCCAAAACTCCAACCACTCCAATTAGGAACGAACTGCCTTTCAACTTGAATTGTCCAATTTCTTACACCTATTGATTTCGGATCGAGCCCAAAACATGGGCAACATCACAATATAGTGGGAGGAGTCATTTGGTTAGTGTTGAGTGAAATCCAATCTCTAGAACTATGGAATACACCAACCACTCCGATTAGGAACGAACTGCCTTTGAACTTGAATTGTCCAATTTCTTACACCTATTGATTTCGGATCGAGCCCAAAACATGGGCAACATCACAGTAAGGTGGGAGGAGTCATTTGGTTAGTTTTGAGTGAAATCCGATCTCTAGAACTATGGAATACACCAAGCACTCAGATTAGGAACGAACTGCCTTTGAACATAAATTGTCCAATTTCATAAACCTATTGATTTCGGATCGAGCCCAAGAAGGGATGTGAGAATGTGGTAGCTGATCATTTGAGCAGAATTGTGGTTGAAGAAAAAGGAGAAGCTGTGCTACCCTTGAATGAGACTTTCCCTGATGAACAACTATATACTGCCCAAGTCAAAGAACCATGGTATGCTGATTTTGTTAATTATCTTGCTTGTGGTGTTCTTAGAAATGATCTAACTTCTCAGGACAAGAAGAAGTTCTTTTCCATGGTGAAACATTATGTCTGGGATGAACCTTTCTTATTCAAGCATTTCCCGGATCAACTCATCAGAAGATGTGTTCCAGAAGAAGAGCAAGAAAGCATACTTAGGCATATCCACGAATTGGCTTGTGGAGGTCACTTTGGAGCTAAGAAAACAGCACTTAAAATTCTCCAATCTGGTTTCTTTTGGCCCACTCTATTCAAAGATGCGTTTAATTTTTGTGTTAAGTGTGATAGGTGTCAAAGGATGGGGAACATAAGTCGCAGGAACGAAATGCCATTGAATAGCATACTTGTTGTGGAGCTCTTCGATGTGTGGGGTATTGATTTCATGGGACCATTCCCATCTTCCTTTGGTTGTACTTACATACTTGTTGCTGTTGATTATGTGTCTAAATGGGTGGAAGCCATAGCCACCAAAACCAATGATCATAAGGTGGTGCTCAAGTTCTTGAAGGATAATATTTTCACAAGGTTTGGTACTCCAAGGGCTGTCATTAGTGATGGAGGCAGCCACTTCTGTAACAAGCCATTCGAAGCACTCATGAAGAAGTACAACATCACCCATCGAGTCTCTACACCATATCATCCGCAAACTTCTGGTCAAGTGGAAATAAGCAATAGAGAAATTAAGCACATCCTGGAGAAGTTGGTGAACAATACAAGGAAAGATTGGGCAGCCAAGCTCAATGATTCATTATGGGCTTATAGGACTGCATATAAGACTCCCATTGGGATGAGCCCTTATCGTCTTGTGTTTGGGAAAGCTTGTCACCTGCCAATGGAGCTTGAACACAATGCTTTTTGGGCCATCAAGAAGTTAAATTTTGATCTAGACAAGGCAGGCCATGCAAGAAAGTTTCAGCTCAATGAATTGGAAGAAATTAGACATGAGTCTTATGAGAATGCAAAGCTTTACAAAGAACGAACCAAGAGTTACCATGACAGAAACATTCAACGGAAAGAGTTCTCCAAAGGTATGTCAATTCTTTTGTTTAACTCACGATTGCGTCTCTTTCCAGGAAAATTGAAGTCTAGATGGCAAGGCCCATTCACCGTGGTCAATGTTTCTCCCTATGGAGCAGTGGAGATTCAAAACCCTAAAGACGGCTCAACTTTCAAAGTAAATGGACAACGTTTAAAGCCATTCTATGAGGGAATCTCAGCTGGCATTCAAACAGGCCATGTGGTGGATCAACTTCCCTTTGTACCATCAACTTAGCTGATCACATAATGTCTTGCCAAGACAGTAACTAAGGCGCTTCTTGGGAGGCAACCCATGTGTTCAAGAAGAAGGTGCTTGGTAGCAATCGACCTAATCGCATCAAGGGGGAGCATTTCTATCCTTTCTCTTTACTTGTTTTGTTTTTATTTTAGTCATTTTAAGTTTCTGTTTCTTTAAATAATTTTTTTTCATATGAGCTAACTTTTGGTAACCCCAGTGAGCACCTCCGTCAATACAGTGTCTAGGAGTTCTTTAGGCGACACCTTCGGTGTCTAAGAAGTTTGGGTTTTAAGCGGGACCATTGTGACCCCTCCAACCTTCCCGGATCCCCTGGCTGTGTTTTCTGAGGCCCTTAACTGGTCATCCGTGAGTTGCTTGTATATATATATATATATATATTTTTATTTTTTTTTTCTTCTAAACTTTTTCTTAACTTTTCCCTTTATCATTTACTTGTTCTCAATCATCTTTACTTTGCTTTAACATTGAGGACAATGTTCAATTCAGGTCTGGGGGGAAGGTTTTCAAATTTCATTCATTTGTGTTTTCAATTTTCGTTCATTTGTCACTAATTTTTTTTTTTAATGTCATACAATCGATGCTATGGAGCTGCCATTGAGGTTTTCATATCAGAATTTTGCACTTCACAAAGCTTTGGCTCCTAGAATTCTGGTGGCTAAAGTACCATGCTCAAATTCTCGAAGGAGAATAGTGGAGACTACCCTAGTGAGCTATATTGAGCCCAATTGCTTTCTTGAGAGGGTTTAAAGTGTTTCTATTTCTCATCCCAATTTATTTTCTTCATTTCACTCTAAATGATCTCATTATTCCATTTTGATTGAATACTAAGGATGATTCTCTTTTGCAGATATCATGTGCTTGCTCTCATTCATGAATGAACTCATTGAAGTGATGCTAGGCTATGTGTGCATAACCATTCGATGTGCTTTCTTTTCACCCTACCTATATGTGTGTTCCATCAACCCTCTTGAAGCCAAACACTTAAAGCCTTTTCTTCTATCACCCTCATCATTTCCCTACCTTTGTATCTCAATCTGAGATACTTCACCTATTGTAGCCATACCCTATAGCTTAGAAATATACCAAGGTGTGCCAAGATAAAGTTTGAAGCAAGGAAGTTGCTGCCATGTGCCTAAATGAAAGATGGTGTGATTCTGTGCAATGAAGTTAATGAAGATGCAGATCAAATCAACGAAGATGAAAGTGTTTCGATTTGATCTAAGTGTAAAAAAAATAAAAAAAATAAATAAATAAATAAAGTCTATGCCAGGTGGTACCATGAAGTTTGCAGCCATGCCATTATAAGTCAATGCTACCTTGCAGATCAATGAAGAATGCAACCTTGGTATGTTCTTAAGTTACCTGTTTTTTCTTCCAATTCTTCCATTTCCCCTAACCTTACCTTTCATTACAAACCTTGTGAAAGACCTAGCTGATCTTTGAGGATGTATTCATGGGTGCTGGTAGGTATGTGTGTATCTCTATTCTTAGTATTTGATTCCCTTCATGAGATCTAACCAAATATTGTGCTTCTATTTCATATACTCACTTAAGCTTGTTTGAGAGAATAAAACCATTGGTTCTGAGTGATTGAGTGTTATCTGTGAGAATTAGAGTCGAAGCATGTTCTTTATTCAAGGTTTGAGTGTGCTTGCTTTGAAACCGTGTGCCTTTGAGCTATAGCTTCCACATTACACACTGATTGATCACCTATCTTGGCAACTCTACGGTGTTGGAGGTATGACTAAAGTTTTCTTTCGTTCTCATTAGTTGATTTCAAGTTTTACTAACCACTTTGTTTTGTAGAGTTAGTAATGCGTTTGTGGGTATCGTTTCTGTTAAACCCTCAGGAGACACAACTCCTCCTACTAGGGATGCCTAGAGGTTTAAAGGCTTGTTGCATACGCTCAATGCAATCGAGTTACCTACGAAAGTGGTTTAGTTAACTTTTTGTTTTTAACTTTGTTTTGTGTTGTTTTGCTCGAGGACTAGCAAAATCTAGGTTTGGGGGTATTTGATCGGTTCATAATTGTATATCATTTTGTACCCTTCTAGCTTATGATTTGGCTATGTGTTTGAGTTAAACTTGTGCTTTTAATCCTTTTTGTGTTTATCTTTCAGTTAATTGACATTTAGGTAACAATGATGACTTTGGATAGGAAATGATGCAATCCATGCATGTTAAGGCTTGATTTGGGTGAATGGAAGAAGGGCTTAAAGACAAACACATTTTGGCTACAACTCCTTTCCAGCCCAATTTCGTAGGTCAGCTTCTTGGCCTTGGATCAGCATGCTATGGGGCTTGGATGAGGTGAAGATCTTCATGAAACTTGTTCCAATGGGTGTCTAGTACAACATATCCCAATTTCAGCCCAATTGGACATTTGTGGAGTGCTCAGCCCGCCCAACACTCAACCCTGCTCAGGAGGATTTGCAGCTGCCAGCTTTGTCATGTGCCTCCATGTGCCTCACCCATGCTGCAACTGACTTTGGATCCAACATAATGAGTGAAGTGGGGAGGCATTCCAGCTATGAAATTCTAAAGGATCAATTTGATACATGCTGGAGTTATTATAGAGAAAGCATGTGCATGCATGTAAAGCATAAATGAAATGAAGTCAATTCCAGTCTCTGTTCGGCAGCCAAATTGCAAGGCCCAAAACGCATACTTCTACTGCTCCGATGGGAATACTTTCTTCATAGAGGTTGTTCCAATGGGTGTCTACTACAACATATCCAGATTTGAGCCCCATTGGATAAGTTTGGAAACCTCTGGCCTTCCTACACCAAGTCTGGTTCAGAAGACTCGTTTTTGTTCAACAACCAAAAGAAGACCACATGGGTTGGCAGCAAAAGGCAGCCACAATTGATCACCTTTGATCCCATGTGAAGAAAGCTTGAGGTGCAGCAAAAGAAGTATGGGATGGGATTGATTCCAACCACACTAACATAGACAAGATGAAGTGGGAGTTATGGGTTGTATTAAATGAGGAATGGTGGTGTTGGATTTCATCATGATGTTCCTCCCTCTTAGCCCTATAAATAGAGGAGTCTTCAAGCTACAAAATTCACTTCAGCCATCCTCCACACTTCCATCATCCAGAAATCATCCTCATACATTCCCACAACCCCAAACACTCAAGCAATCAACCCAATACTCTAAACTGCCCCAAAATCACCAAAACAGCTCCAGAAAACCTCCCTTCCATTTCCCTACGAATTTCCTCTTTCTCAGCCATCACCACTCACTCAAGCTCATCTCAAATCACCTCCATATCCTTCATACATCCTTCTAGACGTGGAGAAGCTCTTGGAGAAGCATTGGACACTACAAGAACTTCAGAAAAGGGTTTTTCTACTCTTATGGCATTCATTATGTTTTCCCATTTCTATTTTAGTTTCTTTTCCATTATGAGTAGCTAAATCCATAACTAGGGCTTCGATGTAACCTAACATGAATATTCTGGGTTTATAAGTTTGGAGTTTCAAGTTTGATTCATGATTCATGTTCTTATTCATTATGCTTATAAGTTAACATGCTTGTTTGAATGATTGATCACCATTAGAACTTGTTTGTTAACTATCTTGGTTTGAATTAAGAGTAGACACCATGCTTTAATTCGAATTGAACTATGAATAGGAAGAGTATGTATGGACATTCGACAACAGGGATTAGATACATGCTTGGTTGTTTAAATTGTTCTTCTATGCTTAATGGGTTCCTAATGCTTAATTTTAGGTTAGACAACAAATGATCAAATTAGGGAATTAGGAACACAAGGTTAGGATCAAACACCATGGCCTAATCATACTTTAGCTAGAATCAATCTTTGAATCTGAATTAGACTTGTTACTTGACTCCATATAACCCAGAATTGAATTGTTATGGTGATTCGAATGCCCTAGTCTCCAAATCTGTTTTCCAACTCTTAAAACCACTCTTTGTTACACTTGTTTACTTGCTTTCATTTGCAATTTCAGTTTGCTCACTTCCTTTCAGAATCACAATCACTCTCACTTTAATTTCTGTTTTAGACTTAACTTCCTAACTTCTTGAATTCGGTAATCTACGTACATAACTAATTTGAACTTCTCAGTCTTCGTGGGTACGACCTCGTACTTGTCTTGCTATATTACTAATTGCCCCGTACAATTGCGAGTTAACATAATAATTAACAACACCAACCACTCCAGTTAGGAACGAACTGCCTTTGAACTTGAATTGTCCAAATTCTTACACCTATTGATTTCGTATCGAGCCCAAAACTTGGGCAAAATCATCATATGGTGGGAGGAATCATTTGGTTAAGTTTGAGTGAAATCCGACCCCTAGAACTACCCAAAACTCCAACCACTCCAATCAGGAACGACCTTCCTTTGAACATAAATTGTCCAATTTCTTACACCTATTGATTTCGGATCGACAGCTAAACTTGGGCAACATCATAATATGGTGGGAGGAGTGATTTGGTTAAGTTTGAGCGAAATCTGATCTCTAGAACTGCCCAAAACACCAACCACTCCAATTAGGAACGAACTGCCTTTGAACTTGAATTGTCCAATTTCATACACCTATTGATTTCGGATCGAGCCCAAAACTTGGGGAACATCATAATATGGTGAGAGGAGTCATTTGGTTAAGTTTGAGTGAAATCCGATCTCTAGAACTACCCAAAACACCAACCTCTCCAATTAGGAACGAACTGCCTTTGAACTTGAATTGTCCAATTTCTTAATCCTATCGCTATCGGATCGAACCCAAAACTTGGGAAACACCATAATATGGTGAGAGGAGTCATTTGGTTAAGTTTGAGTGAAATCCGATCTCTAGAACTACCCAAAACATCAACCTCTCCAATTAGGAACGAACTGCCTTTGAACTTGAATTGTCCAATTTCTTAATCCTATTGATTTCGGATCGAGCCCCAAACTTGGACAACATCACGATACGGTGGGAGGAGTCATTTGGTTATTTTTGAGTGAAATCCGATCTCTAGAACTATGTAATACACCAACCACCCCGATTAGGAACGAACTACCTTTGAACATAAATTGTCCAATTTCTTACACATATTGATTTCGGATAGAGCCCAAAACTTGGGCAACATCATAATATGGTGGGAGGAGTCATTTGGTTAAGTTTGAGCGAAATCCAATCTCTAGAACTACCCAAAACCCCAACCACTCCAATTAGGAACGACCTGCCTTTGAACTTGAATTGTCCAATTTCTTACAGCTATTGATTTCGGATCGAGCCCAAAACTTGGGCAACATCATAATATGGTAGGAGGAGTCATTTCGTTAAGTTTGAGTGAAATCCAATCCCTAGAACTGCCCAAAACACCAACCACTCCAATTAGGAACGAACTGCCTTTGAACTTGAATTGTCCAATTTGTTACACCTATTGATTTCGAATCGAGCCCAAAACTTGGGCAACATCATAATATCGTGGGAGGAGTCATTTGGTTAGTTTTGAGTGAAATCCAATCTCTAGAACTGTGGAATACACCAACCACTCTGATTAGGAACGAACTGCCTTTGAACATAAACTGTCCAATTTCTTACACCTATTGTTTTCGGATCGAGAGTAAAACTTGGGCAACATCATAATATGGTGGGAGGAGTCATTTGGTTAAGTTTTAGTGAAATCCAATTTCTAGAACTACCCAAAACACCAACCTCTCCAATTAGGAACGAACTGCCTTTGAACTTGAATTGTCCAATTTCTTACACCTATTGATTTCGGATCGAGCCTAAAACTTGGGGAACATCATAATATGGTGAGAGGAGTCATTTGGTTAAGTTTGAGTGAAATCCGATCTCTAGAACTACCCAAAACACCAACCTCTCCAATTGGGAACGAACTGCCTTTGAACTTGAATTGTCCAATTTCTTAATCCTATTGATATCGGATTGAGCCCAAAACTTGGGTAACAACATAATATGGTGGGAGGAGTGATTTGGTTAAGTTTGAGTGAAATCTGATCTCTAGAACTGTGGAATACACCAACCACTCCGATTAGGAACGAACATCCTTTGAAAATAAATTGTCCAATTTCTTACACGTACTAATTTCGAATCGAGCCCAAAACTTGGGCAACATCATAATATGGTGGGAGGAGTCATTTGGTCAAGTTTGAGTGAAATCCGATCTATAGAATTACCCAAAACACCAACCACTCCAATTAGGAACGAACTACCTTTGAACTTGAAATGTCCAACTTCTAACACCAATTGATTTCGGATCGAGCCCAAAACTTGGGGAACATCATAATATGGTGGGAGGAGTCATTTGGTTAAGTTTTAGTGAAATCCGATCTCTAGAACTACCCAAAACACCAACCTCTCCAATTAGGAACGAACTGCCTTTGAACTTGAATTGTCCAATTTCTTACACCAATTGATTTCGGATCGAGCCCAAAACATGGACAACATCATAATATGGTGGGAGGAGTCATTTGGTTAGTTTTGAGTGAAATCTGATCTCTAGAACTATGGAATACACCAACCACTCCGATTTGGAACGAACTGCCTTTGAACATAAATTGTCGAATTTCTTACACCTATTGTTTTCGGATCGAGCCCAACACTTGGGCAACATCATAATATGGTGGGAGGAGTCATTTTGGTTAAGTTTGAGCGAAATCCGATCTCTAGAACTACCCAAAACACCAACCACTCCAATTAGGAACGAATAGCCTTTGAACTTCAATTGTCCAATTTCTTACACCTATTGATTTCGGATCGAGCCCAAAGTTGGGGCAGCGTCATAATATGGTGGGAGGAGTCGTTTGGTTAAGTTTGAGTGAATTCCGAAATCTAGAACTACCCAAAACAACAACCACTCCAATTAGGAACGAACTGCCTTTGAACTTGAATTGTCCAATTTCTTACATCTATTGATTTCGGATCGAGCCCAAAACTGGGGCAACAACATAATATGGTGGGAGGAGTCATTTGGTTAAGTTTGAGTGAAATCCGGTCTCCAGAACTACCCAAAACTCCAACCACTCCAATTAGGAACGAACTGCCTATAAACTTGAATTGTCCAATTTCTTACACCTATTGATTTCGGATCAAGCCCAAAACTTGGGCAACGTCATAATATGGAGGGAGGAATCATTTGGTTAGTTTTGAGTGAAATCCGATCTTTAGAACTGTGGAATACACCAACCACTTCGACTTGAAACGAACTGCCTCTGAACATAAATTGTCCAATTTCTTACACCTATTGATTTCGGATCGAGCCCAAAACTTGGGCAACATCATAATATGGTGGGAGGAGTCATTTGGTTAAGTTTGAGTGAAATCCGACCTCTACAACTACCCAAAACTCCAACCACCCCAATCAGGAACGAACTGCCTTTGAACTTGAATTGTCCAATTTCTTACACCTATTGATTTTGGATCAAGCCCAAAACTTGGGCAACATGATAATATGGTGGGAGGAGTCGTTTGGTTAAGTTTCAGTGAATTCCGATCTCTAGAACTTCCCAAAACAACAACCACTCCAATTAGGAACGAACTGCCTTTGAACTTGAATTGTCCAATTTCTTACACCTGTTGATTTCGAATAGAGCCCAAAACTGGGGCAACATCATAATATGGGGGGAGAAGTCATTTGGTTAAGTTTGAGTGAAATCCGGTCTCTAGAACTTCCCAAAATACCAACCACTCCAACTAGGAACGAACTGCCTTTGAACTTGAATTGTCCAATTTCTTACATCTATGGATTTCGGATCGAGCCCAAAACTGGGGCAACAACATAATATGGTGGGAGGAGTCATTTTGGATAAGTTTGAGTGAAATCCCATTTGTAGAACTACCCAAAACACCAACCACTCCAATTAGAAACGAACTGCCTTTGAACTTCAATTGTGCAATTTCTTACACCTATTGATTTCTGATCGAGCCCAAAACTGGGGCAGCATCATAATATGTGGGAGGGGTCATTTGGTTAAGTTTGAGTGAAATCCGATCTCTAGAACTACCCAAGACAACAACCACTCCAATTAGGAAAGAACTGCCTTTGAACTTGAATTGTCCAATTTCTTACACCTATTGATTTCGGACAGAGCCCAAAACTGGGGCAACATCATAATATGGTGGGAGAAGTCATTTGGTTAAGTTTGAGTGAAATCCGGTCTCTAGAACTACCCAAAACACCAACCAATCCAATTAGGAACGAACTGCCTTCGAACTTGAATTGTCCAATTTCTTACATCCATTCATTTCGAATCGAGCCCAAAACAGGGGCAACATCATAATATGGTGGGAGGAGTAATTTGGTTAAGTTTGAGTGAAATTCGATCTCTAGAACTACCCAAAACACCAACCACTCCAATTAGGAACGAACTGCCTTTGAACTTGAATTGTCCAATTTCTTACACCTACTGATTTCGGATCGAGCCCAAAACTTGGGCAACAACGTAATATGGTGGGAGGAGTCATTTGGTTAGTTTTGAGTGAAATCCGATCTCTAGAACTATGGAATACACCAATCACTCCGAGTAGGAACGAACTGCCTTTGAACATAAACTGTCCAATTTCTTACACCTATTGATTTCGGACCGAGCCCAAAACTTGGGCAACAACATAATATGGTGGGAGGGGTCATTTGGTTAAGTTTGAGTGAAATCCGATCTCTAGAACTACCCAAAACACCAACCACTCCAATTGGGAACGAACTGCCTTTGAACTTGAATTGTCCAATTTCTTACACCTATTGATTTCGGATCGAGCCCAAAACTTGGGGAACATCATAATATGGTGGGAGGACTCATTTGGTTAGTTTTGAGTGAAATCCGAACTCTGGAACTATGGAATACACCAACCACCCCGATTAGGAACGAACTGCCTTTGAACATAAATTGTCCAATTTCTTACACTTGTTGATTTCGGATCGAGCCCAAATCTTGGGCAACATCGTAATATGGTGGGAGCAGTCATGTGGTTAGTTTTGAGTGAAATACGATCTCTAGAACTATGGAATACACCAACCATTCCGATTAGGAACGAACTGCTTTTGAACATAAATTGTGTAATTTCTTACACCTATTGATTTCGGATCGAGCCCAAAACTTGGGCAACATCATAATATGGTGGGAGGAGTCATTTGGTTAAGTTTGAGTGAAATCCGATCTCTAGAACTACCCAAAACACCAACCACTCCAAGTAGGAACGAACTGCCTTTGAACTTGAATTGTCCAATTTCTTACACCTATTGATTTCGGATCGAGCCCAAAACTTGGGCGACATCATAATATCATGGGAGGAGTCATTTGGTTAGTTTTGAGTGAAATCTGATCTCTAGAACTATGGAATACACCAACCTCTCCGATTTGGAACGAACTGCCTTTGAACATAAATTGTCCAATTTCTTACACCTGTTGATTTCGGATCGAGACCAAAACTTGGGCAACATCGTAATATGGTGGGAGGAGTCATTTGGTTAGTTTTGAGTGAAATACGATCTCTAGAACTATGGAATACACCAACCACTCCGATTAGGAACGAACTGCTTATGAACATAAATTGTGTAATTTCTTACACCTATTGATTTCGGATCGAGCCCAAAACTTGGGCAACATCATAATATGGTGGGAGGAGTCATTTTTTTAAGTTTGAGTGAAATCCGATCTCTAGAACTACCGAAAACACCAACCACTCCAATTGGGAACGAACTGCCTTTGACCTTGAATTGTCCAATTTCTTACACCTATTGATTTCGGATCGAGCCCAAAACTTGGGCAACATCATAATATGGTGGGAGGAGTCATTTGGTTAAGTTTGAGTGAAATCCGATCTCTAGAACTACCCAAACCACCAACCACTCCAATTGGGAACGAACTGCCTTTGAACTTGAATTCTCCAATTTCTTACACCTATTGATTTCGGATCGAGCCCAAAACTTGGGCAACATCATAATATGGTGGGAGGAGTCATTTTTTTAAGTTTGACTGAAATCCGATCTCTAGAACTACCCAAAACACCAACCACTCCAAGTAGGAACGAACGACTTTGAACTTGAATTGTCCAATTTCTTACACCTATTGATTTCGGATCGAGCCCAAAACTTGGGGAACATCATAATATGGTGGGAGGAGTCATTTGGTTAGTTTTGAGTGAAATCCGAACTCTGGAACTATGGAATACACCAACCACCCCGATTAGGAACGAACTGCCTTTGAACATAAATTGTCCAATTTCTTACACCTGTTGATTTCGGATCGAGCCCAAAAATTGGGCAACATCGTAATATGGTGGGAGGAGTCATTTGGTTAGTTTTGAGTGAAATACGATCTCTAGAACTATGGAATACACCAACCACTCCGATTAGGAACGAACTGCTTTTGAACATAAATTGTGTAATTTCTTACACCTATTGATTTCGGATCGAGCCCAAAACTTGGGCAACATCATAATATGGTGGGAGGAGTCATTTTTTTAAGTTTGAGTGAAATCCGATCTCTAGAACTACCCAAAACACCAACCACTCCAAGTAGGAACGAACTGCCTTTGAACTTGAATTGTCCAATTTCTTACACCTATTGATTTCGGATCGAGCCCAAAACTTGGGCGACATCATAATATCATGGGAGGAGTCATTTGGTTAGTTTTGAGTGAAATCTGATCTCTAGAACTATGGAATACACCAACCTCTCCGATTTGGAACGAACTGCCTTTGAACATAAATTGTCCAATTTCTTACACCTATTGATTTCGGATCGAGCCCAAAACTTGGGCAACCTCATAATACGGTGGGAGGAGTCATTTTGGTTTAGTTTGAGTGAAATCCGATCTCTAGAACTACCCAAAACACCAACCCCTCCAATTAGGAACGAACTGCCTTTGAACTTGAATTGTCCAATTTCTTACACCTCTTGATTTCGGATCGAGCCCAAAACTGGGCCAACATCATAATATGGTGGGAGGAGTCTTTTGGTTAAGTTTGAGTGAAATCCGGTCTCTAGAATGACCAAAAACACCAACCACTCCAACTAGGAACGAACTGCCTTTAAACATAAATTGTCCAATTTCTTACACCTGTTGATTTCGGATGGAGCCGTAAACTTGGGCAAAATCGCAATATGGTGGAAGTAGTCACTTGGTTAGTTTTGAGTGAAATCCGATCTCTAGAACTATGGAATACACCAACCACTTCGATTAGGAATGAACTGCCTTTGAACATAAATTGTCCAATTTCTTACACCTATTGATTTCGGATCGGGCCCAAAACTTGGGCAACATAATAATATGGTAGGAGGGGTCATTTGGTTAAGTTTGAGTCAAATCTGATCTCTTGAACTACCCAAAACACCGACCACTACAATTAGGAACGAACTGCCTTTGAACTTGAATTGTCCAATTTCTTACACCTATTGATTTCGGATCGAGCCCAAAACTTGGGTAACATCATAATATGGTGGGAGGAGTCATTTGATTAGTTTTGAGTGAAATCCGAACTCTAGAACTGTGGAATTCACCAACCACTCCGATTAGGAACGAACTGCCTTTGAACATAAATTGTCCAATTTCTTACACCTGTTGAGTTCGGATCGAGCCCAAAACTTGGGCAACATCGTAATATGGTGGGAGGAGTCATTTGGTTAGTTTTGAGTGAAATCCTATCTCTAGAACTATGGAATACACCAACCACTCCGATTAGGAACGAATTGCCTTTGAACATAAATTGTCCAATTTCTTACACTTATTGAATTCGGATCGAGCCCAAAACATGGGCAACATTATAATATTGTGGGAGGAGCCATTTGGTTAAATTTGAGTGAAATCTGATCTCTAGAACTACCCAAAACACCAACCACTCGAATTAGGAACGAACTGCCTTTGAACTTGAATTGTTCCATTTTTTACACCTATTGATTACGGATCGAGCCCAAAACTGAGGCAGCATCATAATATGGTGGGAGGAGACATTTGGTTTAGTTTGAGTGAAATCCGATCTCTAGAACTACCCAAAACACCAACCACTCCAATTAGGAACGAACTGCCTTTGAACTTGAATTGTCGAATTTCTTACACCTATTGATTTCGGATCGAGCCCAAAACATGGGCAACATTATAATATTGTGGGAGGAGCCATTTGGTTAAGTTTGAGTGAAATCCGATCTCTAGAACTACCCAAAACACCAACCACTCGAATTAGGAACGAACTGCCTTTGAACTTGAATTGTCCCATTTCTTACACGTATTGATTTCGGATCGAGCCCAAAACTTGGGCAACAACATAATGTGGTGGGAGGAGTCATTTGGTTAAGTTTGAGTGAAATCCGATCTCTAGAACTACCCAAAACACCAACCACTCGAATTAGGAACGAACTGCCTATGAACTTGAATTGTCCAATTTTTTACACCTATTGATTTCGGATCAAGACCAAAACTGAGGCAGCATCATAATATGGTGGGAAAAGACATTTGGTTAAGTTTGAATGAAATCCGATCTCTAGAACTACCCAAAACACCAACCACTCCAATTAGGAACGAACTGCCTTTGAACTTGAATTGTCCAATTTCTTACACCTATTGATTTCGGATCGAGCCCAAAACTTGGGCAACATCATAATGTGGTGGGAGGAGTCATTTGGTTAAGTTTGAGTGAAATCCGATCTCTAGAACTACCCAAAACACCAACCACTCCAATTAGGAACGAACTGCCTTTGAACTTGAATTGTCCAATTTCTTACACCTATTGATTTCGAATCGAGCCAAAAACTTGGGCAACATCATAATATGGTGGGAGGAGTCATTTGGTTAGTTTTGAGTGAAATCCAATCTCTAGAACTACCCAAAACACCAACCACTCCAATTAGGAACGAACAGCCTTTCAACTTGAATTGTCCCATTTCTTACACCTATTGATTTCGGATAGAGCGCAACACTTGGGAAACATCATAATATGGTGGGAGGAGTCATTTGGTTAATTTTGAGTGAAATTCGATCTCTAGAACTGCCCAATACATCAACCACCCCAATTAGGAACAAACTGCTTTCGAACATGAATTGTCCAATTTCTTACACCTATTGATTTCGGATCGAGCCCAGAACTTGGGCAACATCATAACATGGTGGGAGGAGTCATTTGGTTAAGTTTCAGTGAAATCCGATCTCTAGAACTACCCAAAACACCAACCACTCTAATTAGGAATGAACTGACTTTGAACTTGAATTGTGCAATTTCTTACACCTATTGATTTCGGATCGAGCCCAAAACTTGGGCAACATCATAATATGGTGGGAGGAGTCATTTGGTTAATTTTGAGTGAAATCCGATCTCTAGAACAACCCAATACACCAACCACCCTAATCACGAACGAACTGGCTTTGACCATGAATTGTCCAAATTCTTACACCTATTGATTTTGGATCGAGCCCAAAACGTGGGCAACGTCATAATATGGTGGGTGGAGTCATTTGGTTAATTTTGAGTGAAATTCGATCTCTAGAACTATGGAACACACCAACTACTTTAATTAGGAACGTACTGCCTATGAACGTGAATTGTCAAATCTCTTACACCTATTGATTTTGGATCGAGCCCAAAACTTGGGCAACATCATAATATGGTGGGAGGAGTCATTTGGTTAGTTTTGAGTGCAATCCAATCTCTAGAACTACCCAAAACACCAACCACTCCAATTAGGAACGAACAGCCTTTGAACTTGAATTGTCCCATTTCTTACACCTATTGAATTCGGATCAAGCCCGAAACTTGGAGAACTTCATAATATGGTGGGAGGAGTCATTCGGTTAAGTTTGAGTGAAATCCGATCTCTAGAACTACACAAAACAACAACCACTCCAGATAGGAACGAACTGCTTTCCAACATGAATTGTCCCATTTCTTACTCCTATTGATTTCGGATAGAGCCCAACACTTGGGCAACATCATAATATGGTGGGAGGAGTCATTTGGTTAATTTTGAGTGAAATCCGATCTCTAGAACTACCCGATACACCAACCACCAAAATTAGGAACAAACTGCTTTCGAACATGAATTGTCCAATTTCTTACACCTATTTATTTTGGATCGAGCCCAAAACTTTTGCAACATCATAATATGGTGGGAGGAGTCATTTGGTTAATTTGGAGTGAAATCCGGTCTCTAGAACTACCCAAAACACCAACCACTCCAATTAGGAACGAACTGCCATTGAACTTGAATTGTCAAATTTGTTACACCTATTGAGTTCGGATCGAGCCCAAAACTTGGGCTACATCATAATATGGTGGGAGGAGTCATTTGGTTAAGTTTCAGTGAAATCCGATCTCTAGAACTACCCAAAACACCAACCACTCCAATTAGGAACAAACTGCCTTTGAACTTGAATTGTCCAATTTCTTACACCTATTGATTTCGGATCGAGCCCAAAACTTGGACGACATCATAATATGGTGGGAGGAGTCATTTGGTTAAGTTTGACTGAAATCCGATCTCTAGAACTACCCAATACACGAACCCCCCCAATTAGGAACAAACTGCTTACGAACAGGAATTGTCCAATTTCTTACACCTATTGATTTTGGATCGAGCCCCAAACTTGGGCAACATCATAATATGGTGGGAGGAGTCATTCGGTTACTTTTGAGTGAAATCCGATCTCTAGAACTGTGGAACACACCAACTACTTCAATTAGGAACGTACTGCCTTTGAACTTGAATTGTCCAATTTCTTACACCTATGATTTTGGATCGAGCCCAAAACTTGGGCAACATCATAATATGGTGGGAGGAGTAATTTGGTAAAGTTTGAGGGAAATCCGATCTCTAGAACTATCCAAAACACCAACCACTCCAATTAGGAACGAACTGCCTTTGAACTTGAATTGTCCAATTTCTTACACCTATTTATTTCGGATCGAGCCCAAAACTTGGGCAACATCATAATATGGTGGGAGGAGTCATTTGGTCAGTTTTGTGTGAAATCCGATCTCTAGAACTATGGAATATACCAACCACTCCGACGAGGAACGAACTGCCTTTGAACTTGAATTGTCCAATTTCTTACACCTATTGATTTCGTATCGAGCCCAAAACTTGGGCAACATCATAATATGGTGGGAGGAGTCATTTGGTTAAGTTTGAGTGAAATCCGATCTCTAGAACTGTGGAACACACCAACCACTCCGATTCGGAAAGAACTGCCATTGAACATAAATTGTCCAATTTCTTACACCTATTGATTTTGGATCGAGCCCAAAACTTGGGCAACATCATAATATGGTGGGAGGAGTCATTTGGTTAAGTTTGAGTGAAATTCGATCTCTAGAACTGCCCAGTACACCAACCACCCCAATTACGAACGAAATCGGTTTGACCTTGAATTGTCCAAATTCTTACACCTATTGATTTTGGATCGAGCCCAAAACTTGGGCAACATCATAATATGGTGGGTGGAGTCATTTGGTTAATTTTGAGTGAAATCCGATCCCTAGAACAATGGAATACACCAACCACTTCAATTAGGAACGTACTGCCTTTGAACTTGAATTGTCCAATTTCTTACACCTATTGATCTCGGATCGAGCCCAAAACTTCGGCAACAACATAATATGGTAGGAGGAGTCATTTCGCTAAGTTTGAGTGAAATCCGATCTCCAGAACTACCCAAAACACCAAGCACTCCAATTAGGAACGAACTGCCTTTGAACTTGAATTGTTAAATTTCTTACACCTGTTGATTTCGGATCGAGCCCAAAACTTGGGCAACATCATAATATGGTGGGAGGAGTCATTTGGTTAGTTTGGTGTGAAATCCGATCTCTAGAACTACCCAATACACCAACCACCCAAATTACGAACGAACTGGCTTTGACCTTGAATTGTCCAAATTCTTACACCTATTAATTTTGAATGAAATCCGATCTCTAGAACTATGGAATACACCAACCACTTCTATTAGGAACGTACTGCCTTTGTACTTGAATTGTTCAATTTCTTACACCTATTGATTTCGGATCGAGCCCAAAACTTGGGCAACATCATAATACGGTGGGAGGAGTCATTTGGTTTGTTTTGTGTGAAATCCGATCTCTAGGACTGTGGAATACACCAACCACTCCGACGAGGAACGAACAGCCTCTGAACTTGAATTGTCCAATTTCTAACACCTATTGATTTCGGATCATGCCCAAAACTTGGGCAACATCATAATATGGTGGGAGGAGTCATTTGGTTAAGTTTGAGTGAAATCCGATTTCTAGAACTATGAAACACACCAACCACTCCGATTCGGAAGGAACTGCCTTGGAACATAAATTGTCCAATTTCTTACACCTATTGATTTTGGATCGAACCCAAAACTTGGGCGACATCATAATTGGGTGGGAGGAGTCATTTGGTTAAGTTTGAGTGAAATCCGATCTCTAGAACTATCCAAAACACCAACCACTCCAATTAGGAACGAACTGCCTTCGAACTTGAATTGTCCAATTTCATACACCTATTGATTTTGGATTGAGCCCAAAACTTGGGCAACATCATAATATGGTGGGTGGAGTCATTTGGTTAATTTTGAATGCAATCGGATCAATAGCACTACACAATTCACCAACCACCCCAATTAGGAACGAACTGCCATTGAACTTGAATTGTCCAATTTCTTACACCTATAGATTTCGGATCGAGCCCAAAACTTGGGCAACAGCATAACATGGTCGGAGGAGTCATTTGGTTAAGTTTGAGTGAAATCCGATCTCTAGAACTACCCAAAACACCAACCACTCCAATTAGAAACGAACTGCCTTTGAACTTGAATTGTCCAATTTCTTACAGTATTGATTTTGGATCGACCCCAAAACTTGGGCAACAACATAATCTGGTGGGAGGAGTCATTTGGTTAATTTTAAGTGAAATCCGGTCTGTAGAACTACCCAATACACCAACCATCCCAATTAGGAACGAACTGCCTTTGAACTTGAATTGTCCAATTTCATACACCTATTGATTTTGGATCGAGTCCCAAACCTGGGCAACATCATAATATGGTGGGAGGAGTCATTTGGTTAATTTTGAGTGAAATCCGATCTCTAGATCTATGGAATACACCAACCACTACGATTAGGAAGGAACTGCGTTTGAACTTGAATTGTCCAATTTCTTACACCTGTTGATTTCGGATCGAGCCCAAACCTGGGCAACGTCATAATATGGTGGAAGGAGTCATTTGGTTAATTTTGAGTGCAATCGGATCCCTAGAACTACACAATACACCAACCACCCCAATTAGGAACGAACTGCCATTGAACTTGAATTGTCCAATTTCTTACACCTATTGATCTCGGATCGAGCCCAAAACTTTGGCAACAACATAATATGGTGGGACGAGTCATTTCGCTAAGTTTGAGTGAAATCCGATCTCCAGAACTACCCAAAACAACAACCACTCCAATTAGGAACGAACTGCCTTTGAACTTGAAATGTTCAATTTCTTACACCTATTGATTTCGGATCGAGCCCAAAACTTGGGCAACATCATAATATGGTGGGAGGAGTCATTTGGTTAAGTTTGAGTGAAATCCGATCTCTAGAACTTCCCAAAACACCAACCACTCCAATTAGGAACGAACTGCCTTTGAACTTGAATTGTCCAATTTCATACACATATTGATTCTGGATCGAGTCCCAAACCTGGGCAACATCATAATATGGTGGGAGGAGTCATTTGGTTAATTTTGAGTGAAATCCGATCTCTAGATCTATGGAACACACCAACCACTAAGATTAGGAAGGAACTGCCTTTGAACTTGAATTGTCCAATTTCTTACACCTATTGATTTCGGATCGAGCCCAAAACTTTGACAACATCATAATATGGTGGGAGGAGTCATTTGGTTAAGTTTGAGTGAAATCCGATCTAGAACTACCCAACACACCAACCACCCCAATTAGGAACAAACTGCTTTCGAACAGGAATTGTCCAATTTCTTACACCTATTGATTTCGGATCGAGCCCAACACTTGGGCAACATCACAATGTGGTCGGAGGAGTCATTTGGTTAAGTTTGAGTGAAATCCGATCTCTAGAACTACCCAAAACACCAACCACTCCAATTAGGAATGAACTGCCTTTGAACTTGAATTGTCCATTTTCTTACACCTATTGATTTCGGATCGAGACCAAAACTTGGGCAACATCATAATATGGTGGGAGGGGTGATTTGGTTAAGTTTGGGTGAAATCCGACCCCTAGAACTACCCAAAACACCAACCACTCCAATCAGGAACGAACTGCCTTTCAACTTGAATTGTCCGATTTCTTTCACCTATTGATTTGGGATCAAACCGAAAACTTGGGCAACATCATAATATGGTGGGAGGAGTCATTTGGTTAAGTTTGAGTGAAATCCGATCTCTAGAACTACCCAAAACATCAACCACTCCAATTAGGAACGAACTGCCGTTGAACTTGAATTGTCCATTTTCTTACACCTATTGATTTCGGATCGAGCCCAAACCTGGGCAACGTCATAATATGGTGGGAGGAGTCATTTGGTTAAGTTTGACTGAAATCCGATCTCTAGAACTACCCAAAGCACCGACCACTCCAATTAGGAACGAAATGCCTTTGAACTTGAATTGTCCAATTTCTTACCCCTATTGATTTCGGATCGAGCGCAAAACTTGGGCAACATCATTGGATGGTGGAAGGAGTCATTTGGTTAGTTTTGAGTGAAATCCGATCTCTGGAACTATGGAATACACCAACCACTCCGATTAGGAATGAACTGCCTTTGAACATAAAGTGTCCAATTTCTTACACCTATTGATTTCGCATCGAGCCCAAAACTTGGGCAACATCACAATATGGTGGGAGGAGTCATTTGGTTAAGTTTGAGTTAAATCCGACCCCTAGAACTACCCAAAACACCAACCACTCCAATTAGGAACGAACTGCCTTTGAACTTGAATTGTCCAATTTCTTACACCTATTGATTTCGGATCGAGCCCAAAACATGGGCAACATCATAATATGGTGGGAGGAGTCATTTGGTTAGTTTTTAGTGAAATCCGATCTCTAGAACTATGGAATACACCAACCACTCCGATTAGGAACGAACTGCCTTTGTACATAAATTGTCCAATTTCTTACACCTATTGATTTCGGATCGAGCCCAAAACTGGGGCAACATCATAATATTGTGGGAGGAGTCATTTGGTTAGTTTTTAGTGAAATCCGATCTCTGGAACTATGTAATACACCAACCACTCCGATTAGGAATGAACTGCCTTTGAACATAAATTGTCCAATTTCTTACAACTATTGATTTCGGGTCGAGCCCAAAACTTGGGCAACATCATAATATGGTGGGAGGAGTCATTTGGTTAAGTTTGAGTGAAATCCGATCTCTAGAACTACCCAAAACACCAACCACTCCAATTAGGAACGAACTGCCTTTGAACTTGAATTGTACAATTTCTTACACCTACTGATTTCGGATCGAGCCCAAAACTTGGGCAACATCATAATATCGTGGGAGGAGTCATTTGGTTATGTTTCACTGAAATCCAATCTCTAGAATTACCCAAAACACCAACCACTGCAATTAGGAACGAACTGCCTTTGAACTTGAATTGTCCAATTTTTTAAACCTATTGATTTCGGATCGAGCCCAAAACTTGGGCAACATCATAATATTGTGGGAGGAGTCATTTGGTTAAGTTTGAGTGAAATTCGATCCCTAGGACTACACAAAACACCAACCACTCCAATTAGGAACGAACTGCCTTTCAACTTGAATTGTACAATTTCTTACACCTATTGATTTCGGATCGAGCCCAAAACTTGGGCAACATCATAATATTGTGGGAGGACTCATTTGGTTAGGTTTGAGTGAAATCCGATCTCTAGAACTACCCAAAACACCGACCACTCCAATTAGGAATGAACTGCCTTTGAACATGAATTGTCCAATTTCTTACACCTATTGATTTCGGATCGAGCCCAAGACATGGGCAACATCATAATATGGTCGGAGGAGTCATTTGGTGAAGTTTGAGTGAAATCCGATCTCTAGAACTACCCAAAACACCAACCACTCCAATTAGGAATGAATTGCCTTTGAATTTGAATTGTCCACTTTCTTACACCTATTGATTTCGGATCGAGCCCAAAACTTGGGCAACATCATAATATGGTGGGAGGAGTCATTTGGTTGAGTTTAAGTGAATTCCGATCTCCAGAACTACCCAAAACACCAACCACTCCAATTAGGAACGAACTGCCTTTGAACTTGAATTGTCCAATTTCTTACACCTATTGATTTCGGATCGAGCCCAAAACTTGGGCAACATCATAATATGGTGGGAGGAGTCATTTGGTAAGTTTTGAGTGAAATCCGATCTCTAGAACTATGGAATACACCAACCACGCCGATTAGGAACGAACTGCCTTTGAACTTAAATTGTCCAATTTCTTACACCTATTGATTTCGGATCGAGCCCAAAACATGGGCAACATCAAAATATGGTGGGAGGAGTCATTTGGTTGAGTTTGAGTGAAGTCCGATCTCCAGAACTACCCAAAACACCAACCACTCCACTTAGGAACGAACTGCCTTTGAACTTGAATTGTCCAATTTCTTACACCTATTGATTTCGGATCGAGCCCAAAACTTGGGCAACATCATAATATGATGGGAGGAGTCATTTGGTAGGTTTTGAGTGAAATCCGATCTCTAGAACCTCCCAAAACACCAACCACTCCAATTAGGAAAGAACTGCCTTTGAACTTGAATTTTCCAATTTCTTACACCTATTGATTTCGGATCGAGCCCAAAACTTGGGCAACATCATAATATGGTGGGAGGAGTCATTTGGTTATGTTTGAGTGAAATCCGATCTCTAGAACCACCCAAAACACCAACCACTCCAATTAGGAAAGAACTGCGTTTGAACTTGAATTGTACAATTTCTTACACCTATTGATTTCGGATCGAGCCCAAAACTTGGGCAACATCATAATATGGTGGGAGGAGTCATTTGGTTAAGTTTGAGTGAAATCCGATCTCCAGAACTACCCAAAACACCAACCACTCCAATTAGGAACGAACTGCCTTTCAACTTGAATTGTCCAATTTCTTACACCTATTGATTTAGGATCGAGCCCAAAACTTGGGCAACATCATAATACGGTGGGAGGAGTCTTTTGGTTAAGTTTGAGTGAAATCCGATCTCTAGAAGTACCCAAAACACCAACCACTCTAATTTGGAACGAACTGCCTTTGAACTTGAATTGTCCAATTTCTTACCCCTATTCATTTCGGATCGAGCCCAAAACTTGGGCAACATCATAATATGGTGGGAGTAGTCATTTGGTTGAGTTTGAGTGAAACCCGATCTGTAGAACTACCTAAAACACCAACCACTCCAATTAGGAACGAACTGCCTTTGAACTTGAATTGTCCAACTCCTTACAACTATTGCTTTCGGATCGAGGCCAAAACGCGGGCAACATCATAATATAGCGGGAGGAGTCATTTGGTTAGTTTTGGGTGAAATCTGATCTCTAGAACTACCCAAAACACCAACCACTCCAATTAGGAACGAACTGCCTTTGAACTTGAATTGTCCAATTTCTTACACATATTAATTTCGGATCGAGCCCAAAACTTGGGCAACAAAATAATATGGTGGGAAGAGTCATTTGGTTAAGTTTGAGTGAAATCCGATCTCTAGAACTACCCAAAACACCAACCACTCCAATTTGGAACGAACTGCCTTTGAACTTCAATTGTCCAATTTCTTACATATATTCCTTTCGGATCGAGCCCAAAACTTGGGCAACATCATAATATGGTGGGAGGAGTCATTTGGTAAGTTTTGAGTGAAATCCGATCTCTAGAACTATGGAATACACCAACCACTCCGATTTGGAACGAACTGCCTTTCAACTTGAATTGTTGAATTTCTTACAACTATTGATTTAGGATCGAGCCCAAAACTTGGGCAACATCATAATACGGTGGGAGGAGTCTTTTGGTTAAGTTTGAGTGAAATCCGATCTCTAGAAGTACCCTAAACACCAACCACTCTAATTTGGAACGAACTGCCTTCGAACTTGAATTGTCCAATTTCTTACCCCTATTCATTTCGGATCGAGCCCAAAACTTGGGCAACATCATAATACGGTGGGAGGAGTCTTTTGGTTAAGTTTGAGTGAAATCCGATCTCTAGAAGTACCCAAAACACCAACCACTCTAATTTGGAACGAACTGCCTTTGAACTTGAATTGTCCAATTTCTTACCCCTATTCATTTCGGATCGAGCCCAAAACTTGGGCAACGTCATAATATGGTGGGAGCAGTCATTTGGTTACGTTTGAGTGAAATCCGTTCTCCAGAACTACCCAAAACACCAACAACTCCAATTAGGAACGAACTGCCTTTCCACTTGAATTGTCCAATTTCTTACACCTATTGATTTAGGATCGAGCCCAAAACTTGGGCAACATCATAATATGAGGGGATGAGTCATTTGGTTAAGTTTGAGGGAAATCCGATCTCTAGAACTACCCAAAACACCAACCACTCCAATTCGGAACGAACTTCCTTTGAGCGTGAATTGCCCAATTTCTTACACCTATTGATTTCGGATCAAGCCCAAAACTTGGGCAACATCATAATGTGGTGGGAAGAATCATTTTGTTAGTTTTGAGAGAAATCCGATCTCTAGAACTATGGAATACACCAACCACTAAGATTAGGAACGAACTGCCTTCGAACAAAAATTGTCCAATTTCTTACACCTATAGATTTCGGATTGAGCCCAAAACTTGGGCAACATCATAATATGGTGGGAGGAGTCATTTCGTTAAGTTTGAGTGAAATCCAATCTCCAGAACTAAACAAAACACCAACCAGTAAGATTAGGAACGAACTGCCTTTGAACATAAATTGTCCAATTTCTGACACCTATTGATTTCGGATCGAGCCCAAAACATGGGCAACATCAAAATACGGTGGGAGGAGTTAGTTGGTTGAGTTTGAGTGAAATCCGATCTCCAGAACTACCCAAAACACCAACCACTCCAATTAGGAACGAACTGCCTTTGAACTTGAATTGTCCAATTTCTTACACCTATTGATTTCGGATCGAGCCCAAAACTTGGGCAACATCATAATATGATGGGAGGATTCATTTGGTAGGTTTTGAGTGAAATCCGATCTCTAGAACCACCCAAAACACCAACCACTCCAATTAGGAAAGAACTGCCTTTGAACTTGAATTGTCCAATTTCTTACACCTATTGATTTCGGATCGAGCCCAAAACTTGGGCAACCTCATAATATGGTGGGAGGAGTCATTTGGTTAAGTTTGAGTGAAATACGATCTCCAGAACTATGGAATACACCAACCACTCCGATTAGGAACGAACTGCCTTTGAAAATAAATTGTCCAATTTCTTACACCTATTGATTTCGGATCGGGTCCAAAACTTGGGCAACATCATAATACGGTGGGAGGAGTCTTTTGGTTAAGTTTGAGTGAAATCCGATCTCTAGAAGTACCCAAAACACCAACCACTCTAATTTGGAACGAACTGCCTTTGAACTTGAATTGTCCAATTTCTGACACCTATTGATTTCGGATCGAGCCCAAAACATGGGCAACATCAAAATACGGTGGGAGGAGTTAGTTGGTTGAGTTTGAGTGAAATCCGATCTCCAGAACTACCCAAAACACCAACCACTCCAATTAGGAACGAACTGCCTTTGAACTTGAATTGTCCAATTTCTTACACCTATTGATTTCGGATCGAGCCCAAAACTTGGGCAACATCATAATATAGCGGGAGGATTCATTTGGTAGGTTTTGAGTGAAATCCGATCTCTAGAACCACCCAAAACACCAACCACTCCAATTAGGAAAGAACTGCCTTTGAACTTGAATTGTCCAATTTCTTACACCTATTGATTTCGGATCGAGCCCAAAACTTGGGCAACATCATAATATGGTGGGAAGAGTCATGTGGTTAAGTTTGAGTGAAATCCGATCTCCAGAACTATGGAATACACCAACCACTCCGATTAGGAACGAACTGCCTTTGAAAATAAATTGTCCAATTTCTTACACCTATTGATTTCGGATCGGGTCCAAAACTTGGGCAACATCATAATATTGTGGGAGGAGTCATTTGGTTGAGTTTGAGTGAAATCCGATCTCTAGAACTACCCAAAACACCAACCACTCCAATTAGGAACGAGCTGCCTTTCAACTTGAATTGTCCAATTTCTTACACCTATTGATTTTGGATCCACCCCAAAATTGGGGCAGCATCGTAATATGGTGGGAGGAGTCATTTGGTTAAGTTTGAGTGAAATCCGATCTCTAGAACTACCCAAAACAACAACCACTCCAATTAGGAACGAACTGCCTTTGAATTTGAATTGTCCAATTTCTTACCCCTATTGATTTCGGATCGAGCCCAAAACTTGGGCGACATCATAATATGGTGGGAGGAGTCTTTTGGTTCGTTTTGAGTGAAATCTGATCTCTAGAACTATGGAATACACCAACCACTCCAATTATGAACGAACTGCCATTGAACTTGAATTGTCCAATTTCTTACACATATTAATTTCGGATCGATCCCAAAAGTTGGGCAACAAAATAATATGGTGGGAAGAGTCATTTGGTTAAGTTTGAGTGAAATCCGATCTCTAGAACTACCCAAAACACCAACCACTCCAATTTGGAACGACCTGCCTTTGAACTTCAATTGTCCAATTTCTTACATATATTCCTTTCGGATCGAGCCCAAAACTTGGGCAACATCATAATACTGTGGGACGAGTCATTTGGTTAAGTTCGAGTGAAATCCGATCTCTAGAACTACCCAAAAGACCAACCACTCCGATTAGGAACGAACTGCCTTCGAACATAAATTGTCCAATTTATTAAACCTATTGATTTCAGATCGAGCCCAAAACTCGGGCAACATCATAATATGGTGGGAGGAGTCATTTGGTTAAGCTTGAGTGAAATCCGATCTCTAGAACTACTCAAAACACCAACCACTGCAATTTGGAACGAACTGCCTTTGAACATAAATTGTCCAATTTCTTAAACCAATTGATTTCGGATCGAACCCAAAACCTGGGCACCATCATAATATGGTGGGAGGAGTCATTTAGTTGAGTTTGAGTGAAATCCGATCTCCAGAACTACCCAAAACACCAACCACTCCAATTAGGAACGAACTTCCTTTGAACTTGAATTGTCTAATTTCTTCCACCTATTGATTTCGGATCGAGCCCAAAACTTGGGCAAGATCATAATATGGTGGGACGAGTCATTTGGTTAGTTTTGGGTGAAATCCGATCTCTAGAACTATGGAATACACCAACCACTCCGATTAGGAACGAACAGCCTTTGAACATAAATTGTCCTATTTTTTACGCCTATTGATTTCGGATCGAGCCCAAAACTTGGGCAACATCATAATATGGTGGGAGGAGTCATTTGGATAAGTTTCAGTGAAATCCGATCTCTTGAACTACCCTAAACACCAACCACTCCAATTAGGAACGAACTGCCTTTGAACTTGAATTGGCCAATTTCTTACACCTATTGATTTCGGATCGAGCCCAAAACTTGGGCAACATCTTACTACGGTGGGAGGAGTCATTTGGTTAAGTTTGAGTGAAATCCGAATCCTAGAACTACCCAAAACACCAACCACTCCAATCAGGAACGAACTGCCTTTGAACTTGAATTGTCCACTTTCTTACACACCTATTGATTTCGGATCGGGCCCAAAACTTGGGCAACAACATAATATGGTGGGAGGAGTCATATGGTTAGTTTTGAGTGAAATCCGATCTCTACAACTATGGAATACACCAACCACTCCGATTAGGAACGAACTGCCTTTGAACATAAATTGTCCAATTTCTTACACCTATTGACTTCGGATCGAATCCAAAACTTGGGCAACATCATAATATGGTGGGAGGAGTCATTTGGTTAAGTTTGAGTGAAATCCGATCTCTAGAACTACCCAGAACTCCAACCACTCCAATTAGGAACGAAATGCCTTTGAACATGAATTGTCCAGTTTCTAACACCGATTTATTTCGGATCGAGCCCAAAACTTGGACAACATCATAATATGGTGGGAGAAGTCATTTGGTTTAGTTTGAGTGAAATCCGATCTGTAGAACTACCCAAAACTCCAACCACTCCAATTAGGAACGAATTGCCTTTGAACTTGAATTGTCCAATTTCTTACACCTATTTATTTCGGATCGAGCCCAAAACACGGGCAACATCATAATATGATGGGAGGAGTCGTTTGGTTAAGTTTGAGTGAAATCCAATCTCTAGGACTACCCAAAACACCAACCACTCCAATTAGGAACGAACTTCCTTTGAACTTGAATTGTCCAATTTCTTACACCTATTTATTTCGGATCGAGCCCAAAACTTGGGAAACATTATAATATGGTGGGAGGAGTCATTTGGTTAAGTTTGAGTGAAATCCGATCTCTAGAACTTCCCAAAACACCAACCACTCCAAATAGGAACGAACTGAAATCCGATCTCTTGAACTACCCAAAACACCTACCACTCCAATTAGGAACGAACTGCCTTTGAACTTGAATTGTCCAATTTAATACACCTATTGACTTCGGATCTAGCCCAAAACTTGGGAAACATCATAATATGGTGGGAGGAGTCATTTGGTTGAGTTTGAGTGAAATCCGATCTCCAGAACTACTTAAAAGAACAACCACTGCAATTAGGAACGAACTGCCTTTGAACATAAATTGTCCAATTTCTTAAACCTATTGATTTCGGATCGAACCTAAAACTTGGGCAACATCATAATATGGTGGGAGGAGTCATTTGGTTAAGTTTGAGTGAAGTCCGATCTCTCGAACTACCCAAAACACCAACCACTCCAGTTAGGAACGAACTTCCTTTGAACTTGAATTGTCCAATTTCTTACCCCTATTGATTTCGGATCGAGCCCAAAACTTGGGCAACATCATAATATGGTGGGAGGAGTCATTTGTTATACACCAACCACTCCGATTCGGAACGAACTGCCTTTGAACATAAATTGTTCAAATTCTAACACCTATAGATTTCGGATCGAGCCCAAAACTTGGGCAACATCATAATATGGGGGGAGGAGTCATTTGGTTAAGTTTGAGTGAAATCTGATCTCTAGAACTACCCAAAACACCAACCACTCCAATTAGGAAAGTACTGCCTTTGAACATGAATTGTCCAATTTCTGACACCTACAGATATCGGATCGAGCCCAAAACTTGGGCAACAGCATAATATGGTGGGACGAGTCATTTGGTTTAGTTTGAGTGAAATACAATCTCTAGAACTACCCAAAACACCAACCACTCCAATTAGGAACGAACTGCCTTTGAATTTGAATTGTCCAAGTTCATACACCTATTGACTTCGGATTGAGCCCAAAACTTGGGCAACATCATAATATGGTGGGAGGAGTCATTTGGTTAGTTTTGAGGGAAATCCGATCTCTAGAACTATGGAATACACCAACCACTCCAATTGGGAACGAACTGTCTTCAAACATAAATTGTCCAATTTCTTACACCTATTAACTTCGGATCGAGCACAAAACTTGGGCAACATCAAAATATGGTGGGAGGAGTCATTTGGTGAAGTTTGAGAGCAATCCGATCTCTAGAACTACCCAAAACACCAACCACTCCAATTAGGAACGAACTGCCTTAGAACTTGAATTGTCCAATTTCCTACACCTATTGATTTCGGATCGAGCCCAAAACTTTGGGCAACATCTTAATACGGTGGGAGGAGTCATTTGGTTAAGTTTGAGGGAAATCCGACCTCTAGAACTACCCAAAACACCAACCACTCCAATCAGGAACGAACTGCCTTTGAACGTGAATTGTCCAATTTCTTACACGTGGGCGACATCATAATATGGTGGGAGGAGTCATTTGGTTAGTTTTGAGTGAAATCCAATCTCTAGAACTATGGAATACACTAACCACTCCGATTAGGAACGAACTGCGTTTGAACATAAATTGTCCAATTTCTTACACCTATTGATTTCGGATCGAGCCCAACACACTAGGCAACATCATAATATGGTGGGAGGAGTCATTTTGTTAAGTTTGAGTGAAATCCAATCTCTAGAACTACCCAAAACACCAACCACTCCAATTTGGAACGAACTGCCTTTGAACTTGAATTGTCCAATTTCTTACAGCTATTGATTTCGCATCGAGCCCAAAAATTGGGCAACGTTATAATATGGTGGGAGAAGTCATTTGGTTAAGTTTGAGTGAAATCCGACCTAGAATCAATAAGTTAATCTAATTGAACTATTTGCTTGAGTTATTTCCTTTTTTTTCTTGTTTTATTTATTTTCTTTTTCATTTCTGTTTTTTGTAGGGAAAATGAATTGGATCATTCAATCACCAATCCTCGTGGGATCGACCTCGCACTTACATATGCTATACTACCGAACGGCTCGTGCACTTGCGAGTATCACAAGTTGAGGATGCAGCTTAATCTATTTTGGTGCAGCTGAATCGAAGCAACAACACCAACCACTCCAATTAGGAACGAACTGCCTTTGAACTTGAATTGTCCAATTTCTCACACCTTTTGATTTCAGATCGAGCCCAAAACTGGGGCAACGTCATAATATGGTGGGAGGAGTCATTTGGTTAAGTTTGAGTGAAATCCGACCTCTACAACTACCCAAAACACCAACCACTCCAATCAGGAACGAACTGCCTTTGAACTTGAATTGTCCAATTTCTTACACCTATTGATTTCGGATCGAGCCCAAAACTTGGGCAACAATATAATATGGTGGGAGGAGTCATTTGGTTAGTTTTGAGTGAAATCCGATCTCTAGAACTATGGAATACACCAACCACCCCGATTAGGAACGAACTGCCGTTGAACATAAATTATCCAATTTCTTGCACCTATTGATTTCGGATCGAGCCCAAAACTTGGGCAACATGATAATATGGTGGGCGGAGTCATTTGGTTAAGTTTGAGTGAAATCCAATCTATAGAACTACCCAAAACTCCTACCACTCCAATTAGGAACGAACAGCTTTTGAACTTGAATTGTCCAATTTCTTACACCTATTGATTTCGGATCGAGTCCAAAACTTGGGCAACATCAAAATATGGTGGGAGGAGTCATTTGGTTAAGTTATTGTGAAATCCAATCTCTGGAACTGCCCAAAACACCAACCACTCCAATTAGGAACGAACTGCCTTTGAACTTGAATTGTCCAATTTCTTACACCTATTGATTTCGGATCGAGTCCAAAACTTGGGCAACATCAAAATATGGTGGGAGGAGTCATTTGGTTAAGTTTCAGTGAAATCCAATCTCTAGAACTACCCAAAACACCAACCACTCCAATTAGGAATGGACTGCCTTTGTAGTTGAATTGTCCAATTTCTTACACCTATTGATTTCGGACCGAGCCCAAAACTTGGGCAACATCATAATGTGGTGGGAGGAGTCATTTGGTTAAGTTTTTGTGAAATCCAATCTCTAGAACTAGCCAAAACACCAACCACTCCAATTAGGAACGAACTGCCTTTGAACTTGAATTGTCCAATTTCTTACACCTATTGATTTCGGATCGAGCCCAAAACTTGGGCAACAGCATAATGTGGTGGGAGGAGTCATTTGGTTAATTTTGAGTGAAATCCGATCTCTAGAACTACCCAAAACACCAACCACTAAAATTAGGAACGAATTGCCTTTGAACTTGAATTGTCCAATTTCTTACACCTATTGATTTAAGATCGAGCCCAAAACTTGGGCAACATCATAATATGGGAGGATTCATTTGGTTAAGTTTGAGGGAAATCCAATCTCTAGAACTACCCAAAACACCAAACACTCCAATTCGGAACAAACGTCCTTTGAGCTTGAATTGTCCAATTTCTAACACCTATCGATTTCGGATCGAGCCCATAACTTGGGCAACATCATAATGTGGTGGGTGGAGTAATTTCGTTAAGTTTGAGTGAAATCCGATCTCTAGAACTACCCAAAACTCCAACCACTCCAATTAGGAACGAACTGCCTTTGAACTTGAATTGTCCAATTTCTTACACCTATTGATTTCGGATCGAGCCCAAAACTTAGGCAACAACACAATGTGGTGGGAGGAGTGATTTGGTTAGTTTTGAGTGAAATCCGATCTCTAGAACAATGGAATACACCAACCATACCGATTAGGAACAAACTGCCTACGAACATAAATTGTCCAATTTCTTAAACCTATTGACTTCGAATCGAGCCCAAAACTTGGGCAACATCATAATGTGGTGGGAGGAGTCATTTGGTTAAATTTGAGTGAAATCCGATCTATAGAACTACCCAAAACACCAACCACTCCAATTAGGAATGAACTGCCTTTGACCTTGAATTGTCCAATTTCTTACACCGATTGATTTCGGATCGAGCCCAAAACTTGGGCAACATCATAATATGTTGGGAGGAGTCATGTGGTTAGTTTTGAGAGAAATCCGATCTCTAGAACAATGGAATACACCAACCACTCCGATTAGGAACGAACTGCCTTTGAACATAAATTGTCCAATTTCTTACACCTATTGATTTCGGATCGAGCCCAAAACTTGGGCAACATCTATAATATCGTGGGAGGAGTCATTTGGTTAATTTTGAGTGAAATCCGATCTCTAGAACTACCCAGTACACCAACCACCCCAATTAGGAACGAACTTCCTTTGAACTTGATTTGTCCAATTTCTTACACCTATCGATTTCGGATCGATCCCAAAACTTGGGAAACAACACAATATGGTGGGAGGAGTCATTTGGTTAGTTTTGAGTGAAATCCGATCTCTAGAACTATGGAATACACCAACCACTCCGATTGGGAACGAACTGCCTTTGAACATAAATTGTCCAGTTTCTTGCACCTATTGATTTCGGATCGAGCCCAAAACTTGGGCAACGTCATAATATGGTGGGAGGAGTCATTTGGTTAATTTTGAGTGAAATCCGATCCCTAGAACTACCCAATACACCAACCACTCCAATTAGGAACGAACTGCCTGTCAACTTGAATTGTCCAATTTCTTACACCTATTGATTTCGGATCGAGCCCAAAACTTGGGCAACATCATAATACGGTGGAAGGAGTCATTTGGTTTAGTTTGAGTGAAATCCAATCTATAGAACTACCCAAAACACCAACCACTCCAATTTGGAACGAACTGCCTTTGAACTTGAATTGTCCAATTTCTTACACCTATTGATTTCGGATCGAGCCCAAAACTTGGGCAACACCATAATATGGTGGGAGGAGTCATTTGGTTAAGTTTGAGTGAAATTCGATCTCTAGAACTACCCAAAACACCAACCACTCCAATTAGGAATGAACTGCCTTTGAACATGAATTGTCCAATTTCTTACACCTATTGATTTCGGATCGAGCCCAAAACTTGGGCAACACCATAATATGGTGGGAGGAGTCATTTGGTTAAGTTTGAGTGAAATCCGATCCCTAGAACTACCCAAAACACCAACCACTCCAATTAGGAATGAACTGCCTTTGAACATGAATTGTCCAATTTCTTACACCTATTGATTTCGGATCGAGCCCAAAACTACGGCAACATCATAATATGGTTGGAATATTCATTTCGTTAATTTTGAGTGAAATCCGATCTCTATAACTATCCAATACACCAACCACCCCAATTAGGAACGAACTGCCTTTGAACTTGAATTGTCCAATTTCTTACACCTATTGATTTCGGATCAAGCTCAAAACTTGGGCAACATCATAATACGGTGGGAGGAGTGATTTGGTTTAGTTTGAGTGAAATCCAATCTCTAGAACTAGCCAAAACACCAACCACTCCAATTAGGAACGAACTGCCTTCGAACTTGAATTGTCCGATTTCTTACTCCTATTGATTTCGGATCGAGCCCAAAACTTGGGCATCACCATAATATGGTGGGGGAGTCATTTGGTTAAGTTTGAGGGAAAACCAATCTCTAGAACTACCCAAGACACCAACCACTCCAATTCGGAACGAACTTCCTTTGATCTTGAATTGTCCCATTTCTTACACCTATTGATTTCGGATCGAGCCCAAAACTTGGGCAACATCATAATATGGTGGGAGGAGTCATTTGGTTAGTTTTGAGTGAAATCCGATCTCTAGAACTATGGAATACACCAACCACTCCGATTAGGAACGAATTGCCTTTGAACATAAATTGTCCAATTTCTTACACCTATTGATTTCGGATCGAGCCCAAAACTTGGGCAACATCATAATATGGTGGGAGGAGTGTTTTGGTTAAGTTTGAGTGAAATCCGATCTCTAGAACTACCCAAAACACCAACCACTCCAATTAGTAACGAACTGCCTTTCACCTTGAATTGTCCAATTTCTTAAACCTATGGATTTCGGATCGAGCCCAAAACTTGGGCAACATCATAATACAGAGGGAGGAGTCATTTTGTTAGTTTTGAGTGAAATCTGATCTCTAGAACTATGTAATACACCAACCACTCCGATTAGGTACGAACTGCCTTTGAACATAAATTGTCCAATTTCTTACAGGTATTGATTTCGGATCGAGCCCAAAACTTGGGCAACATCATAATATGGTGGGAGGAGTCATTTGGTTAAGTTTGAGTGAAATCCGATCTCTAGAACTGCCCAAAACACCAACCACGCCAATTAGGAACGAACTGCCTTTGAACTTGAATTGTCCAATTTCTTACACCTATTGATTTCGGAACAAGCCCAAAACTTGGGCAACATCATAATATGGTGGAAGGAGTCATTTGGTTAAGTTTGAGTGAAATCCGATCTCTAGAACTACCCAAAACACCAACCACTCCAATTAGGAACGAACTGCTTTTGAACTTGAATTGTCCAATTTCTTACACCTATTGATTTCGGATCGAGCCCAAAACTTGGGCAACATCATAATATGGTGGGAGGAGTCGTTTGGTTAAGTTTGAGGGAAATCCGATCACTAGAACTACCCAAAACACCAACCACACCAATTAGGAACGAACTGCCTTTGAACTTGAATTGTCCAATTTCTTACACCTATTGATTTCGGATCGACCCCAAAACTTGGGCAACGTCATAATATGGTGGGAGGAGTCATTTGGTTAGTTTTGAGTGAAATCCGATCTCTAGAACTATGGAATACACCAAGCACTCCGATTAGGAACGAACTGCCTTTGAACATAAATGGTCCAACTTCTTACACCTATTGATTTCGGATCGAGCCCAAAACTTGGGCAACATCATAATATGGTGGGAGGAGTCATTTGGTTAAGTTTGAGTGAAATCCGATCACTAGAACTACCCAAAACACCAACCACTTCAATTTAGAACGAACTGCCTTTGAACTTGAATTGTGCAATTTCTTACACCTATTGATTTCAGATCGAGCCCAAAACTGGGGCAACATCAAAATATGGTGGGAGGTGTCATTTGGTTAAGTTTGAGTGAAATCCGATCTCTAGAACTACCCAAAACACCAACCACTCCAATTAGGAACGAACTGCATTTGAACTTGAATTGTCCAATTTCTTACACCTATTGATTTCGGAAGGAGCCCCAAACTTGGGCAACATCATAATATGGTGGGAGGAGTCATTTGGTTAAGTTTGAGTGAAATCCGATCTCTAGAACTACCCAAAACACCAACCACTCCAATTTGGAACGAACTGCCTTTCAACTTGAATTGTCCAATTTCTTAAACCTATGGATTTCGGATCGAGCCCAAAACTTGGGCAACATCATAATACAGAGGGAGGAGTCATTTTGTTAGTTTTGAGTGAAATCTGATCTCTAGAACTATGGAATACACCAACCACTCCGATTAGGTACGAACTGCCTTTGAACATAAATTGTCCAATTTCTTACAGGTATTGATTTCGGATTGAGCCCAAAACTTGGGCAACATCATAATATGGTGGGAGGAGTCATTTGGTTAAGTTTGAGTGAAATCCGATCTCTAGAACTGCCCAAAACACCAACCACTCCAATTAGGAACGAACTGCCTTTGAACTTGAATTGTCCAATTTCTTACACCTGTTGATTTCGGAACAAGCCCAAAACTTGGGCAACCTCGTAATACGGTGGGAGGAGTCATTTGGTTAGTTTTGAGTGAAATCCGATCTCTAGAACTACCCAAAACACCAACCACTACAATTAGGAACGAACTGCCTATGAACTTGAATTGTCCAATTTCTTACACCTATTGAATTCGGATCGAGCCCAAAACTTCGGAAACATCATAATATGGCGGGAGGAGTCATTTGGTTAAGTTTGAGTGAAATCCGATCTCTTGAACTACCCAAAACACCAACCACTCCAATTAGGAACAAACTGCCTTTGAACTTGAATTGTCCAATTTCTTACACCTATTGATTTCGGATCGAGCCCAAAGCATGGGCAACATCGTAATATGGTGGGAGGAGTCATTTGGTTAAGTTTAAGGGAAATCCGATCTCTAGAACTACCCAAAACACCAACCAGTCCAATTTGGAACGAACTGCCTTTGAACATGAATTGTCCAATTTCTTACACCTATTAATTTCGGATCGAGCCCAAAAGTTGGGCAACATAATAATATTGTGGGAGGAGTCTTTTGGTTAAGTTTGAGTGAAATCCGACCTCTAGAACAACCCAAAACACCAACCACTCCAAGTAGGAACGAACTGCCTTTGAACTAGAATTGTCCAACTTCTTACACCTGTTGATTTCGGATCGAGCCCCAAACTTGGGCAAGAACATAATATGGTGGAAGGAGTCATTTGGATAGTTTTGGGTGAAATCCGATCTCTAGAAATACCCAAAACACCAACCACTCCAATGAGGAACGAACTGCCTTGGAACTTGAATTGTCCAATTTCTTACACCTGTTGATTTCGGATCGAGCCCAAAACTTGGGTAACATCACCATATGGTGGGAGGAGTCATTTGGTTTGTTTTGGGTGAAATCCGATCTCTAGAACTACCCAGAACACCAACCACTCCAAATAGGAATGAACTGCCTTGGAACTTGAATTGTCCAATTTCTTACACCTATTGATTTCGGATCGAGCCCAAAACTGGGGCAACATCATAATATGGTCGGAGGAGTCTTTTGGTTAAGTTTGAGTTAAATCCGATCTCTAGAACAACCCTAAACACCAACCACTCCAATAAGGAACGAACTTCCTTTCAACTTGAATTGTCCAATTTCTTACACCTATTGATTTCGGATCGAGCCCAAAACTTGGACAACATCATAATATGGTGGGATGAGTCATTTGGTTGAGTTTGAGTGAAATCCGATCTCTAGAACTACCCAAAACACCAACCACTCCAATTAGGAATGAACTGCCTTTGAACTTGAATTGTCCAATTTCTTACACCTATTAATTTCGGATCAAGCCCAAAACTTGGGCAATATCATAATATGGTGGGAGGAGTCATTTGGTTCGTTTTGAGTGAAATTCAATCCCTAGAACTACCCAAAACACCAACCACTCCAATTAGGAACGAACTGCATTTTAACTTGAATTGTCCAATTTCTTACACCTATTGATTTCGGATCGAGCCCAAAACTGTGGCAACATCATAATATGGTGGGAGGTGTCATTTGGTTAAGTTTTGAGTGAAATCCGATCTCCAGAACTATGGAATACCCCAACCACTCCGATTAGAAACGAACTGCCTTTCAACATGAATTGTCCAATTTCTTACACCTAATGATTTCGGATCGAGCCCAAAACTTGGGCAACATCGTAATATGGTGGGAGGAGTCATTTGGTTAAGTTTGAGTGAAAACCGACCTCTTGAACTACCCAAAACACCAACCACTCCAATTCGGAACGAACTGCCTTCCAACTTGAATTGTCCAATTTCTTACACCTGTTGATTTCGGATCGAGACCAAAACTTGGGCAACATGATAATATCGTGGGAGTAGTCATTTGGTTTGCTTTGGGTGAAATCCGATCTCTAGAACTACCCAAAACACCAACCACTCCAATTAGGAACGAACTGCCTTTGAACTTGAATTGTCCAATTTCTTCCACCTATTGATTTCGGATCGAGCCCAAAACTGTGGCAACATCATAATATGGTGGGAGGAGTCATTTGGTCAAGTTTGAGTGAAATCCGATCTCTAGAACTACCCAAAACACCGACCACTCCAATTAGGAACGAACTGCTTTTGAACTTGAATTGTCCAATTTCTTACACCTATTGATTTCAGATCGAGCTGAAAACTTGGGCAACATCATAATATGGTGGGAGGAGTCATTTGGGTGTGTTTGAGTGAAATCAGATCTCTAGAACTACCCAAAACACCAACCACTCCATTTAGGAACGAACTGCCTTTGAACTTGAATTGTCCAATTTCTTACACCTATTGATTTCGGATCGAGCCCAAAACTGTGGCAACATCATAATATGGTGGGAGGTGTCATTTGGTTAAGTTTTGAGTGAAATCCGATCTCCAGAACTATGGAATACACCAACCACTCCAATTAGGAACGAACTGCCTATGAACTTGAATTGTCCAATTTTTTACATCTATTGATTTCAGATCGAACCCAAAACTTGGGCAACTTCACAATATGGTGGGAGGAGTCATTTGGTTAGTTTTGAGTGAAATCCGATCTCTAGAACTATGGAATACACCAACCACTCCGATTAGGAACGAACTGCCTATGAACTTGAATTGTCCAATTTCTTACACCTATTGATTTCGGATCGAGCCCAAAACTTGGGCAACATCATAATATGGTGGGAGGAGTCATTTGGTTAAGTTTGAGTGAAATCCAATCTCTAGAAGTACCCAAAACCCCAACCACTCCAATTAGGAACGACCTGCCTTTGAACTAAAATTTTCCAATTTCTTACACCTATTGATTTCGGATCGAGCCCAAAACTTGGGCAACATCATAATATGGTGGGAGGAGTCATTTGGTTATGTTTGAGTGAAATCCAATCTCTAGAACTACCCAAAACACCTACCACTCCAATTAGGAACGAACTGCCTTTCAACTTGAATTGTCCAATTTCTTACACCAATTGATTTCAGATCTAGCACAAAAGTTGGGCAACATCACAATATGGTGGGAGGAGTCATTTGGTTAGTTTTGAGTGAAATCCAATCTCTAGAACTACCCAAAACCCGAACCACTAAAATTAGGAACGAACTGCCTTAGATATAAAATTTTCCAATTTCTTACACCTATTGATTTCATATCGAGCCCAAAACTTGGGCAACATCATAATATGGTGGGAGGAGTCATTTGGTTAAGTTTGAGTGAAATCCGATCACTACAACTACCCAAAACACCAACCACTCCAATTAGGAACGAACTGCAATGAACTGCCTATGCTGGGAGGAGTGTTTTGGTTAGTTTTGGGTGAAATCCGATCTATAGAACTATGGAATACACCAACCACTCCGATTACGAACGAACTGCCTTTGAACATAAATTGTCCAATTTCTTACACCTATTGAATTCGGATTGAGCCCAAAACTTTGGCAACATCATAATATGGTGGGAGGAGTCATTTGGTTAGATTTGAACATAAATTGTCCAATTTCTTACACCTATCGATTTCGGATCGAGGCCAAAACTTGGGCAACATCATAATATGGTGGGAGGAGTCATTTGGTTAGTTTTGAGTGAAATCCGATCCCTAGAACTGTGGAATACACCAACCACTCCGATTAGGAAAGCACTGCCGTTGAACATAAATTATCCAATTTCTTACACCTATTGATTTCGGATCGAGCCCAAAACTTGGGCAACATCATAATATGGTGGGAGGAGTCATTTGGTTAAGTTCGAGTGAAATCCAATCGATAGAACTACCCAAAACACCAAACACTCCAATTAGTAACGAACTGCCTTTGAACTTGAATTGTCCAATTTCTTACACCTATTGATTTCGGATCGGGCCCAACCACTCCGATTAGGAACGAACTGCCTTTGAACATAAATTGTCCAATTTCTTACACCTATTCATTTCGGATCGAGCCCAAAACTTGGGCAACATCATAATATGGTGGGAGGAGTGATTTGGTTAGTTTTGAGGGAAATCCGATCTCTAGAACTATGGAATACACCAACCACTCTGATTAGGAACGAATTGCCTTTGAACTTAAATTGTCCAATTTCTTACACCTATTGATTTCGGATCGAGCCCAAAACTTGGACAACATCATAATATGCTGGGAGGAGTCATTTGGTTAAGTTTGAGTGAAATCCAATCGATAGAACTACCCAAAACACCAACCACTCCAATTACTAACGAACTGCCTTTGAACTTGAATTGTCCAATTTCTTACACCTATTGATTTCGGATCGGGCCCAAAACTTGGGCAACAACATAATATGGTGGGAGGAGTGATTTGGCTAGTTTTGAGTGAAATCCGATCTCTAGAACTATGGAATACACCAACCACTCCCATTAGAAAAGAAGTGCCGTTGAACATAAATTGTCCAATTTCTTACACCTATTCATTTCGGATCGAGCCCAAAACTTGGGCAACATCATAATATGGTGGGAGGAGTCTTTTGGTTAAGTTCGAGTGAAATCCAATCGATAGAACTACCCAAAACACCAACCACTCCAATTACTAACGAACTGCCTTTGAACATAAATTGTCCAATTTCTTACACCTATTGATTTCGGATCGAGCCCAAAACTTGGGCGACGTCATAATATGGTGGGAGGAGTCATTTGGTTAAGTTTCAGTGAAATCCGATCTTTGGAACTACCCAAAACACCAACGACTCCAGTTAGGAACGAACTGCCTTTGAACTTGAATTGTCCAATTTCTTGCACCTATTGATTTTGGATCGAGCCCAAAACTTGGGCAACATCATAATACGGTGGGAGGAGTGTTTTGGTTAGTTTTGAGTGAAATCCGATCTCTAGAACTATGGAATACACCAACCACTCCGATTAGGAAAGCACTGCCGTTGAACATAAATTATCCAATTTCTTACACCTATTGATTTCGGATCGAGCCCAAAACTTGGGCAACATCATAATATGGTGGGAGGAGTCATTTGGTTAAGTTCGAGTGAAATCCAATCGATAGATCTACCCAAAACACCAAACACTCCAATTAGTAACGAACTGCCTTTGAACTTGAATTGTCCAATTTCTTACACCTATTGATTTCGGATCGGGCCCAACCACTCCGATTAGGAACGAACTGCCTTTGAACATAAATTGTCCAATTTCTTACACCTATTCATTTCGGATCGAGCCCAAAACTTGGGCAACATCATAATATGGTGGGAGGAGTGATTTGGTTAGTTTTGAGGGAAATCCGATCTCTAGAACTATGGAATACACCAACCACTCTGATTAGGAACGAATTGCCTTTGAACTTAAATTGTCCAATTTCTTACACCTATTGATTTCGGATCGAGCCCAAAACTTGGACAACATCATAATATGCTGGGAGGAGTCATTTGGTTAAGTTTGAGTGAAATCCAATCGATAGAACTACCCAAAACACCAACCACTCCAATTACTAACGAACTGCCTTTGAACTTGAATTGTCCAATTTCTTACACCTATTGATTTCGGATCGGGCCCAAAACTTGGGCAACAACATAATATGGTGGGAGGAGTGATTTGGCTAGTTTTGAGTGAAATCCGATCTCTAGAACTATGGAATACACCAACCACTCCGATTAGAAAAGAAGTGCCTTTGAACATAAATTGTCCAATTTCTTACACCTATTCATTTCGGATCGAGCCCAAAACTTGGGCAACATCATAATATGGTGGGAGGAGTCATTTGGTTAAGTTCGAGTGAAATCCAATCGATAGAACTACCCAAAACACCAACCACTACAATTACTAACGAACTGCCTTTGAACATAAATTGTCCAATCTCTTACACCTATTGATTTTGGATCGAGCCCAAAACTTGGGCGACGTCATAATATGGTGGGAGGAGTCATTTGGTTAAGTTTCAGTGAAATACGATCTCTAGAACTACTCAAAACACCAACCACTCCCATTAGGAACGAACTGCCTTTGAACTTGAATTGTCCAATTTCTTACACCTATTGATTTCGGATCGAGCCCAAAACTTGGGCAACATCATAATATGGTTGGGGGATTCATTTGGTTAATTTTGAATGAAATCCGATCTCTAGAACTATCCAATACACCAACCACCCCAATTAGGAACGAACTGCCTTTGAACTTGAATTGTCCAATTTCTTACACCTATTGATTTCGGATCGAGCCTAAAACTTGGGCAACACCATAATACGGTGGGAGGAGTCATTTGGTTTAGTTTGAGTGAAATCGGATCTCTAGAACTTCCCAAAACACCAACCACTCCAATTAGGAACGAACTGCCTTTGAACTTGAATTGTCCAATTTCTTACACTTCTTGATTTCGGATCGAGCCCAAAACTTGGGCAACATCATAATATGGTGGGAGGAGTCATTTGGATAAGTTTGAGTGAAATCCGATCTTTAGAACTGCCGAAAACACCAACAACTCCAATTAGGAACTAACTACCTTTGAACTTGAATTGTCCAATTTCTTACACCTATTGATTTCGGATCGAGCCCAAAACTTGGGCAAGATCATAATATGGTGGGAGGAGTCATTTGGTTAAGTTTGAGTGAAATCCGATCTCTAGAACTACCCAAAACACCAACCACTCCAATTAGGAACGAATTGCCTTTGAAATTTAATTGTCCAATGTCTTACACCTATTGATTTCGGATCGAGCCCAAAACTTGGGCGACATCATAATATGGTGAGAGGAGTTATTTTGTTAAGTTTGAGTGAAATCCGATCCCTAGAACTACCCAAAACACCAACCACTCCAATTAGGAACGAACTGCCTTTGAACTTGAATTGTCCAATTTCTTACACCTATTGATTTCGGATCAAGCCCAAAACTTGGGCAACATCATAATATGGTGGGAGGAGTCATTTGGTTAAGTTTGAGTGAAATCCGATCTCTAGAACTACCCTAAACACCAACCACTCCAATTAGGAACGAATTGCCTTTGAACAGGAATTGTCCAATTTCATACACCTATTGATTTCGGATCGAACCCAAAACTTGGGCAACATCATAATATGGTGGGAGGAGTCATTTGGATAGTTTTGAGTGAAATCCGATCTCTAGAACTACGGAATACACCAACCACTCCGATTAGGAACGAACTGCCTTTGAACATAAATTGTCCAATTTCTTACACCTATTGATTTCGGATCGAGCCCAAAACTTGGGCAATATCATAATATGGTGGGAGGACTGATTTGGTTAGTTTTGAGTGAAATCCGATCTCTAGAACTGTGGAATACACCAACCACTCCGATTCGGAACGAACTGCCTTTGAACATAAATTGTCCAATTTCTTACACCTATTGATTTCGGATCGATCCTAAAACTTGGGCAACATAATAATATGGTGGGAGGAGTCATTTGGTTAAGTATGAGTGAATTCCGATCTCTAGAACTACCAAAAACACCTACCACTCCAAGTAGGAACGAACTGCCTTTGAACTTGAATTGTCCAATTTCTTACACCTATTGATTTCGGATCGAGCCCAAAACTTGGGCAACAACATAATATGGTGGGAGGAGTCGTTTGGTAAATTTTGAGTGAAATCCGATATCTAGAACTACCCGATACACCAACCACCCCAATTAGGTACGAACTGCCTTTGAACTTGAATTGTGCAATTTCTTATACCTATTGATTTCGGATCAAGCCCAAAACTTGGGCAACATCGTAATATGGTGGGAGGAGTCATTTGGTTAGTTTTGAGTGAAATCCGATCTCTAGAACTATGGAATCCACCAACCACTCCGACAAGGAACGAACTGCCTTTGAACAAAAATTGTCCAATTTCCTAAACCTACTGATTTCGGATCGAGCCCAAAACTTGGGCAACATCATAATATGGTGGGAGGAGTCATTTGGATAAGTTTGAGTGAAATCCGATCTTTAGAACTGCCGAAAACACCAACAACTCCAATTAGGAACTAACTACCTTTGAACTTGAATTGTCCAATTTCTTACACCTATTGATTTCGGATCGAGCCCAAAACTTGGGCAAGATCATAATATGGTGGGAGGAGTCGTTTGGTTAAGTTTGAGTGAAATCCGATCTCTAGAACCACCCATAACACAAACCACTCCAATTAGGAACGAACTGCCTTTGAACTTGAATTGTCCAATGTCTTACACCTATTGATTTCGGATCGAGCCCAAAACTTGGGCAACATCATAATATGTTGGGAGGAGTCATTTGGTTAATTTTAAGTGAAATCCGATCTCTAGAACTACCCAAAACACCAACCACTCCAATTAGGAACGAACTGTCTCTGAACTTGAATTGTCCAATTTCTTACACCTATTGATTTCGGATCGAGCCCAAAACTTGGGCAACATCATAATATGTTGGGAGGAGTCATTTGGTTAATTTTAAGTGAAATCCGATCTCTAGAACTACCCAAAACACCAACCACTCCAATTAGGAACGAACTTCCTCTGAACTTGAATTGTCCAATTTCTTACACCTATTGATTTCGGATCGAGCCCAAAACTTGGGCAACATCATAATATGGTGGGAGGAGTCGTTTGGCTAAGTTTGAGTGAAATCCGATCTATTGAACTACCCAAAACACCAACCACTCCAATTAGGAATGAACTGCCTTTGAACTTGAATTGTCCAATGTCTTACAACTATTGATTTCAGATCGAGCCCAAAACTTAGGCAACATCATAATATGGTGGGAGGAGTCATTTGGTTAAGTTTGATTGAAATCCGATCTCTAGAACTACCCAAAACACCAACCACTCCAATTAGGAACGAACTGCCTTTGAACTTGAATTGTCCAATTTCTTACACCTATTGATTTCGGATCGAGCCCAAAACTTGGGCAACATCATAATATGGTGGGAGGAGTGATTTGGTTAGTTTTGAGTGAAATCCGATCTCTAGAACTGTGGAATACACCAACCACTCCGATTCGGAACGAACTGCCTTTGAACATAAATTGTCCAATTTCTTACACCTATTGATTTCGGATCGATCCCAAAACTTGGGCAACATCATAATATGGTGGGAGGAGTCATTTGGTTAAGTTTGAGTGAAATCCGATCTCTAGAACTACCCAAAACACCAACCACTCCAATTAGGAACGAACTGCCTTTGAACTTGAATTGTCCAATGTCTTACACCTATTTATTTCGGGTCGAGCCCAAAACTTGGGCAACATCATAATATGGTGGGAGGAGTTATTTGGTTAAGTATGAGTGAAATCCGATCTCTAGAACTACCGAAAACACCTACCACTCCAATCAGGAACGAACTGCCTTTGAACTTGAATTGTCCAATTTCTTACACCTATTGATTTCGGATCGAGCCCAAAACTTGGGCAACATCACAATATGGTGGGAGGAGTTATTTGGTTAAGTTTGAGTGAAATCCGATCTCTAGACCTACCCAAAACACCAACCATTCCAATTAGGAACGAACTGCCTTTGAACTTCAATTGTCCAATGTCTTACTCCTATTGATTTCGGATCGAGCCAAAAACTTGGGCAACAACATAATATGGTGGGAGGAGTCGTTTGGTTAATTTTGAGTGAAATCCGATCTCTAGAACTACCCAATACACCAACCTCCCCATTTAGGAACGAACTGCCTTCGAACTTGAATTGTCCAATTTCTTACATCTATTGATTTCGGATCGAGCCCAAAACTTGGGCATTCCTTATCTATTGGATTTCACTCAAACCACACCAAATGACTCCTCCCACCATATTATGATGTTGCCCAAGTTTTGGGCTCGATTCGAAATCAATAGGCGTAAGAAATTGGACAATTCAAGTTCAACGGTAGTTCGTTCCTAATTGGAGTGATTGGTGTATTCCACACTTATAGCAATTAGATTTCACTCAAAACTCACCAAATGACCCCTCCCACCATATTATTATGTTGCCCATGTTTTGGGCTCGATATGAAATCAATAGGTGTAAGAAATTGGACAAATCAAGTTCAACGGCAGTTCGTTCCTAATTGGAGTGGTTGATGTTTTCAATGCTTCAAGCGATTGGATTTCACTCAAAACACACCAACTGACTCCTCCCACCATATTATGATGTTGCCCAAGTTTTGGGCTCGATTCGAAATCAATAGGTGTAAGAAATTGGACAATTCAAGTTCAACGGCAGTTCGTTCCTAATTGGAGTGGTTGGTGTATTCCATACTTCTAGCGATTGGATTTCACTCAAAACACACCAAATGACTCCTCCCACCATATTATGATGTTGCCCAAGTTTTGGGCTCGATCCGAAATCAATAGGTGAAAGAAATTGGACAATTCAAGTTCAATGGAAGTTCGTTCCTAATTGGAGTGGTTGGAGTATTCAATACCTCTAGCGATTGGATTTCACTCAAAATTCACCAAATGACTCCTCCCACCATATTACGATGTTGCCCAAGTTTTGGGCTCGATCCGAAATCAATAGGTGTAAGAAATTGGAAAATTCAAGTTCACAGGCAATTCGTTCGAAATTGGAGTGGTTGGGGTAATTCATAGTTCTAGAGATTGGATTTTTCTCAAAACACACCAAACGACACCTCCCACCACATTATGATGTTGCCCAACTTTTGGGCTCGATCCGAAATCAACAGGTGTAAGAAATTGGACATTTCAAGTTCAACGGCAGTTTGTTCCTAATCGGAGTGGTTGGTGTATTCCATACTTCTAGCGATTGGATTTCACTCAAAACACACCAAATGACTCCTCCCACCATATTATGATGTTGCCCAAGTTTTGGGCTCGATCCGAAATCAATAGGTGAAAGAAATTGGACAATTCAAGTTCAATGGAAGTTCGTTCCTAATTGGAGTGGTTGGTGTATTCAATACCTCTAGCGATTGGATTTCACTCAAAAAACACCAAATGACTCCTCCCACCATATTATGATGTTGCCCAAGTTTTGGGCTCGATCCGAAATCAATAGGTGTAAGAAATTGGACAATTCAAGTTCAAAGGCAGTTCGTTCCAAATTGGAGTCGTTGGGGTAATTCATAGTTCTAGCGATTGGATTTCACTCAAGACACACCGAATGACTCCTCCCACCATATTATGATGTTGCCCAAGTTTTGGGCTCGATCCGAAATCAATAGGTGTAAGAAATTGGACAATTCAAGTTCAATGGCAGTTCGTTCCAAATTGGAGTGATTGGTGTAATTCATAGTTCTAGGGATTGGATTTCACTCAAAACACACCAGATGACTCCTCCCACCATATTATGATGTTTCCCAAGTTTTGGGCTCGATCCGAAATCAATAGGTGTAAGAAATTGGACAATTCAAGTTCAAAGGTAGTTCGTTCCAAATTGGAGTGGTTGGTGTAATTCATCGTTCTAGCGATTGGATTTTCCTCAAAACTCACCAAATGACCCCTCCCACCATATTATTCTGTTGCCCAAGTTTTGGGCTCGATCTGAAATCAATAGGTGTAAGAAATTGGACAATTCAAGTTCAACGGCAGTTCGTTCCTAATTGGAGTGGTTGATGTATTCAATACTTCAAGCGATTGGATTTCACTCAAAACACACCAAATGACTCCTCCCACCATATTATGATGTTGCCCAAGTTTTGGGCTCGATCCGAAATCATTAGGTGTTAGAAATTGGACAATTCAAGTTCAACGGCAGTTCGTTCCAGATTGGAGTCGTTGGGGTAATCCATAGTTCTAGCGATTGGATTTCACTGAAAACACACCGAATGACTCCTCCCACCAGATTATGATGTTGCCCAAGTTTTGGGCTCGATCCAAAATCAATAGGTGTAAGAAATTGGACAATTCAAGTTCAAAGGTAGTTCGTTCCAAATTGGAGTGATTGGTGTAATTCATAGTTCTAGCTATTGCATTTCACTCAAAACACACCAAATGACTCCTCCCACCATATTATGATGTTTCCCAAGTTTTGGGCTCGATCCGAAATCAATAAGTGTAAGAAATTGGACAATTCAAGTTCAATCGCAGTTCGTTCGAAGTTGGAGTGGTTGGGGTAATTCATAGTTCTAGGGATTGGATTTTTTTCAAAACACACCAAATGACTCCTCCTACCATATTACGATGTTGCCCAAGTTTTGGGCTCGATCCGAAATTAATAGGTCTAAGAAATTGGACAATTCAAGTTCAACGGCAGTTCGTTCCTAATTGGAGTGGTTGGTGTAATTCACCGTTCTAGCGGTTGGATTACCCTCAAGACACACCAAATGCCTCCTCCCACCATATTTTGATGTTTCCCAAGTTTTGGGCTCGATCCGAAATCAATAGGTTTAAGAAATCGGACAATTCAAGTTCAACGGCAGTTCGTTCCTAATTGGAGTGGTTGGGGTAGTTCGTAGTTCTAGCGATTGGATTTCAATCAAAACACACCAAATGACTCCTCCCACCATATTATTATGTTGCCCAAGTTTTGGGATCGACCCGAAATCAATAGGTGTAAGAAATTGGACAATTCAAGTTCAAAGGCAGTTCGTTCCAAATTGGACTGGTTGGTGTAATTCATATTTCTAGCGATTGGATTTCACTCAAAACTCCCCAAATGACTCCTCCCACCATATTATGATGTTGCCCAAGTTTTGGGCTCGATCCGAAATCAATAGGTGTAAGAAATTGGACAATTGAAGTTCAAAGGCAGTTCGTTCGAAATTGGAGTGGTTGGGGTAATTCTTAGTTCTAGCGGTTTGATTTTTCTTAAAACACACCAAATGACTCCTCCCACCATATGATGCTGTTGCCCAAGTTTTGGGCTCGATCCAAAATCAATAGGTGTAAGAAATTGGACAATTCAAGTTCAACGGCATTTCGTTCCTAATTGGAGTGGTTGATGTATTCAATACTTCTAGCGATTGGATTTCACTCAAAACACACCAAACGACTCCTCCCACCATATTATGATGTTGCCCAAGTTTTGGGCTCGATCCGAAATCAGTAGGTGTAAGAAATTGGACAATTAAAGTTCAACGGCAGTTCATTCCTAATTGGAGTCGTTGGTGTATTCCATACTTCTAACAATTGGATATCACTCAAAAGACACCAAATGACTCCTCCCACTATATTATGTTGTTGCCCAAGTTTTGGGCTCGATCCAAAATCAATAGGTGTAAGAAATTGGACAATTCAAGGTCAACGGTAGTTCCTTCCTACTTGGAGTGGTTGGTGTATTCCATACTTCTAGCGATTGGATTTCACTCAAAACTCCCCAAATGACACCTCCCACCATATTATGATGTTGCCCAAGTTTTGGGCTCGATCCGAAATCAATTGGTGTAAGAAATTGGACAATTCAAGTTCGAAGGAAGTTCGTTCCAAATTGGAGTGGTTGGGTTAATTCATTGTTCTAGCGGTTGGATTTCACTCAAAACACACCAAATGACTCCTCCCACCGTATTATGATGTTGCCCATGTTTTGGGGTCGATCTGAAATCAATTGGTGTAAGAAACTGGACAATTCAAGTTCAATGACAGTTCGTTCCTAATTGGAGTGGTTCGCGTATTCCATACTTCTAGCGATTGGATTTCACTCAAAAGACACCAAATGACTCCTCCCACCATATTATGATGTTGCCCAAGTTTTGGGCTCGATCCGAAATCAATAGGTGTAAGAAATTGGACAATTCAAGGTCAACGGTAGTTCCTTCCTACTTGGAGTGGTTGGTGTATTCCATACTTCTAGCGATTGGATTTCACTGAAAACACACCAAATGACTCCTCCCACCATATTATGTTGTTGCCCAAGTTTTCGGCTCGATCCGAAATCAATAGGTGTAAGAAATTGGACAATTGAAGTTGAACGGCAGTTCGTTCCAAATTGGAGTTGTTGGTGTAATTCATAGTTCTAAAGATTGGATTTCACTCAAAACACCCCAAATGACTCCTCCAACCATATTATGGTGTTGCCCAAGTTTTGGGCTCGATCCGAAATCAATCGGTGTAAGAAATTGGACAATTCAAGTTCGGAGGCAGTTCGTTCCAAATTGGAGTGGTTGGGGCAATTCATAGTTCTAGGGATTGGATTTCACTCAAAACACACCAAATGACTCCTCCCACCATATTATGTTGTTGCCCAAGTTTTCGGCTCGATCCGAAATCAATAGGTGTAAGAAATTGGACAATTGAAGTTGAACGGCAGTTCGTTCCAAATTGGAGTTGTTGGTGTAATTCATAGTTCTAGAGATTGGATTTCACTCAAAACACACCAAATGACTCCACCAACCATATTATGGTGTTGCCCAAATTTTGGGCTCGATCCGAAATCAATCGGTGTAAGAAATTAGACAATTCAAGTTCGGAGGCAGTTCGTTCCAAATTGGAGTGGTTGGGGCAATTCATAGTTCTAGGGATTGGATTTCACTCAAAACACACCAAATGACTCCACCCACCATTCTATGATGTTGCCCAAGTTTTGGGCTCGATCCAAAATCAATAGGTGTAAGAAATTGGACAATTCCAGGTCAACGGCAGTTCGTTCCTAATTCGAGTGGTTGGTGTAATTCATAGTTCTAGAGATTGGATTTCACTCAAAACACACCAAATGACTCCTCCCACCATATTATGATGTTGCTCAAGTTTTGGGCTCGAGTCGAAATCAATAAGTGTAAGAAATTTGACAATTCAAATTCAATGGCAGTTCGTTCCTAATTGGAGTGGTTGGTGTATTCCATACTTCTAGCGATTGGATTTCACCCAAAACACAACAAATGACTCCTCCACCCATATTATGATGTTGCCCAAGTCTTGGGCTTGATCCGAAATCAATAGGTGTAAGAAATTGGACAATTCAAGTTCGAGGGCAGTTCGTTCCAAATTGGAGTGGTTGGGGTAATTCATAGTTTTAGCGATTGGATTTCACTCAAAACACACCAAATGACTCCTCCCACCGTATTATGTTGTTGCCCAAGATTTGGGCTCGATCCGAAATCAATAGGTGTAAGAAATTGGACAATTCAAGTTCAACGACAGTTCGTTCTTAATTGGAGTGGATGGTGTATTCCGTACTTCTAGCGATTGGATTTCACTAAAATCACACCAAATGACTCCTACCACCATATTATGATGTTGCCCAAGTTTTGGGCTCGATCCGAAATCCATAGGTGTAAGAAATTGGACAATTGAAGTTCAACGGCAGTTCGTTCCTAATTGGAGTGGTTGGTGTAATTCATAGTTCTAGCGATTGGATTCACCCAAAACACACCAAATGACTCCTCCCACCATATTATGATGTTGCCCAAGTTTTGGGCTCGATCCGAAATCAATCGGTGTTGGAAATTGGACAATTCAAGTTCAACGGCATTTCGTTCCAAATTGGAGTGGTTGGGGTAATTCATAGTTCCAGCGATTGGATTTCACTCAAAACTCACCAAATGACTCCTCCCACCATATTGTGATGTTGACCAGGTTTTGGGCTCGATCCGTAATCAATTGGTGTAAGAAATTGGACAATTCAAGTTCAGTGGCAGTTCATTCCTAATTGGAGTGGTTGGTGTATTCCATACTTCTAGCGATTGGATTTCACCCAAAACACAACAAATGACTCCTCCACCCATATTATGATGTTGCCCAAGTCTTGGGCTTGATCCGAAATCAATAGGTGTAAGAAATTGGACAATTCAAGTTCGAGGGCAGTTCGTTCCAAATTGGAGTGGTTGGGGTAATTCATAGTTTTAGCGATTGGATTTCACTCAAAACACACCAAATGACTCCTCCCACCGTATTATGTTGTTGCCCAAGATTTGGGCTCGATCCGAAATCAATAGGTGTAAGAAATTGGACAATTCAAGTTCAACGACAGTTCGTTCTTAATTGGAGTGGATGGTGTATTCCGTACTTCTAGCGATTGGATTTCACTAAAATCACACCAAATGACTCCTACCACCATATTATGATGTTGCCCAAGTTTTGGGCTCGATCCGAAATCCATAGGTGTAAGAAATTGGACAATTGAAGTTCAACGGCAGTTCGTTCCTAATTGGAGTGGTTGGTGTAATTCATAGTTCTAGCGATTGGATTCACCCAAAACACACCAAATGACTCCTCCCACCATATTATGATGTTGCCCAAGTTTTGGGCTCGATCCGAAATCAATCGGTGTTAGAAATTGGACAATTCAAGTTCAACGGCATTTCGTTCCAAATTGGAGTGGTTGGGGTAATTCATAGTTCCAGCGATTGGATTTCACTCAAAACTCACCAAATGACTCCTCCCACCATATTGTGATGTTGCCCAGGTTTTGGGCTCGATCCGTAATCAATTGGTGTAAGAAATTGGACAATTCAAGTTCAGTGGCAGTTCATTCCTAATTGGAGTGGTTGGCGTATTCCATATTTCTTGCGATTGGATTTCACTCAAAAGACACCAAATGACTCCTCCCACCATATTATGATGTTGCCCAAGTTTTGGGCCCGATCCGAAATCAATAGGTGTAAGAAATTGGACATTTGATGGTCATAGGCAGTTCGTTCCAAATTCGAGTGGTTGGGGAAATTCATAGTTCTAGCCAATGGATTTCACTCAAAACACACCAAATGACTCCTCCCACCATATTATGATGTAGCCCATGTTTTGGGGTCGATCCGAAATCAATAGGTGTATGAAATTGGAAAATTCCAGTTCAACGGCAGTTCGTTCCTAATTGGAGTGGTTGGTGTATTCCATACTTCTAACGATTGGATTTCACGCAAAAGACACCAAATGACTCCAAACACCATATTATGATGTTGCCCAAGTTTTGGGCTCGATCCGAAATCAAAAGGTGTAAGAAATTGGAAAATTCAAGTTCAACGGTAGTTCGTTCCTAATTGGAGTGGTTGGGGTAATTCGTAGTTCTAGCGATTGGATTTCACTCAAAACACACCAAATGACTCCTCCCACCATATTATGATGTTGCCCAAGTTTTGGGCTCGATCCGAAATCAATAGGTGTAAGAATTTTGACAATTCATGTTCAACGGCAGTTCGTTCCGAATTGGAGTGGTTGGTGTATTCCATACTTCTAGCGATAGGATTTCACTCAAAACACACCAAATGACTCCTCCCACCATATTATGATGTTGCCCAAGTTTTGGGCTCGATTCGAAATCAATTGGAGTAAGAAATTGGACAATTCAAGTTCAACGGCAGTTCGTTCCTAATTGGAGTGGTTGGTGTATTCCATACTTCTAGCGATTGGATTTCAGTCAAATGACACCAAATGACTCCTCCCACCGTATTATGGTGTTGCCCAACTTTTGGGCTCGATCCGAAATCAATAGGTGTAAGAAATTGGACAATTCAAGTTCAAAGGCAGTTCGTTCCAAATTGGAGTGGTTGGGGTAATTCATAGTTCTAGAGATTGGATTTTAATCAAAACACACCAAATGACTCCTCCCACCATATTATGGTGTTGCCCAAGTTCTGGGCTCGATCCGAAATCAATCGGTGTAAGAAATTGGACAATTCAAGTTCAACGACAGTTCGTTCCTAACTGGAGTGGTTGGGGTAATTCATAGTTCCAGCGATTGGATTTCACTCAAAACTCACCCAATGACTCCTCCCACCGTATTATGATGTTGCCCAGGATTGGGCTCGATCCGAAATCAATTGGAGGAAGAAATTGGACAATTCAAGTTCAAAGGCAGTTCGTTCCAAATTGGAGTGGTTGGGGTAATTCATAGTTCTAGAGATTGGATTTCAATCAAAACACACCAAATGACTCCTCCCACCATATTATGGTGTTGCCCAAGTTCTGGGCTCGATCCGAAATCAATCGGTGTAAGAAATTGGACAATTCAAGTTCAACGACAGTTTGTTCCTAACTGGAGTGGTTGGGGTAATTCAAAGTTCCAGCGATTGGATTTCACTCAAAACTCACCCAATGACTCCTCCCACCGTATTATGATGTTGCCCAGGATTGGGCTCGATCCGAAATCAATTGGAGGAAGAAATTGGACAATTCAAGTTCAAACGCAGTTCGTTCCAAATTGGAGTGGTTGGGGTAATTCATAGTTCTAGAGATTGGATTTCAATCAAAACACACCAAATGACTCCTCCCACCATATTATGATGTTGCCCAAGTTTTGGGCTCGATTCGAAATCAATTGGAGTAAGAAATTGGACAATTCAAGTTCATCGGCAGTTCGTTCCTAATTGGAGTGGTTGGTGTATTCCATACTTCTAGCGATTGGATTTCAGTCAAAAGACACCAAATGACTCCTCCCACCATATTATGATGTTGCCGAAGTTTTGGGCTCGATCCGAAATCATTAGGTGTAAGAAATTGGACAATTCAAGTTCAACGGCAGTTCGTTCCTACTTGGAGTGGTTCGTGTATTACACACTTCTAGCGATTGGATTTCACACAAAACACAACAAATGACTCCTCCAACCATATTATGATGTTTCCCAAGTTTTGGGCTCGATCCGAAATCAATAGGTGTTAGAAATTGGACAATTGAAGTTCAACGGCAATTCGTTCCTAATTGGAGTGGTTGGTGTAATTCATAGTTCTAGCGATTGGATTTCACTCAAAACTCACCGAATGACTACTCCCACCATATTATGATGTTGCCCAAGTTTTGGGCTCGATCCGAAATCAATAGGTGTAAGAAATTTGACAATTCAAGTTCAAAGGCAGTTCGTTCCAAATTGGAGTGGTTGGGGAAATTCATTGTTCTAGCGATTGGATTTCACTCAAAACACACAAAATGACTCCTCCCACCATATTATGTTGTTGCCCACGTTTTGGGCTCGATCCGAAATCAATAGGTGTAAGAAATTAGACAATTAAAGTTCAACGGCAGTTCGTTCCTAACTGGAGTGGTTGGGTAATTCATAGTTCCAGCGATTGGATTTCACTCAAAACTCACCCAATGACTCCTCCCACCGTATTATGATGTTGCCCAGGATTGGGCTCGATCCGAAATCAATTGGAGGAAGAAATTGGACAATTCAAGTTCAAAGTCAGTTCGTTCCAAATTGGAGTGGTTGGGGTAATTCATAGTTCTAGAGATTGGATTTCAATCAAAACACACCAAATGACTCCTCCCACCATATTATGGTGTTGCCCAAGTTCTGGGCTCGATCCGAAATCAATCGGTGTAAGAAATTGGACAATTCAAGTTCAACGACAGTTCGTTCCTAACTGGAGTGGTTGGGGTAATTCATAGTTCTGGAGATTGGATTTCAACCAAAACACACCAAATGACTCCTCCCACCATATTATGATGTGGCCCAAGTTTTGGGCTCGATCCGAAATCAATTGGTGTAAGAAATTAGACAATTCAAGTTCAAAGGCAGTTCGTTCCAAATTGGAGTGGTTGGGGAAATTCATTGTTCTAGCGATTGGATTTCACTCAAAACACACAAAATGACTCCTCCCACCATATTATGTTGTTGCCCACGTTTTGGGCTCGATCCGAAATCAATAGGTGTAAGAAATTAGACAATTAAAGTTCAACGGCAGTTCGTTCCTAACTGGAGTGGTTGGGGTAATTCATAGTTCCAGCGATTGGATTTCACTCAAAACTCACCCAATGACTCCTCCCACCGTATTATGATGTTGCCTAGGTTTGGGCTCGATCCGAAATCAATTGGAGCAAGAAATTGGACAATTCAAGTTCAAAGGCAGTTCGTTCCAAATTGGAGTGGTTGGGGTAATTCATAGTTCTAGAGATTGGATTTCAATCAAAACTCACCAAATGACTCCTCCCACCACATTATGGTGTTGCCCAAGTTCTGGGTTCGATCCGAAATCAATCGGTGTAAGAAATTGGACAATTCAAGTTCAACGACAGTTCGTTCCTAACTGTAGTGGTTGGGGTAATTCATAGTTCCAGCGATTGGATTTCACTCAAAACTCACCCAATGACTCCTCCCACCATATTGTGATGTTGCCCAGGTTTTGGGCTCGATCCGAAGTCAATTGGTGTAAGAAATTGGACAATTCAAGTTCAACGGCAGTTCGTTCCTAGTTGGAGTGGTTGGTGTATTCCATACTTCTAGCGATTGGATTTCACTCAAAAGACACCAAATGACTCCCCCCACCATATTATGATGTTGCCCAAGTTTTGGGCTCGATCCGAAATCAATAGGTGTAAGAAATTGGACAATTCAAGTTGAAAGGCAGATCGTTCCAAATTGGCGTGGTTGGGGTAATTCATAGTTCTAGAGATTGGATTTCAACCAAAACACACCAAATGACTCCTCCCACCATATTATGATGTGGCCCAAGTTTTGGGCTCGATCCGAAATCAATAGGTGTAAGAAATTAGACAATTCAAGTTCAAAGGCAGTTCGTTTTAAATTGGAGTGGTTGGGGAAATTCATGGTTCTAGCGATTGGATTTCACTCAAAACACACAAAATGTCTCCTCCCACCATATTATGTTGTTGCCCCCGTTTTGGGCTCGATCCGAAATCAATAGGTGTAAGAAATTAGACAATTAAAGTTCAATGGCAGTTCGTTCCAAATTGGAGTGGTTGGTGTATTCCATACTTCTAGCAATTGGATTTCACTCAAAACACAACAAATGACTCCTCCGACCATATTATGATGTTGCCCAAGTTTTGGGCTCGATCCGAAATCAATAGGTGTAAGAAATTGGACAATTCAAGTTCAACGGCAGTTCGTTCCTAATTGGAGTCGTTGGTGTATTCCATACCTCTAGCGTTTGGATTTCACTCCAAACACATCAAATGACTCCTCCCACCATATTATGATGTTGCCCAAGTTTTGGGCTCGATCCGAAATCGATAGGTTTAAGAAATTGGACAATTCAAGTTCAACGGTAGTTCGTTCCTAATTGGAGTGGTTGGGGTAATTCTTAGTTCTAGGGATTGGATTTCACTCAAAACTCACCAAATGACTCCTCCCACCGTATTATGATGTTGCCCGGGTTTGGGCTCGATCCGAAATCAATTGGAGGAAGAAATTGGACAATTCAAGTTCAACGGCAGTTCGTTCCTAATTGGAGTGGTTGGTGTATTCCATACTTCTAGAGATTGGATTTCACTCAAAAGACACCAAATGACTCCACCCACCATATTCTGCTGTTGCCCAAGTTTTGGGCTCGATCCGAAATCAACAGGTGTAAGAAATTGGACAATTCAAGTTCAAAAGCAGTTCGTTCCAAATTGATGGTTGGGGTAATTCATAGTTCTAGCAATTGGATTTCACTCAAAACACACCAAATGACTCCAACCACCATATTATGATGTTGCCCAAGTTTTGGGCTCGATCCGAAATCAATAGGTGTAAGAAATTAGACAATTAAAGTTCGATGGCAGTTCGTTCCTAACTGGAGTGGTTGGTGTACTCCATACTTCTAGCGATTGGATTTCCCTCAAAAGACACCAAATGACTCCTCCCACCATATTATGATGTTGCCCAAGTTTTGGGCTCGATCCGAAATCAACAGGTGTAAGAAATTGGGCAATTCAAGTTCAACGGCAGTTCGTTCCTAATTGGAGTGGTTGGTGTATTCCATACTTGTAGCAATTGGATTTCCCTCAAAAGACACCAAATGACTCCTCCCACCATATTATGATGTTGCCGAAGTTTTGGGATCGATCCGAAATCAATAGGTGTAAGAAATTGGACAATTCAAGTTCGAAGGCAGTTCGTTCCAAATTGGAATGGTTGGGGTAATTCCTAGTTCTAGCGATTGGATTTCACCCAAAAAACACCAAATGACTCCTCCCACCATATTATGATGTTGCCCAAGTTTTGGGCTCCATCCGAAATCAATAGGTGTTAGAAATTGGACAATTCAAGTTCAACGACAGTTCGTTCCTAATTGGAGTGGTTGGTGTAATACATAGTTCTAGCGATTGGATTTCAATGAAAGCACACCAAATGACTCCTCCCGCCATATTATGATGTTGCCCAAGTTTTGGGGTCGATCCGAAATCAATAGGTGTAACAAATTGGACAATTCAAGTCCAACGGCAGTTCGTTCCTAATTGGAGTGGTTGGTGTATTCCACACCTTTAGCGATTGGATTTCACTCAAAACACACCAAATGACTCCTCCCACCATATTATGATGTTGCCCAAGTTTTGGGCTTGATCCGAAATCAATAGGTGTTAGAAATTGGACAATTCAAGTTCAACGACAGTTCGTTCCTAATTGGAGTGGTTGGTGTAATTCATAGTTCTAGCGATTGGATTTCACTGAAAACACACCAAATGACACCTCCCACCATATTATGGTGTTGCCCAAGTTTTGGGCTCGATCCGAAATCAATTGGTGTAAGAAATTGGACAATTCAACTTCAATGGCAGTTCGTTCCTACTTGGAGTGGTTGGTGTATTACATACTTCTAGCGATTGGATTTCACTCAAAACACACCAAATAACTCCTCCAACCATATTACGATGTTGCCCAAGTTTTGGGCTCGATCCGAAATCAATAGGTGTAAGAAATTGGACAATTGAAGTTCAACGGCAGTTCGTTCCTAATTAGAGTGGTTGGTGTAATTCATAGTTCTGGCGATTGGATTTCACTCAAAACACACCAAATGACTCCTCCGACCATATTATGATGTTGCCCAAGTTTTGGGCTCCATCCGAAATCAATACGTATTAGAAATTGGACAATTCAAGTTCAACGACAGTTCGTTCCTAATTGGAGTGGTTGGTGTAATACATAGTTCTAGCGATTGGATTTCACTGAAAACACACCAAATGACTCCTCCCACCATATTATGATGTTGCCCAAGTTTTGGGGTCGATCCGAAATCAATAGTTGTAACAAATTGGACAATTCAAGTCCAACGACAGTTCGTTCCTAATTGGAGTGGTTGGTGTATTCCACACCTTTAGCGATTGGATTTCACTCAAAACACACCAAATGACTCCTCCCACCATATTATGATGTTGCCCAAGTTTTGGGCTTGATCCGAAATCAATAGGTGTTAGAAATTGGACAATTCAAGTTCAACGACAGTTCGTTCCTAATTGGAGTGGTTGGTGTAATTCATAGTTCTAGCGATTGGATTTCACTGAAAACACACCAAATGACACCTCCCACCATATTATGGTGTTGCCCAAGTTTTGGGCTCGATCCGAAATCAATTGGTGTAAGAAATTGGACAATTCAACTTCAATGGCAGTTCGTTCCTACTTGGAGTGGTTGGTGTATTACATACTTCTAGCGATTGGATTTCACTCAAAACACACCAAATAACTCCTCCAACCATATTACGATGTTGCCCAAGTTTTGGGCTCGATCCGAAATCAATAGGTGTAAGAAATTGGACAATTGAAGTTCAACGGCAGTTCGTTCCTAATTAGAGTGGTTGGTGTAATTCATAGTTCTGGCGATTGGATTTCACTCAAAACACACCAAATGACTCCTCCGACCATATTATGATGTTGCCCAAGTTTTGGGCTCCATCCGAAATCAATACGTATTAGAAATTGGACAATTCAAGTTCAACGACAGTTCGTTCCTAATTGGAGTGGTTGGTGTAATACATAGTTCTAGCGATTGGATTTCACTGAAAACACACCAAATGACTCCTCCCACCATATTATGATGTTGCCCAAGTTTTGGGGTCGATCCGAAATCAATAGTTGTAACAAATTGGACAATTCAAGTCCAACGACAGTTCGTTCCTAATTGGAGTGGTTGGTGTATTCCACACCTTTAGCGATTGGATTTCACTCAAAACACACCAAATGACTCCTCCCACCATATTATGATGTTGCCCAAGTTTTGGGCTTGATCCGAAATCAATAGGTGTTAGAAATTGGACAATTCAAGTTCAACGACAGTTCGTTCCTAATTGGAGTGGTTGGTGTAATTCATAGTTCTAGCGATTGGATTTCACTGAAAACACACCAAATGACACCTCCCACCATATTATGGTGTTGCCCAAGTTTTGGGCTCGATCCGAAATCAATTGGTGTAAGAAATTGGACAATTCAACTTCAATGGCAGTTCGTTCCTACTTGGAGTGGTTGGTGTATTACATACTTCTAGCGATTGGATTTCACTCAAAACACACCAAATAACTCCTCCAACCATATTACGATGTTGCCCAAGTTTTGGGCTTGATCCGAAATCAATAGGTGTAAGAAATTGGACAATTGAAGTTCAACGGCAGTTCGTTCCTAATTAGAGTGGTTGGTGTAATTCATAGTTCTGGCGATTGGATTTCACTCAAAACACACCAAATGACTCCTCCGACCATATTATGATGTTGCCCAACTTTTGGGCTCCATCCGAAATCAATACGTATTAGAAATTGGACAATTCAAGTTCAACGACAGTTCGTTCCTAATTGGAGTGGTTGGTGTAATACATAGTTCTAGCGATTGGATTTCACTGAAAACACACCAAATGACTCCTCCCACCATATTATGATGTTGCCCAAGTTTTGGGGTCGATCCGAAATCAATAGTTGTAACAAATTGGACAATTCAAGTCCAACGACAGTTCGTTCCTAATTGGAGTGGTTGGTGTATTCCACACCTTTAGCGATTGGATTTCACTCAAAACACACCAAATGACTCCTCCCACCATATTATGATGTTGCCAAAGTTTTGGGCTTGATCCGAAATCAATAGATGTTAGAAATTGGACAATTCAAGTTCAACGACAGTTCATTCCTAATTGGAGTGGTTGGTGTAATTCATAGTTCTAGCGATTGGATTTCACTGAAAACACACCAAATGACTCCTCCCACCATATTATGATGTTGCCCAAGTTTTGGGCTCGATACGAAATCAATAGGTGTAAGAAATTGGACAATTCAAGTTCGAAGGCAGTTCGTTCCAAATTGGGGTGGTTGGGGTAATTCATAGTTCTAGAGATTGGATTTCAATCAAAACACACCAAACGACTCCTCCCACCATATTATGATGTTGCCCAAGTTTTGGGCTCGATCCGTAATCAATACGTGTAAGAAATTAGACAATTAAAGTTCAACGGCAGTTCGTTCCTAATTGGAGTGGTTGGTGTATTCCATACTTCTAGCGATTGGATTTCACTCAAAAGACACCAAATGACTCCACCCACAATATTCTGCTGTTGCCCAAGTTTTGGGCTCGATCCGAAATCAATAGGTGTAAGAAATTGGACAATTCAATTTCAAAGGAAGTTCGTTCCAAATTGATGGTTAGGGTAATTCATAGTTCTAGCGAGTGGATTTCTCTCAAAACACACCAAATGACTCCCCCCACCATATTATGGTGTTGCCCAAGTTTTGGGCTCTATCCGAAATCAATAGGTGTAAGAAATTAGACAATTCAAGTTCAAAGGCAGTTTGTTCCTAATTGGAGTGGTTGGTGTATTCCATACTTCTAAAGATAGGATTTCACTCAAAAGACACCAAATGACTCCTCCCACCATATTATGGTGTTGCCCAAGTTCTGGGCTCGATCCGAAATCAATCGGTGTAAGAATTTGGACAATTCTAGTTCAACGGCAGTTCTTTCCAAATTGGAGTGGTTGGGGTAATTCATAGTTCCAGCGATTGGATTTCACTCAAAACTCACCAAATGACTCCTCCCACCATATTATGATGTTGCCCAAGTTTTGGGCTCGATCCGAAATCAATAGGTGTAAGAAATTAGACAATTCAAGTTCAAAGGCAGTTCGTTCCAAATTGGAGTGGTTGGGGTAATTCATGGTTCTAGCGATTGGATTTCACTCAAAACACACGAAATGACACCATATTACGATGTTGCCCAAGTTTTGGGGTCGATACGAAATCAATAGGTGTAACAAATTGGACAATTCAAGTCCAACGGCAGTTCGTTCCTAATTGGAGTGGTTGGTGTATTCCACACCTTTAGCGATTGGATTTCACGCAAAAGACTCCAAATGACTCCTCCCACCATATTATGAAGTTGCCCAAGTTTTGGGCTCGATCCAAAATCAATAGGTTTAAGAAATTGGACAATTCAAGTTCAACGGTAGTTCGTTCCTAATTGGAGTGGTTGGGGAAATTCGTAGTTCTAGCGATTGGATTTCACTCAAAACTCATCGAATGACTCCTCCCACCGTATTATGATGTTGCCCAGGTTTGGGCTCGATCCGAAATCAATTGGAGGAAGAAATTGGACAATTCATGTTCAACGGCACTTCGTTCCTAATTGGAGTGGTTGGTGTATTCCATACTTCTAGCGATTGGATTTCACTCAAAAGACACCAAATGACTGCACCCACCATACTATGATGTTTCCCAAGTTTTGGGCTCGATCCGAAATCAATAGGTGTAAGAAATTAGATAATTCAAGTCCAACGGCAGTTCGTTCCTAATTGGAGTCGTTGGTGTATTCCATACCTCTAGCGATTGGATTTCACTCAAAACACACCAAATGACTCCTCCCACCATATTATGATGTTGCCCAAATTTTGGGCTCGATCCGAAATCAATAGGTGTAAGAAATTGGACAATTCAAGTTCAAAGGCAGTTCGTTCCAAGTTGGAGTGGTTGGGGTAATTCAAAGTTCTAGCGATTGGATTTCACCCAAAACACACCAATTGACTCCTCCCACCATATTATGATGTTGCCCAAATTTTGGGGTCGATCCGAAATCAATAGGTGTAAGAAAGTGGACAATTCAAGGCCAACGGCAGTTCGTTTCTAATTGGAGTGGTTGGGGTAATTCATAGTTCTAGGGATTGGATTCACCCAAAACACACCGATTGACTCCTCCCACCATATTACGATGTTGCCCAAGTTTTGGGCTCGATTCGAAATCAATAGGTGTAAGAAATTTGACAATTCAAGTTCCACGGCAGTTCGTTTCAAATTGGAGTGGTTGGGGTAATTCATAGTTCTAGCCATTGGATTTCACTGAAAACTCACCAAATGACTCCTCCCACCATATTATGATGTTGCCCAAGTTTTGGGCTCAATCCGAAATCAATAGGTGTAAGAAATTAGACAATTCAAGTTCAAAGGCAGTTCGTTCCAAATTGGAGTGGTTGGGGTAATTCATGGTTCTAGCGATTGGATTTCACTCAAAACACACCAAATGACTCCTCCCACCATATTATGATGTTGCCCAAGTTTTGGGCTCGATACGAAATCAATCGGTGTAAGAAATTGGACAATTCAAGTTCAGCGGCAGTCCATTCCAAATTGGAGTGGTTGGGGTAATTCATAGTTCTAGCGATTGGATTTCACTGAAAACTCACCAAATGACTCCTCCCACCATATTATGATGTTGCCCAAGTTTTGGGCTCAATCCGAAATCAATAGGTGTAAGAAATTGGACAATTCAAGTTCAATGGCAGTTCGTTCCTAATTGGAGTGGTTGGTGTATTCCATACCTCTAACGATTGGATTTCACTCAAAACACACGAAATGACTCCTCCCACCATATTACGATGTTGCCCAAGTTTTGGGCTCGATCCGAAATCAATAGGTGTAAGAAATTGGACAATTCAAGTTCGAACGCAGTTCGTTCCAAATTGGAATGGTTGGGGTAATTCCTAGTTGTAGCGATTCGATTTCACCCAAACCACACCAAATGACTCCTCCCACCATATTATGATGTTGCTCAAGTTATGGGGTCGATCCGAAATCAATAGGTGTAAGAAATTGGACAATTCGAGTTCAACAGCAGTTCGTTCCAAATTGGAGTGGTTTGTGTATTACATACTTCTAGTGATTGGATTTCACTCCAAACACAAGAAATGACTCCTCCCACCATATTATGATGTTGCCCATGTTTTGGGCTCGATCCAAAATCAATAGGTGTAAGAAATTGGACAATTCAAGATCAAAGGCAGTTCGTTTCAAATTGGAGTGGTTGGGGTAATTCATAGTTCTAGCGATTGTATTTCACTCAAAACACACCAAATGACTCCTCCCACCATATTACGTTGTTGCCCACGTTTTGGGCTCGATCCGAAATCAATAGGTGAAAGAAATTGGACAATTCCAGTTCAATGGCAGTTCGTTCCTAATTGGAGTGGTTGGTGTATTCCGTACTTCTAACGATAGGATTTCACTCAAAACACACCAAATGACTCCTCTCACCATATTATGGTGTTGCCCAAGTTTTGGGCTCTATCCGAAATCAATAGGTGTAAGAAATTGGACAATTCGAGTTCGAAGGCAGTTTGTTCCAAATTGGAGTGGTTGGGGTAAGTCATAGTTCTAGCGGTTGGATTTCACTCAAAACACACCAAACGACCCCTCCCACCATATTATAGTGTTTCCCAAGTTTTGGGCTCGATCCGAAATCAATAGGTGTAAGAAATTTGACAATTCAAGTTCAACGGCAGTTCGTTCCTAATTGGAGTGGTTGGTGTATTATATACTTCTAGTGATTGGATTTCACTCAAAACACACCAAATGACTCCTCCCACGATATTATGGTGTTGCCCAAGTTTTGGGCTCGATCCGAAATCAATAGGTGTAACAAATTGGACAATTCAATTTCGAAGGCAGTTCGAATCAAATTGGAGTGGTTGGGGTAATTCATAGTTCTAGCGACTGGATTTCACTCAAAACACACCAAAAGACTCCTCCCACCATGTTATGATGTTGCCCAAGTTTTGGGCTCGATCCGATCTTAATAGGTGTAACCAATTGGACAATTCAAGTTTAACGGCAGTTCATTCCGAATTGAAGTGGTTGGTGTAATTGATCGCTCTAGCGATTGGATTTCCCTCAGAACTCACCAGCTGACTCGTCCCATAATATTTTGATGTTCCTCAAGTTTTGGGCTCGATCCGAAACCAATATGTGTAAGAAATTGGACAATTCAAGTTCAAAGGCAGTTCGTTCCAAATTGGAGTGGTTGGGGTAATTCATAGTTCTAGCGATTGGATTTCACTCAAAACACACCAAATGACTCCTCCCACCATATTATTATGTTGCCCAACTTTTGGGCTCGATCCGAAATCAATAGGTGTAAGAAATTGGACAATTCAAGTTCAACGGTAGTTCGTTCCTAATTGGAGTGGTTGGTGTGTTCCATACATCTAGCGATTGGATTTCACTCAAAACACACCAAATGACTCCTCCCACCATATTATGATGTTGCCCAAGTTTTCTGCTCGATCCGAAATCAATAGGTGTAAAAATTGGACAATTCAAGTTCGACGGCAGTTCGTTCCTAATTAGAGTGGTTAGTGTATTCCATACTTCTAGCGATTGGATTTCACTCAAAAGACACCAAATGACTCCTCCCACCATATTATGATGTTGCCCAAGTTTTTGGCTCGATCCGAAATCAATAGCTGTAACAAATTGGACAATTCCAGTTCAACGGCAGTTCGTTCCTAATTGTAGTAGTTGGTGTATTCCGTACTTCTAGCGATAGGATTTCACTCAAAACGCACCAAATGACTCCTCCCACCATATTATGATGTTGCCCAAGTTTTGGGATCGATCCGAAATCAATAGGTGTAAGAAATTGGACAATTCAAGTTCAACGGCAGTTCGTTCCTAATTGGAGTGGTTGGTGTGTTCCATACATCTAGCGATTGGATTTCACTCAAAACACACCAAATGACTCCTCCCACCATATTATGATGTTGCCCAAGTTTTCTGCTCGATCCGAAATGAATAGGTGAAAAAATTGGACAATTCAAGTTCAACGGCAATTCGTTCCTAATTGGAGTGGTTAGTGTATTCCATACTTCTAGCGATTGGATTTCACTCAAAAGACACCAAATGATTCCTCCCACCATATTATGATGTTGCTCAAGTTATGGGGTCGATCCGAAATCAATAGGTGTAAGAAATTGGACAATTCCAGTTCAACGGCAGTTCGTTCCTAATTGTAGTGGTTGGTGTATTCCATACTTCTAGCGATAGGATTTCACTCAAATCACACCAAATGACTCCTCCCACCATATTATTGTGTTGCCCAAGTTTTGGGCTCGATCCGAAATCAATAGGTGTAAGAAATTGGACAATTCGAGTTCGAAGGCAGTTTGTTCCAAATTGGAGTGGTCGGGGTAATTCAGAGTTCTAGCGATTGGATTTCCCTCATAACTCACAAAATGACTACTCCCACCATATTATGGTGTTGCCCAAGTTTTGGACTCGATCCGAAATCAATAGGTGTAACAAATTGTACAATTCGAGTTCGAAGGCAGTTTGTTCCAAATTGGAGTGGTCATGGTAATTCATAGTTCTAGCGATTGGATTTCACTCAAAACACACCAAACAACCCCTCCCACCATATTATAGTGTTGCCTAAGCTTTGGGATCGATCCGAAATCAATTGGTGTAAGAAATTGGACAATTCACGTTCAAAGGCATTTCGTTCCAAATTGGAGTGGTTGGGGTAATTCATAGTTCCAGAGATTGGATTTCACTCAAAACACACCAAATGACTCCTCCCACCATATTATGATGTTGCCCAAGTTTTGGGCTCAATCCAAAATCAATCGGTGTACAAAATTGGACAATTCAAGTTCACAGGCAGTTCGTTCCAAATTGGAGTGGTTGGGGTAATTCATAGTTCTAGCGATTGGATTTCACTCAAAACACACCGAATGACTCCTCCCACCATATTATCATGTTTTCCAAGTTTTGGGCTCGATCCGAAATCAATAGGTGTAAGAAATTGGACAATTCAAGTTCAATGGCAGCTCGTTCCGAATTGGAGTGGTCGGTGTATTCCATACTTCTAGCAATTCGATTTCACTCATAACTCACCAAATGACTCCTCCCACCATATTATGATGTTGCCCAAGTTTTGGGCTCGATCCGAAATCTATAGGTGTAAGAAATTGGACAATTCAATTTCAAAGGCAGTTCGAAACAAATTGGAGTGGTTGGTGTATTCCATACTTGTAGCGATTGGATTTCACTCAAAACACACCATATGACTCCTCCCACCATATTATGTTGTTGCCCAAGTTTTGGGCTCGATCCAAAATCAATAGGTGTAAGAAATTGGACAATTCAAGTTCAATGCAGTTCGTTCCTAATTGTAATCGTTGGTGCATTCCATACTTGTAGGGATTGTATTTCACTCAAAACACACCAAATAACTCCTCCCACCATATTATGGTGCTGCCATGTTTTGGGCACGATCCGAAATCAATAAGTGTATGAAATTGGACAATTCAAGTTCAATGGCAGTTCGTTCCTAATTGGAGTGGTCGGTGTATTCCATACTTCTAGCGGTTGGATTTCCCTCAAAACACACCAAATGACTACTCCCACCATATTATGATGTTGCCCAAGTTTTGGGCTCGATCCGAAATGAATAGGTGTAAGAAATTGGACAATTCAAGTTCAACGGCAGTTCGTTCCTAATTGGAGTGGTTGGTGTATTCCATACTTGTAGGAATTGGATTTCACTAAAAACACACAAAACGACTCCTCCCACCATATTACGGTGTTGCCCAAGTTTTGGGATCGATCCGAAATCAATAGGTGTAAGAAACTGGACAATTCAAGTTCAACGGCAGTTCATTTCTAATTAGAGTGGGTGGTGTATTCCAAACTTCTAGCGATTGGATTTCACTCAAAACTCTCCAAATGACTCCTCCCACCATATCATGATATTGCCCAAGTTTTGGGCTCGATCCGAAATCAATAGGTGTAAGAAATTGGACAATTCAAGTTCAAAGGAAGCTCGTTCCAAATTGGAGTGGTTGGGGTAATTCATAGTTCTAGCGATTGGATTTCACTCAAAACACACCAAATGACTCCTCCCACCATATTATGATGTTGCCCAAGTTTTGGGCTCGATCCGAAATCAATAGGTGTAAAAATTGGACAATTCAAGTTCTACGGCAGTTCGTTCCTAATTGGAGTGGTTGGGGTAATTCATAGTTCTAGCGATTGGATTTCACTCAAAACACAACAAATGACTCCTCCCACCATATTATGATGTTGCCCAAGTTTTGGGAACGATCCGAAATCAATAAGTGTAAGAAATTGGACAATTCAAGTTCAACGGCAGTTCGTTCCTAATTGGAGTGGTTGGTGTATTCCATACTTGTAGGAATTGGATTTCACTAAAAAAACACAAAACGACTCCTCCCACCATATTATGGTGTTGCCCAAGTTTTGGGATCGATCCGAAATCAATTGGTGTAAGAAACTGGACAATTCAAGTTCAACGGCAGTTCGTTTCTCAGGAGAGTGGGTGGTGTATTCCATAGTTCTAGCGATTGGATTTCACTCAAAACTCTCCAAATGACTCCTCCCACCATATCATGATGTTGCCTAAGTTTTGGGCTCGATCCGAAATCAATAGGTGTAAGAAATTGGACAATTCAAGTTCAAAGGAGTTCGTTCCAAATTGGAGTGGTTGGGGTAATTCATAGTTCTAGCGATTGGATTTCACTCAAAACACACCAAATGACTCCTCCCACCATATTTTGATGTTGCCCAAGTTTTGGGCTCGATCCGAAATCAATAGGTGTAAAAATTGGATAATTCAAGTTCTACGGCTGTTCGTTCCTAATTGGAGTGGTTGGGGTAAATCATAGTTCTAGCGATTGGATTTCACGCAAAACTCCCCAAATGACTCCTCCCACCATACTATGGTGTTACCCATGTTTTGAGCTCGATTCGAAATCAATAGGAGTAAGAAATTGGACAATTCAAGTTCAAAGGCAGTTCGTTCCGAATTGGAGTGGTGGGGGTAATTCATAGTTCTAGCTATTGGATTTCCCTCAAAACACACCAAATGACTCCTCCCACCAAATTATGATGTTTCCCAAGTTTTGGGCTCGATCCGAAATCAATAGGTGTAAGAAATTGGACAATTCAAGTTCAACGGCAGTTCCTTCCTAATTGGAGTGGTTGGTGTATTCCATACTTGTAGCGATTGGATTTCACTCAAAACACCCCAAATGACTCCTCCAACCATATTATGGTGTTGCCCAAGTTTTGGGCTCGATCCGAAATCAATAGGTGTAAGAAATTGGACAATTCAAGTTCAACGGCAGTTCGTTCCTAATTGGAGTGGTTGGTGTATTCCATACTTCTAGCGGTTGGATTTCACTCAAAACACTCCAAATGAATCCTCCCACCATATTATGATGTTGCGCAAGTTTTGGGCTCGATCCAAAATCAATGGGTCTAAGAAATTGGACAATTCAAGTTCAAAGGCAGTTCGTTCCAAATTGGAGTGGTTGGGGTAATTCATAGTTCTATCGATTGGATTTCACTCAAAACACACCAAATGACTCCTCCCACCATATTATGATGTTGCCCAAGTTTTGGGCATGATCCGAAATCAATATGTGTAAGAAATTGGACAATTCAAGTTCAACGGCAGTTCATTCCTAATAGGCGTGGTTGGTGTATTCCATACTTCTAGCGATTGGATTTCACTCAAAACTCCCCAAATGACACCTCCCACCATACTATGGTGTAAGAAATTGGACAATTCAAGTTCAACGGCAGTTCGTTCCTAATTCGAGTGGTTGGTGTATTCCATACTTCTAGCGGTTGGATTTCACTCAAAACACTCCAAATGACTCCTCCCACGATATTATGACGTTGCCCAAGTTTTGGGCTCGATCCGAAATCAACAGGTGTAAGAAATTGGACAATTCAAGTTCAACGGTAGTTCGTTCCAAATTGGAGTCGTTGGGATAATTCATTGTTCTAGCGATTGGCTGTCACTTAAAACCCACCAAATGACTCCTCCCACCATATTATGATGTTGCCCAAGTTTTGGGCTCGATCCGAAATCAGTAGGTGTAAGAAATTGGACAATTCAAGTTCAACGGCAGTTCGTTCCTAATTGGAGTGGTTGGTGTATTCCATACTTCTAGCGATTGGATTTCACTCAAAACACTCCAAATGACTCCTCCCACCATATTATGACGTTGCCCAAGTTTTGGGCTCGATCCGAAATCAATAGGTGTAAGAAATTGGACAATTCAAGTTCATAGGCAGTTCGTTCCAAATTGAAGTGGTTGGTGTAATTCATAGTTCTAGCGATTGGATTTCACTCAAACCGCACCAAATGACTCCTCCTACCGTATTATGTTGTTACCCAAGTTTGGGGCTCGATCCGAAATCAATAGGTGTAAGAAATTGGACAACTCAAGTTCAACGGCAGTTCATTCCTAATTGGACTGGTTGGTGTATTCCACACTTCTAGTTATTGGATTTCACTCAAAACTCACCAATTGACTCCTCCAACCATATTATGATGTTGCCCAAGTTTTGGGCTCGATCCGAAATCAATAGGTGTAAGAAATTGGACAATTCAAGTTCAAAGGCAGTTAGTTCAAAATTGGAGTGGTTGGTGTAATTCATAGTTCTAGCGATTGGATTTCACTCAAACTGCACCAAATGACTCCTCCCACCATATTAGGATGTTGCCTAAGTTTTGGGCTTGATCCAAAATCGATAGGGGTAAGAAATTTGACAATTCAAGTTCAAAGGCAGTTCGTTCCAAATTGGAGTGGTTGGTGTAATTCATAGTTCTAGCGATTGGATTTCACTCCAAACACCCCAAATGACTCCTCCCACCGTATTATGATGTTGCCCAAGTTTTGGGCTCGATGTGAAATCAATAGGTGTAAGAAATTGGACAATTCAAGTTCAACGGCAATTCGTTCCTGTTTACACTAAAACTGAACAGGTAGAGATGAGTGCAACGTACAAGAGATGTGGACGATCTAATAGATCGATTGAGTGATAGATGGAGATTCTTCATTTCCTCGGATACTGATCCTGAATAGAAGATAAGCGAAGCTCGTGAGGTCTATGGAACCGGTGTGGAACCAGCCTAAGACCCTCCGATGCCAAAGTAAGTTTGTTTCTAAGAGCTCTTGCTGTTGACCATATAAAAGTATAAACGTCAAGCTGAAAAGTCTTACCCCTGTACTGTGGTGAAGGGGCCTATTTATAAGGGGCATTTTGTGTGCTCTTAGTACTCACTTTCGATGTGGGACTCGTGGGAGGGCCCTATGAGGTTGACACGAGTCCTTAGATATTTCGGGCGGGTGCTTCGAGGTTGATTCTGTAGAATCGGCAGGGCGTGCCGATTCCAGGCAATGTTGAGACTAGTGAATATTTGTGGCTTTGAGACGATGCAATCGGTAGCCGATGCCGATTGTTCGAGGCCTTGGGTAATTGGGGAGTTCCTCCGATCCACGTGTCGTTGGATGAGTGGGGGGTCAGATACGGTACAAACAGTAGTCCCCCAAGTTACCGATTGAGAAGCGACTTCTCGGTTGGGGACTTGAATATGTCCTCGGCATTCTGACCCGAACTCAATGGTCTTGTTGTTGCCGATGGTGGCATGTAGTACCCCAAGTACCCGAGCAAGTGAGCTTGGATAAGAGACGGCATGATGTACCGATTGCATCAAGGGGTGAGTGAAAACTCATCAATGTGCGCCTGCCGTTCGGCACGAGAGGTGAGTGAAAACTCATCAATGTGCGCCTGCCGTTCGCTAGTGGAGTTGTGCTCGAAGGTGGCGAGATCTGCCACGTTCGGGAAGTTGAAGCGTCTCTGAGGATTTGAAACGTTTCAACTGACAACGTATGGGCTTCTCCATGCATGCGTGACACGTGTCGGCATGGCTGTGAAGAGTCGCGTCGTTTCGTATCCCGATGCGTCGCTTCGCTTCCCGATGCTAGATCGGCTTTATAAATATGAGGAGTGGACGAGAGTTCGAATACTTGGAATTTTTGAGAGCGAAGAGAGCTTGTGATAGGCGATTTCCGGCGAGCGTGAACTAGGCGGAGGCGATTTCCGGCGACTTTGAACCACCGTGCAAACAAGGTATGTTGCCGTGTTGTTGCATTTTTTCGAATCAAAGTGCAAACAAGGTATGTTGTTTGTTTGAACAATGTATGAACAAGCATGAACAAGCATGAACAAGCATAAACATAAGTGTTTAGGAGGTAGAATAGGATTTTGATTCTAGCATAGCACTTAGTTTCCCTTCGTTTGTGTTTGTAGTTGTCATATACCGAATCCGAGGGTAGGCGTAGTCCGAGGGCCTTTGAGGACAAATCGTCCTTGGGGAGTTCGTCCGAGGGGAGTGAGAGTACCGATTCTGGGAGCTCTTCAAGCTGTGAGATAGTGCAGGGGGCAAGAGTGTGTGCCGAGGCTGGGGGCACTTCGACGAGAGTGCCTGAAGATGGTGAGCCTTCGACTTCGGGTCATGAGGCCGATGGGGGTGGCGTGTCCATTGCCGCCCCAGGGGAAGGGGTGTTGAGGGTTGTCAGGGGGAGGCAACAGATTCCGATGGCGAAGCCCACGGAACCTTTGTTCGGAGTAGATGAGTTAGAGCCGAACACACTGACTGAGGCTGAGCTGGTGAAGATTCGGGCGGAGTTCAATATTCCGGAATCGGTAGGGATACGAATTCCAGGGTCCTTAGAGTCGCTCAGTGATAATGACAAGGGCGTAGTCTTTTTCACCGATGTGTTTAAGCATGGGCTTCGGCTACCGATGAGACATTCGGTGCAGAAGATTTTGGCTGCGATTGGGTATGCACCAGGGCAGTATAATCCAAACTTTTGGATTACGTTGCTCGGGACGATCACAGCGTTCAGCTTGGCTGGCGAGGGGGAGCCGAGCTACGAACAGTTTGCCCAACTGTATAGTGTGACGAGGGCGAAGAGTGCTGATAATGGGGGGTGGGTTTAGTCCAACTGTCTATCGGCAGGGCAGCGTGGACACTTTGTGGTTGGGGTGCTGAGCTCTCAAAATACCTGGCGCAAGCGTCGGGTGATTGTCTCCGGTGATTGGGAATCGGCACCAGGAGTGATCGTCGAGAGGCGGATCCCTACGACCTTCCAGACAGTCGGTAGGATAGGACCTGCCATTCGGCAGGGGTGTTTGTGGGGTTATTATTATTATTATTATTATTATTATTTTTTATTTTTTATTTTTGACCTTTCGCTTTTGTGTTTCAGTGTCTTTGAAACGGCCTTCGGCACCGATCAGAGAGGTTGAAGCAATCGAGAGGGTGAGGACGAAGATTGCCGAAGAAGATCGGTTCTTTAAGGAGCTTCTCTACTTCAAGAATTTGTTCAAGGCTGGTCTGATCGGTAAGGCCGAACACGACCGAAGAGTGAAGGAGGAAGAGGAAGAAGAAAGAAGGCAGAGTAAGAGATGCCGTTCGGCAGTTTGTTGAAATTTTGTTTTTTAACTGCCGTTGCTTGTCTGACTTGTGATTTGTGTGCAGTGGCAGGTGGAAGGCCAATGAGCGAGGCGACTAGGCGCCGTTTGGAGGGGCAAGGGGCGTCGAAGCAGAAGAAGGTTCAGTCCCCCAGGCCAAAGAAGAAGAAGACGGCAGGAGGTGCTGGAGGGTCTTCGGCGGATGAGCAGACGTAGCTTGCCCTCGGAAGGCGGTGCCGTTCATCAATTGCATGATCGATGGCGCTCAGATGGAGCTGTCGGAGATCGAGCAGTTGTCGACGAAGACACTGCGTGAGCAGACCGGACCCGCCTTCCGGCTTCAGGCTGCAGTAAGTGTTTAAGAGTTGTTGTTGTCCAAGTATGTTTTGGTTGCCAAAGCTTCGGCTTCGGTCCACTTTGTAAAGTAGTCGACAGCGACGATGGCAAACTTGAGCTGTCCCTTCCCTTGGGGCATGGGGCCGATGAGGTCTAAACCCCACTGAGCGAAGGGCCATGGGCTGACAATCGGAGTGAGTGGTTCGGCAGGTAGTTTTGGAACTGAGCCGAAACGCTGGCATTGGTCGCACTTTTGGACGAGTGTGGTGGCATCAGCATGGAGAGTCGGCCAATAATACCCTTGCCGAATCATCTTGAAGGCCAGAGATCGGGCCCCAGAATGGTCCCCGCAGGCTCCTTCATGGATTTCTCGTAAGATGTAGTTTCCCTGCTGCGGGGTTATACACCGAAGCAATGGCAAGGAATGGCCACGCCGATAGAGAACGGCGGAGAGTTTTGGCCTCAGTTTTGTCGTCTGGTAGCGTTCCGCTTGAGAGGTAAGCATATATCGAATCTATCCAGCTTGGGTCCTGCCGAACGGCATGTACCTCGCCTTCGGTAGTGCTGCGCCGAGTGAGGATTTCGATCGGTACGTGGCGACCGACGTTGTCGTCAATTGCTGATGCCAGGCGTGATAGGGCATCGGCATGGCTGTTCTCAGATCTGGGGATCTGTTGAACCTGTTACGTGTCAAAGTGGTGTAGCAATCGGCGGGCATGCGTCAAGTAGGCAGCCATCGAAGTATCTTTGGCTTCGAATTCAGTCAATACCTGATTAACGACAAGTTGTGAGTCGCTGCATATCTTCAGCTGTCGAGCGCCCATTCCCTTGGCGAGCCGAAGGCCTTCCAAGAGAGCTTCATATTCGGCTTCGTTGTTGGAAGCTTGGAATTGGAATCGGATGGCATACTCAATGGTCGTTTGATCAGGGGCTTTGAGAACCAAGCCGGCCCCGCTGCCTTGTCGGTTGGATGAGCCGTCTACGTAGAGAGTCCACAGAGGGATTGATGAAATGAATGTTCCCTCGGTTGGACGGGCGACTGGTGCCGCCGATTCCGAAATGGCATTGGCCGGATTGGATCCTTCAGATGTAGTCATTTCAGAGATGAAATCAGCCACAGCTTGTCCCTTCTCGGCAGGCCGAGGGTGATAGTGGATGTCGAATTCGCTGAGCTTAATTGCCCACTTCACTAGCCGACCTGATGTCTCCGGTCTTTGTAGTATCTGGCGTAGAGGCTGATTGGTGAGAACGGTAATGCTATGAGCCTAGAAGTACGGCCGAAGCTTGCGTGCTGAGAGAACAAGAGCATAGGCAAGTTTTTCCAGCTCAGGGTACCGAATCTCGGCATCCTACAGGGCGTGGCTGGTATAGAAAATTGGAAGCTCTATGCCGTTCGGCTTGCGAATGAGCACGGAGCTTAATGCCGTTGCCGATACTGATAGGTAGAGAATTAACTCTTCGCCAGGAAGAGGGGTGGATAACAGGGGCGCCCTGCTCATATAGGCCTTGAGGTCTTGGAAAGCGCGATCGCATTCGGCGGTCCAGACAATCTGCCGTTTGCTTCCTTTGAGGGCTTTAAAGAAAGGGGCACACCGATCGGTAGCCTTGGATATAAGTCGAGCCAAAGCGGCGACACGCCCCGTGAGGCTCTGGATATCCTTCTGAGTCTTCAGAATCTGCATGTCGAGCAAGGCCTTGATTTTTTCAGGATTGGCTTCGATGCCTCGTTGGATGATCATGAAGCCAAGGAATTTGCCCGAGGAGACGCCGAAGGCACATTTACTTGGGTTGAGCCGCATGCTGTACTTCTTTAGGACGCTGAACATGAGGGAGAGGTTGTGGAGGTGAGAATCGGCTGTTTTGCTTTTGACCAGCATATCATCCACATAAACCTCCATCGAGGTGCCGATGAGTTCAGAGAATATTTTGTTGACCAAGCGCTGGTAGGTTGCCCCAGCGTTCTTCAAGCCGAATGGCATGACGTTGTAGTAGTAAAGTCCTTTGTCGGTGGTGAATGCTGTATGTTCGCGATCGGCAGGGCTCATGAATATCTGGTTGTAACCTGAGTATGCGTCCATAAAGCTAAGAAGTTCATGGACTGCTGTTGCATCTATCATCTGATCGATCCTTGGTAAAGGGAAACTATCTTTGGGGCAAGCCTTGTTTAAATCGGTATAGTCCTGACACATTCGCCAGGCACCGCTCGACTTCCTGACCAGCACCGAATTGGCCAGCCAAATTGGGTAAGTGACTTCCTGGATGAAGCCGATTGTTCGCAGTTTCTCCACCTCGATTCTCATTGCTTCATACCGTTCGGCATCATAGGCCCGCCGTTTTTGCCTGATGGGTTTGAAAGTGGGGCAGATGCTGAGCTTGTGGCTGATGACGCTCGGGACAATGCCAGGCATGTCATCGTACGACCAAGCGAAGACCTCTGTATTGGCGAGCAAGAAAGCAATGAAATCGGCACGCAGTGCCGGACTCAAGGTGGTACCGATTCAAACCTGTCGGTCGGGCTCTGCCTCGGAGAGGACGACCGAATCCAAATCTTCAATGGGTTGTGCTTGTGGGGTGACAGCTTCATCCCTGGGATCATCCGGTTTGTCCGCCCCTCTGCCGTTCGGCACAGTAACGTTAGCAGCTACCGAGTATGCCTCGCGAGACATGGCTCGTGCCGAATCTTTGGTTGCTGAAACGTAACATGTCCGTGCACTCAACTGATCCCCTCGCACTTGACCTACGCCAGCGTGGGTGGGGAACTTGAGGAGGAGCATGTGTGGTGACAGCATGGCTTTCATTCTGGTGAGCGCTGTCCTGCCGATGATGGCATTATACGCTGTTGGGCAGTCGACCACCAAAAAGTGAGTATAGATGATCGTTCGTCTGGGAATGGTGCCAACCGCAAACGAAAGCAAGACACTGCCGATTGGTTCGATCACATCACCAGAGAAGCTTAGGAGAGGTGTCTGCTAAATCTCACGGCCTGGAGTTCCGGGCCGAGGGGATATGCGTTAACACGCGGTTTCCTGCTTTTGGGTGCGATGCGGTTTGTGCGCGGGTGTGCCAGCACGGTCTACCGTGCGTCGATGAATTGATGAGTGTTGGATGGTTGAGTGGTGCGCCTGTTTGAACTTGTCTTCTTAATCAAACGATTGTAGCCGAGAGAGGAAATGGTCTCGGCTGTTAGGTTCACGGCCTGAACCACAAGGCCGTTGAGTGATAGTGTAGTTGGTGGGTTTTGGGCGGTGCTCCGGCGCGCTGCTCAGGGAGCGACGGTCGTATGATATATGGGGTGAGTGAGTGAACAACAAAGATGGTGCTCCGGTGCCTTGAAAATCAAGACTCGTATGATATATTGATGAATGGGTTTTCCTTACAATCTATCACTACTCCTAGGAAAGCAAGTAAAGATATTGAAAGTGCATTACAGGAAAAAATAAGTTGCTCCGTGGGAGGCTTTGTTTTGGTGTTGAACCCTTTGAATGTAGCTCGAGTCTTGTATTTATAAGAAGAGTCCCTGGTGGAGTAATCGAGGCCAAAAATCTGCATGGTGGAGCTGGATTGGAGCAAGTGGGCAGTCCAATCGACATTTGGGATCGTGAAGTATGGTGGTGTGACCCCAGAAATCCCGGTGAATCTCGGCCGCCGCTCTTGATCGGGTTCTGACCTTCTGGCCGTGGAGACGCATTTATGGCCTGGATAGCTAGTGAACCAATATCTCAGGCTGTCAGAATTCTTGTGAGAATGTCCACGTCTAATCGCTCTGATCCCTATCACCAAATTCTGACTTCAGTCACTTCCCACCTTCCCTCATGCATTAAATGCGTCCTTGTAGCCAGTGGGTTTGCTGCATTAAACAGGCACTGCTTCATTAAATGAAGCCTGGGTCCCTGCTATCACGTGATGATCAGACTTTAATGTTTCTGGCCGCGATTTTGTTTGGCCTCGGCCTCGGCCTGCGCTTGAGGCCGAGATGATCATGCCTTGGCATTTCTTCTTTTGTCTTTTAGGAAGGCGAAGTACCCTGGCGAAACGCTGCGTTTCAGCCTTTACGAACAAGTGCCAAGGCCGAGAGAAAGGGCTCCTTCGGCCAACTTATGGCCGTGATTTATTAGGCACAAACATTGCCCCCACATCCCTGGATTCTTCGGCCACGGCATGGGTAGGGGCCGAATGGATTCCAAGGGATGGACCCTTTGCATTCCTTTCTGAAGTGATTGACAACTGGAGCATTAAATGCGCAGGCCAGTCGGCGCATTTCATGCCTCAAGCACGTCGTGTAGGCCATCATTGCCCAGGGCGTCGCTTCGCTTTGTCAGAGGAAGCGATGGCCTCTGGGCTTTTGACACGTCGTTGCGCCTGTTGAGCGTGCTGACAGAGCGTTACGTCTCTCGAGAGAGACACACCCTTTCGTTTCGAATTCTAGCGCCAATATAAAAACCCAGACTTTCTTGCTTTCTCCTTACGCTTTTAGAATCCTCAGACGCCCAAGCTTTGTCAAAAAACCCATTTCTCCAACCTTCAAAAACCCAACCAAACTCTCGCACCTCCAAGGTTACCAGAGAGTCCCTCGTGAGTTTGCGATTTTCCAGACTCTACAGACTTTATTCCTTTCCTCCAAGCTTTTCCTCCTTAAACACTCACCTTAAACCTGCTCTAATGGCCTCCAGTACCCCCACATCTGTTGAAGTTCGGTCCCAAACCTTCCAACCTGAATTCGAGGCTATTTGCCGAGATATTCAGGGCTCGATCCTGCCTGACATCATTGCGCCCTGGGCTGATGACGACTGCGCCCCCACTGATTCCTGCGTGCTCGGCCCTTCCATTAATGGCGGAATGCCAGAGAGGCTTATGGCCCATTTGAAGAACAACCTGGTCGGCCACATCTACCGCACGCTTCATGACATCGTTACCGATGGGATGAAGCCGAAGCACGGTGGTCCACTGTGGGCCTTCCAGTTCTGGCTGCAGGCCTACTTCCCAGAGCTGAGGGGTGTGGCCGCTTCCCAAGACAACGAGCCGCTGGCCAACGCATTTGCTCGAGCCCCCAAGAAGCATAACGTCACGGCCTTCTGCTACAAATTCTTCTACGGCTTGGCCGAGAGAACTGGTACGCAGTTCCGAGTCTGCATTGCTCGGCCATTCCCCCTATTCCTGACCCACGACCTCTCCGTCGTTCCTGATGTTGATCTGGGGCTCCTTCCTAGTTTCGCGCGACCTCCATTGCGGCCTGTCCAAAGCCGGGGCCGAGGTGTATCTGCCGAACCTCGTGGCACGGCAGTTCGGCCTAATCCAGACGGCCCCGCTCCTCCCTCTGTCAACCAATCGGTTATCGTCTTGGAGGGCTGACGTCTCCCAGCAGCACGGGGTGGCTGAGATCACCTTCCAGCTTCAAAAGGGAATGACCTTCCTGACTCTGACGCCTTGGTCGCGCCGCAACGCGTACGACGAGGATGGAAGGGTCTGGTATGAGGAGTGTATCTCGGCCAGATTTATTCGGCCTGTTGAAGAGGCCGTGAGGGCGGCCCTGACGAATGCAGATTGGGACCCTCTCACCCCCAAAGGCAGCAAGGTGAAGAAGGTATCAGCCGGGCCGCCCCGGCCAAGTGCTCCGGCCATGGTCGCCTCCAGGGTGCCGGCCCCTCCCCTGGCTAGGTCAGCGGCCGTGGCCTCCACCGCGGCCCCATCATCGACCGCGGCCTCAGCTCCCAGGGCGACGCCTGTGGTGGGGGGATGAAAAACGCTGGCGCATAGGACCGTGCCAGCCTCACCAACGCCTCGTCCATCCACTGCTGCGGGTAAGCCTCGCCTAACTTTTCTTTTTTATCGCCTATCCCTCACCGGTCTTTTCAAACCTGCTCTGTCTCCGGTCAACATACTCCTCTCTTTTCTTTGTATGCGCAGCCTCGGGTCGCAAGAGGAGTCGAGAGGTATCAGGTGCCGAGGCCGCACCGGCCCAGAGTGCCGCGGTCGAAATGGCGGCCCCGCAACGACCGAGGAAGAGGACCCTTTTTACCTCCTCGGAGGGCAGAGGTGAAGAGGAGGCTCCTCCCGCGACTATGAGTGAGGCCCCCCCCGCGATCGTAAGTATTACTCCCTGGCATCCCCTTTTCCTCTTTTGTTCATTATGGTAATCTGGCTCTTTCCTCAGGACGTGGTAATAGTCGAGGAGGAGGCTACGGTCGAGGACGCGGCCGCTGCCCACATGGTGGTTGAGGAGGCGGGGGCCGCAGAAACGACGGTTGAGGGGGCAGCCGCCGTCGAAGAAGTGGCTGAGGCGATGGATGCTGAGATCGCGCCTGCAGAGGTGACGGCCGAAGAGATTGCCGAGGAAACCGCCGAAGAGGCCGCTGAGGGAGCTGCCGACGAGGGCGAAGAGGAGGCCATTGCAGAGGCCGCTGAGGAGGCAACTGACGAGGCCGCCGAAGAACCTGCTGTGGACGCGACAAGTGGGCTTTTGACGTCCACCCCTCGTCGCCCAAGCGGCATCTCCATTCGCTCGGTAAAAATTTGCCTTCAATATACTTAGCTTTCATTGTTCTTTTTTGATCTGTTTTACACTTCTGACCGAATATTTGTCTCTAGCCTTCCCAATCGTCGCCGCCGCTGGCCATGGTTGCCGCGACCATATCTCCCATGCCGTCGTTCCATGACTCAACGGTCGTGGCCGAGCCGGTGGTGACTGGAGCTACGGTCGTGAGTGTGCCGAGTCTCCTGCGGACTACTTCGGCAGTGATGACCGACCTTTCGCTCCCTGTGAGTATTCGACCCCTTTTTTTGTTTATCCACTTATGCCCCAATCAATTATCACTTACCCTTCCTCCCTCTTGCGTTTAGGAGGCCACCTCCTCTGATGATCTTGAGGAGCTATACGCCAGCCTCCATGAGGAAGGGGGAAGCTCGGCCTCGGCTCCGTTGGACGAGGATTCCAAGACCGTTATTGAACGGCTCCGGGAGTTTCTTCTCCTTGATGTTCGGCAGATGACCACCGCCGGGGCGATCACGGAGTTTAGGTCCTGCTTAGATACGGCCATGGCACTCGGTCTGCTCGACTCGGAGTGGTTGCTGTATTACATAGTTCTAGAGATCGGATTTCACTCAAAATTAACCAAATGACTCCTCCCACCATATTATGATGTTGCATAAGTTTTGGGATCGATCCGAAATCAATAGGTGCAAGAAATTGGACAATTCAAGTTCGAAGGCAGTACGTTCCTAATTAGAGTGGTTGGTGTTTTGGGTAGTTCTAGAGATCGGATTTCACTCAAACTTAACCAAATGACTCCTCCCACCATATTATGATGTTGCCCAAGTTTTGGGCTCGATCCAAAATCAATAGGTGTAAGAAATTGGACAATTCAAGTTCAAAGGCAGTACGTTCCTAATTGGAGTGGTTGGTGTTTTGGGTAGTCCTAGAGATCGGATTTCACTCAAACTTAACCAAATGACTCCTCCCACCATATTATGATGTTGCCCAAGTTTTGGGCTCGATCCGAAATCAGTAGTTGTAAGAAATTGGACAATTCAAGTTCAAAGGCAGTTCGTTCGTAATTGAATTGGTTGGTGTTTTGGGTAGTTGTAGAGATCGGATTTCACTCAAACTTAACCAAATGACTCCTCCCACCATATTATGATGTTGCCCAAGTTTTGGGCTCGATCCGAAATCAATAGGTGTAAGAAATTGGACAATTTATGTTCAAAGGCAGTTCCATCCTAATCGGAGTCGTTGGTGTATTCCACAGTTCTAGAGATCGGATTCCACTCAAAACAAACCAAATGACTCCTCCCACCAAATTATGATGTCGCATAAGTTTTGGCCTCGATCCGAAATCAATAGGGGTAAGAAATCGGACAATTCAAGTTCAAAGGCAGTTCGTTCCTAATTGGAGTGGTTGGTGTTTTGGGTAGTTCTACAGATCGGACTTCACTCAAACTTACCCAAATGACTCCTCCCACCATATTATGATGTTGCCCAAGTTTTGGGCTCGATCCGAAATCAATAGGTGTAAGAAATTGGACAATTGAAGTTCAAAGGCAGTTCGTTCCTAATTGGAGTGGTTGGTGTTTTGGGTAGTTCTAGAGATCGGACTTCACTCAAACTTAACCAAATGACTCCACCCACCATATTATGATGTTGCCCAAGTTTTGGGCTCGATCCGAAATCAATAGGTTTAAGAAATTGGACAATTTATGTTGAAAGGCAGTTCGTTCCTAATCGGAGTGGTTGGTGTATTCCATAGTTCTAGAGATCGGAATTCACCCAAAACTAACCAAATGACTCCTCCCACCATATTATGATGATGCTCAAGTTTTGGGCTCGATCCGAAATCAATAGGTGTAAGAAATTAGACAATTCAAGTTCAGAGGCAGTTCGTTCCTAATTGGAGTGGTTGGTGTTTTGGGTAGTCAAGAGATCGGATTTCACTCAAACTTAAACAAATGACTTCTCCCACCATATTATGATGTTGCCCAAGTTTTGGGCTCGATCCGAAATCAATAGATGTAAGAAATTGGACAATTTATGTTCAAAGGCAATTCGTTCCTAATCGGAGTGGTTGGTGTATTCCATAGTTCTAGAGATCGGATTTCACTCAAAACTCACCAAATGACTCCTCCCACCATATTATGATGTTGCCCAAGTTTTGGGCTCCATCCGAAATCAATAGTTGTAAGAAATTGGACAATTCAAGTTCAATGGTAGTTCGTTCGTAATTGAAGTGGTTGGTGTTTTGGGAAGTTCTAGTGATCGGATTTCACTCAAACTTAACCAAATGACTTCTCCCACCGTATTACGATGTTGCCCAAGTTTTGGGCTCGATCCGAAATCAATAGGTTTCTGAAATTGAACAACTTATGTTCAAAGGCTGTTCGTTCCTAATTGGAGTGGTTGGTGTTTTGGGTAGTTCTAGAGATCGGATTTCACTCAAACTTATCCAAATGACTCCTCCCACCATATCATGATGTTGCCCAAGTTTTGGGCCCGATCCGAAATCAGTAGGTGTAAGAAATTGGACAATTCAAGTTCAAAGGAAGTACGTTCCTAATTGGAGCGGTTGGTGTTTTGGGTAGTTCTAGAGATCGGATTTCACTCAAACTTAACGAAATGACTCCTCCCACCATACTATGATGTTGCATAAGTTTTGGGCTCAATCCGAAAGCGATAGGTGTAAGAAATTGGACAATTCAAGTTCAAAGGCAGTACGTTCCTAATTGGAGTGGTTGGTGTTTTGGGTAGTTCTAGAGATCGGATTTCACTCAAACTTAACCAAATGACTCCTCCCACCATATTATGATGTTGCCCAAGTTTTGGCCTCGATTTGAAATCGATAGTTGTAAGAAATTGGACAATTCAAGTTCAAAGGCAGTTCGTTCGTCATTGAATTGGTTGGTGTTTTGGGTAGTTCTAGAGATCGGATTTCACTCAAAACAAACCAAATGACTCCTCCCACCATATTATGATGTTGCCCAAGTTTTGGGCTCGATCCGAAATCAATAGGTGTAAGAAATTGGACAATTTATATTCAAAGGAAGTTCCTTCCTAATCGGAGTGGTTGGTTTATTCCATAGTTCTAGAGATCGGATTTCACTCAAAACTAACCAAATGACTCCTCCCACCATACTATGATGTTGCATAAGTTTTGGGCTCGATCCGAAATCAATAGGTGTAAGAAATTGGACAATTCAAGTTCAAAGGCAGTACGTTCCTCATTGGAGTGGTTGGTGTTTTAGGTTGTTCTAGAGATCGGATTTCATTCAAACTTAACCAAATGACTCCTCCCACCATATTATGATGTTGCCCAAGTTTGGGGCTCGATCCGACATCAATAGGTTTAAGAAATTGGGCAATTTAAGTTCAAATGCAGTTCGTTCCTAATCGGAGTGGATGGTGTATTCCATAGTTCTAGAGATCGGATTTTCAATCAAAACTAATCAAATGACTCCTCCCACCATATTTTGATGTTGCCCAAGTTTTGGGCTCGATCCGAAATCAATAGGTTTAAGAAATTGGACAATTTATGTTCAAAGGCAGTTCATTCCTAATCGGAGTGGTTGGTGTATTCCATAGTTCTAGAGATCGGATTTCACTCAAAACTAACCCAATGACTCCTCCCACCATATTATGATGTTGCAAAAGTTTTGGGCTCGATCCGAAATCAATAGGTGTAAGAAATTGGACAATTCAAGTTCAAAGGCACTACATTCCTAATTGGAGTGGTTGGTATTTTGGGTAGTTCTGGAGATCGGATTTCACTCAAACTTAACCAAATGACTCCTCCCACCATATTATGATGTTGCCCGAGTTTTGGGCTCGATCCGAATTCAATAGGTGTAAGAAATTGGACAATTCAAGTTCAAAGGCACTACATTCCTAATTGGAATGGTTGGGGTTTTGGGTAGTTCTAGAGATCGGATTTCACTCAAATTTAACCAAATGACTCCTCCCACCATATTATAATGTTGCCCAAGTTTTGGCCTCGATTCGAAATCAATAGTTGTAAGAAATTGTACAATTCAAGTTCACAGCCAGTTCCTTCCTAATCGGAGTGGTTGGTGTATTCCATAGTTCTAGAGATCAGATTTCACTCAAAACTAACCAAATGACTCCTCCCACCATACTATGATGTTGCATAAGTTTTGGGCTCGATCAGAATTCAATAGGTGTAAGAAATTGGACAATTCAAGTTCAAAGGCAGTACGTTCCTCATTGGAGTGGTTGGTGTTTTGGGGTGTTCTAGAGATTGGATTTCACTCAAACTTAACCAAAAGACTCCTCCCACCATATTTTTATGTTGCCCAAGTTTTGGGCTTGATCCAAAATCAATAGGTGTAAGAAATTGGACAATTCAAGTTCTAAGGCAGTTCGTTCCAAATTCGACTGGTTGGTGTTTTAGGTGGTTCTAGAGTTCGGATTTCACTCAAACTTAACCAAATGACTCCTCCTACCATATTATGATGTTGCCCAAGTTTTGGGCTCGATCCGAAATCAATAGCTATAAGAAATTGGACAATTTATCTTCAGAGGCAGTTCGTTCCTAATCGGAGTGGTTGGTGTATTCCATAGTTCTAGAGATCGGATTTCACTCAAAACTAACCAAATGCCTCCTCCCACCATATTATGATGTTGCCCAAGTTTGGGGCTCGATCCGAAATCAATAGGTGTAAGAAATTGTTCAATTCAAGTTCAAAGGCAGTTCGTTCCTATTTGGAGTGGTTGGTGTTTTGGGTAGTTCTAGAGATCGGATTTCACTCAAACTTAACCAATTGACTCCTCCCACCATATTATGATGTTGCCCAAGTTTCGGGCTCGATCCGAAATCAATAGGTGTAAGAAATTGGACAATTTATGTTCAAAGGCAGTTCGTTCCTAATTGGAGTGGTTGGTGTTTTGGGTAGTTCTAGAGATCGGATTTCACTCGAACTTAACCAATTGACACCTCCCACCATATTATGATGTTGCCCAAGTTTTGGGCTCGATCCGAAATCAATAGGTGTAAGAAATTGGACAATTCAAGTTCAAAGGCAGTTCGTTCCTAATTGGGGTGGTTGGTGTTTTGGGTAGTTTTAGAGATCGGATTTCGCTCAAACTCAACCAAATGACTCCTACCACCATATTATACTGTTGCCCAAGTTTTGGGCTCAATCCGAAATCGATAGGTGTAAGAAATTGGACAATTCAAGTTCAAAGACAGTTCGTTCTTAATTGGAGTGGTTGGTGTTTTGGGTAGTTCTAGAGATCGGATTTCACTCAAACTTAACCAAATGACTCCCCCACCATATTATTATGTTGCCCAAGTTTTTCGCTCGATCCGAAATCAATAGGTGTAAGAAATTGGACAATTCAATTTCAAAGGCAGTTCGTTCCTAATTGGAGTTGTTGGTGTTTTGGGTAGTTCTAGAGATCGGATTTCACTCAAACTTAACCAATTGACTCCTCCCACCATATTATGATGTTGCCCAAGTTTCGGGCTCGATCCGATATCAATAGGTGTAAGAAATTGGATAATTCAAGTTCAGAGGCAGTTCGTTCCTAATTGGACTGGTTGGTGTTTTGGGTAGTTCTAGATTTCGGAATTCACTCACACTCAACCAAATGACTCCTGCCACCATATTATGCTGTTGACCAAGTTTTGGGCTCGATCCATAATCAATAGGTGTAAGAAATTGGACAATTCAAGTTCTAAGGCAGTTCGTTCCTATTTGGAGTGGTTGGTGTTTTGGGTAGTTCTAGAGATCGGATTTCACTCAAACTTAACCAATTGACTACTCCCACCATATTATGATGTTGCCCAAGTTTCGGGCTCGATCCGAAATCAATAGGTGTACGAAATTGGACAATTTATCTTCTAAGGCAGTTCGTTCCTAATCGGAGTGGTTGGTGTATTCCATCGTTCTAGAGATCGGATTTCACTCAAAACTAACCAACTGACTCCTCCCACCATAATATGATGTTGTCCAAGTTTTGGGCTCGATCCGAAATCAATAGGTGTAAGAAATTGGACAATTCAAGTCCAAAGGCAGTTCGTTCCTAATTGGAGTGGTTGGTGTTTTGGGTAGTTCTAGAGATCGGATTTCACTCAACCTCAACCAAAAGACTCCTGCCACCATATTATGCTGTTGCCCAAGTTTTGGGCTCGATCCGAAATCAATAGGTGTAAGAAATTGGACAATTCATGTTCAAAGGCAGTTCGTTCATAATTGGAGTAGTTGGTGTTTTGGGTTGTTCTAGAGATCGGATTTCACTCAAACTCAACCAAAAGACTCCTGCCACGATATTATGCTGTTGCCCAAGTTTCGGGCTCGATCCGAAATCAATAGGTGTAAGAAATTGGACAATTCATGTTCAAAGGCAGTTCGTTCATAATTGGAGTGGTTGGTGTTTTGGGTCGTTCTAGAGATCGAATTTCACGTAAACTTAACCAAATGACTCCTCCCACCATATTTTGATGTTGCCCAGGTTTTGGGATCGATCCGAAATCAATAGGTGTAAGAAATTGGACAATTTATGTTCAAAGGCAGTTCGTTCCTAATCGGAGTGGTTAGTGTATTCCATAGTTCTAGAGATCGGTTTTCACTCAAAACTAACCAAATGACTCGTCCCACCATATTATGATGTTGCCCAAGTTTTGGGCTCGATCCGAAATGAATAGGTGTAAGAAATTGGACAATTCAAGTTCAAAGGCAGTTCGTTCCTAATTGGAGTGGTTGGTGTTTTGGGTAGTTCAAGAGATCGGATTTCACTCAAACTTAACCAAATGACTCCACCCACCATGTTATGATGTTGCCCAAGTTTCGGGCTCGATCCGAAATCAATAGGTGTAAGAAATTGGACAATTAATGTTCGAAGGCAGTTCATTCATAATTGGAGTGGTTGGTATTTTGGGTAGTTCTAGAGATCGGATTTCACTAAAACTTAGCCAATTGACTCCTCCCACCACATTATGATGTTGCCCAAGTTTTGGTCTCGATCCGAAATCAATAGGTGCAAGAAATTCGACAATTCAAGTTCAAAGGCAGTTCGTTCCTAATTGGAGTGGTTGGTGTTTTGGGTAGTTCTAGAGATAGGATTTCACTCAAACTTAACCAATTGACTCCTCCCACCATATTATGATGTTGCCCGAGTTTTGGGCTCGATCCGAAATCAATAGGTGTAAGAAATTGGACAATTCAAGTTCAAAGGCAGTTCGTTCCTAATTGGAGTGGTTGGTGTTTTGGGTAGTTCAAGAGATCGGATTTCACTCAAACTTAACCAAATGACTCCTCCCACCAAGTTATGATGTTGCCCAAGTTTTGGGCTCAATCCGAAATCAATAGCTGTAAGAAATTGGACAATTTATCTTCTAAGGCAGTTCGTTCTAAATCGGAGTGGTTGGTGTATTCCATCGTTCTAGAGATCGGATTTCACTCAAAAAAAACCAACTGACTCCTCCCACCATATTATGATGTTGCCCAAGTTTTGGGCTTGATCTGAAATCAATAGTTGTAAGAAAATGGACAATTCATGTTCAAAGGCAGTTCGTTCCTAATTGGGGTGGTTGGTGTTTTGGGAAGTTCTAGAGATCGGATTTAACGCAAACTTAACCAAATGACTCCTACCACCATATTATGATGTTGCCCAAGTTTTGGGATCGATCCGAAATCAATAGGTGTAACAAATTGGACAATTTATGTTCAAAGGCAGTTCGTTCCTAATCGGAGTGGTTAGTGTATTCCATAGTTCTAGAGATCGGATTTCACTCAAAACTAACTAAATGACTCCTCCCACTATATTATAATGTTGCCCAAGTTTTGGGCTTGATCCGAAATCAATAGGTGTAAGAAATTGGACAATACAAGTTCAAAGGCAGTTCGTTCCTAATTGGAGTGGTTGGTGTTTTGGGTAGTTCTAGAGATCGGATATCACTCAAACTCAACCAAAAGACTCCTGCCACCATATTATACTGGTGCACAAGTTTTGGGCTCGATCTGAAATCAATAGGTGTAAGAAATTGGACAATTCATGTTCGAAGGCAGTTCATTCACAATTGGAGTGGTTGGTATTTTGGGTAGTTCTAGAGATCGGATTTCACTCAAACTTAGCCAATTGACTCCTCCCACCATATTATGATGTTGCCCAAGTTTTGAGCTCGATCCGAAATGAATAGGTGTAAGAAATTAAACAATTCAAGTTCAAAGGCATTTCGTTCCTAATTGGAGTGGTTGGTGGTTTGGGTAGTTCTAGAGATCGGATTTCACTCAAACTTAACCAAATGACTCCTCCCACCTTAGTATGATGTTGCCCAAGTTTTGGGCTCGATCCGAAATCAATAGGTGTAAGAAATTGGACAATTCTAATTCAAAGGCAGTTCGTTCCTAATTGGAGTGGTTGGTGTTTTGGATAGTTCTAGAGATTGGATTTCACTCAAACTTAACCAATTGACTCCTCCCACCATATTATGATGTTGCCCAAGTTTTGGGCTCGATCCGAAATCAATAGGTGTAAGAAATTGGACAATTCTAATTCAAAGGCAGTTCGTTCCTAATTGGAGTGGTTGGTGTTTTGGATAGTTCTAGAGATTGGATTTCACTCAAACTTAACCAAATGACACCTCCCACCATATTATGATGTTTCCCAAGTTTTGGGCTCGATCCGAAATTAATAGGTGTAAGAAATTGGACAATTTATGTTCAAAGGAAGTTCGTTCCTAATCGGAGTGGTTGGTGTATTCCATAGTTCTAAAGATCGGATTTCACTCAAAACTAACCAAATGACTCCTCCCACCATATTATGTTGTTGCCCAAGTTTTGGGCTCGATCCGAAATCAATAGGTGTAAGAAATTGGACAATTTATCTTCTAAGGCAGTTCGTTCCAAATCGGAGTGGTTGGTGTATTCCATCGTTCTAGAGATCGGATTTCCCTCAAAACAATCCAACTGACTCCTCCCACCATATTATGATGTTGCCCAAGTTTTGGGCTCGATCCGAAATCAATAGGTGTAAGAAATTGGACAATTCATGTTCAAAGGCAGTTCGTTCCTAATTGGAGTGGTTGGTGTTTTGGGTATTTCTAGAGATTGGATTTCACTCAAACTTAACCAAATGACTCCTCCCACCTTATTATGATGTTGCCCAAGTTTTGTGCTTGATCCGAAATCAATAGGTGTAAGAAATTGGACAATTCAAGTTCATAGGCAGTTCGTTCCTAATTGGAGTGGTTGGTGTTTTGGGTAGTTCTAGAGATCGAATTTCTCTCAAACTCAACCAAATGACTCCTCCCACCATACTATGATGTTGCCCAAGTTTTGGGCTCGATCCGAAATCAATAGGTGTAAGAAATTGGACAATTCAAGTACAAAGGAAGTTCGTTCCTAATTGGGGTGGTTGGTGTATTCGGTAATTCTCGAGATCGGATTTCACTCAAAATTAACCAAATGAATCCTCCCACCATATTGTGATGTTGCCCAAGTTTTGGGCTCGATCCGAAATCAATAGGTGTAAGAAATTGGACAATTAAAGTTCAAAGGTTGTACGTTCCTAATTGTAGTGGTTGGTGTTTTGGGTAGTTCTAGAGATCGGATTTCACTCAAACTTAACCAAACGGCTCCTACCACCATACTATGTTGTTGCCCAAGTTTTAGGCTCGATCCGAAATGAATAGGTGTAAGAAATTGGACAATTCAAGTTCAAAGGCATTTCGTTCCTAATTGGAGTGGTTGGTGTTTTGGGTAGTTCTAGAGATCGGATTTCACTCAAACTTAACCAAATGACTCCTCCCACCTTATTACGATGTTGCCCAAGTTTTGGGCTCGATCCAAAATCAATAGGTGTAAGAAATTGCACAATTCTAGTTCAAAGGCAGTTCGTTCCTAATTGGAGTGGTTGGTGTTTTGGATAGTTCTAGAGATCGGATTTCACTCAAACTTAACCAAATGACTCCTCCCACCTTATTATGATGTTGCCCAAGTTTTGTGCTTGATCCGAAATCAATAGGTGTAAGAAATTGGACAATTCAAGTTCATAGGCAGTTCGTTCCTAATTGGAGTGGTTGGTGTTTTGGGCAGTTCTAGAGATCGAATTTCTCTCAAACTCAACCAAATGACTCCTCCCACCATACTATGATGTTGCCCAAGTTTTGGGCTCGATCCGAAATCAATAGGTGTAAGAAATTGGACAATTCAAGTACAAAGGAAGTTCGTTCCTAATTGGGGTGGTTGGTGTATTCGGTAATTCTCGAGATCGGATTTCACTCAAAATTAACCAAATGAATCCTCCCACCATATTGTGATGTTGCCCAAGTTTTGGGCTCGATCCGAAATCAATAGGTGTAAGAAATTGGACAATTCAAGTTTAAAGGCAGTTCGTTCCAAATTGGAGTGGTTGGTGTTTTGGGTAGTTCTAGAGATCGAATTTCACTCAAACTTAAGCAAATGACTCCTCCCACGATATTATGTTGTTGCCCAAGTTTTGGGCTCGATCCGAAATCAATAAGATTAAGAAATTGGACGATTTATGTTCAAAGGCAGTTCCTTCCTAATCGGAGTGGTTGGTGTATTCCATAGTTCTAGAGATTGGATTTCACTCAAAACACACCAACTGACTCCTCGCACCATATTATGATGTTGCCCAAGTTTTGGGATCGATTCAAAAGCAATTGGTGTATGAAATTGGACAATTTATCTTCGAAGGCAGTTCGTTCCTAATCGGAGCGGTTGGTGTATTCCATAGTTCAAGAGATCGGATTTCACTCAAACTTAACCAAATGACTCCTCCCACCATGTTATGGTGTTGCCCAAGTTTTGGGCTCAATCCGAAATCAATAGCTGTAAGAAATTGGACAATTTATCTTCTAAGGAGGTTCGTTCCAAATCGGAGTGGTTGGTGTATTCCATCGTTCTAGAGATCGGATTTCACTCAAAAAAAACCAACTGACTCCTCCCACCATATTATGATGTTGCCCAAGTTTTGGGCTGGATCTGAAATCAATCGGTGTAAGAAAATGGACAATTCATGTTCAAAGGCAGTTCGTTCCTAATTGGGGTGGTTGGTGTTTTGGGAAGTTCTAGAGATCGGATTTAACGCAAACTTAACCAAATGACTCCTACCACCATATTATGATGTTGCCCAAGTTTTGGGATCGATCCGAAATCAATAGCTGTAAGAAATTGGACAATACAAGTTCAAAGGCAGTTCGTTCCTAGTTGGAGTGGTTAGTGTTTTTGGTAGTTCTAGAGATCGGATTTCTCTCAAACTCAACCAAAAGACTCCTGCCACCATATTATGCTGTTGTCCAAGTTTTGGGCTCGATCCGAAATCAATAGGTGTAAGAAATTGGACAATTCATGTTCAGAGGTAGTTCGTTCATAATTGGAGTGGTTGGTGTTTTGGGTAGTTCTAGAGATCGGATTTCACTCAAACTTAACCAATTGACTCCTCCCACCATATTATGATGTTGCCCAAGTTTTGGTCTCGATCCGAAATCAATAGGTATAAGAAATTCGACAATTCAAGTTCAAAGGCAGTTCGTTCCTAATTGGAGTGGTTGGTGTTTTGGGTAGTTCTAGAGATCGGATCTCACTCAAACTTAACCAATTGACTCCTCCCACCATATTATGATGTTGCCCAAGTTTTGGGATCTATCCGAAATCAATAGGTGTAAGAAATTGGACAATTCAATTTCAAAGCCAGTTCGTTCCTAATTGGAGTGGTTGGTGTTTTGGGTAGTTCTAGACATCGGATTTCACTCAAACTTAACGAAATGACTCCTCCCACTATGTTATGATGTTGCCCAAGTTTTGGGATCGATCCGAAATCAATAGGTGTAAGAAATTGGACAATTCAAGTTCAAAGGTTGTACGTTCCTAATTGTAGTGGTTGGTGTTTTGGGAAGTTCTAGAGATCGGATTTCACACAAATTTAACCAAATGACTCCTCCCACCTTATTATGATGTTGCCCAAGGTTTGGGCTCAATCCGAAATCAACAGGTGTAAGAAATTGGACAATTCAAGTTCAAAGGCAGTTCGTTCCTAATTAGAGTGGTTGGTGTTTTGGGTAGTTCTAGAGATCGGAATTCACTCAAACTTAACCAAATGACTCCTCCCACTATGTTATGATGTTGCCCAAGTTTTGGGCTCGATCCGAAATCAATAGGTGTAAGAAATTGGACAATTCAAGTTCAAAGGTTGTACGTTCCTAATTGTAGTGGTTGGTGTTTTGGGTAGTTCTAGAGATCGAATTTCACTCAAACTTAACCAAATGACACCTCCCACCATATTATGATGTTCCCCAAGTTTTGGGCTCGATCAGAAATTAATAGGTGTAAGAAATGGGACAATTTATGTTCAAAGGAAGTTCGTTCCTAATCACAGTGGTTGGTGTATTCCATAGTTCTAAAGATCGGATTTCACTCAAAACAAACCAACTGACTCCTCCCACCATATTATGATGTTGCCCAAGTTTTGGGCTCTATCGGAAATCAATAGGTGTAAGAAATTGGACAATTCAAGTTTAAAGGCAGTTCGTTCCAAATTGGAGTGGTTGGTGTTTTGGGTAGTTCTAGAGATCGAATTTCACTCAAACTTAAGCAAATGACTCCTCCCACCATATTATGTTGTTGCCCAAGTTTTGGGCTCGATCCGAAATCATTAAGATTAAGAAATTGGACGATTTATGTTCAAAGGCAGTTCGTTCCTAATCGGAGTGGTTGGTGTATTCCATAGTTCTAGAGATTGGATTTCACTCAAAACACACCAACTGACTCCTCGCACCATATTATGACGTTGCCCAAGTTTTGGGCTCGATTCAAAAGCAATTGGTGTATGAAATTGGACAATTTATATTCAAAGGCTGTTCGTTCCTAATCGGAGCGGTTGGTGTATTCCATAGTTCTAGAGATCGGATTTCACTCAAACTTAACCAATTGACTCCTCCCACCATATTATGATGTTGCCCAAGATTTGGTCTCGATCCGAAATCAATAGGTATAAGAAATTCGACAATTCAAGTTCAAAGGCCGTTCGTTCCTAATTGGAGTGGTTGGTGTTTTGGGTAGGTCTAGAGATCGGATTTCACTCAAACTTAACCAATTGACTCCTCCCACCATATTATGATGTTGCCCAAGTTTTGGGCTCGATCCGAAATCAATAGGCGTAAGAAATTGGACAATTCATGTTCAAAGGCAGTTCGTTCCTAATTGGAGTGGTTGTTGTTTTGGGTAGTTCTAGCTATCGGATTTCGCTCAAACCTAACCAAATGACTCTTCCCACCATATTATGATGTTGGCCAAGTGTTGGGCTCGATCCGAAATCAATCGGTGGAAGAAATTGGACAATTCAAGTTCAAAGGCAGTTCGTTCCTAGTTGGAGTGGTTGGTGTTTTGGGTAGTTCTAGAGATCGGATTTCACTCAAACTTAACCAAACGACACCTCCCACCATATTATGATGTTGCCCCAGTTTTGGGCTCCATCCGAAATCAATAGGTGTACCAAATTGGGCAATTTATGATCAAAGGCAGTTCATTCCTAATCGGAGTGGTTGGTGTATTCCGTAGTTCTAGAGATCGGATTTCACTCAAAACTAACCAAATGACTCCTCCCACCATATTATGATGTTGCCCAAGTTTTGGGCTTGATCCGAAATCAATAGGTGTAAGAAATTGGACAATTCAAGTTCAAAGGCAGTTCGTTCGTAATTGGAGTGGTTCGTGTTTTGGGTAGTTCTAGAGATTGGATTTCACTCAAACATAACCAAATGACTCCTCGCACCATATTATGATGTTGCCCAAGTTTTGGGCTCGATCCAAAATGAATAGGTGTATGAAATTTGACAATTTATCTTCTAGGGCAGTTCGTTCCTAATCGGAGCGGTTGGTGTATTCCATAGTTCTAGAGATCGGATTTCACTAAAAACTAACCAACTGACTCCTCCCACCATATTATGATGTTGCCCAAGTTTTGGGCTTGATCCGAAATCAATAGGTGTAAGAAATTGGACAATTCAATTTCAAAGCCAGTTCGTTCCTAATTGGAGTGGTTGGTGTTTTGGGTAGTTCTAGACATCGGATTTCACTCAAACTTAACGAAATGACTCCTCCCACTATGTTATGATGTTGCCCAAGTTTTGGGATCGATCCGAAATCAATAGGTGTAAGAAATTGGACAATTCAAGTTCAAAGGTTGTACGTTCCTAATTGTAGTGGTTGGTGTTTTGGGAAGTTCTAGAGATCGGATTTCACACAAATTTAACCAAATGACTCCTCCCACCTTATTATGATGTTGCCCAAGGTTTGGGCTCAATCCGAAATCAACAGGTGTAAGAAATTGGACAATTCAAGTTCAAAGGCAGTTCGTTCCTAATTAGAGTGGTTGGTGTTTTGGGTAGTTCTAGAGATCGGAATTCACTCAAACTTAACCAAATGACTCCTCCCACTATGTTATGATGTTGCCCAAGTTTTGGGCTCGATCCGAAATCAATAGGTGTAAGAAATTGGACAATTCAAGTTCAAAGGTTGTACGTTCCTAATTGTAGTGGTTGGTGTTTTGGGTAGTTCTAGAGATCGAATTTCACTCAAACTTAACCAAATGACACCTCCCACCATATTATGATGTTCCCCAAGTTTTGGGCTCGATCAGAAATTAATAGGTGTAAGAAATGGGACAATTTATGTTCAAAGGAAGTTCGTTCCTAATCACAGTGGTTGGTGTATTCCATAGTTCTAAAGATCGGATTTCACTCAAAACAAACCAACTGACTCCTCCCACCATATTATGATGTTGCCCAAGTTTTGGGCTCTATCGGAAATCAATAGGTGTAAGAAATTGGACAATTCAAGTTTAAAGGCAGTTCGTTCCAAATTGGAGTGGTTGGTGTTTTGGGTAGTTCTAGAGATCGAATTTCACTCAAACTTAAGCAAATGACTCCTCCCACCATATTATGTTGTTGCCCAAGTTTTGGGCTCGATCCGAAATCATTAAGATTAAGAAATTGGACGATTTATGTTCAAAGGCAGTTCGTTCCTAATCGGAGTGGTTGGTGTATTCCATAGTTCTAGAGATTGGATTTCACTCAAAACACACCAACTGACTCCTCGCACCATATTATGACGTTGCCCAAGTTTTGGGCTCGATTCAAAAGCAATTGGTGTATGAAATTGGACAATTTATATTCAAAGGCTGTTCGTTCCTAATCGGAGCGGTTGGTGTATTCCATAGTTCTAGAGATCGGATTTCACTCAAACTTAACCAATTGACTCCTCCCACCATATTATGATGTTGCCCAAGATTTGGTCTCGATCCGAAATCAATAGGTATAAGAAATTCGACAATTCAAGTTCAAAGGCCGTTCGTTCCTAATTGGAGTGGTTGGTGTTTTGGGTAGGTCTAGAGATCGGATTTCACTCAAACTTAACCAATTGACTCCTCCCACCATATTATGATGTTGCCCAAGTTTTGGGCTCGATCCGAAATCAATAGGCGTAAGAAATTGGACAATTCATGTTCAAAGGCAGTTCGTTCCTAATTGGAGTGGTTGTTGTTTTGGGTAGTTCTAGCTATCGGATTTCACTCAAACCTAACCAAATGACTCTTCCCACCATATTATGATGTTGGCCAAGTGTTGGGCTCGATCCGAAATCAATCGGTGGAAGAAATTGGACAATTCAAGTTCAAAGGCAGTTCGTTCCTAGTTGGAGTGGTTGGTGTTTTGGGTAGTTCTAGAGATCGGATTTCACTCAAACTTAACCAAACGACACCTCCCACCATATTATGATGTTGCCCCAGTTTTGGGCTCCATCCGAAATCAATAGGTGTACCAAATTGGGCAATTTATGATCAAAGGCAGTTCATTCCTAATCGGAGTGGTTGGTGTATTCCGTAGTTCTAGAGATCGGATTTCACTCAAAACTAACCAAATGACTCCTCCCACCATATTATGATGTTGCCCAAGTTTTGGGCTTGATCCGAAATCAATAGGTGTAAGAAATTGGACAATTCAAGTTCAAAGGCAGTTCGTTCGTAATTGGAGTGGTTCGTGTTTTGGGTAGTTCTAGAGATTGGATTTCACTCAAACATAACCAAATGACTCCTCGCACCATATTATGATGTTGCCCAAGTTTTGGGCTCGATCCAAAATGAATAGGTGTATGAAATTTGACAATTTATCTTCTAGGGCAGTTCGTTCCTAATCGGAGCGGTTGGTGTATTCCATAGTTCTAGAGATCGGATTTCACTAAAAACTAACCAACTGACTCCTCCCACCATATTATGATGTTGCCCAAGTTTTGGGCTCGATCCGAAATCAATAGGTGTAAGAAATTGGACAATTCATGTTCAAAGGCAGTTCGTTCCTAATTGGAGCGGTTGGTGTTTTGGGTAGTTCTAGAGATCGAATTTCACTCAAACTTAACCACATGACACCTCCCACCATATTATGATGTTGGCCCAGTTTTGGGCTCGATCCGAAATCAATTGGTGTAAGAAATGGGACAATTTATGTTCAACGGCAGTTCGGTCCTAATCGGAGTGGTTGGTGTATTCCATAGTTCTAGAGATCGGATTTCACTCAAAACTTACCAAATGACTCCTCCCACCATATTATATTGTTGGCCAAGTTTTGGGCTCGATCCGAAATCAATAGGTGTAAGAAAATGGACAATTCAAGTTCAAAGGCAGTTCGTTCCTGATTGGAGTGGTTGGTGTTTTCGGTAGTTCTGGAGGTCGGATTTCACTCAAACTTAACCAAATGACCCCTCCCACCATATTCTGATGTTGCCCAAGTTTTGGGCTCGATCCGAAATCAATAGGTGTAAGAAATTGGACAATTCAAGTTCAAAGGCAGTTCATTCCTAATTGGAGTGGTTGGTGTTTTGGGTAGTTCTAGAGATCGGATTTCACTCAAACTTAGCCAAATGACTCCTCCCACCACATTATGATGTTGCCCAAGTTTTGGGCTTGATCCGAAATCAATAGTTGTAAGAAATTGGACAATTTATGTTCAAAGGCAGTTCGTTCCTAATCGGAGTGGTTGGTGTATTCCATAGTTCTAGAGATTGGATTTCACTCAAAACTAACCAAATGACTCCTCCCACCATATTATGATGTTGCCCAAGTTTTGGGCTCGATCCGAAATCAATAGGTGTAAGAAATTGGACACTTCAAGTTCGAAGGCAGTTCGTTCCTAATTGGAGTGGTTGGTTTTTGGGTAGTTCTAGAGATCGGATTTCACTCAAACTTAACCAAATGACTCCTCCCACCATATTATGATGTTGCCCAGGTTTTGGGCTCGATCCGAAATCAAAAGGTGTAAGAAATTGGACAATTCAAGTTCAAAGGCAGTTCAGTCCTAATTGGAGTGGTTGGTGTTTTGGGTAGTTCTGGAGATCGGATTTCACTCAAACTTAACGAAATGACTGATCCCACCATATTGTGATGTTGCCCAAGTTTTGGGCTCGATCCGAAATCAAAGGGTGTAAGAAATTGGACACTTTATGTTCAAAGGAAGTTCGATCCTAATCGGTGTGGTTGGTGTATTCCCTAGTTCTAGAGATCGGATTTCACTCAAAACTAACCACATGACTCCTCCCACCATATTATGGTGTTGCCCAAGTTTTGGGCTCGATCCGAAATCAATAGGTGTAAGAAATTGGACAATTCAAGTTCAAAGGCAGTTCGTTCCTAATTGGAGTCGTTGGTGTTTTGGGTAGTTCTAGAGATCTGATTTCACTCAAACTTAACCAAATGCCTCCTCCCACCAAATTATCATGTTGCCCAAGTTTTGGGCTCCATCCGAAATCAATTGGTGTAAGAAATTGGACGATTCAAGTTCGAAGGCAGTTTGTTCCTAATTGGAGTGGTTGGTGTTTTGGGTAGTTCTAGAGATCGGATTTCAGTCAAACTTCACCAGATGACTCCTCCCACCGTATTATGTCGTTGCCCAAGTTTTGGGCTCGATCCGAAAACCATAGGTGTAAGAAATTGGACAATTCAAGTTCAAAGGCAGTTCGTTCCTAATTGGAGTGGTTGGTGTTTTGGGTAGTTCTAGAGATCGGATTTCAGTCAAACTTAACCAAATGACTCCTCCCACCATATTATGATGTTGCTCAAGTTTTCGGCTCGATCCAAAATAAATAGGTGTAAGAAATTGTACAATTCATGTTCAAAGGCAGTTCGGTCCTAATTGGAGAGGTTGGTGTTTTGGGTAGTTCTAGAGATCGGCTTTGACTCAAACTTAACCAAATGACTCCTCCCACGATATTATGATGTTGTCCAAGTTTTGGGATCGGTCGGAAATAAATAGGCGTAAGAAATTGGACAATTTATCTTCTAAGGCAGTTCGTTCCAAATCGGAGTGGTTGGTGTATTCCATAGTTCTAGAGATCGGATTTCACTCAAAACTAACCAAATGACTCCTCCCACCATATTATGATGTTGCCCAAGTTTTGGGCTCGATCCGAAATCAAAAGGTGTAAGAAATTGGACAATTCAAGTTCAAAGGAAGTTCAGTCCTAATTGGAGCGGTTGGTGTTTTGGGTAGTTCTGGAGATCGGATTTCACTAAAACTTAACGAAATGACTCATCCCACCATATTGTGATGTTGCCCAAGTTTTGGGCTCGATCCGAAATCAATGGGTGTATGAAATTGAACAATTTTTGTTCAAAGGAAGTTCATTCCTATTCGGAGTGGTTGGTGTCTTCCACAGTTCTAGAGATCGGATTTCACTGAAAACTAACCAAATGACTCCTCCCATAATATTATGATGTTGCCCAAGTTTTGGGCTCGATCCGAAATCAATAGGTGTCAGAAATTGGACAATTCAAGTTGAAAGGCAGTTCGTTCCTAATTCGAGTGGTTGGTGTTTTGGGTAGTTCTAGAGATCGGATTTCACACAAACTTAACCAAATGACTCCTCCCACCATATTATGATGTTGCCCAAGTTTTGGGGTCGATCCGAAATCAATAGGTGTAAGAAATTGGACAATTCAAGTTCAAAGGCAGTTCGTTCCTAATTGGAGTGGTTGGTGTTTTGGGTAGTTCTAGAGATCGGCTTTCACTCAAACTTAACCAAATGACTCCTCCCACGATGTTATGCTGTTGTCCAAGTTTTGGGATCGGTCGGAAATCAATAGGCGTAAGAAATTGGACAATTTATCTTCTAAGGCAGTTCGTTCCTAATCGGAGTGGTTGGTGTATTCCAAAGTTCTAGAGATCGGATTTCACTCAAAACTAACCAAATGACTCCTCCCACCATATTGTGATGTTGCCCAAGTTTTGGGCTCGATCCGAAATCAATAGGTGTAAGAAATTGGACAATTCAAGTTCAATGGCAGTTCGTTACTAATTGGAGTGGTTGGTGTTTTGGGTTGTTCTAGAGATCGGATTTCACTCAAACTTAACGAAATGACTCATCCCACCATATGTTGATGTTGCCCAAGTGTTGGGCTCGATCCGAAATCAATAGGTGTTAGAAATTGGACAATTCATGTTCAAAGGCTGTTCGTTCCTAATTGGGGTGGTTGGTGTATTGGGTAATTCTAGAGATCGGATTTCAGTCAAAACTAACCAAATGACTCCTCCCACCATATTATGATGTTGCCCAAGTTTTGGGCTCAATCCGAAATCAATAGGTGTAAGAAATTGAACAATTTATGTTCAAAGCCAGTTCATTCCAAATCGGAGTGGTTGTTGTATTCCATAGTTCTAGAGATCGGATTTCCGTCAAAACTAACCAAATGACTCATCCCACCATATTATGATGTTGCCCAAGTTTTGGGATCCATCCGAAATCAAAAGGTGTAAGAAATTGGACAATTCAAGTTCAAAGGCAGTTCCGTCCTAATTGGAGTGGTTGGTGTTTTGGGTAGTTCTGGAGATCGGATTTCACTCAAACGTAACCAAATGACTCCTCCCACCATATTGTGTTGTTGCCCAAGTTTTGGGCTCGATCCGAAATCAATAGTTGTAAGAAATTGGACAATTTATGTTCAAAGGCAGTTCGTTCCTAATCGGAGTGGTTGGTGTATTCCATAGTTCTAGAGATCGGATTTCACTCAAAACTAACCAAACGACTCCTCCCACCATATTATGATGTTGCCTAAGTTTTGGGCTCGATCCGAAATCAATAGGTGTAAGAAATTGGACAATTCGAGTTCAAAGGCAGTTCATTCCTAATTGGAGTGGTTGGTGTTTTGAATAGTTCTAGAGATCGGATTTCTCACAAACTTAACCAAATGACTCCTCCCACCATATTGTGATGTTGCCCAAGTTTTGGATAAGATCCGAAATCAATAGGTGTTAAAAATTGGACAATTCAAGTTCAAAGGCAGTTCGTTCCTAATTGGAGTGGTTGGTGTTTTGGGTAGTTCTAGAGATCGGATTTCACTCAAACTTAACCAAATGACTCGTCCCACCATATTATGATGTTGCCCAAGTTTTGGGCACGATCCGAAATCAATAGGTGTAAGAAATTGGACAGTTCAAGTTCAAAGGCAGTTCGTTCCTAATTGGAGTGGTTCGTGTTTTGGGTAGTTCCAGAGATCGGATTTCACTCAAACTTAACCAAAACGACTCCTCCCACCATATTATGTTGTTGCCCAAGTTTTTGGCTCGATCCGAACTCAATACGTGTAAGAAATTGGACCATTTATGTTCAAACGCAGTTCGTTCCTAATCGGAGTGGTTGGTGTATTCCATAGTTCTAGTGATCGGATTTCACTCAAAACTAACCAAATGACTCCTCCCACCATATTACGATGTTGCCTAAGTTTTGGGTTATATCCGAAATCAATAGGTGTAAGAAATTGGACAATTCAAGTTCAAAGGCAGTTCGTTTCTAATTGGAGTGATTGGTGTTTTGGGTAGTTCTAGAGATCGGATTTCACTCAAACTTAACCAAATGACTCCTCCTACCATATTATGATGTTCCCCAAGTTTTGGGATTGATCCGAAATAAATAGGTGTATGAAATTGGACAATTTATGTTCAAAGGCAGTTCGTTCCTAATCGGAGTGGTTGGGGTATTCCGTAGTTCTAGAGAACGGATTTCACTCAAACTTAACCAAATGACTCCTCCCACCATAATATGATGTTCCCCAAGTTTTGGGTTCCATCCGAAATCAATAGGTGTAAGAAACTCGAAAATTTATGTTCAAAGGCAGTTCGTTCCTAATTGGAGTGGTTGGTGTTTTGGGTAGTTCTAGAGATCGGATTTCACTCAAACTTAACGAAATGACTCCTCCCACCATATTATGATGTTGCCCAAGTTCTGGGCTCGATCCGAAATCAATAGCTGTAAGAAATTGGACAATTCAAGTTCAAAGGCAGTTCGTTTCTAATTGGAGTGGTTGGTGTTTTGGGTAGTTCTAGATATCGGATTTCACTCAAACTTAACAAAATGACTCCTCCCACCATATTATGATGTTGCCCAAGTTTTGGGCTCGATCTGAAATCAATAGCTGTAAGAAATTGGACAATTCAAGTTCAAAGGCAGTTCGTTCCAAATTGGAGTGGTTGGTGTTTTGGGTAGTTCTAGAGATTGAATTTCACTCAAACTTAAAAAAATGACTCCTCCCACCATATTATGATGTTCCCCAAGTTTTGGGTTCGATCCGAAGTTAATAGGAGTAAGAAATTGGACAATTCAAGTTCAAAGGCAGTTCGTTCCTAATTGGACTGGTTGGTGTTTTGGGTAGTTCTAGAGATCGGATTTCACTCAAACTTAACCAAATGAATCCTCCCACCATATTATTATGTTGCCCAAGTTTTGGGCTCGATCCGAAATCAATAGCTGTAAGAAATTGGACAATTCAAGTTCAAAGGCAGTTCCTTCCTAATTGGAGTGGTTGGTGTTTTGGGTAGTTCTAGAGATCGGATTTCACTCAAACTTAACCAAATGACTCCGCCCACCATATTATGATGTTCCCCAAGTTTTGGGCTCGATCCGATATCAATAGGTGTAAGAAATTGGAAAATTTATGTTCAAAGGCAGTTCGTTCCTAATCGGAGTGGTAGGTGTATTCCGTAGTTCTAGAGATCGGATTTCAGTCAAAACTAACCAAATGATTCCTCCCACCATATTATGATGTTGCCCAAGTTTTGGGCTGGATCCGAAAGCAATAGGCGTAAGAAATTGGACAATTCAAATTCAAAGGCAGTTCGTTCCTAATTGTAGTGGTTGGTGTTTTGGGTAGTTCTAGAGATCGGATTTCACTCAAACTTAACCAAATGACTCCTCCCACCATATTATGATGTTGCCCAAGTTTTGGGCTCGATCCGAAATCAATAGCTGTGAGAAATTGGACAATTCAAGTTCGAAGGCAGTTCCTTCCTAATTGGAGTGGTTGGTGTTTTGGGTAGTTCTAGAGATCGGATTTCACTCAAACTTAACCAAATGACTCCTCCCACCATATTATGATGTTGCCCAAGTTTTGGGCTCGATCCGAAATCAATAGCTGTAAAAAATTGGACAATTCAAGTTCAAAGGCAGTTCGTTCGTAATTGGAGTGGTTGATGTTTTGGGTAGTTCTAGACATCGGATTTCACTCAAACTTAACCAAATGACTCCTCCCACCATATTATGATGTTCCCCAAGTTTTGGGTTCGATCCGCAATCAATAGGTGTAAGAAATTGGAAAATTTATGTTCGAAGGGAGTTCGTTCCTAATTGGAGTGGTTGGTGTTTTGGGTAGTTCTAGAGATCGGATTTCATTCAAACTTAACCAAATGACTCCGCCCACCATATTATGATGTTCCCCAAGTTTTGGGCTCGATACGATATCAATAGGTGTAAGAAAGTGGAAAATTTATGTTCAAAGGCAGTTCGTTCCTAATCGGAGTGGTTGGTGTATTCCATAGTTCTTGAGATCGGATTTCAGTCAAAACTAACGAAATGATTCCTCCCACCATATTATGATGTTGCCCAAGTTTTGGGCTCGATCCGAAATCAATAGGTGTAAGAAATTTTACAATTTATGTTAAAAGTAGTTTGTTCCTAATCAATGTGGTTGGTGTATTCCATAGTTCTAGAGATCGGATTTCACTCAAACTTAACCAAATGACTCCGCCCACCATATTATGATGTTCCCCAAGTTTCGGGCTCGATCCGATATCAATAGGTGTAAGAAATTGGAAAATTTATGTTCAAAGGCAGTTCGTTCCTAATCGGAGTGGTTGGTGTATTCCATAGTTCTAGAGATCGGATTTCAGTCAAAACTAACCAAATGATTACTTCCACCGTATTATGATGTTCCCCAAGTTTTGGGCTCGATACGAAATCAATAGCTGTAAGAAATTGGACAATTCAAGTTCAAAGGCAGTTCGTTCCTAATTGGAGTGGTTGGTGTTTTGGGTAGTTCTAGAGATCGGATTTCACTCAAACTTAACCAAATGACTCCTCCCAACATATTATGGTGTTCCCCAAGTTTTGTACTCGATCCGAAATAAATACCTGTAAGAAATTGGACAATTTATGTTCAAAGGCTGTTCGTTCCTAATCGGAGTGGTTGGTGTATTCCATAGTTCTAGAGATCTGATTTCACTCAAAACAAACCAAATGACTCCTCCCCCCACATTGTGATGTTGCCCAAGTTTTGGGCTCGATCCGAAATCCATTGGGGTAAGATATTGGACAATTCAAGTTCACAGGCAGTTCGTTCCAAATTGGAGTGGTTGGTGTTTTGGGTAGTTCTAGGGATTGGATTTGACTCAAACTTAACCAAATGACTCCACCCACCATATTATTATGATGTTGCCCAAGTTTTGGGCTCGATCCAAAATCAATAGGTGTAAGAAATTGGACAATTTATGTTCACAGGCATTTCGTTCCTAATCGGAGTGGTTGGTGTATTCCATTGTTCTAGAGATCGGATTTCAGTCTAAACTAACCAAATGACTCCTCCCATCATATTATGATGTTGCCCAAGTTTTGGGCTCGATCCGAAATCAATAGGTGTAAGAAATTGGACAATTCAAGTTCAAAGGCAGTTCGTTCCTAATTGGAGTGGTTGGTGTTTTGGGTAATTCTAGAGATCGGATTTCACTCAAACTTAACCAAATGACTCCTCCCACCATATTATGATGTTGCCCAAGTTTTGGGCTCGATCCGAAATCAATAGGTGTAAGAAATTGGACAATTTATGTTCATAGGCAGTTCGTTCCTAATCGGAGTGGTTGGTGTATTCCATAGTTCTAGAGATCGGATTTCAGTCTAAACTAACCAAATGACTCTTCCCATCATATTATGATGTTGCCCAAGTTTTGGGCTCGATCAGAAATCAATAGGTGTAAGAAATTGGACAATTCAAGTTCAAAGGCAGTTCGTTCCTAATTGGAATGGTTGTTGTTTTGGGTTGTTTTAGAGATTGGATTTCACTCAAACTTAACCAAATGACTCCTCCCAACATATTATGATGTTGCCCAAGTTTTGGGCTCGATCCGAAATCAATAGCTATAAGAAATTGGACAATTCGAGTTCAAGGGCAGTTCATTCCTAATTGAAGTGGTTGGTGTTTTGGGTAGTTCTAGAGATCGGATTTCACTCAAACTTAACCAAATGACTCCTCCCACCATATTGTGATGTTGCCCAAGTTTTGGGCTCGATCCGAAATCAATAGGTGTTACAAATTGGATAATTCAAGTTCAAAGGGAGTTCGTTCCTAATTTGAGTGGTTGTTGTTTTGGGTTGTTTTAGAGATCGGATTTCACTCAAACTTAACCAAATGACTCCTCCCACCATACTATGATGTTGCCCAAGTTTTGGGCTCGATCCGAAATCAATAGGTGTAAGAAATTGGACAATTAAAGTTCGAAGGTAGTTCGTTCCTAATTGGAGTGGTTGGTGTTTTGGGTAATTCTAGAGATCGGATTTCACTCAAACTTGACCAAATGACTCCTCCCACCATATTATGATGTTCCCCAAGTTTAGGGCTCGATACGATATCAATAGGTGTAAGAAAGTGGAAAATTTATGTTCAAAGGCAGTTCGTTCCTAATCGGAGTGGTTGGTGTATTCCATAGTTCTTGAGATCGGATTTCAGTCAAAACTAACGAGATGATTCCTCCCACCATATTATGATGTTGCCCAAGTTTTGGGCTCGATCCGAAATCAATAGGTGTAAGAAATTTTACAATTTATGTTAAAAGTAGTTTATTCCTAATCGAAGTGGTTGGTGTATTCCATAGTTCTAGAGATCGGATTTCACTCAAACTTAACCAAATGACTCTTCCCACCATATTATTTTGTTGCCCAAGTTTTGGGCTCGATCCGAAATTAATATGTGTAAGAAATTGGACAATTCAAGTTCAATGGCAGTTCGTTCATAATTGGAGTGGTTGGTGTATTCCATAGTTCTAGAGATCAGATTTCACTCAAAACGAACCAAAAGACTCCTCCCACCATATTATGATGTCGCCCAAGTTTTGGGCTCGATCCGAAATCAATAGGGGTAAGAAATTGGACAATTCAAATTCAAAGGCAGTTCGTTCCTAATTGGAGTGGTTGTTGTTTTGGGTAGTTCTAGAGATCGGATTTCACTCAAACTTAACCAAAACGACTCCTCCCACCATATTATGTTGTTGCCCAAGTTTTGTGCTCCATCCGAAATCAATAGGTGTAAGAAATTGGACAATTTATGTTCAAAGGCAGTTCGTTCCTAATCGGAGTGGTTGGTGTATTCCATAGTTCTAGAGATCGGATTTCACTCAAAACTAACCAAATGATTCCTCCCACCATATTATGATGTTGCCCAAGTCTTGGGATCGATCCGAAATCAATAGGTGTAAGAAATTGGACAATTCAAGTGCAAAGGCAGTTCGTTCCTAATTGGAGTGGTTGGTGTTTTGGGTAATTCTAGAGATCGGATCTCACTCAAACTTAACCAAATGACTCCTCCCACCATATTATGATGTTGCCCAAGTTTTGGGCTCGATCCGAAATCAATAGCTGTAAGAAATTGGACAATTCAAGTTCAAAGGCAGTTCGTTCCTAATTGGAGTGGTTGGTGTTTTGGGTAGTCCTAGAGATCAGATTTCACTCAAACTTGACAAAATGACTCCTCCCACCATATTATGATTTTGCCCAAGTTTTGGGCTTGATCCGAAATCTATAGTTGTAAGAAATTGGAAAATTTATGTTCAAAGGCAGTTCGTTCCTAATTGGAGTGGTTGGTGTTTTGGGTAGTTCTAGAGATCGGATTTCAATCACACTTAACCAAATGACTCCCCCCACCATACTATGATTTTGCCCGAGTTTTCGTCACGATCTGAGATCAATAGGTGGAAGAAATTGGACAATTCAAGTTCAAACGCAGTTCGTTCCTAATCGGAGTGGTTGGTGTATTCCATTGTTCTAGAGATCGGATTTCAGTCTAAACTAACCAAATGACTCCTCCCATCATATTATGATGTTGCCCAAGTTTTGGGCTCGATCCGAAATCAATAGGTGTAAGAAATTGGACAATTCAAGTTCAAAGGCAGTTCGTTCCTAATTGGAGTGGTTGGTGTTTTGGGTAATTCTAGAGATCGGATTTCACTCAAACTTAACCAAACGACTCCACCCACCATATTATGATGTTGCCCAAGTTTTGGGCCCGATCCGAAATCAATAGGTGTAAGAAATTGGACAATTTATGTTCAAAGGCAGTTCGTTCCTAATCGGAGTGGTTGGTGTATTCCATAGTTCTAGAGATCGGATTTCACTCAAAACTAACCAAATGATTCCTCCCACCATATTATGATGTTGCCCAAGTCTTGGGATCGATCCGAAATCAATAGGTGTAAGAAATTGGACAATTCAAGTTCAAAGGCAGTTCGTTCCTAATTGGAGTGGTTGGTGTTTTGGGTAGTTCTAGGGATCGGATTTCACTCAAAATTAACCAAATGACTCCTCCCACCATATTATGATGTTGCCCAAGTTTTGGGCTCGATCCGAAATCAATAGCTGTAAAAAATTGGACAATTCAAGTTCAAAGGCAGTTCGTTCCTAATCGGAGTGGTTAGTGTATTCCATAGTTCTAGGGATCGGATTTCAGTCAAAACTAACCAAATGATTCCTCCCACCATATTATGATGTTCCCAAAGTTTTGGGCTCGATACGAAATCAATAGCTGTAAGAAATTGGACAATTCAAGTTCAAAGGCAGTTCGTTCCTAATTGGAGTGGTTGGTGTTTTGGGTAGTTCTAGAGATCGGATATCACTCAAACTTAACCAAATGACTCCTCCCAACATATTATGGTGTTCCCCAAGTTTTGTGCTCGATCCGAAATAAATACGTGTAAGAAATTGGACAATTTATGTTCAAAGGCTGTTCGTTCCTAATCGGAGTGGTTGGTGTATTCCATAGTTCTAGAGATCTGATTTCACTCAAAACAAACCAAATGACTCCTTCCCCCACATTGTGATGTTGCCCAAGTTTTGGGCTCGATCCGAAATCCATTGGGGTAAGATATTGGACAATTCAAGTTCACAGTCAGTTCGTTCCAAATTGGAGTGGTTGGTGTTTTGGGTACTTCCAGGGATTGGATTTGACTCAAACTTAACCAAATGACTCCACCCACCATATTATGATGTTGCCCAAGTTTTGGGCTCGATCCGAAATCAATAGGTGTAAGAAATTGGACAATTCAAGTTCAAAGGCAGTTCGTTCCTAATTGGAGTGGTTGGTGTTTTGGATAATTCTAGAGATCGGATCTCACTCAAACTTAACCAAATGACTCCTCCCACCATATTATGATGTTGCCCAAGTTTTGGGCTCGATCCGAAATCAATAGCTGTAAGAAATTGGACAATTCAAGTTCAAAGGCAGTTCGTTCCTAATTGGAGTGGTTGGTGTTTTGGGTAGTCCTAGAGATCAGATTTCACTCAAACTTGACAAAATGACTCCTCCCACCATATTATGATTTTGCCCAAGTTTTGGGCTTGATCCGAAATCTATAGTTGTAAGAAATTGGAAAATTTATGTTCAAAGGCAGTTCGTTCCTAATTGGAGTGGTTGGTGTTTTGGGTAGTTCTAGAGATCGGATTTCAATCACACTTAACCAAATGACTCCCCCCACCATACTATGATTTTGCCCGAGTTTTCGTCACGATCTGAGATCAATAGGTGGAAGAAATTGGACAATTCAAGTTCAAACGCAGTTCGTTCCTAATCGGAGTGGTTGGTGTATTCCATTGTTCTAGAGATCGGATTTCAGTCTAAACTAACCAAATGACTCCTCCCATCATATTATGATGTTGCCCAAGTTTTGGGCTCGATCCGAAATCAATAGGTGTAAGAAATTGGACAATTCAAGTTCAAAGGCAGTTCGTTCCTAATTGGAGTGGTTGGTGTTTTGGGTAATTATAGAGATCGGATTTCACTCAAACTTAACCAAACGACTCCACCCACCATATTATGATGTTGCCCAAGTTTTGGGCTCGATCCGAAATCAATAGGTGTAAGAAATTGGACAATTTATGTTCACAGGCAGTTCGTTCCTAATCGGAGTGGTTGGTGTATTCCATTGTTCTAGAGATCGGATTTCAGTCTAAACTAACCAAATGACTCCTCCCATCATATTATGATGTTGCCCAAGTTTTGGGATCGATCCGAACTCAATAGGTGTAAGAAATTGGACAATTCAAGTTCAAAGGCAGTTCGTTCCTAATTGGAGTGGTTGGTGTTTTGGGTAATTCTAGAGATCGGATTTCACTCAAACTTAACCAAATGACTCCTCCCACCATATTATGATGTTGCCCAAGTTTTGGGCTCGATCCGAAATCAATAGGTGCAAGAAATTGGACAATTTATGTTCACAGGCAGTTCGTTCCTAATCGGAGTGGTTGGTGTATTCCATTGTTCTAGAGATCGGATTTCAGTCTAAACTAACCAAATGACTCCTCCCATCATATTATGATGTTGCCCAAGTTTTGGGCTCGATCCGAAATCAATAGGTGTAAGAAATTGGACAATTCAAGTTCAAAGGCAGTTCGTTCCTAATTGGAGTGGTTGGTGTTTTGGGTAATTTTAGAGATCGGATTTCACTCAAACTTAACCAAATGACTCCTCCCACCATATTATGATGTTGCCCAAGTTTTGGGCTCGATCCGAAATCAATAGGTGTAAGAAATTGGACAATTTATGTTCATAGGCAGTTCGTTCCTAATCGGAGTGGTTGGTGTATTCCATAGTTCTAGAGATCGGATTTCAGTCTAAACTAACCAAATGACTCTTCCCATCATATTATGATGTTGCCCAAGTTTTGGGCTCGATCAGAAATCAATTGGTGTAAGAAATTGGACAATTCAAGTTCAAAGGCAGTTCGTTCCTAATTGGAATGGTTGTTCTTTTGGGTAGTTCTAGAGATTGGATTTCACTCAAACTTAACCAAATGACTCCTCCCAACATATTATGATGTTGCCCAAGTTTTGGGCTCGATCCGAAATCAATAGCTATAAGAAATTGGACAATTCGAGTTCAAGGGCAGTTCATTCCTAATTGAAGTGGTTGGTGTTTTGGGTAGTTCTAGAGATCGGATTTCACTCAAACTTAACCAAATGACTCCTCCCACCATATTGTGATGTTGCCCAAGTTTTGGGCTCGATCCGAAATCAATAGGTGTTACAAATTGGATAATTCAGGTTCAAAGGGAGTTCGTTCCTAATCGAAGTGGTTGGTGTATTCCACAGTTCTAGAGATCGGATTTCACACAAAACTAACCAAATGACTCCTCTCACCATATTATGATGTTGCCCAAGTTTTGGGCTCGATCCGAAATCAATAGGTGTAAGAAATTGGACAATTTATGTTCAAAGGCAGTTCGTTCCTAATTGGAGTGGTTGGTGTTTTGGGTAGTTCTAGAGATCGGATTTCACTCAAACTTAACCAAAATGACTCCTCCCACCATATTATGTTGTTGCCCAAGTTTTGGGCTCGATCCGAAATCAATAGGTGTAAGAAATTTTACAATTTATGTTAAAAGAAGTTCGTTCCAAAACGGAGTGGTTGGTGTATTCCATAGTTCTAGAGATCGGATTTCACACAAAACTAACCAAATGACTCCTCTCACCATATTATGATGTTGCCCAAGTATTGGGCTCGATCCGAAATCGATAGGTGTAAGAAGTTGGACAATTCGATTTCAAAGGCAGTTCATTCCTAATTGGAGTGGTTGGTGTTTTGGGTAGTTCTAGAGATCGGATTTCACTCAAACTTAACCAAATGTCTCCTCCCGCCATATTGTGATGTTGCCCAAGTTTTGGGCTCAATCCGAAATCAATAGGTGTTACAAATTGGACAATTCAGGTTCAAAGGCAGTTCGTTCCTAATTGGAGTGGTTGGTGTTTTGGGTTGTTCTAGAGATCGGATTTCACTCAAACTTAACCAAATGACTCCTCCCACCATATTATGATGTTGCCCAAGTTTTGGGCTCGATCCGAAATCAATAGCTGTAAGAAATTGGACAATTCAAGTTCAAAGGCAGTTCGTTCCTAATTGGAGTGGTTGGTGTTTTGGGTAGTCCTAGAGATCAGATTTCACTCAAACTTGACAAAATGACTCCTCCCACCATATTATGATTTTGCCCAAGTTTTGGGCTTGATCCGAAACCTATAGTTGTAAGAAATTGGAAAATTTATGTTCAAAGGCAGTTCGTTCCTAATTGGAGTGGTTGGTGTTTTGGGTAGTTCTAGAGATCGGATTTCAATCAAACTTAACCAAATGACTCCCCCCACCATACTATGATTTTGCCCGAGTTTTCGTCACGATCCGAGATCAATAGGTGGAAGAAATTGGACAATTCAAGTTCAAACGCAGTTCGTTCCTAATCGGAGTGGTTGGTGTATTCCATAGTTCTAGAGATCGGATTTCACTCAAAACAAACCAAATGACTCCTCCCACCACATTGTGATGTTGCCCAAGTTTTGGGCTCGATCCGTAATCAATAGGTGTAAGAAATTGGACAATTTATGTTCAAAGGCAGTTCGTTCCTAATCGGAGTGGTTGGTATATTCCATAGTTCTAGAGATCGGATTTCACTCAAAACAAACCAAATGACTCCTCCCACCACATTGTGATGTTGCCCAAGTTTTGGGCTTGATCCGAAATCAATTGGTGTAAGAAAATGGACAATTCAAGTTCAAAGGCAGTTCGTTCCTAATTGGAGTGGTTGGTGTTTTGGGTAGTTCTAGAGATTGGATTTGACTCAAACTTACCCAAATGACTCCTCCCACCATATTATGATGTTGCCCAAGTTTTTGGCTCGATCCGAAATCAATAGGTGTAAGAAATTGGACAATTCAAGGTCAAAGGCAGTTCGTTCCAAATTGGGGTGGTTGGGGTATTGGGTAGTTCTAGAGATCGGATTTCACTCAAACTTAACCAAATGACTTGTCCCACCGTATTATGATGTTGCCCAAGTTTTGGGCTCAATACGAAATCTATAGGTGTAAGAAATTGGACAATTCAAGTTCAAATGCAGTTCGTTCCTAATTGTTGTGGTTGGTGTTTTGGGTTGTTCTTGAGATTGGATTTCACTCAAACTTAACCAAATGACTCCTCCCACCATATTATGATGTTGCCCAAGTTTGGGGCTCTATCCGAAATCAATTGGTGTAAGAAATTGGACAATTCAAGTTCAAAGGCAGTTCATTCCTAATTGGTGTGGTTGGTGTTTTGGGTAGTTCTTTAGATTGGATTTCACTCAAACTTAACCAAATGACTCCTCCCACCATATTATGATGTTGCCCAAGTTTTGGGCTCGATCCGAAATCAATATGTGTAAGAAATTGGACAATTCAAGTTCAAAGGCAGTTCGTTCCTAGTTGGAGTGGTTGGTGTTTTGGGTAGTTCTAGAGATCGTATTTCAATCAAACTTAACCAAATGACTCCCCCCACCATACTATGATGTTGCTCGAGTTTTCGGCACGATCCGAGATCAATATGTGGAAGAAATTGGACAATTCAAGTTCAAAGGCAGTTCGTTCCTAGTCGGAGTGGTTGGTGTATTCCATAGTTCTTGAGATCGGATTTCACTCAAAACTAACCAAATGACTCCTCCCACCATAATATGATGTTGCCCAAGTTTTGGGCTTGATCCGAAATCAATAGGTGTAAGAAATTGGACAATTCAAGTTCAAAGGCTATTCGTTCCTAATTAGAGTGGTAGGTATTTTGGGTAGTTCTAGAGATTAGATTTCACTCAAACATAACCCAATGACTCAATTGGAATGGTTGGTGTTTTGGGTAGTGCTAGAGATTGGATTTCACTCAAACTTAACCAAATGACACCTCCCAACATATTATGATGTTGCCCAAGTTTTGGGCTCGATCCGAAATCAATAGCTGTAAGAGATTGGACAATTCGAGTTCAAGGGCAGTTCATTCCTAATTGGAGTGGTTGGTGTTTTGGGTAGTTCTAGAGATCGGATTTCACTCAAACTTAACCAAATGACTCCTCCCACCATATTGTGATGTTGCCCAAGTTTTGGGCTCGATCCGAAATCAATAGGTGTTACAAATTGGATAATTCAAGTTCAAAGGGAGTTCGTTCCTAATTGGAGTGGTTGGTGTTTTGGGTTGTTCTAGAGATCGGATTTCACTCAAACTTAACCAAATGACTCCTCCCACCATATTTTGATGTTGCCCAAGTTTTGGGCTCGATCCGAAATCAATAGGTGTAAGAAATTGGACAATTCAAGTTCGAAGGTAGTTCGTTCCTAATTGGAGTGGTTGGTGTTTTGGGTAATTCTAGAGATCGGATTTCACTCAAAGTTGACCAAATGACTCCTCCTACCATATTATGATGTTGCCCACGGTTTGGGCTCGATCCGAAATATATAGGTGTAAGAAATTTTACAATTTATGTTAAAAGCAGTACGTTCCTAATCGGAGTGGTTGGTGTATTCCATAGTTCTAGAGATCGGATTTCACACAAAACTAACCAAATGACTCCTCCCACCAGATTATGTTGTTGCCCAAGTTTTGGGCTCGATCCGAAATCAATTGGTGTAAGAAATTGGACAATTTATGTTCAAAAGGCAGTTCGTTCCTAATTGGAGTGGTTGGTGTATTCCGTAGTTCTAGAGATCAGATTTCACTCAAAACTAACCAAATGACTCCTCCCACCATACTATGAAGTTGCCCAAGTTTTGGGCTCGATCCGAAATCAATAGCTGTAAGAAATTGGACAATTCAAGTTCAAAGGCAGTTCATTCCTAATTGGAGTGGTTGGTGTTTTGGGTAGTTCTAGAGATCGGATTTCACTCAAACTTAACCAAAATGACTCCTCCCACCATATTATGTTGTTGCCCAAGTTTTGGGCTCGATCCGAAATCAATAGGTGTAAGAAATTGGACAATTTATGTTCAAAGGCAGTTTGTTCCTAATCGGAGTGGTTGGTGTATTCCGTAGTTCTAGAGATCGGATTTCACTCAAACCTAACCAAATGACTCCTCCCACCATATTATGATGTTGCCTAAGTTTTGGGCTCGATCCGAAATCAATAGGTGTAAGAAATTGGACAATTCAAGTTCAAAGGCAGTTCGTTCCTAATTGGAGTGGTTGGTGTTTTGGGTAGTTCTAGAGATCGGATTTGAAACAAACTTAACCAGATGACTCCTCCCACCATATTATGATGTTCCCCAAGTTTTGGGCTCGATCCGAAATAAATAGATGTAAAAAATTAGACAATTTATGTTCAAAGGCAGTTCGTTCCTAATCGGAGTGGTTGTTGTATTCCATAGTTCTAGAGATCGGATTTCACTCAAAACAAACCAAATGACTCCTCCCACCACATTGTGATGTTGCCCAAGTTTTGGGCTCGATCCGAAATCAATTGGTGTAAGAAATTGGACAATTTGTGTTCGTAGGCAGTTCGTTCCTAATGGGAGTGGTTGGTGTATCCATAGTTCTGTAGATCGGATTTCACTCAAACTTAACCAAAAGACTCCTCCCAAAATATTATGATGTTGCCCAAGTTTTGGGCTCGATCCGAAATCAATAGCTGTAAGAAATTGGACAATTCGAGTTCAAGGGCAGCTCATTCCTAATTGGAGTGGTTGGTGTTTTGGGTAGTCCTAGAGTTCGGATTTCACTCAAACTTGACCAAATGACTCCTCCCACCATATTATAATTTTGCCCAAGTTTTGGGCTCGATCCGAAATCAATAGGTGTAAGAAATTGGACAATTGAAGTTCAAAGGCCGTTCGTTCCTAATCGGAGTGGTAGGTGTTTTGGGTAGTTCTAGAGATCGGATTTCACTCAAACTCATCCAAATGACTCCTGTCACCATATTATGCTGTTGCCCAAGTTTTGGGCTCGATCCGAAATCAATAGGTGTAAGAAATTGGACAATTCAATTTCAAAGGCAGTTCGTTCCTAATTGGAGTGGTTGGTGTTTTGGGTAGTTCTAGAGATAGGATTTCACTCAAACTTAACCAAATGACTCCTCCCACCATATTATGGTGTTGCCCATGTTTTGGGCTCGATCCGAAATCAATAGGTGTAAGAAATTGGACAATTCAAGTTGAAAGGCAGTTCGTTCCTAATTGGGATGGTTGGTGTTTTGGGTAGTTCTAGAGATCGGATTTCAATCAAACGTAACCAAATGACTCCCCTCACCATACTATGATGTTGCCCGAGTTTTCGGCACGATGCGAGAACAATAGGTGGAAGAAATTGGACAATTCAAGTTCAAAGGCAGTTCGTTCCTAATCGGAGCGGTTGGTGTATTCCATAGTTCTAGAGATTGGATTTCACTCAAAACAAACCAAATGACTCCTCCCACCACATGGTGATGTTGCCCAAGTTTTGGGCTCGATCCGAAATCAATAGGTGTAAGAAATTGGACAATTTTTGTTCAAAGGCAGTTCGTTCCTAATCGGAGTGGTTGGGGTATTCCATAGTTCTAAAGATCGGATTTCACTCAAAACAAACCAAATGACTCCTCCCACCACATTGTGATGTTACCCAAGTTTTGGGCTCGATCCGAAATCAATTGGTGTAAGAAATTGGACAATTCAAGTTCAAAGGCAGTTCGTTCCTAATTGGAGTGGTTGGTGTTTTGGGTAGTTCTAGAGATTGGATTTGACTCAAACTTACCCAAATGACTCCTCCCACCATATTATGGTCTTGCCCAAGTTTTGGGCTCGATCCGAAATCAATAGGTGTAAGAAATTGAACAATTCAAGGTCAAAGGCAGTTCGTTCCTAATTGGAGTGGTAGGTGTTTTGGGTAGTTCTAGGGATTGGATTTCACTCAAACATAACCAAATGACTCCTCCCACCATATTATGATGTTGCCCAAGTTTTGGGCTCGATTCGAAATCAATAGGTGTAAGAAATTGGACAATTCAAGTTCAAAGGCCGTTCGTTCCTAATCGGAGTGGTAGGTGTTTTGGGTAGTTCTAGAGATCGGATTTCACTCAAACTCATCCAAATGACTCCTGTCACCATATTATGCTGTTGCCCAAGTTTTGGGCTCGATCCGAAATCAATAGGTGTAAGAAATTGGACAATTCAATTTCAAAGGCAGTTCGTTCCTAATTGGAGTGGTTGGTGTTTTGGGTAGTTCTAGAGATAGGATTTCACTCAAACTTAACCAAATCACTCCTCCCACCATATTATGGTGTTGCCCATGTTTTGGGCTCGATCCGAAATCAATAGGTGTAAGAAATTGGACAATTCAAGTTGAAAGGCAGTTCGTTCCTAATTGGGATGGTTGGTGTATTGGGTAGTTCTATAGATCGGACTTCACTCAAACTTAACCAAATGATTCGTCCCACCGTATTATGATGTTGCCCAAGTTTTGGGCTCGATCCTAAATCAATAGGTGTAAGAAATGGGACAATTCAAGTTCAAAGCCAGTTCGTTCCTAATTGGAGTGGTTGGTGTTTTGGGTAGTTCTAAAGATCGGATTTCACTCAAACTTAACCAAATGACTCCTCCCACCATATTATGATGTTGCCCAAGTTTTGGGCTCGGTACGAAATCAATAGGTGTAAGAAATTGGACAATTCAAGTTCAATGGCAGTTCGTTCCTAATCGTAGTTGTTGGTGTATTCCATAGTTCTAGAGATCGGATTTCACTCAAAACTAAACAAATGGCTCCTCCCACCATATTGTGATGTTGCCCAAGTTTTATGCTCGGTCCGAAATCAATAGGTGTAAGAAATTGGACAATTCAAGTTCAAAGGCAGTTCGTTCCTAATTGGAGTGGTAGGTGTTTTGGGTAGTTCTAGAGATTTCACTCAAACAAAACCAAATGACTCCTCCCACCATATTATGATGTTGCCCAAGTTTTGGGCTCGATCCGAAATCAATAGGTGTAAAAAATTGGACAATTTATGTTCAAAGGCAGTTCGTTCCTAATCGGAGTGGTTGTTGTATTCCATAGTTCTAGAGATCGGATTTCACTCAAAACTAACCAAATGACTCCTCCCACTATATTATGATATTGCCCAAGTTTTGGGCTCGATCCAAAATCATTAGGGGTAAGAAATTGGACAATTCAAGTTCAAAGGCAGTTCGTTCCTAATTGGAGTGGTAGGTGTTTTGGGTAGTTCTAGAGATTTCACTCAAACAAAACCAAATGACTCCTCCCACCATATTATGATGTTGCCCAAGTTTTGGGCTCGATCGGAAATCAATAGGTGTAAAAAATTGGACAATTTATGTTCAAACGCAGCTCGTTCCTAATCGGAGTGGTTGGTGTATTCCGTAGTTCTAGAGATCGGATTTCATGCAAACTTAACCAAATGACTCCCCCCACCATATTATGATGTTGCCCAAGTTTTGGGCTCGATCCGAAATCAATAGGTGTAAGAAATAGGACAATTCAAGTTCAATGGCAATTCGTTCCTAATCATAGTTGTTGGTGTATTCCATAGTTCCAGAGATCGGATTTCACTCAAAACTTACCAAATGACTACTCCCACCATATTGTGATGTTGCCCAAGTTTTGGGCTCGATCCGAAATCAATACGTGTAAAAAAATGGACAATTCAAGTTCAAAGGCAGTTCGTTCCTAATTGGAGTGGTTGGTGTTTTGGGTAGTTCTGGAGATCGGATATCACTCAAACTTAACCAAACGATTCCTCCCACCACATTATGATGTTGCCCATGTGTTGGGCTCGATCCGAAATCAATAAGTGTAAGAAATTGGACAATTCAAGTTGGAAGGCAGTTGGTTCCTAATTGGGATGGTAGGTGTATTGGGTACTTCTAGAGATCGGATATCACTCAAAATTAACCAACTGACTCCTCCCACCATATTATGAACTCGCCCAAGTTTTGGGCTCGATCCGAAATCAATAGCTGTAAGAAATTGGACATTTCAAGTTCAAAGGCAGTTCGTTCCTAATTGGAGTGGTTGGTGTTTTTGGTAGTTCTAGAGATCGGATTTCAATCAAACTTAACCAAATGACACCCCCCACCATACTATGATGTTGCTCGAGTTTTCGGCACGATGCGAGATCAATAGGTGGAAGAAATTGGACAATTCAAGTTCAAAGGCAGTTCGTTCCTAATCGGAGTGGTTGGTGTATTCCATAGTTCTAGAGATCGGATTTCACTCAAAACAAACCAAATGACTCCTCCCACCACATGGTGATGTTGCCCAAGTTTTGGGCTCGATCCGAAATCAATAGGTGTAAGAAATTGGACAATTTATGGTCAAAGGCAGTTCGTTCGTAATCGGAGTGGTTGTTGTATTCCATAGTTCTAGAGATCGGATTTCACTCAAAACTAACCAACTGACTCCTCCCACCATATTATGATATTGCCCAAGTTTTGGGCTCGACCCGAAATCAATAGGTGTAAGAAATTGGACAATTTATTTGCAAAGGCAGTTCGTTCCTAATCGGAGTGGTTGCTGTATTCCATAGTTCTAGAGTTCGGATTTCACTTAAAACTAACCAAATGACTCCTCCCACGATATTATGATGTTGCCCAAGTTTTGGCCTCGATCCGAAATTAATAGGTGTAAGAAATTGGACAATTCAAGTTCAAAGGCAGTTCGTTCCTAATTGCCGTGGTTGGTGTTTTGGGTAGTTCTAGAGATCGGATTTCACTCAAACTTAACCAAATGATTCCTCCCACCATATTATGGTGTTGCCCAAGTTTTGGGGTTGATCCGAAATTAACAGGTGTAAGAAATTGGACAATTCTAGTTCAAAGGCAGTTCGTTCCTAATTGGAGTGGTTATTGTTTTGGGCAGTTCTAGAGATCGGATTTCCCTCAAACTTAACCAAATGACTCCTCCGACCGTATTATGATGTTGCCCAAGTTTTGGGCTCGATCCGAAGTCAATAGGTGTAAGAAATTGGACAATTCAAGTTTAAAGGCAGTTCGTTCCTAATCGGAGTGGTTCAAGTTTTGGGTAGTTCTAGAGATCGGATTTCACTCAAACTTAACCAAATGACTCCTCCCACCATATTATGATGTTGCCCAAGTTTTTGGCTCTATCCGAAATCAATAGCCGTAAGATATTGGACAATTCAAGTTCAAAGGCAGTTCGTTCCTAATTGGAGTGGTTGGTGTTTTCGGTAGTTCTAGAGATCGGATTTCACTCAAACTTAACAAAATGACTCCTCCCACCATTTCATGATGTTGCCCAAGTTTTGTGCTCAATCCGAAATCAATAGGTGTACGAAATTGGAACATTATGTTCAAAGGCAGTTCGTTCCTAGTCGGAGTGGTTGGTGTATTCCATGGTTGGTGTATTCCACGATATTATGATGTTGCCCAAGTTTTGGGCTCGATCCGAAATCAATAGGTGTAAGAAATTGGACAATTCAAGTTCAAAGGCAGTTCGTTCCTTATTGGACTGGTTGGTGTTGTGGGTAGTTCTAGAGATCGGATTTCACTCAAACTTAACCAAATGACTCCTCCCACCATATTAAGATGTTGCCTAAGTTTTGCGATCGATCCGAAATCGATAGGTGTATGAAATTGGACAATTCAAGTTCAAAGGCAGTTCGTTCATGATTGGAGTGGTTGGTGTTTTGGGTAGTTATAGAGATCGGATCTCACTCAAACTTAACCAAATGAATCCTCCCACCATATTATGACGTTGCCCCAGTTTTGGGCTCCATCCAAAATTAATAGGTGTAAGAAATTGGACAATTCAAGTTCAAAGGCAGTTCGTTCGTAATTGGAGTGGTTGGTGTTTTGGGTAGTTCTAGAGATCGGATTTCACTCAAACTTAACCAAATGACCCCTCCCACTATATTAAGATGTTGCCAAAGTTTTCTGCTCGATCCGAAATCGATAGTTGTAAGAAATTGGACAATTCATGTTCAGAGGCAGTTCGTTCCTGATTGGAGTGGTTGGTGTTTTGGGTAGTTCTAGAGATCGGATTTCACTCAAACTTAACCAAATGACTCCTCCCACCATATTATGACGTTGCACCAGTTTTCGGCTCGATCCGAAATCAATAGGTGTAAGAAATTGGACAATTCAAGTTCAAAGGCAGTTCGTTCCTAATTGGAGTGGTTGGTGTTTGGGGTCGTTCTAGAGATCAGATTTCACTTAAACTTAACCAAATGACTCCTCCCACCATATTATGATGTTGCCCAAGTTTTGGGCTCTATCCGAAATCAATAGGAGTAAGATATTGGACAATTCAAGTTCAAAGGCAGTTCGTTCCTAATTGGAGTGGTTGGGGTTTTCGGTAGTTCTAGAGATCGGATTTCACTCAAACTTAACCAAATGACTCCTCCCACCATATTATGATGTTGCCCAAGTTTTGTGCTCGATCCGAAATCAATAGGTGTAAGAAATTGGACAATTTATGTTCAAAGGCAGTTCGTTCCTAGTCGGAGTGGTTGGTGTATTCCATAGTTCTAGAGATCGGATTTCAGTCAAAACTAACCAAATGAATCCTCACACCATATTATGATGTTGCCCAAGTTTTGGGCTCGATCCGAAATTAATAGGTGTAAGAAATTGGACAATTCAAGTTCAAAGGCAGTTCGTTCCTAATTGGAGTGGTTGGTGTTTTGGGTAGTTCTAGGGATCGGATTTCACTCAAACATAACCAAATGACTCCTCCCACCATATTATGATGTTGCCCATGTTTTGGGCTCGATCCGAACTTAATTGGTGCAAGAAATTGGACAATTCAAGTTCAAAGGTAGTTCGTTCCTAATTGGAGTGGTTGGTGTTTTGGGTAGTTCTAGAGATCGGATTTCACTAAAACTTAACCAAATGACTCATCCCACCATATTATGGTGTTGCCCAAGTTTTGGGCTCGATCCGAACTTAATAGGTGTAAGAAATTGGACAATTCAAGATCAAAGGTAGTTCGTTCCTAGTTGGAGTGGTTGGTGTTTTGGGTAGTTCTAGAGATCGGATTTCACTCAAACTTATCCAAATGACTCCTCCCACCATATTAAGATGTTGCCCAAGTTTTGGGCTCGAACCGAAATCGATAGGTGTAAGAAATTGGACAATTGAAGGTCAAAGGCAGTTCGTTCCAGATTGGAGTGGTTGGTGTTTTGGGTAGTTCTAGAGATCGGATTCACTCAAAGTTAACCAAATGACTCCCCCCACCATATTATGATGTTGCCCAAGTTTTGGCCTCGATCCGAAATCAATAGGTGTAAGAAATTGGACAATTCAAGTTCAAAGGTAGTTCGTTCCTAATTGGAGTGGTTGGTGTTTTCGGTAGTTCTACAGATCGGATTTCACACAAACTTAGGCAAATGACTCCTCCCACCATATCATGATGTTGTCCAAGTTTTGGGCTCGATCCGAAATCAATAGGTGTAAGAAATTGGACAATTTATGTTCAAAGGCAGTTCGTTCCTAGTCGGAGTGGTTGGTGTATTCCATAGTTCTAGAGATCGGATTTCACTCAAAACTAACCAAATGACTCCTCCCACCATATTATGATGTTGCCCAAGTTTCGGGCTCGATCCGAAATCAATAGGTGTAAGAAATTGGACAATTCAAGTTCAAAGGCAGTTCGTTCCTAATTGGAGTGGTTGGTGTTTGGGGAGTTCTAAAGATCGGATTTCACTCAAACTTAACCAAATGACTCCTCCCACCACATTATGGTATTGCCCAAGTTTGGGGCTCTATCCGATATCAACAGGTGTAAGAAATTAGACAATTTATCTTCTAAGGCAGTTCGTTCCTAGTCGGACTGGTTTGTGTATTCCATAGTTCTAGAGATCGGATTTCACTCAAAACTAACCAAATGACTCCTCCCACCATATTATGATGTTGCCCAAGTTTTGGGCTCGATCCGAAATCAATAGGTGTAAGAAATTGGACAATTTATGTTCAAAGGCAATTCGTTCCTAATTGGAGTGGTTCGTGTTTTGGATAGTTCTAGAGATCAGATTTCACTCAAACTTAACCAAATGACTCCTCCGACCATATTAAGATGTTGCCCAAGTTTTGGGCTCGATCCGAAATCAATAGCTGTAAGAAATTGGACAATTCAAGTTCGACGGCAGTTCGTTCGTAATTGGAGTGGTTGCTGTTTTGGGTAGTTCTAGAGATCAGATTTCACTCAAACTTAACCAAATGACTCCTCCCCCCATATTGTTATTTTCCCCAAGTTTTGGGCTCGATCCGAAATCAATAGGTGTAAGAAATTGGACAATTCAAGTTCAAAGGCAGTTCGTTCCTAATTGGAGTGGTTGGTGTTTTGGGTAGTTCTCGAGGTCGGATTTCACTCAAAGTGAACCAAATGACTCCACCCACCATATTTTGACGTTGCCCAAGTTTTGGGCTCGATCCGAAATCAATAGGTGTAAGAAATCGGACAATTCAAGTTCAAAGGCAGTTCGTTCCTAATTGGAGTGCATGGTGTTTTGGGTAGTTCTAGATATCGGATTTCACTCAAACTTAACCAAATGACTTCTCCCCCCATATTATGATGTTGCCCAAGTTTTGGGCTCGATCCGAAATCAATAGGTGTAAGAAATTGGACATTTCAAGTTCAAAGGCAGTTCGTTCCTAGTTGTAGTGGTTGGTGGTTTGGGTAGTTCCAGAGATCGGATTTCACTCAAACTTGACCAAATGACTCCTCCCACAATATTATGATGTTGCCCAAGTTTTGGGCTCGATCCGAAATCAATAGGTGTAAGAAATTGGACATTTCAAGTTCAAAAGCAGTTCGTTCCTAGTTGGAGTGGTTGGTGTTTTGGGTAGTTCTAGAGATCGGATTTCATTCAAACTTGACCAAATGACTCCTCCCACCATATTATGATGTTGCCCAAGTTTTGGGCTCGATCCGAAATCAATAGGTGTAAGAAATTGGACAATTCAAGTTCAAAGGCAATTCGTTCCTAATGGGAGTGGTTGGTGTTTTTGGTAGTTCTAGAGATCGGATTTCACGCAAACTTAACCAATTGACTCCTCCCACCATATTATGATGTTGCCCAAGTTTTGGGATCGATCCGAAATCAATTGGTGTAAGAAATTGGACAATTTATGTTCAAAGGCAGTTCGTTCCAAATCGGAGTGGTTGTTGTATTCCATAGTTCTAGAGATCGGATGTCACTCAAAACTTAACCAAATGACTCCTCCCACCATATTATGATGTTGCCCAAGTTTTGGGCTCGATCCGAAATCGATAGGTGTAAGAAATTGGACAATTTATCTTCAACGGCAGTTCGTTCCAAATCGGAGTGGTTGTTGTATTCCATAGTTCTAGAGATCGGATGTCACTCAAAACTTAACCAAATGACTCCTCCCACCATATTATGATGTTGCCCAAGTTTTGGGCCCGATCCGAAATCAATAGGTGTAAGAAATTGGACAATTCAATTTCAAAGGCAGTTCGTTCCTAATTGGATTGGTTGGTGTTTTCGGTAGTTCTAGAGGTCGGATTTCACTCAAAGTGAACCAAATGACTCCTCCCACCATATTTTGATGTTGCCCAAGTTTTGGGCTCGATCCGAAATCAATAGGTGTAAGAAATAGGACAATTCAAGTTCGCAGGCAGTTCGTTCCAAATTGTAGTGGTTGGTGTTTTGGGTAGTTCTAGAGATCGGATTTCACTCAAACAAAACCAAATGACTCCTCCCACCATATTATGATGTTGCCCAAGTTTTCGGCTCGATCCGAAATCAATAGCTGTAAGAAATTGGACAATTCAAGTTCAAACGCAGTTCGTTCCAAATTGGAGTGGTTGGAGTTTTGGGTAGTTCTATAGATCGGATTTCACTCAAACTTAACCAAATGACTCCTCCCACCATATTATGATGTTGCCCAAGTTTTGGGATCGATACAAAATCAATAGGTGTAAGAAATAGGACAATTCAAGTTGAAAGGCAGTTCGTTCCTAATTGGAGTGGTTGGGGTTTTTGGAAGTTCTAGAGATTGGATTTCACTCAAACTTAACCAAATGAATCCGCCCACAATATTATGATGTTGCCCAAGTTTTGGGCTCGATCCGAAATCAAAAGGTGTAAGAAATTGGACAATTCAAGTTCAAAGGCAGTTCGTTCCTAATTGGAGTGGTTGGTTTTTTGGGTAGTTCTAGAGATCGGATTTCACTCAAACTTAACCAAATGACTCTGCCCACCATATTCTGATATTGCCCAAATTTTGGGCTCAATCCGATATCAATAGGTGTAAGAAATTGGACAATTCAAGTTCAATGGCAGTTCGGTCCTAATTGGGGTGGTTGCTGTATTGGTTAGTTCTAGAGATCGGATTGCACTCAAAATTAACCAAATGACTCCTCCCACCATATTATGATGATGCCCAAGTTTTGGGCTCGATCCCAAATCAATGGGTGTAAGAAATTGGACAATTCATGTTCAAAGGCAATTCGTTCCAAATTGGAGTGGTTGGTGTTTTGGGTAGTTCTAGAGATCGGATTTCACTCAAGCTTAACCAAATGACTCCTCCCACCACATCATGATGTTGCCCAGGGTTTGGGCTCGATCCGAAATCAATAGGTGTAAGAAATTGGACAATTCAAGTTCAGTGGCAGTTCGTTCTTAATTGGGGTGGTTGGTGTATCGGGTAGTTCTAGAGATCCGATTGCACTCAAAATTAACCAAATGACTCCTCCCACCATATTATGATGTTGCCCAAGTTTTGGGCTCTATCCGAAATCAATAGGTGTAAGAAATTGGACAATTCAAGTTCTAAGGCAGTTCGTTCCTACTTGGAGTGGTTGGTGTTCTGGGTAGTTCTAGAGATTGGATTTCACATCAACTTAACCAAATGACTCCTCCCACCATATTATGATGTTGCCCAAGTTTTGGGCTCGATCCGAAATCAATAGGTGTAAGAAATTGGACAATTCAAGTTCAAAGGCAGTTCGTTCCTAATTGGTGTGGTTGGTGTTTTGGGTAGTTCTAGAGATCGCATTTCACTCAAACTTAACCAAATGACTCCTCCCACCATATTATGTTGTTGTCCAAGTTCTGGGCTCGATCCGAAATCAATAGATGTAAGAAATTGGGCAATTCAAGTTCAAAGGCAGTTCGTTCCTAATTGGTGTGGTCGGTATTTTGGGTAGTTCTAGAGACTGGATTTCACTCTTACTTAACCAAATGACTCCTCCCACCATATTATGATGTTGCCCAAGTTTTGGGCTCGATCCGAAATCAATAGGTGTAAGAAATTGGACAATTCAAGTTCAATGGCAGTTCGTTCCTAATTGAAGTGGTTGGTGTATTCCATAGTTCTAGAGATCGGATTTCCCTCAAAATTAACCAAATGAATCCTCCCACCATATTACGATGTTCCCCAAGTTTTGGGGTTGATCCGATATCAATAGGTGTAAGAAATTGGACAATTCAAGTTCAATGGCAGTTCGTTCCTAATTGGTGTGGTTGGTGTATTGGTTAGTTCTAGAGATCGGATTGCACTCAAAATTTACCAAATGACTCCTCCCACCATATTATGATGTTGCCCAAGTTTTGGGCTCGATCCGAAATCAATAGGTTTAAGAAATTGGACAATTTATGTTCAACGGCAGGTCGTTCCTAATCGGAGTGGTCGGTGTATTCCATAGTTCTAGAGATCGGATTTCACTCAAAACTAACCAAATGACTCCTCCCACCATATTATGATGTTGCCCAAGTTTTGGGCTCGATCCGAAATCAATAGTTGTAAGAAATTGGACAATTTATGTTCACAGGCAGTTCGTTCCTAATCGGAGTGGTTGGTGTATTCCATAGTTCTAGAGATCGTATTTCACTCAAAACTAACCAAATGACTCGTTCCACCATATTATGTTGTTGCCCAAGTTTTGGGCTTGATCCAAAATCAATAGGTGTAAGAAATTGGACAATTTATGTTCAAAGGCAGTTCCTTCCTAATCGGAGTGGTTGGTGTATTCCATATTTCTAGAGATCGGATTTTACTCAAAACTAACCAAATGACTCCTCCCACCATATTGTGGTGTTGCCCAAGTTTTGGGCTCGATCCGAAATCAATAGGTGTAAGAAATTGGACAATTCAAGTTCAAAGGCAGTACGTTCTTAATTGGAGTGGTTGGTGTTTTGGGTATTTCTGGAGATCGGATTTCACTCAAACTTAACCAAATGACTCCTCCCACCATATTATGATGTTGCCCAAGTTTTGGGCTCGATCCGAAATCAATAGGTTTAAGAAATTGGACAATTTACGTTCAAAGGCAGTTCGTTCCTAATCGGAGTGGTTGGTGTATTTCATAGTTCTAGAGATCGGATTTCACTCAAAACTAACCAAATGACACCTCCCACCATATTATGATGTTGCATAAGTTTTGGGCTCGATCCGAAATCAATCGGTGTAAGAAATTGAACAATTCAAGTTCGTAGGCAGTTCCTTCCTAATTGGAGTGGTTGGTGTTTTGGGTAGTTCTAGAGATCGGATTTCACTCAAACTTAACCAAATGACTCCTCCCACCATATTATGATGTTGCCCAAGTTTTGGGCTTGATCCGAAATCAATAGGTTTAAGAAATTGGATGTTGTGAATTTATTGCATGCGCACAATTCGCACAAGTAATATAGAAATAAGTTGAGTATCGTTCCCACGAAGACTGTAATTTCCTATTAATTACCAATTATGATTAATTCAAAAGTTTATCTTAACAATTGATTAAGAAGATTGATTGATTTAAGTAACCTAAAACAATTATGAAAAATAGCGATGTAATTAATGATAGAAAATTAAGATGATGAGACACTAGAGCATCCCATTTCACCATAACCAATTCCACTTAATTCTTATAGCCAATTAACCCTAATTACTATCCATGTTGACAGTTGGTTTCTCCTAATTCATTCGATATCCCCTCTCGGGCTCAACCAAAAGTATTCTTAATTAACAACCCATTCTCTCTTGAGCAACAGATTTAGAAAATCAAGAACCCATTAAGTTCTATGAGAACCTGCAAGAAAACTGCATGAGTCATGTTAGTCCCTCTCGGGCACTCATTCAAGACATGGTATTTGTTACGAGAAGCAAACACCAAACATCTCCTCTCGGTCTCCGCTTGGATCATCAAATCAATTAAATATTGGCCAGATATTCAAAGCATTAAGAACAGTAACAAATACTTAACATGGAATAGTAATAAGAAATTAATATAACTATAAAAATTAAGTATTCATGGTTAGGCTACATCGTAGCCCTAGCAAGGAAAATTAGTTCATGGCAAAAGAAAAGATAAACAAGAGAATTGTTGTCATAAAACCGATTTGGCAGATGGACTTGATCTTCGGAGTCTCCACAGGAACACCTTCGAAAGCTCCTCAAGTAGTGCAGCAGCAAATCCTTGGCTCTCTCTGATGTTTCTCTGGGTGTATGAAAGTTGGTGGAAAAGTATGGTATATGTGATCGGTTCATAATTGTATATCATTTTGTACCCTTCTAGCTTATGATTTGGCTATGTGTTTGAGTTAAACTTGTGCTTTTAATCCTTTTTGTGTTTATCTTTCAGTTAATTGACATTTAGGTAACAATGATGACTTTGGATAGGAAATGATGCAATCCATGCATGTTAAGGCTTGATTTGGGTGAATGGAAGAAGGGCTTAAAGACAAACACATTTTGGCTACAACTCCTTTCCAGCCCAATTTCGTAGGTCAGCTTCTTGGCCTTGGATCAGCATGCTATGGGGCTTGGATGAGGTGAAGATCTTCATGAAACTTGTTCCAATGGGTGTCTAGTACAACATATCCAAATTTCAGCCCAATTGGACATTTGTGGAGTGCTCAGCCCGCCCAACACTCAACCCTGCTCAGGAGGATTTGCAGCTGCCAGCTTTGTCATGTGCCTCCATGTGCCTCACCCATGCTGCAACTGACTTTGGATCCAACATAATGAGTGAAGTGGGGAGGCATTCCAGCTATGAAATTCTAAAGGATCAAGTTGGTACATGCTGGAGTTATTATAGAGAAAGCATGTGCATGCATGTAAAGCATAAATGAAATGAAGTCAATTCCAGTCTCTGTTCGGCAGCCAAATTGCAAGGCCCAAAACGCATACTTCTACTGCTCCGATGGGAATACTTTCTTCATAGAAGTTGTTCCAATGGGTGTCTACTACAACATATCCAGCTTTGAGCCCCATTGGATAAGTTTTGAAACCTCTGGCCTTCCTACACCAAGTCTGGTTCAGAAGACTCGTTTTTGTTCAACAACCAAAAGAAGACCACATGGGTTGGCAGCAAAAGGCAGCCACAATTGATCACCTTTGATCCCATGTGAAGAAAGCTTGAGGTGCAGCAAAAGAAGTATGGGATGGGATTGATTCCAACCACACTAACATAGACAAGATGAAGTGGGAGTTATGGGTTGTATTAAATGAGGAATGGTGGTGTTGGATTTCATCATGATGTTCCTCCCTCTTAGCCCTATAAATAGAGGAGTCTTCAAGCTACAAAATTCACTTCAGCCATCCTCCACACTTCCATCATCCAGAAATCATCCTCATACATTCCCACAACCCCAAACACTCAAGCAATCAACCCAATACTCTAAACTGCCCCAAAATCACCAAAACAGCTCCAGAAAACCTCCCTTCCATTTCCCTACGAATTTCCTCTTTCTCATCCATCACCACTCACTCAAGCTCATCTCAAATCACCTCCATATCCTTCATACATCCTTCTAGACGTGGAGAAGCTCTTGGAGAAGCATTGGACACTACAAGAACTTCAGAAAAGGGTTTTTCTACTCTTATGGAATTCATTATGTTTTCCCATTTCTATTTTAGTTTCTTTTCCATTATGAGTAACTAAATCCATAACTAGGGCTTCGATGTAACCTAACATGAATATTCTGGGTTTATAAGTTTGGAGTTTCAAGTTTGATTCATGATTCATGTTCTTATTCATTATGCTTATAAGTTAACATGCTTGTTTGAATGATTGATCACCATTAGAACTTGTTTGTTAACTATCTTGGTTTGAATTAAGAGTAGACACCATGCTTTAATTCGAATTGAACTATGAATAGGAAGAGTATGTATGGACATTCGACAACAGGGATTAGATACATGCTTGGTTGTTTAAATTGTTCTTCTATGCTTAATGGGTTCCTAATGCTTAATTTTAGGTTAGACAACAAATGATCAAATTAGGGAATTAGGAACACAAGGTTAGGATCAAACACCATGGCCTAATCATACTTTAGCTAGAATCAATCTTTGAATCTGAATTAGACTTGTTACTTGACTCCATATAACCCAGAATTGAATTGTTATGGTGATTCGAATGCTCTAGTCTCCAAATCTGTTTTCCAACTCTTAAAACCACTCTTTGTTACACTTGTTTATTTGCTTTCATTCGCAATTTCAGTTTGCTCACTTCCTTTCACAATCACAATCACTCTCACTTTAATTTCTGTTTTAGACTTAACTTCCTAACTTCTTGAATTCGGTAATCTACGTACATAACTAATTTAAACTTCTCAGTCTTCGTGGGTACGACCTCGTACTTGTCTTGCTATATTACTAATTGCCCCGTACAATTGCGAGTTAACATAATAATTAACAACAAATTTTGGCGCCGTTGCCGGGGATCGGTAACATTGCTTGATTCTATTTGGTTTTCCTACTTTTTATTTATAATGTTTAAAGTCTACTTAGTTCTCTATTGTTCATTCCTAATCCTTTTAATTCCATTTCAAGTTTGTGTGTTAGTTTTAACAATTTATGACAGCTTAATAAAAATGGAGAGAGATGGCAACCTCAATCATAAGAATGGGAAGTGTGGCGCAATAGGAGAAGTCGCGACCTCCAAGTGCATCCATGCTCGACCTAATCGCTTCAAGGGGAAGCATTTCAATCCTTTCTCTTCTTTGATTTCTGTTTATTTCCGTAATGGTGATAAATAGGTGATAGAAAGTGCTGTTTGTGTTTTTCTTTGGTTTCTTGGTTTGTTTCTTTTAGTACAACAATTTATTTCGTTTGTTTAAGTTTGTTTAGAGTACTTAGTTCATTTTCATTTATGGTTTGTTGTTTCATTTTATCTTAATTTGTTTTTGTTTTTTATCTTAAAAATTTTAAAAAGAAAAGATTTTTCATATAAGCTAACTTTTGGTAACCCCAGTGAGCACCTTCGTCAATACAGTGTCTAGGAGTTCTTTAGGCGACACCTTCGGTGTCTAAGAAGTTTGGGTTTTAAGCGGGACCATTGTGACCCCTCCAACCTTCCCGGATCCCCTGGCTGTGTTTTCTGAGGCCCTTAACTGGTCATCCGTGAGTTGCTTGTATATTCGTGTGTTTTCAAATTAAGTTTTTTTTATTTGTGTTTTCTTTGTTTTCTTTTCTGCTTTGTTTTTGTTTTTGTTTTGTTAAGTTAGTTTATTTATTTATTTACGTGGTATGGTTAGTTAGTTTATTTCTGAGTGTTAAAACACATTTTTATTTTCACTCCAAACTCTACATCACAAAAACAAAAAAAAACACATTCAAGTAAAATTAAAAAAAACAACAACTTTTTCTTTTTCTTCATCTTCTTCTTCTTCATCTTCATCTTCATCTTCTTCTTCTTCATCTTCATCTTCATCTTCATCATGGCTTGCCTCTATTGTCTCGCACTTGTAGAATCTGCAGCAGCTCTACATGGTCATCATTTTTCCTCTGCAGTGCTTCCACATGCTGAGTGGCACAGTAGAGCCGCTTTTGCAAGTCCGCCACCAGAGCTTTCAAGGCAGCCACTTCCTCAGTCAGCGCTACACACTCCTGTGTCCTTGCTAGTAGGCGCAAGCCTAGATTTGTGGCGGAGACTGCGTGTTGCACGGTTAAAGTGTGGGACTCCTCCACTGCCACCTTGTCTGACCGCTGTGCCACATGCAGATGAACCGCCGGTGTGAGCCTTCTCACAGTCATGCCTTCCGGCAGTTCAGCTCTAATCGGCACCACCTCAGAGAAATTTGAGGCTGAGCCATGATGATAAGAGGAATTTGGGAAGACAGTGTTTGGAGGAGCCCTTGTCTGGGCATTCGGTGGTGCAAGTGAGAGCTCAAGGTTGAGATCATCAAGGTGAGTGCATGAGGATGCCATTTGTTTTGCTTATGATTTTTTTTGATGTTTTTCCTTGAGTTGCAGGAAGAAATGCTGGGTATCATCCGCTTGCAGAGGTGTGCTTTAAATAGACATATGCTGATGAAGGAGTCGACACCCTTTCGGATTTCCCGGGCATGCTCGACCTAATCGCTTCAAGGGGGAGCACCATTACTTTACTTTTCTTTTTTTTTCTTTTTTTTTTTTCCTCCGTGTTTTTTGGTGTTTTATGTTTTTGCCCGTTACTTTCATTTTCTAGAGCTTTGTGTTTTTGCTTTTCCCTTTCGGCTATCATCTTTATTTTATTTTAGTTAGGGAACTGTGCTTTCTTTTCCGTTTTCTTTTTCCTTCTGCAACTTTACTTTTATTTCCGAAATAAAATAACCAAAAACAAAAAAAACCAATAAAATAAAAACAACAATTAGCAGTAGAAATCATTTCTTCACAGTGCTCGGTGTCTCGACCATTGGAGCTTTGAGTTTGGCCCTCTGGCTATCCTCTTCCGGGGCTTCACGCACAGCCTCTTGGGGCTCATCACTCGAGCTCCCAAAGATCGCACTCTTAGCTTGAGCGTAACTTCTCTCGCGATCTGCTTGCTTGCGTTTACCCGGTCGGTCTAGGTCTTCCAGCTGTTTTCGCATGTCACGAGAGTACAACTCTACCATCTTTGATAGGTTTCTATTCTCGTCCCGCAATACTTCTAGCTGGTGTCGATTCACCTCCACTATCCTTGCCCTCTCCCTTTTCAAGCTTTTTATAGCACTCTGACACTCTTCAACCATACTTCGCTCCGCCGCCAACTGACCTTTCAGCACCTCTACCTCATGGGACTTCGCAAGTAGGCGATGACCCAAACTTGCGACTGTTGCCGTACTCTGCACGCTCAGTGCCAGGGCATCGCTCACGACCCGGTTGTCATCCCTTGTCCCCAGCACACGTATATCTTTAGGAGTCACTAAATTTCTAGCCACTCCAATGGCAACATCGTTGTCCAGGAGTATTGAGTCAGTTACTGTCACAGGCCCCCGTGCGGAAGCAAAGTAGGGCATCCATACTGGTGCCGCTGCTTGGCCTCGTGTCTGAGTCGATGGAGCTAGGTTGAGATCCAACGAAAATGGGTAGGAAGAGGCCATTTGATTTCTCTCGCTTTTCTTCTTTCCTTCTTTTCTCTTTTGTGTTTCTGAGTTTGTGTTTGTTTCCCTTCTTTTTCCTTCTTATAGACATAGTCTTTGACAAACCCTAGCCATTGCAGCGTCTGAACATTTTCTGAATCTCCAGCATTCCTTGAGTCCCACAACCTTCTCGCTTTCCAACCATACCCAACTCATTTATCACGACGTGTCTTTTCTGAACGGACGCGTTCAGTAAAGTCTTCGCGCCTTTCCATGAGCCCGTAATTTCCGCTTGTGAAATCTGCGGCGCTTCTATCTGTCGACACGTGGCTCCTGCTTGCTTCCCGTGACTAACCATGAGACGCATTAGGGACCACATTTTCTCTTTTCAGAAATCCCGCCTTTGCGCTCCCAATTCACGTTTCATCTTAAAAATAAAAATAATAAATAATAATAAAATTTAACATGTGGGCTTCGGATTTCATTGTGGGCTTCGGGTTTTCACCGTTGGTTAGGTTTCAAAGTGGGCTAACTTTCTTTTGGGTTGAGCTTTCAATCGTTTGGGTTCTTGTTTGCGTAAGACTGTCTGTTTAGGGCTTACTGTTTTGAGTGTTTTCATTTCTTTTTATTTGTTTGTTTGTTTTGTAATTTTTATTTTTGTAATTATTTTATTTTATTTGTGTTTTTTTTTTTGTGGTTTATATTTACTTTAGTACCTTTCATTTCTTGTTATGACATTGCTTGTTCCTAATTTTTAAACATTGAGGACAATGTTCATTTCTAGGTTTGGGGGTATTGGAGTTTAGCATGTAAATTTGGTTTTTCCTTAATTTTAAATTTTTTTTTTATTTGCTTGTTTTTATTTTTTTTTTATTTTGTTTAAGTCTTGCTTTTATTTTGATTTTATTTTGATTTTGATTTTATTCACTTTCCGAACACATTTGATGAGATTGTGATAAATGTTTGCATGACTTAAATGAAAATTGAATTTTATTTATTTATTTATTTATTTTCCTTGTAAATTTTTTTTTTGTAAAGTAAATAAAAAATTAATTAATTAATTTGGCATCGTTCTAGCATGATATGTTCGAAACCTTCTTTGCACTTGCCATTTGTTTCATAATTCTCCAATTAAAGGATTTGCATGACCTAAAGAATTGTATCAAGCATAAATTAGACTTATATAACCATATAATGTGAGCTTTTGAGCCTTGTGCTTCATTTCATGAGTGTTATACACATACTCTTATTTTCTTGTCATCAAAGTTGTTGTTTGATCTCATTATTCATTGATTTGGTTGAACACTTAAAAGTCATTCATTCTTTTGCAATTTGATTTCATGACATTTAAGAAATGATATTAAGGCCCTCTTTGGATCGTTTGTGCCTTTCAAGCTAACCTTATGCATGCTTAAGCATGATTTTCCATTGTTAACCATTTTGAGCCTACATGTAAACCTTTTCTTTCATTTTACCAATTATATTTCCTCGCCTTAGCCCGAAAAACAAATATTTACCTTTCTAAAGAACTCATGAGCTCTAATTCGGATGTGTTTTTCATGCTAAGTTTGGGAAGGGATATTACATAAAGAAAAAAAAAAAAAAAAAAGAAAGTTGTGATTAAGTGGTGGTTGATTAAAAATTCATTTTTGGGCCTTCAAAATAAATTGGCGTTTGGAAAGGAGTATGAATCAATGTAAATGAAGGTATAAGGAGTTTTGATCATGTAAAAGAAAAAATCTAATCGTGATGATTCGAAGTCTTGTAAACTATTATTTTATGCTCTTACATTTTGAGTTCCTTGGACTTTGTATTATCCATACCTTTCATTTCTTACTCACCTTACACCCTTGGCCCCATTACAACCTATAATAAAGACCTAAATTGATCTTAAATGTCATATGGTTGAGTTGCATGCATTTTCTTACTTTTAAGTGTTTGGCATCCTTCTTGAGATCATATTAATGCAAGTTCTTCATGTTCCTATTTTGAGTTAAGTCCTTTATGGTTTAACTCCAATCTCATGTTTATAACTGAGTGATGCATTATAGCCCTCTTCTGAGTGATTCATTTGTGAGAGGACAACTTTGGTGAGATTTGAAGTTGAACTTGTGCTTGGTATGATTTTTGAAATTGTGTGAAAACTAAGATTGGGGAATTTGTTGCATTTGGCTATCACACTATACACTTTGAGCATGTTGTGCTTTGAACTTTGCCGCCTTGTAAATAATGTCTAAAATTTTGTTTTAACTTTTGAGTCATGTGCATGAGTCATTTCTCTTCAGAAAATGTTCGGAAAGATTGTTTTGAGTTTTATTTTTATTTCTTTTATTTTTGTTTTTGTTTTTGTTTTTGTTTTATTTTGCTTAAGGACTAACAAATTTAGTAAAGTTTTCTAACCACTTTGTTTTGTAGAGTTAGTAAAACGTTTGTGGGTATCGTTTCTGTTAAACCCTCAGGAGACACAACTCCTCCTACTAGGGATGCCTAGAGGTTTAAAGGCTTGTTGCATACGCTCAATGCAATCGAGTTACCTACGAAAGTGGTTTAGTTAACTTTTTGTTTTTAACTTTGTTTTGTGTTGTTTTGCTCGAGGACTAGCAAAATCTAGGTTTGGGGGTATTTGATCGGTTCATAATTGTATATCATTTTGTACCCTTCTAGCTTATGATTTGGCTATGTGTTTGAGTTAAACTTGTGCTTTTAATCCTTTTTGTGTTTATCTTTCAGTTAATTGACATTTAGGTAACAATGATGACTTTGGATAGGAAATGATGCAATCCATGCATGTTAAGGCTTGATTTGGGTGAATGGAAGAAGGGCTTAAAGACAAACACATTTTGGCTACAACTCCTTTCCAGCCCAATTTCGTAGGTCAGCTTCTTGGCCTTGGATCAGCATGCTATGGGGCTTGGATGAGGTGAAGATCTTCATGAAACTTGTTCCAATGGGTGTCTAGTACAACATATCCAAATTTCAGCCCAATTGGACATTTGTGGAGTGCTCAGCCCGCCCAACACTCAACCCTGCTCAGGAGGATTTGCAGCTGCCAGCTTTGTCATGTGCCTCCATGTGCCTCACCCATGCTGCAACTGACTTTGGATCCAACATAATGAGTGAAGTGGGGAGGCATTCCAGCTATGAAATTCTAAAGGATCAAGTTGGTACATGCTGGAGTTATTATAGAGAAAGCATGTGCATGCATGTAAAGCATAAATGAAATGAAGTCAATTCCAGTCTCTGTTCGGCAGCCAAATTGCAAGGCCCAAAACGCATACTTCTACTGCTCCGATGGGAATACTTTCTTCATAGAAGTTGTTCCAATGGGTGTCTACTACAACATATCCAGATTTGAGCCCCATTGGATAAGTTTTGAAACCTCTGGCCTTCCTACACCAAGTCTGGTTCAGAAGACTCGTTTTTGTTCAACAACCAAAAGAAGACCACATGGGTTGGCAGCAAAAGGCAGCCACAATTGATCACCTTTGATCCCATGTGAAGAAAGCTTGAGGTGCAGCAAAAGAAGTATGGGATGGGATTGATTCCAACCACACTAACATAGACAAGATGAAGTGGGAGTTATGGGTTGTATTAAATGAGGAATGGTGGTGTTGGATTTCATCATGATGTTCCTCCCTCTTAGCCCTATAAATAGAGGAGTCTTCAAGCTACAAAATTCACTTCAGCCATCCTCCACACTTCCATCATCCAGAAATCATCCTCATACATTCCCACAACCCCAAACACTCAAGCAATCAACCCAATACTCTAAACTGCCCCAAAATCACCAAAACAGCTCCAGAAAACCTCCCTTCCATTTCCCTACGAATTTCCTCTTTCTCATCCATCACCACTCACTCAAGCTCATCTCAAATCACCTCCATATCCTTCATACATCCTTCTAGACGTGGAGAAGCTCTTGGAGAAGCATTGGACACTACAAGAACTTCAGAAAAGGGTTTTTCTACTCTTATGGAATTCATTATGTTTTCCCATTTCTATTTTAGTTTCTTTTCCATTATGAGTAACTAAATCCATAACTAGGGCTTCGATGTAACCTAACATGAATATTCTGGGTTTATAAGTTTGGAGTTTCAAGTTTGATTCATGATTCATGTTCTTATTCATTATGCTTATAAGTTAACATGCTTGTTTGAATGATTGATCACCATTAGAACTTGTTTGTTAACTATCTTGGTTTGAATTAAGAGTAGACACCATGCTTTAATTCGAATTGAACTATGAATAGGAAGAGTATGTATGGACATTCGACAACAGGGATTAGATACATGCTTGGTTGTTTAAATTGTTCTTCTATGCTTAATGGGTTCCTAATGCTTAATTTTAGGTTAGACAACAAATGATCAAATTAGGGAATTAGGAACACAAGGTTAGGATCAAACACCATGGCCTAATCATACTTTAGCTAGAATCAATCTTTGAATCTGAATTAGACTTGTTACTTGACTCCATATAACCCAGAATTGAATTGTTATGGTGATTCGAATGCCCTAGTCTCCAAATCTGTTTTCCAACTCTTAAAACCACTCTTTGTTACACTTGTTTATTTGCTTTCATTCGCAATTTCAGTTTGCTCACTTCCTTTCACAATCACAATCACTCTCACTTTAATTTCTGTTTTAGACTTAACTTCCTAACTTCTTGAATTCGGTAATCTACGTACATAACTAATTTAAACTTCTCAGTCTTCGTGGGTACGACCTCGTACTTGTCTTGCTATATTACTAATTGCCCCGTACAATTGCGAGTTAACATAATAATTAACAACAATATGGGAGGATGATGGTCTGAAGAGATCCTTAGGGTGATCTTATATAGTGTAAAACAACTAAACCCTACTCTTAAAAGGTTTGGAAAAACTCTCCTAAAGCAAAACAAAATCCCAAACAATTAAGGAAACAAATTAGGAAAGAATCCTTCTTTGACATGGAAACACGTCAGCCATCTTGCACTCACGTTTTGGGGTCGTTCCACTTCCTAGAAAATTCTGGAAAAAAATTCAGAAACGTAGCTTTATATCTAAGCTTTCCAAGCATATATTACACGCCACTAGGAAAAATCGGAAAGGTCTTCAAATCTTCAATCTTCCACAGCAGTGCAATTCTGACGGGATTTCAACTTAGGCTGTCTTGACTTGCAAGTCTGGAGCATTTGGCTTGGTAGAAAATTATGAAACTTTGATACAATGATCTTCAATGTCTTAGCTTTCTTCTCCAATTGGCCTTGCGCTAAAATTCATTTGAAAAGTCGATTTTCAGTCGAAATCCTTCCAAGAGTGCAGAATAGCTGAAAATAAGGAAAGTAAGGTAATAATGCTATTTTAAATTAACTTTCCCTACAAAAACCAAATAAAAGAGGTATAAAAATATAGGAAATAATACACTTATCAAACTACCTCAAACCTATCTTTTGCTAGTCCTCGAGCAAAATTAGAAACAAAAACAAAAACAAAACGAAAAACTAACTAAACCACTTTCGCAGGTAAACTCGATGGCACTTAGCATGTGCCACAAGCCGTTAAACCTCTAGGTGTCCCTAGTAGGAGGAGTTGTGTCTCCTGAGGGTTTACCAGTTACGATACCCACAAACGTTTAACTGCAAAACAAAGTTGTTAAAGGCACCACTTTAAACAAGCTAATAAAAACCAATGCATGCCAATCACATTTGCATCACTAAAGCTATGCCACTTTGAGTATAATTGCATCATAGTGTAACGTGTAATACCAAAAGTCATAACATCAAAGCTTAAAGATAACCACACTCGAATGCCATGGAATTATTTCGCCTTGACTCTATCCTCACCGGATATCACTCTATTTTTTCTCTCGGAATCCTAGGCTTACACTCAAATGTCACATATGTGTATGAAGTTATGTAATGGAAATCAAATATTAACACATATGCTTAGCTTGAAGAATGGAAATTTCTGAAAATAATGTCTCATGAAAAGAATCGAATACTAAGAACTAGAGTACATACCTCACCTCCAAGCAAGATTTCCCAAAAGATCAGTTAGGTCTTCTACTCAGGTTGTAATGAAAGACTAGGCTTGGGGTATGAAAGAAAGGAAAGGATTAACAAAAACTTAGGACATACCAAAGCATTATTCACGATCACATACACGGTCAACTCCTTTTGACATTTTGTAGTATTCAGCGTCCAGGAATTGTGCATATTTCCTACTCCATTTGGAGTGATTTTGAACTTTTATTCTTTTGAATTGCAAAATACTCTTTCTCTTCTTTTTTTTTCTTTTTTTATTTATTTTTTCTTTCTTTTTTTCTGCAATTTTGCACAAACACCTCGGTACACGCCAATTCTTTGGTGTAGAGCTCAACCTTCTTATTTTCATCACTTTGGCACATCCTAAGCTATAAGGTATGGCTTAGAAATGGGTTGTATAGGTCATAGATAATAAGGGTGGTGAAAGAAAGGCTAAGTGTTTGGTTACAAAGGGGCTAATGACGCACACAAAAGGGTAGGATGAAATGTCTTTTAGAGGGTGAAAACATGCATAGCCTAACATCATCTCTCATGGTCCATCCAACTTGGAAGCGACGTACCTACGAAAATAAGAAAATTCTTTAGTATCCAATACAAATCTAATGAGAGCAATCTAATTAAGAACAAAATCGAAGAGTGTTTAAGAGTAGAAACAGTAAAACCCCTCTCAAAGAATGGCTTTTGGCTCAATATCTCACAAAGGTAGTCTCCACTAATATTCCATAGTCATTCGAGCATAGCAACCTTTTCCACCAAAATATTACGAGTATGGTATTGTGAAGTGCAAAGATTATAATGCAATAACCCTTCATGGCAACACGTTAGTAAAGCATTCATGATCAAAACATGGCATATACATCTCTATTAGCAAGGAAAAGTGATAGCTTTAACTAGAATTTATATTTCACAAAAACTGCTTCTTTTCAATTTCGACCTTAGATCTGTTTTCAACAATTATATCTTAAAGTATTGCACAGATTTTGACAAGCCTTATATGCTCAGAAAATAGACAAACAAACGCACAACTTATCTTTAGACAAAATACCAGAAAATAGACTAGAACGGCATGAAAACTGACGTTGAAAACAGAAAACAGTACTGAATCACAGAAAAATTCCAGTTCCAGACCCCTGTTCAGAAAAATAGCTGTAACTTCCAAACGAAAAGTCAGAAAATTACAGGCCTTATATGGTTGGATTCAGCACGAAAAACTGAAGAAAACAGTATTATCGAAACATAAACACCAATGTTTTGCATGACTGGAAAAAAAAAACAACTTAAAAACGAAAAAAATTAAAATAAAACGAATGTTACCCACCTCAAACCTAAACGAAACATTGTCCTCAATGTTTAAAAAGAAAATAAAAGCAAGGACAAAGAATAGTAAAAGCCATGAACATGGGAAACACACAAACGAAAATTAAAAAGATAAGGAATGAAGGTACCTAGATGGGTTGCCTCCCAACAAGCGCTTAGTTTAGAGTCAATAGCCCGACTTTCAGATGCGTTATTTGGTTGGTGTAGTTCTAGAGTTCGGATTTCACTCAAAACTAACCAAATGACTCCTCCCACGATATTATGATGTTGCCCAAGTTTTGGGCTCGATCCGAAATCAATAGGTGCAAGAAATTGGACAATTCAAGTTCAAAGGTAGTTCGTTCCTAATTGGAGTGGTTGGGGTTTAGGGTAGTTCTAGAGATCGGATTTCACTCAAACATAACCAAATGACTCCTCCCACCATATTATGATGTTGCCCAAGTTTTGGGCTCGATCCGAAGTCAATAGGTGTAAGAAATTGGACAATTCAAGTTCAAAGGCAGTTCGTTCCTAATTGGAGTGGTTGGTGTTTTGGGTAGTTCTAGAGATCGGATTTCACTCAAACATAACCAAATGACTCCGCCCACCATATTATGATGTTGCCCAAGTTTTGGGCTCGATCCGAAATCAATAGGTGTAAGAAATTGGACAATTCAAGTTCAAAAGAAGTTCGTTCCTAATTGGAGTGGTTGGTGTTTTGGGTAGTTGTAGAGATCGGATTTCACTAAAACTTAACCAAACGACTCCTCCCACCATATTATGATGTTGCCCAAGTTTTGGGCTCGATACGAAATCAATAGGTGTAAGAAATTGGCCAATTTATGTTCAAAGGCAGTTCGTTCCTAATCGGAGTGGTTGGTGTATTCCATAGTTCTAGGGGTCGGATTTCACTCAAAACTAACCAAATGACTCCTCCCACGATATTATGATGTTGCCCAAGTTTTGGGTTCGATCTGAAATCAATAGGTGTAAGAAATTGGACAATTCAAGTTCAAAGGCAGTTTGTACCTAATTGGAGTGGTTGGTGTTTTGGTTAGTTCTAGAGATTGGATTTCACTCAAACTTACCCAAATGACTCCTCCCACCATATTATGATGTTGCCCAAGTTTTGGGCTCGATCCGAAATCAATAGGTGTAAGAAATTGGACAATTCAAGTTCAAAGACAGTTCGTTCCTAATTGGAGTGGTTGGTGTTTTGGGTAGTTCTAGAGGTCGGATTTCACTCAAACTTAACCAAACGACTTCTCCCACTATATTTTGATGTTGCCCAAGTTTTGGGCTCGATCTGAAGACAATAGGTGAACGAAATTGGACAATTTATGTTCAAAGGCAGTTCGTTCCTAGTCGGAGTGGTTGGTGTATTCCATAGTTCTTGAGATCGGATTTCACTCAAAACTAACCAAATGAATCCACCCACCATATTATGATGTTGCCCAAGTTTTGGGCTCGATCCGAAATCAATAGGTCCAAGAAATTGGACAATTTATGTTCAAAGGCAGTTCGTTCCTAATCGTAGTGGTTGGTGTATGCCATAGTTCTAGGGATCGGATTTCACTCAAAACTAACCAAATGACTCCTCCCACCATATTATGATGTTGCCCAAGTTTTGTGCTCGATCCACAATCAATAGGTGTAAGAAATTGGACAATTCAAGTTCAAAGGTAGTTCGTTCCTAATTCGAGTGGTTGGGGTTTTGGGTAGTTCTACAGATCGGATTTCACTCAAAGTTAACCAAATGACTCCTCCCACAATATTATGACGTTGCCCAAGTTTTGGGCTCGATCCGAAGTCAATAGTTGTAAGAAATTGGACAATTCAAGTTCAAAGGCAATTCGTTCCTAATTGGAGTGGTTGGTGTTTTGGGTAGTTCTAGAGATCGGATTTCACTCAAAGTTAACCAAATGACTCCTCCCACCATATTAAGATGTTGCCCAAGTTTTGGGCTCGATACGAAATTAATAGGTGTAAGAAATTGGATAATTCAAGTTCAAAGGCAGTTAGTTCCTAATTGGAGTGGTTGGTGTTTTGGGCAGTTCTAGAGATCGGATTTCACTCAAACTTAACGAAATGACTCCTCCCACCACATTATGACGTTGCCCAAGTTTTGGGCTTGATCCGAAATCAATAGGTGTATGAAATTGGACAATTCAAGTTCAAAGGCAGTTCGTTCCTAATTGGAGTGGTTGGTGTTTTCGGTAGTTCTAGAGATTGGATTTCACTCAAACTTAAGCAAATGACTCCTCCCACCATATTATGATGTTGCCCAAGTTTTGGGCTCGATCCGAAATCAATAGGTGTAAGAAATTGGAAAATTTATGTTCAAAGGCAGTTCGATCCTAGTCGGAGTGGTTGATGTATTCCATAGTTCTAGAGATCGGATTTCGCTCGAAACTAACCACATGACTCCTCCCACCATATATGATGTTGCCCAAGTTTCGGGCTCGATCCGAAATCAATAGGTGTAAGAAATTGGACAATTCAAGTTCAAAGGCAGTTCGTTCCTAATTGGAGTGGTTGGTGTTTTCGGTAGTTCTAGAGATCGGATTTCACTCAAACTTAACCAAACGACTCCTCCCACGATATTATAATGTTGCCCAAGTTTTGGGCTCGATCCGAAATCAATAGGTGTAAGAAATTGGACAATTTATGTTTAAAGGCAGTTTGTTCCTAGTCGGAGTGGTTGGTGTATTCCATAGTTCTAGAGATCGGATTTCAGTCAAAACTAACCAAATGAATCCTCCCACCATATTATGATGTTGACCAAGTTTTGGGCTCGAACAAAAATCGACAGGTGTAAGAAATTGGATAATTCAAGTTCAAAGGCAGTTCGTTCTTAATTGGAGTGGTTGTTGTTTTGGGTAGTTCTAGAGATCGGATTTCACTCAAACTTAACCAAATGACTCCTCCCACCATATTATGTTGTTTCCCAAGTTTTGGGCTCGATCCGTAATCAGTAGGTGTAAGAAATTGGACAATTCAAGTTCAAAGGCAGTTCGTTCCTAATTGGAGTGGTTTGAGTTTTGGGTAGTTCTAAAGATTGGATTTCACTCAAACTTATCCAAATGACTCCTCCCCCCATATTATGATGTTGCCCAAGTTTTGTGCTCAATCCGAAATCAATAGGTGTATGAAATTGGACAATTCAAGTTCAAAGGCAGTTCGTTCCTAATTGGAGTGGTTGGTGTTTTGGGTAGTTCTAGAGATCGGATTTCACTCAAACATAACCGAATGACCCCTCCCACCATATTATGATGTTGGCCAAGTTTTGGGCCCGATCCGAAATCAATAGGTGTAAGAAATTGGACAATTTATGTTTAAAGGCAGTTCGTTCCTAGTCGGAGTGGTTGGTGTATTCCATAGTTCTAGAGATCGGATTTCAGTCAAAACTAACCAAATGAATCCTCCCACCATATTATGATGTTGACCAAGTTTTGGGCTCGAACCGAAATCGACAGGTGTAAGAAATTGGACAATTCAAGTTCAAAGGCAGTTCGTTCTTAATTGGAGTGGTTGTTGTTTTGGGTAGTTCTGGAGATCGGATTTATCTCAAACGTAACCAAATGACTCCTCCCACCAAATTATGACGTTGCCCAAGTTTTGGGCTCGATCCGAAATCAGTAGGTGTAAGAAATTGGACAATTCAATTTCAAAGGTTGTTCGTTCCTAATTGGAGTGGTTGGTGTTTTGGGTAGTTCTAGAGATCGGATTTCACTCAAACGTAACCGAATGACTCCTCCCACCATATTATGATGTTGCCCAAGTTTTGGGCTCGATCCGAAATCAATAGGTATAAGAAATCGGACAATTCAAGTTCAAAGGCAGTTCGTTCCTAATTGGAGTGCGTGGTGTTTTGGGTAGTTCTACATATCGGATTTCACTCAAACTTAACCAAATGACTCCTCCGACCATATTATGATGTTGCCCAAGTTTTGGGCTCGATCCGAAATCAATAGGTGTAAGAAATTGGGCAATTTATGTTCAAAGGCAGTTCGGTCCAAATCGGAGTGGTTGGTGTATTCCACAGTTCTAGAGATCGGATTTCACTCAAAACTAACCAAATGACTCCTCCCACCATATTATGATGTTGCCCAAGTTTTGGGCTCAATCCGAAATCAATAGGTGTAAGAAATTGGACAATTCAAGTTCAAAGGCAGTTCGTTCCTAATTGGAGTGGTTGATGTTTTGGGTAGTTCTAGAGGTCGGATTTCACTCAAAGTGAACCAAATGACTCCTCCCACCATATTTTGATGTTGCCCAAGTTTTGGGCTCGATCCGAAATCAATAGGTGTAAGAAATTGGACAATTTATCATCTAAGGCAGTTCGTTCCTAATCGGAGTGGTTGGTGTATTCCATAGTTCTAGAGATCGGATTCCACTCAAAACTAACCAAATGACTCCTCCCACCATATTATGATGTTGCCCAAGTTTTGGGCTCGAAATGAAACCAATAGGTGTAAGAAATTGGACAATTCAAGTTCAAAGGCAGTTCGTTCCTGATTGGAGTGGTTGGTGTTTTGGGTAGTTCTACAGATCGGATTTCACTCAAACTTAACCAAATGACTCCTCCCACAATATTATGATGTTGCCCAAGTTTTGGGCTCGATCCAAAATCGATACGTGTAAGAAATTGGACAATTCAAGTTCCAAGGCAGTTCGTTCCTAATTGGAGTGGTTGGTATTTTAACTAGTTCTAGAGATCGGATTTCTCTCAAACTTCACCAAATGACTCGTCCCACCATATTATGATGTTGCCCAAGTTTTGGGCTCGATCCGAAATCAATAGGTGTAAGAAATTGAACAATTTATGTTCAAAGGCATTTCGTTCCTAGTCGGAGTGGTTGGTGTATTCCATAGTTCTAGAGATCGGATTTCACTCAAAACTAACCAAATGACTCCTCCCACCGTATTAAGATGTTCCCCAAGTTTTGGGCTCGATCCGAAATCAATAGGTGAAAGAAATTGGACAATTCAAGTTCAAAGGCAGTTCGTTCCTAGTTGGAAAGGTTGGTGTTTTGGGTAGTTCTAGAGTTCGGATTTCACTCAAACTTAACCAAACGACTCCTCCCACCATATTATGATGTTGCCCAAGTTTTGGGCTCGATCCAAAATCAATAGGTGTAAGAAATTGGACAATTCAAGTTCAAAGGACGTTCGTTCCTAATTGGAGTGGTTGGAGTTTTAGGTAGTTCAGGAGATCGGATTTCACTCAAACTTAACCAAATGACTACTCCCACCATATTAGGATGTTTCCCAAGTTTTGGGCTCGATCCGAAATGAATAAGTGTATGAAATTGGACAATTCAATTTCAAAGGCAGTTCGTTCCTAATTGGAGTGGTTGGTGTTTTGGGTAGTTCTAGAGATCGGATTTCACTCAAACTTAACCAAATGACTCCTCCCACCATATTAAGATGTTGCCCAAGTTTTGGGCTCGATCCGAAATCGATATGTGTAAGAAATTGGACAATTCAAATTCAAAGGCAATTCGTTCCTGATTGGAGGGGTTTGTGTTTTGGGTAGTTCTAGAGATCGGATTTCACTCAAACTTAACCAAATGACTCCTCCCACCATATTATGATGTTGCCCAAGTTTTGGGCTAGATCCGAAATCAATAGGTGTAAGAAATAAGACAATTCAAGTTCAAAGGGAGTTCGTTCCTAATTGGAGTGGTTGGTATTGTGGGTAGTTCTAGAGATAGGATTTCACTCAAACATAACCAAATGACTCCTCCCACCATATTATGCTGTTGCCCAAGTTTTGGGCTCTATCCGAAATCAATAGGTGTAAGAAATTGGACAATTTATCTTCTAAGGCAGTTCGTTCCTAATCGTAGTGGTTGGTGTATTCCATAGTTCTACAAATCGGATTTCACTCAAAACTAACCAAATGACTCCTCCCACCATATTATGATGTTGCCCCAGTTTTGGGGTCGATCCGAAATCAATAGGAGTAAGAAATTGGACAATTCAAGTTCAAAGGCAGTTCGTTTCTAGTTGGAGTGGTTGGTGTTTTGGGTAGTTTTAGAGATCGGATTTCACTCAAACTTAACCAAATGACTCCTCCCACCATATGATGATGTTGCCCGGGTTTTGGGCTCGATCCGAAATCAATAGGTGTAAGAAATTGGACAATTCAAGTTCAGAGGCAGTTCGTTCCTCATTGGAGGGGTTGGAGTTTTGGGTAGTTCTAGAGATCGGATTTCACTCAAACTTAACCAAATCACTCCTCCCACCACATTATGATGGGTTTTGGGCTCGATCCGAAATCAATAGGTGTAAGAAATTGGACAATTTATGTTCAAAGGCAGTTCGTTCCTAATCGGAGTGGTTGGTGGATTCCATAGTTCTAGAGATCGGATTTCACTCAAAACATAACCATATGACTCTTCCCACCGTATTATGATGTTGCCCAAGTTTTGGGATCAATCCGAAATCAATAGGTGTAAGAAATTGGACAATTCCAGTTCAGAGGCAGTTCGTTCCCAATTGGAGTGGTTGGTGTTTTGGGTAGTTCTAGAGATCGGATTTCACTCAAACTTAACCAAATGACTCCGCCCACCATATTATCACGTTGCCAAAGTTTTGGGCTCAATCCGAAATCAATAGGTGTAAGAAATTGGACAATTCAAGTTCAAAGGAAGTTCGTTCCTAATTGGAGTGGTTGGTGTTTTGGGAAGTTCTAGAGATCGGATTTCACCCAAACTTAACCAAGTGACTCCTCCCACCACATTATGATGGGTTTTTGGCTCGATCCGAAATCAAAAGGTGTAAGAAATTGGACAATTTATGTTCAAAGGCGGTTCGTTCCAAATCGGAGTGGTTGGTGGATTCAATAGTTCTAGAGATCGGATTTCACTCGAAACTTAACCATATGACTCTTCCCACCGTATTATGATGTTGCCCAAGTTTTGGGATCGATCCGAAATCAATAGGTGTAAGAAATTGGACAATTCCAGTTCAAAGGCAGTTCGTTCCTAATTGGAGTGGTTGGTGTTTGGGGTAGTTCTAGAGATCGGATTTCACTCAAACTTAACCAAATGACTCCTCCCACCATATTATGTTGTTGCCCAAGTTTTGGGCTGGATCCGAAATCAATAGGTGTAAGAAATTCGATAATTCAAGTTCAAAGGCAGTTCGTTCCTAATTGGAGTGGTTGGTGTTTGGGGTAGTTCTAGAGATCGGATTTCACTCAAACTTAACCAAATGACTCCGCCCACCATATTATGATATTGCCCAAGTTTTGGGCTCAATCCAAAATCAATAGGTGTAAGAAATTCGACAATTCAAGTTCAAAGGAAGTTCGTTCCGAATTGGAGTGGTTGGTGTTTTGGGAAGTTCTAGAGATCGGATTTGACTCAAACTTAACCAAATGACTCCTCCCACCACATTATGACGCTGCCCCAGTTTTGGGCTAGAACCGAAATCAATAGGTGTAAGAAAGTGGACAATTCAAGTTGAAAGGCAGTTCGGTCCTAATTGGAGAGGTTGGTGTTTTGGGTTGTTCTAGAGATCGGATTGCACTCAAACTTAACCAAATGACTCCTCCCACCATATTATGACGTTGCCCCAGTTTTGGGCTCGATCCGAAATCAATAGGTGTAAGAAATTGGACAATTCAAGTTCAAAGGCAGTTAGTTCCTAATTGGAGTGGTTGGTGTTTTGGGTAGTTCTAGAGATCGGATTTCACTCGAACCTAACCAAATGACTCCTCCCACCATGGTATGATGTTGCCCTAGTTTTGGGCTCGATCCGAAATCAATAGGTGTAAGAAATTGGACAATTCAAGTTCAAAGGCAGTTCGTTCCTAATTGGTGTAGTTCGTGTTTTGGGAAGTTCTAGAGATCGGATTTCACTCAAACTTAACCAAATGACTCCTCCCACCACATTATAACGCTGCCCCAGTTTTGGGCTCGATCCGAAATCAGTAGGTGTATGAAATTTTACAATTCAAGTTCAAAGGCAGTTCGTTCCTAATTGGAGTGGTTGGTGTTTTGGGTAGTTCTAGAGATCGGATTTCACTCAAACTTAACCAAATGACTCCTCCCACCACATTATGATGTTGCCCAAGTTTTGGGCTCGATCCGAAATCAATAGGTGTAAGAAATTGGACAATTCAAATTCAAAGGCAGTTCGTTCCTAATTGGAGTGGTTGGTGTTTTGGGTAGTTCTAGAGATCGGATTTCACTCAAACTTAACCAAATGACTCGTCCCACCATATTATGTTGTTGCCCAAGTTTTGGGCTCGATCCGAAACCAATAGGTGCAAGAAATTGGACAATTCAAGTTCAAAGGCAGTTCGTTCCTAATTGGAGTGGTTGGTGTTTTGGGTAGTTCTAGAGATCGGATTTCACTCAAACTTAACCAAATGACTCCTCCCACCATATTATGATGTTGTCCAAGTTTTGGGCTCGATCCGAAATCAATAGGTGTAAGAAATTGGACAATTTATGTTCAAAGGCAGTTCGTTCCTAACCGGAGTGGTTGGTGTATTCTATAGTTCTAGAGATTGTTTTTGACTCAAAACTAACCAAATGACTCCTACCACCATATTATGATGTTGCCCAAGTTTTGGGCTCGATCCGATATCAATAGGTGTAACAAATTGGACAATTCAAGTTCAAAGGCAGTTCGTTCCTAATTGGAGTGGTTGGTGTTTTGGGTAGTTCTAGAGATCGGATTTCACTCAAACTTAACCAAATGACTCCTCCCACCATATTATGATGCTGCCCCAGTTTTGGGCTCGATCCGAAATCAATAAGTGTCAGAAATTGGACAATTCAAGTTCGAAGGCTGTTCTTTCCTAATTGGAGTGGTTGGTGTTTTGGGTAGTTCTAGAGATCGGATTTCACTCAAACTTAACCAAATGACTCGTCCCACCATATTATGTTGTTGCCCAAGTTTTGGGCTCGATCCGAAACCAATAGGTGCAAGAAATTGGACAATTCAAGTTCAAAGGCAGTTCGTTCCTAATTGGAGTGGTTGGTGTTTTGGGTAGTTCTAGAGATCGGATTTCACTCAAACTTAACCAAATGACTCCTCCCACCATATTATGATGTTGTCCAAGTTTTGGGCTCGATCCGAAATCAATAGGTGTAAGAAATTGGACAATTTATGTTCAAAGGCAGTTCGTTCCTAACCGGAGTGGTTGGTGTATTCTATAGTTCTAGAGATTGTTTTTGACTCAAAACTAACCAAATGACTCCTACCACCATATTATGATGTTGCCCAAGTTTTGGGCTCGATCCGATATCAATAGGTGTAACAAATTGGACAATTCAAGTTCAAAGGCAGTTCGTTCCTAATTGGAGTGGTTGGTGTTTTGGGTAGTTCTAGAGATCGGATTTCACTCAAACTTAACCAAATGACTCCTCCCACCATATTATGATGCTGCCCCAGTTTTGGGCTCGATCCGAAATCAATAAGTGTCAGAAATTGGACAATTCAAGTTCGAAGGCTGTTCTTTCCTAATTGGAGTGGTTGGTGTTTTGGGTAGTTCTAGAGATCGGATTTCACTCAAACTTAACCAAATGACTCTTCCCACCATATTATGATGTTGCCCAAGTTTTGGGCTCGATCCGAAATCAATAGGTGTAAGAAATGGGACAATTCTAGTTCAAAGGCAGTTCGTTCCTAATTGGAGTGGTTCGTGTTTTGGGTAGTTCTAGAGATCGGATTTCACTCAAACCTAACCAAATCACTCCTCCCACTATATTATGTCGTTGCCCAAGTTTTGGGCTCGATCTGAAATCAATAGGTGTAAGAAATTGGACAATTTCTGTTCAAAGGCAGTTCATTCCTAATCGGAGTGGTTGGTGTATTCCATAGTTCTAGAGATCGGATTTAACTCAAAACTAACCAAATGACTCCTCCCACCATATGATGATGTTGCCCTAGTTTTGGGCTCGATCCGAAATCAATAGGTTTAAGAAATTGGACAATTCAAGTTAAAAGGCAGTTCGTTCCTAATTGGAGTGGTTGGTATTTTGGGTAGTTCTAGAGATTGGATTTCACTCGAACTTAACCAAATGACTCCTCCCACCATATTATGATGTTGCCCACGTTTTGGGCTCGATCCAAAATCAATCGGTGTAAGAAATTGGACAATTCAAGTTCAAAGGCAGTTCGTTCCTAATTGGAGTGGTTGGTGTTTTGTGTAGTTCTAGAGATCGGATTTCACTCAAACTTAACCAAATGACTCCTCCCACCATATTATGATGTTGCCCAAGTTTTGGGCTCGATCTGAAATCAGTAGGTGTAAGAAAGGGGACAATTTATGTTCAAAGGCAGTTCGTTCCTAATCGGAGTGGTTGGTGTATTCCATAGTTCTAGAGATCGGATTTCACTCAAAACTAACCAAATGACTCCTCCCACCATATTATGATGTTGCCCATGTTTTGGGGTCAATCTGAAATCAATAGGTGTAAGAAATTGGGCAATTTATGTTCAAAGGCAGTTCGTTCCTAATCGGAGTGGTTGGTGTATTCCATAGTTCTAGAGATCGGATTTCACTCAAAACTAACCAAATGAATCCTCCCACCATATTATGATGTTGCCCAAGTTTTGGGCTCGGTCCGAAATCAATAGGTGTAAGAAATTGGACAATTCAAGTGCAAAGGCAGTTCGTTCCTAATTGGAGTGGTTGCTGTTTCGGGTAGTTTTAGAGATCGGATTTCACTGTAACTCAACCAAATGACTCCACCCACCATATTATGATGTTGCCCAAGTGTTGGGCTCGATCCGAAATCAATAGGTGTAAGAAATTGGACAATTCATGTTCAAAGGCAGTTCGTTCCTAATTGGAGTGGTTGGTGTTTTGGGTAATTTTGGAGATCGGATTTCACTCAAACTCAACCAAATGACTCCTCCCATCATATTATGATGTTGCCCAAGTTTTGGGCTCGATCCGAAATCAATAGGTGTAAGAAATTGGACAATTCAAGTTCGAAGGCAGTTCGTTCCTAATTGGAGTGGTTGGTGTTTTGGGCAGTGTTGTGTCGATTTAGCTGCGCGAAAATGGATTCAACTGCATCCTCAACTTGTGATACTCGCAAGTGCACGAGCCGTTTGGTAGTATAGCATATGTAAGTGCGAGGTTGATCCCACGAGGATTGGTGATTGAATGATCCAATTCATTTCACCTACACAAAACAGAAATGAAAAAGAAAATAAATAAAACAAGAAAAAAAGAAATAACTGAAGCAAATAAGTTCCCAAGTTCAATTAGATTAACGGATTGATTCTAGCTAAAGTATGATTAAGCCATGGTGTTTGGTCATAACCTTGTGTTCCTAATTCCCTAATTTGATCATTTGTTGTCTAACCTAAAATTAAGCATTAGGAACCCATTAAGCATAGAAGAACAATTTAAACAACCAAGCATGTATCTAATCCCTGTTGTCGAATGTCCATACATACTCTTCCTATTCATAGTTCAATTCGAATTAAAGCATGGTGTCTACTCTTAAGGCAAACCAAGATAGCTAACATGCAAGCCTAAATGGTGATCAATCATTCAAACTAGCATATTAACTTATAAGCATAATGAATAAGAACAAAAACCATAATTGAAACTTGGAAACTAATTAAACTTGAATACTTAAGAAAGAATGTACAGTACAAATAAAAGTAAAGTGGAACTAAGAAAACTTGAAGGAAAATGTAGTAAAATCATTTTGTTACAACAATTGACAACTTGAAAGGAAATTAAGAGAATTTGAGGGAGAGAAGGGAAGGGAGCTCTAGAGAAGTGTTTGAGAGCTCCCCCCCTTGGGGTGTGATTTATGAAGCTTGAAGACTTCTCTATTTATAGGGCTAAGAGGGAGGAACATCATGATGAATTCCAACACCACCATTCCTCCTTTAATACAACCCATAACTCCCACTTCATCTTGCCTATGTTAGTGTGGTTGGAATCAACTCCATCCCATACTTCTTTTGTTGCACCTCAAGCTTTCTTCACATGGGATTGCTGGTTTCTTCTATTAGCATGGAGGTCTGGCTCTTTAGTTGCTACCAACCCATGTGCTGCTAGTCTTTGTTGCTGGCTAATAAAGTTCTTTTGCTGTTGCACATGTGTTGTTGGAAAAACGAATCCTCCTGAGCAGGGTTCAGTGTTGGATGGGCTGAGGACTCTAGATATGTTCAATTGGGCTAAACTTTGGATATGTTATACTAGACACCCATTGGAACAACTTCTATGAACAATGTCTTCCCATCTGAGCAATACAAGTGTACATTTTGGGCCTTGCAAGTTGACTACCGAAAATAGAATGGAATTGACTTCATTGCAGTCAGCTTGTGGGCTTGTTTTGGGCTTGATCTTCCCTCCTATAAAATTTGGAAAAATCTGGATCTTGAAGCTCTTTGAATTATCTTTCCAAGAATATACAGCCCAGCGCAAGGAAAAATCGGAAAGCCCTTCAAATGTGATATTTGGCCCAGTAACGCAGATGCTGCCGAATTTGACATTAAGTTGCCAAAACTTGTATAACTTTCTCTAGAAGACTCGGAATCATGAACCGTAAAATTCTCCATAAACTAGACTTCCGCATCTTTCCAATGATATAGGGGTCATCATCTGGTTCATCCTGAGCAAGTACAGTCCAATTCGTGAAGTTGAATGATTTGCAGACACCATTGAGCCAACTTGTCTCCAAAATGCATTTAACGAGTCTCAAGCCTATTACACTGAAACAAACACAAAACTTATTAAAAGCACAAGTTTAACTCAAAAACATAACCAAATCATAAGTTAGAAGGATACAAAATGACGTGTAATTATGCACCGATCAGGTAGTTCTAGAGATCGGATTTCACTCAAACTCAACCAAATGACTCCTGCCACCATATTATGCTGTTGCCCAAGTTTTGGGCTCGATCCGAAATCAATAGGTTTAAGAAATTGGACAATTCAAGTTCGATGACAGTTCGTTCCTAATTGGAGTGGTTGGTGTTTTGGGAAGTTCTAGAGATCGGATTTCACTCAAACTTAACCAGTTGACTCCTCCCACCATATTATGATGTTGTCCAAGTTTTGGGCTCGATCCGAAATCAAGAGGTTTAAGTAATTGGACAATTTATGTTCAAAGGCGGTTCGTTCCTAATCGGAGTGGTTGGTGTATTCCATACTTCTAGAGAACGGATTTCACTCAAAACTAGACAAATGACTCCTCGCACCATATTATGATGTTGCCCAAGTTTTGGACTCGATCCGAAATCAATAGGTGTAAGAAATTGGACAATTTATCTTCTAAGGCAGTTCGTTCCTAATCGGAGTGGTTGGTGTATTCCATACTTCTAGAGATCGGATTTCACTCAAAACTAACCAAATGACTCCTCCCACCATATTATGATGTTGCCCAAGTTTTGGACTCGATCCGAAATCAATAGGTGTAAGAAATTGGACAATTTACCATCTAAGGCAGTTCGTTCCTAATCGGAGTGGTTGGTGTATTCCATAGTTCTAGAGATTGGATTTCACTCAAAACTAACCAAATGACTCCTCCCAACATATTATGATGTTGCCCAAGTTTTGGGCTCGATCCGAAATCGATAGGTGTAAGAATTCGGACAATTCAAGTTCAAAGACAGTTCGTTCCTAATTGGAGTGGTTGGTGTTTTGGGTAGTTCTAGATATCGGATTTCGCTCAAACTTAACCAATTGACTCCTCCCACCATATTATGATGTTTTCCAAGTTTTGGGTTCGATCCGAAATCAACAGGTGTAAGAAATTGGACAATTCAAGTTCAAAGGCCGTTCGTTCCTAATTGGAGTGGTTGGTGTTTTGGGTAGTTCTAGAGATCGGATTTCACTCAAAGTTACCCAAATGACACATCCAACCATATTATGATGTTGCCCAAGTTTTGGGCTCGATCCGAAATCAATAGGTGTAAGAAATTGGATAATCTATGTTCAAAGGCAGTTCGTTCCTAATCGGAGTGGTTGGTGTATTCCATAGTTCTAGAGATCTAATTTCACTTAAAACAAACCAAATGACTCCTCCCACCATATTATGATGTTGAACAAGTTTTGGGGTCGATCCGAAATCAATAGGTGTATGAAATTGGACAATTCAAATTCAAAGGCAGTTCGTTCCTAATTGGAGTGGTTGGTGTTTTGGGTAGTTCTAGAGATCGGATTTCACTCAAACTTAACCAAATGACTCCTCCCACCATATTATGATGTTGTCCAAGTTTTGGGCTCGATCCGAAATCAATAGGTGTAAGAAATTGGACAATTTATGTTCAAAGGCAGTTCATTCCAAATCGGAGTGGTAGGTGTATTCCATAGTTCTAGAGATCGGATTTCACTCAAACTTAACCAAATGACTCCTCCCACCATATTATGTTGTTGGCCAAGTTTTGGGCTCGATCGGAAATCAATAGGTGTAAGAAATTGGACAATTTATGTTCAAAGGCAGTTCGTTCCTAATCGGAGTGGTTGGTGTATTCCATAGTTCTGGAGATCGGATTTCACTCAAAACTAACCAAATGACTCCTCCCACCATATTATGATGTTGCCCAAGTTTTGGGCCCGATCCGAAATCAATAGGTGTAAGAAATTGTACAATCTATCTTCTAAGGCAGTTCGTTCCTAATCGGAGTGGTTGGTTTATTCCATAGTTCTAGAGATCGGATTTCACTCAAAACAAACCAAATGACTCCTCCCACCATATTATGATGTTGCCCAAGTTTTGGGCTCGATCCGAAATCAATAGGTGTAAGAAATTGGACAATTCAAGTTCAAAGGAAGTTCGTTCCTAATTGGAGTGGTTGGTGTTTTGGGTAGTTCTAGAGATCGGATTTCACTCAAACTTAACCAAATGACTCCTCCCGACATATTATGATGTTGCCCAAGTTTTGGGCTCGATCGGAAATCAATAGGTGTAAGAAATTGGACAATTCAAGTTCAAAGGCAGTTCGTTCCTAATTGGAGTGGTTGGTGTTTTGGGTAGTTCTAGAGATCGGATTTCACTCAAACTTAACCAAATGACTCCTCCCACCATATTATGATGTTGCCCAAGTTTTGGGCTCGATCCGAAATCAATAGGTGTATGAAATTGGACAATTTACCATCTAAGGCAGTTCGTTCCTAATCGGAGTGGTTGGTGTATTCCATAGTTCTAGAGATTGGATTTCACTCAAAACTAACCAAATGACTCCTCCCAACATATTATGATGTTGCCCAAGTTTTGGGCTCGATCCGAAATCGATAGGTGTAAGAATTCGGACAATTCAAGTTCAAAGACAGTTCGTTCCTAATTGGAGTGGTTGGTGTTTTGGGTAGTTCTAGAGATCGGATTTCGCTCAAACTTAACCAATTGACTCCTCCCACCATATTATGATGTTTTCCAAGTTTTGGGTTCGATCCGAAATCAATAGGTGTAAGAAATTGGACAATTCAAGTTCAAAGGCCGTTCGTTCCTAATTGGAGTGGTTGGTGTTTTGGGTAGTTCTAGAGATCGGATTTCACTCAAAGTTACCCAAATGACACATCCAACCATATTATGATGTTGCCCAAGTTTTGGGCTCGATCCGAAATCAATAGGTGTAAGAAATTGGATAATCTATGTTCAAAGGCAGTTCGTTCCTAATCGGAGTGGTTGGTGTATTCCATAGTTCTAGAGATCTAATTTCACTTAAAACAAACCAAATGACTCCTCCCACCATATTATGATGTTGAACAAGTTTTGGGGTCGATCCGAAATCAATAGGTGTATGAAATTGGACAATTCAAATTCAAAGGCAGTTCGTTCCTAATTGGAGTGGTTGGTGTATTGGGTAGTTCTAGAGATCGGATTTCACTCAAAATTAACCAAATGAATCCTCCCACCATATTATGATGTTGCCCAAGTTTTGGGCTCGATCCGAAATCAATAGGTGTAAGAAATTGGACGATGCAAGTTCAAAGGCTATACGTTCCTAATTGTAGTGGTTGGTGTTTTGGGTAGTTCTAGAGATCGGATTTCACTCACACATAACCAAATGGCTCCTCCCACCATATTATGATGTTGCCCAAGTTTTAGGCTCGTTCCGAAATCAATAGGTGTATGAAATTGGACAATTCGAGTTCAAAGGCAGTTCTTTCCTAATTGGAGTGGTTGGTGTTTTGGGTAGTTCTAGAGATCGGATTTCACTCTAACTTAACCAAATGGCTCCTCCCACCATATTATGATGTTGCCCAAGTTTTAGGCTCGTTCCGAAATCAATAGGTGTAAGAAATTCGACAATTCAAGTTCAAAGGCAGTTCTTTCCTAATTGGAGTGGTTGGTGTTTTGGGTAGTTCAAGAGATCGGATTTCGGTCAAACTTAACCAAATTACTCCTCCCACCATATTATGTTGTTGCCCAAGTTTTGGGCTCGATCCGAAATCAATAGGTGTAAGAAATTGGACAATTCAAGTTCAATGGCAGTTCTTTCCCGATTGGAGTGGTTGGTGTTTTGGGTAGTTCTAGAGATCGGATTTCACTCAAACTTAACCAAATGGCTCCTCCCACCATATTATGATGTTGCTCAATTTTTAGGCTCGTTCCGAAATCAATAGGTGTAAGAAATTGGACAATTCAAGTTCAAAGGCAGTTCGTTCCTAATTGGAGTGGTTGGTGTTTTGGGTAGTTCTAGAGATCGGATCTCACTCAAACTAAACCAAATGACTGCTCCCACCATATTATGATGTTGCCCAAGTTTTGGGCTCTATCCGAAATCAATAGGTGTAAGAAATTGGACAATTCAAGTCCAAAGGCAGTTCGTTCCTAATTGGAGTGGTTGGTGTTTTGGGTAGTTCTAGAGATCGGATTTCACTCAAACTTAACCAAATGACTACTCCCACCATATTATGATGTTGCCCAAGTTTTGGGCCCGATCCGAAATCAATAGGTGTAAGAAATTGGACAATTTAAGTTCAAAGGCAGTTCGTTCCAAATCGGAGTGGTTGGTGTATTCCATAGTTCTAGAGATCGGATTTCACTCAAAACTGACCAAATGACTCCTCCCACCACATTATGATGTTGCCCAAGTTTTGGGCTCGATCCGAAATCAATAGGTGTAAGAAATTGGACAATTTATCTTCTAAGGCAGTTCGATCCTAATCGGAGTGGTTGGTGTTTTGGGTATTTCTAGAGATCGGATTTCACTCAAACTTAACCAAATGACTCCTCCCACCATATTATGTTGTTGTCCAAGGTTTGGGCTCGATCCGAAATCAATAGGTGTAAGAAATTATACAATCTATCTTCTAAGGCAGTTCGTTCCTAATCGGAGTGGTTGGTGTATTCCGTAGTTCTAGAGATCGGATTTCACTCAAAACAAACCAAATGACTCCTCCCACCATATTATGTTGTTTCCCAAGTTTTGGGCTCGATCCGAAATCAATAGGTGTAAGAAATTGGACAATTCAGGTTCGAAGGCAGTTCGTTCCTAATTGGAGTGGTTGGTGTATTGGGTAGTTCTAGAGATCGGATTTCACTCAAAATTAACCAAATGAATCCTCCCACCATATTATGATGTTGCCCAAGTTTTGGGCTCGATCCGAAATCAATAGGTGTAAGAAATTGGACGATGCAAGTTCAAAGGCTGTACGTTCCTAATTGTAGTGGTTGGTGTTTTGGGTAGTTCTAGAGATCGGATTTCACTCACACATAACCAAATGGCTCCTCCCACCATATTATGATGTTGCCCAAGTTTTAGGCTCGTTCCGAAATCAATAGGTGTATGAAATTGGACAATTCGAGTTCAAAAGCAGTTCTTTCCTAATTGGAGTGGTTGGTGTTTTGGGTAGTTCTAGAGATCGGATTTCACTCTAACTTAACCAAATGGCTCCTCCCACCATATTATGATGTTGCCCAAGTTTTAGGCTCGTTCCGAAATCAATAGGTGTAAGAAATTCGACAATTCAAGTTCAAAGGCAGTTCATTCCTAATTGGAGTGGTTGGTGTTTTGGGTAGTTCAAGAGATCGGATTTCGCTCAAACTTAACCAAATTACTCCTCCCACCATATTATGTTGTTGCCCAAGTTTTGGGCTCGATCCGAAATCAATAGGTGTAAGAAATTGGACAATTCATGTTCAATGGCAGTTCTTTCCCGATTGGAGTGGTTGGTGTTTTGGGTAGTTCTAGAGATCGGATTTCACTCAAACTTAACCAAATGGCTCCTCCCACCATATTATGATGTTGCTCAATTTTTAGGCTCGTTCCGAAATCAATAGGTTTAAGAAATTGGACAATTCAAGTTCAAAGGCAGTTCGTTCCTAATTGGAGTGGTTGGTGTTTTGGGTAGTTCTAGAGATCGGATTTCACTCAAACTAAACCAAATGACTGCTCCCACCATATTATGATGTTGCCCAAGTTTTGGGCTCTATCCGAAATCAATAGGTGTAAGAAATTGGACAATTCAAGTCCAAAGGCAGTTCGTTCCTAATTGGAGTGGTTAGTGTTTTGGGTAGTTCTAGCGATCGGATTTCACTCAACCTCAACCAAATGACTCCTGCCACCATATTATGCTGTTGCCTAAGTTTTGGGATCGATCCGAAATCAATAGGTGTAAGAAATTGGACAATTCAAGTTCAAAGGCAGTTCGTTCCTAATTGGAGTGGTTGGTGTTTTGTGTAGTTCTAGAGATCAGATTTCACTCAAACTTAACCGAATGACTCCTCCAACCATATTATGATGTTGCCCAAGTTTTGGGCTCGATCCGAAATCAATAGGTGTAAGAAGTTGGACAATTCAAGTTCAAAGGAAGTTCGTTCTTAATTGGAGTGGTTGGTGTTTTGGGTAGTTCTAGAGATGTGATTTCACTCAAACTTAACCAAATGACTCCTCCCACCATATTATGATGTTGCCCAGGTTTTGGGCTCGATCCGAAATCAATAGGTGTAAGAAATTGGACAATTTTTGTTCAAAGGCAGTTCGTTCCAAATCGGAGTGGTTGGTGTATTCCATAGTTCTAGAGATCGGATTTCACTCAAAACTAACCAAATGACTCCTCCCACCATAGTATGATGTTGCCCAAGTTTTGGGCTCGATCCGAAATCAATAAATGTAAGAAATTGGACAATTCAAGTTCAAAGGCAGTTCGTTCCGAATTGGAGTGGTTGGTGTTTTGGGTAGTTCTAGAGATCGGATTTCACTCAAACTCAACCAAATGACTACTGCCACCATATTATGCTGTTGCCCAAGTTTTGGTCTCGATCCGAAATCAATAGGTTTAAGAAATTGGACAATTTATGTTCAAAGGCAGTTCGTTCCTAATCGGAGTGGTTGGTGTATTCCATAGTTCTAGAGATCGGATTTCACACAAAACTAACCAAATGACTCCTCCCAACATATTATGATGTTCCCAAGTTTTGGGCTCGATCCGAAATCAATAGGTGTAAGAAATTGTACAATATATCTTCTAATGCAGTTCGTTCCAAATCGGTGTGGTTGGTGTATTCCATAGTTCTAGAGATCAGATTTCACTCAAAACTAACCAACTGACTCCTCCCACCCTATTATGATGTTGCCCAAGTTTTGGGCTCGATCCGAAATCAATAGGTGTAAGAAATTGGACAATTGAAGTTCAAAGGCAGTTCGTTCCTAATTGGAGTGGTTGGTGTTTTGGATAGTTCTACAGATCGGATTTCACTCAAACTTAACCAAACGACACCTCCCACCATATTATGATGTTGCCCAAGTTTTGGGCTCGATCTGAAATCAATAGGTGTAAGAAATTGGACAATTTATGTTGAAAGGCAGTTCGTTCCTAATCGGAGTGGTTAGTGTATTCCATAGTTCTAGGGATCGGTTTTCACTCAAAACTAACCAAGTGACTCCTCCCACAATATTATGATGTTGCCCAAGTTTTTGGCTCGATCCGAAATCAATAGGTGTAAGAAATTGGACAATTTATGTTCAAAGGCAGTTCGTTCCTAATCGGTGTGGTTGGTGTATTCCACAGTTACAGAGATCGGATTTCACTCAAAACTAACCAATTGACTCCTCCCACTATATTATCATATTGCCCAAGTTTTGGGCTCGATCCGAAATCAATAGGTGTAAGAATTTGGACAATTCAGGTTCAAAGGCAGTTCGTTCCTAACTGGAGTGGTTAGTGTTTTGGGTAGTTCTACAGATCGGATTTCACTCAAACTTAACCAATTGACTCCTCCCCCAATATTATGATGTTGCCCAAGTTTTGGTCACGATCCGAAATGAATAGGTGTAAGAAATTGGACAATTCAAGTTCAAAGGCAGTTCGTTCCTAAATGGAGTGGTTGGTGTTTTGGGTAGTTCTAGAGATCGGATTTCACTCAAACTTAACCAAATGACTCCTCCCACCATATTATGTTGTTACCCAAGTTTAGGGCTCGATCCGAAATCAATAGGTGTACGAAATTGGACAATTTATGTTCAAAGGCAGTTCGTTCCTAATCGGAGTGGTTGGTGTATTCCACAGTTACAGAGATCGGATTTCACTCCAAACCAACCAAATGACTCCTCCCACCATATTATGATGTTGCCCATGTTTTGGGGTCAATGTGAAATCAATAGGTGTAAGAAATTGGGCAATTTATGTTCAAAGGCAGTTCGTTCCTAATCGGAGTGGTTGGTGTATTCCATAGTTCTGGAGATCGGATTTCACACAAAACTAACCAAATGACTCCTCCCAACATATTACGATGTTCCCAAGTTTTGGGCTCGATCCGAAATCAATAGGTGTAAGAAATTGTACAATATATCTTCTAAGGCAGTTCGTTCCTAATCGGAGTGGTCGGTGTATTCCATAGTTCTAGAGATCGGATTTCACTCAAAACTAACCAAATGACTCCGCCCACCATATTCTGATGTTGCCAAGGTTTTGGGCTAGATCCGAAATCCGTAGGTGTAAGAAATTGGACAATTCAAGTTCAAAAGCAGTTCGTTCCTAATTGGAGTGGTTGGTGTTCTGGGTAGTTCTAGAGATTGGATTTCACTCAAACCTAACCACATGACTCCTCCCACCATATTATGTTGTTACCCAAGTTTTCGGCTCGATCCGAAATCAACAGGTGTAACAAATTAGACAATTCAAGTTCAAAGGCAGTTCGTTCCTAATTGGAGTGGTTTGTGTTTTGGGTAGTTCTAGAGATTGGATTTCACTCAAACTTAACCAAATGACTCCTCCCACCATATTATGATGTTGCCCAAGTTTTGGGCTCGATCCGAAATCAATAGGTGTAAGAAATTGGACAATTCAAGTTCAAAGGCAGTTCGTTCCTGATTGAAGTGGTCGGTGTATTCCATAGTTCTAGAGATCGGATTTCACTTAAAAATAACCAAATGACTCCTCCCACCAAATTATGATGTTGCCCAAGTTTTGGGCTCGATCCGAAATCAATAGGTGTAAGAAATTGGACAATTCAAGTTCAAAGGCAGTTCGTTCCTAATTGGAGTGGTTGGTGTTTTGGGTAGTTCTAGAGATTGGATTTCAGTCAAACATAACCAAATGACTCCTCCCACCATATTATGATGTTGCCCAAGTTTTGGGCACGATCCGAAGTCAATAGGTGTAAGAAATTGGACAATTCAAGTTCAAAGGCAGTTCGTTCCTAATTGGAGTGGTTGGTGTTTTGGGTAGTTCTAGAGATCGGATTTCACTCAAACATAACCAAATGACTCCTCCCACCATATTATGATGTTGCCCAAGTTTTGGGCTCGATCCGAAATCAATAGGTGTAAGAAATTGGACAATTCAAGTTCAAAAGAAGTTCGTTCCTAATTGGAGTGGTTGGTGTTTTGGGTAGTTCTAGAGATTGGATTTCACTCAAACATAACCAAATGACTCCTCCCACCGTATTATGATGTTGCCCAAGTTTTGGGCTCGATCCGAAATCAATGGGTGTAAGAAATTGGACAATTCAAGTTCTAGGGCAGTTTGTTCCTAATTAGAGTGATTGGTGTTTTGGGTAGTTCTAGAGATCGGATTTCACTCAAACTTAACCAAATGAGTTCTTCCACCGTACGATGATGTTGCCCAAGTTTTGGTCACGATCCGAAATGAATAGGTGTAAGAAGTTGGACAATTCAAGTTCAAAGGCAGTTCGTTCTAAATTGGAGTGGTTGGTATTTTGGGTAGTTCTAGAGATCGGATTTCACTCAAAATTAACCAATTGACTTCTCCCACCATATTATGATGTTGCCTGTGTTTTGGGCTCGATCCGAAATCAATAGGTGTAAGAAATTGGACAATTCAAGTTCAAAGGCAGTTCGTTCCTAATCGGAGTGGTTGGTGTATTCCATAGTTCTAGGGATCGGATTTCACTCAAAACAAACCAACTGACTCCTCCCACCATATTATGATGTTGCCCAAGCTTTGGGCTCGATCCGATATCAATAGGTGTAAGAAATTGGACAATTCAAGTGCAAAGGCAGTTCGTTCGTAATTGGAGTGGTTGGTGTTTTGGGTAGTTCTAGAGATTGGATTTCACTCAAACATAACCGAATGACTCCTCCCACCATATTATGATGTTGCCCAAGTTTTGGGCACGATCCGAAGTCAATAGGTGTAAGAAATTGGACAATTCAAGTTCAAAGGCAGTTCGTTCCTAATTGGAGTGGTTGGTGTTTTGGGTAGTTCTAGAGATCGGATTTCACTCAAACATAACCAAATGACTCCTCCCGCCGTATTATGATGTTGCCGTAGTTTTGGGCTCGATCCGAAATCAATAGGTGTAAGAAATTGGACAATTTTTCTTCTATGGCCGTTCGTTCCTAATCGGAGTGGTTGGTCTATTCCATAGTTCTAGAGATCGGATTTCACTCAAAACTAACCAAACGACTCCTCCCACCATATTATGATCTTGCCTAGGTTTTGGGCTAGATCCGAAATCAATAGGTGTAAGAAATTGAACAATTCAAGTTCAAAGGCAGTTCGTTCCTAATTGGGGTGGTTGGTGTATTAGGTAGTTCTAGAGATCGGATTTCACTCAAAACTAACCAAATGACTCCTCCCACCATATTATGATGTTGCCCAAGTTTTGGGCTCGTTCCGAAATCAATAGGTGTAAGAAATTGGACAATTCAAGTTCACAGGCAGTTCGTTCCTAATTGGAGTGGTTGGTGTTTTGGGTAGTTCTAGGGATCGGATTTCACTCAAACATAACCAAATGACTCCTCCCACCATATTATGATGTTGCCCAAGTTTTGGGCTCGATCCGAAATCAATGGGTGTAAGAAATTGGGCAATTCAAGTTCTAGGGCAGTTTGTTCCTAATTGGAGTGGTTGGTGTTTTGGGTAGTTCTAGAGATTGGATTTCACTCAAACTGAACCAACTCTTCCCACCATAGTATGATGTTTCCCAGGTTTTGGGCTCGATCCGAAATCAATAGGTGTAAGAAATTGGACAATTCAAGTTCAAAGGCAATTCGTTCCTAATTGGAGTGGTTGGTGTTTTGGGTAGTTCTAGAGATCGGATTTCACTCAAACTCAACCAAATGACTCCTCCCACCATATTATGCTGTTAACCAAGTTTTGGGCCCAATCCGAAATCAATAGGTGTAAGAAATTGGACAATTCAAGTTCAAAGGCAGTTCGTTCCTAATTAGAGTGATTGGTGTTTTGGGTAGTTCTAGAGATCGGATTTCACTCAAACTTAACCAAATGACTTCTCCCACCGTACGATGATGTTGCCCAAGTTTTGGGCTCGATCCGAAATCAGTAGGTGTAAGAAATTGGACAATTCAAGTTCAAAGGCATTTCTTTACTAATTGTTGTGGTTGGTGTTTTGGCTAGTTCTAGAGATCGGATTTCACTCTAACTTAACCAAATGACTCCTCCCAGCATATTATGATGTTGTCCAAGTTTTGGGCTCGATCCGAAATCAATAGGTGTAAGAAATTGTTCAATTCAAGTTCAAAGGCAATTCGTTCCTAATTGGAGTGGTTGGTGTATTCCATAGTTCTAGAGATCGGATTTCACTCAAAACAAACCAACTGACTCCTCCCACCATATTATGGTGTTGCCCAAGTTTTGGGCTCGATCCGAAATCAATAGGTGTAAGAAATCGGACAATTCAAGTTCAAAGGAAGTTCGTTCCTAATTGGAGTGGTTGGTGTTTTGGGTAGTTCTAGAGATCGGATTTCACTCAAACATAACCAAATGACTCCTCCCGGCGTATTATGATGTTGCCGTAGTTTTGGGCTCGATCCGAAATCAATAGGTGTAAGAAATTGGACAATTTATCTTCTAAGGCAGTTCGTTCCTAATCGGAGTGGTTGGTGTATTCCATAGTTCTAGAGATCGGATTTCACTCAAAACTAACTAAATGACTCCTCCCACCATATTATGATCTTGCCTAGGTTTTGGGCTAGATCCGAAATCAATAGGTGTAAGAAATTGAACAATTCAAGTTCAAAGGTAGTTCGTTCCTAATTGGAGTGGTTGGTGTTTTGGGTATGTAATAAAACAAGGTCATCACACCCTATGTGGGTGAGTGGGAGATGTAATAAAACAATGATTATGCACTAATCCTTGTTTTATGGCACTACACAAATTAAGGCACTTAGCCTTGTTTTATGGCACTACACAAATTAAGGCACTTAGCCTTGTTTTATGGCACTACACTAATCCTTGTTTTAAGGCACTAAACCTTGTTTTAAGGCACTACCAACTTAAGCACTAGTGTATGTTTTATGCTCTCTTGAGATGAGCTAAAACAACTCCTATAAATAGATGGAGTGTGTGCAAGTGAAGAGATGATGAGAAGCATTAGTGCATACTCTCTAAGTTGGTGTGTGTGAGACAAGAAGTGTGAGTGCATATCAAAGAGTTGTAGTGAGTTTTACACCCACAAAGAGAGAAACCTCATATCTCCCTAAACACTCTCCTTTAGGCAATTCACCAAGAGCCTTGGTCTTGGGTACGTGGAATCAATGGAGTAACTTTCATAGCCAATCCAACGACCTTGGAGATGAAGAACGTGTAGAATCTTGTTGGCGTGTTCGTGACGTGGAAGCATCACGGTGGGCTAGTAATTGCAAGCGGTTTTTCACTTGGAATCTTCCGCAAGGTATGCAGTACCTTATTCCGAATATATATTAACGATTATTAACAGGGTAGTTCTAGAGATTGGATTTCACTCAAACTTAACCAAATGACTCCTCCCACCATATTATGATGTTGCCCAAGTTTTGGGCTCGATCCGAAATCAATAGGTGTAAGAAATTGGACAATTCAAGTTCAAAGGCAGTTCGTTCCTAGTTGAAGTGGTCGGTGTATTCCATACTTCTAGAGATCGGATTTCACTCAAAATTAACCAAATGACTCCTCCCACCAAATTATGTTGTTGCCCAAGTTTTGGGCTCGATCCGAAATCAATAGGTGTAAGAAATTGGACAATTCAAGTTCCAAGGCAGTTCGTTCCTGATTGGAGTGGTTGGTGTTTTGGGTAGTTCTAGAGGTCGAATTTCACTCAAACTTAACCAAATGACTCCTCCCACCATATTATGATGTTGCCCAAGTTTTGGGCTCGATCCGAAATCAATAGGTGTAAGAAATTGGACAATTCAAGTTCAATGGCAGTTCGTTCCTAATTGGAGAGGTTCGTGTTTTGGGTAGTTCTAGAGATCGGATTTCACTCAAACAAAACCAAATGACTCCGTCCACCATATTATGATCTTGCCCAAGTTTTGGGCTCGATCCGAAATCAATAGGTGTATGAAATTGGACAATTTATCTTCTAAGGCAGTTCGTTCCTAATCGGAACGGATGGTGTATTCCATAGTTCTAGAGATCGGATTTCACTCAAAACTAACCAAATGACTCCCCCCACCATATTATGATGTTGCCCAAGTTTCGGGATCGATCCGAAATCAATAGGTGTAAGAAATTGGACAATTTATGTTGAAAGGCAGTTCGTTCCTAATTGGAGTGGTTGGTGTTCTGGGATGTTCTAGAGATCGGATTTCACTCAAACTTAACCAAATGACTCCTCCCACCGTATTATGACGTTTCCCAACTTTTGGGCTCGATCCGAAATCAATAGGTGTAACAAATTTGACAATTTATGTTCAAAGGCAGTTCGTTCCTAATCGGAGTGGTTGGTGTATTCCATAGTTCTAGACATCGGATTTCACTCAAAACTAACCAAATGACTCCTCCCACCATATTATGATGTTTCCCAAGTTTTGGGCTCGATCCGAAATCAATAGATGTAAGAAATTGGACAATTCAAGTTCAAAGGCAGTTCGTTCCTCATTGGAGTGGTTGGTGTTGTGGGTAGTTCTAGAGATCGGATTTCTCTCAAACATAACCAAATGACTCCTCCCACCATATTATCAAGTTGCCCAAGTTTTGGCCTCGATTCGAAATCAATAGGTGTAAGAAAGTGGACAATTCAAGTTCAAAGGCAGTTCGTTCCAAATTGGAGTGGTTGGTGTTGTGGGTAGTTCTAGAGATCGGATTTCACTCAAACTTAAGCAAAAGACTCCTCCCACCATATTATGTTGTTACCCAAGTTTAGGGCTCGATCCGAAATCAATAGGTGTAAGAAATTGGGCAATTCAAGTTCAAAGGTAGTACGTTCCTAATTGGAGTGGGTGGTGTTTTGGGTAGTTCTAGAGATCGGATTTCACTCAAACTTAACCAATTAGCTCCCCCCACCATATTATGATGTTGCCCAAGTTTTGGGCTTGATCCGAAATCATTAGGTGTAAGAAATTGGACAATTTATGTTCAAAGGTTGTTCGTTCCAAATCGGAGTGGTTGGTGTATTCCATAGTTCTAGAGATCGTGTTTCACTCAAAACAAATCAAATGACTCCTCCCACCATATTATGATGTTGCCCAAGTTTTGGGCTCGATCCGAATTCAATAGGTGTAAGAAATTGGACAATTCAAGTTCAAAGGCGGTTCGTTCCTAATTGGAGTGGTTGGTGTTTTGGGTAGTTCTAGGGATCGGATTTCACTCAAACTAAACCAAATGACTCCTCCCACCATATTATGATGTTGCCCAAGGTTTGGGCTTGATCAGAAATCAATAGGTGTAAGAAATTGGACAATTCAAGTTCAAAGGCGGTTCGTTTCTAATTGGAGTGGTTGGTGTTTTGGGTAGTTCTAGAGATCGGATTTCAATCAAACTCAACCAAATGACTCCTCCCACCATATTATGATGTTGCCCAAGGTTTGGGCTCGATCCGAAATCAATAGGTGTAAGAAATTGGACAATTCAAGTTCAAAGGCAGTTCGTTCCTAATTGGGGTGGTTGGTGTTTCGGGTAGTTCTAGGGATCGGATTTCACTCAAACTTAACCAATTGACTCCTCCCACCATATTATAATGTTGTCCAAGTTTTGGGCTCGATCCGAAATCAATAGGTGTAAGAAATTGGACAATTCAAGTTCAAAGGCAATTCGTTCCTAATTGGAGTGGTTTGTGTTTTAGGTAGTTCTATAGATCGGATTTCACTCAAACTTAACCAAATGACACCTCCCACCATATTATGAAGTTGCCCAAGTTTTGGGCTCGATCAGAATCAATTGGTGTAAGAAATTGGACAATTTATGTTCAAAGGCAGTTCGTGCCTAATCGGAGAGGTTAGTGTATTCCATAGTTCTAGGGATCGGTTTTCACTCAAAACTAACCAAGTGACTCCTCCCACAATATTATGATGTTGCCCAAGTTTTGGGCTCGATCCGAAATCAATAGGTGTAAGAAATTGGACAATTCAAGTTCAAAGGCAGTTCGTTCCTAAATGGAGTGGTTGCTGTTTTGGGCAGTTCTAGCGATCGGATTTCACTCAAACTTAACCAAATGACTACTCCCACCATATTATGATGTTGCCCAAGTTTTGGGCTCGATCCGAAATCAATAGGTTTAATAAATTGGACAATTTAAGTTCAAAGGCAGTTCGTTCCTAATCGGAGTGGTTGGTGTATTGGGTAGTTCTAGAGATCGGATTTCACTCGAAACTAACCAAATGACTCCTCCCAAGATATTATGATGTTGCCCAAGTTTTGGGCTCGATCCGAAATCAATAGGTGTAAGAAATTGGACAATTCAAGTTCCAAGGCAGTTCGTTCCTGATTGGAGTGGTTGGTGTTTTGGGTAGTTCTAGAGGTCGGATTTCACTCAAACTTAACCAAATGACTCCTCCCACCATATTATGATGTTGCCCAAGTTTTGTGCTCGATCAGAAATCAATAGGTGTAAGAAATTGGACAATTCAAGTTCAATGGCAGTTCGTTCCTAATTGGAGTGGTTCGTGTTTTGGGTAGTTCTGGAGATCGGATTTCACTCAAACATAACCAAATGACTCCACCCACAATATTATGATGTTGCCCAAGTTTTGGGCTCGACCCGAAATCAATAGGTGTAAGAAATTGGACAATTTATCTTCTAAGGCAGTTCGTTCCTAATCGGAGCGGATGGTGTATTCCATAGTTCTAGAGATCGGATTTCACTCAAAACTAACCAAATGACTCCTCCCACCATATTATGATGTTGCCCAAGTTTTGGGCTCGATCCGAAATCAATAGGTGTAAGAAATTGGACAATTTTTGTTCAAAGGCAGTTCGTTCCTAATCGGAGTGGTTGGTGTATTCCATAGTTCTAGAGATCGGATTTCACTCAAAACTAACCAAATGACTCCTCCCACCATATTATGATGTTTCCGAAGTTTTGGGCTCGATCCGAAATGAATAGATGTAAGAAATTGGACAATTCAAGTTCAAAGGCAGTTCGTTCCTCATTGGAGTGGTTGGTGTTTTGGGTAGTTCTAGAGATCGGATTTCACTCAAACGTAACCAAATGACTCCTTCCACCATATTATCAAGTTGCCCAAGTTTTGGGCTCGATCCGAAATCAATAGGTGTAAGAAATCGGACAATTCAAGTTCAAAGGCAGTTCGTTCCTAATTGAAGTGGTTGGTGTTTTGGGTAGTTCTAGAGATCGGATTTCACTCAAACTTAACCAAATGACTCCTCCCACCGTATTATGAAGTTGCCCAAGTTTTGTGCTCGATCCGAAATCAATAGGTTTTAGATATTGGACAATTTATGTTCAAAGGCAGTTCGTTCCTAATTGGAGTGGTTGGTGTATTCCATAGTTCTATAGATCGGATTTCACTCAAACTTAACCAAATGACACCGCCCACCATATTATGATGTTTCCCAAGTTTTGGGATCGATCCGAAATCAATAGGTGTAGGAAATTGGACAATTTATGTTCAAAGGCAGTTCATTCCTAATCGGAGTGGTTGGTGTACTCCATAGTTCTAGAGATCGGATTTCACTCAAACTTTACCAAATGACTCCTCCCACCATATTATGTTGTTGCCCAAGTTTTGGGCTCAATCCGAAATCAGTAGGTGTAAGAAATTGGACAATTCAAGTTCTAAGGCATTTCTTTCCTAATTGTTGTGGTTGGTGTTTTGGCCAGTTCTAGAGATCGGTTTTCACTCTAACTTAACCAAATGACTCCTCCCAGCATATTATGATGTTGTCCAAGTTTTGGGCTCGATCCGAAATCAATAGGTGTAAGAAATTGTTCAATTCAAGTTCAAAGGAAGTTCGTTCCTAATTGGAGTGGTTGGTGTTTTGGGTAGTTCTAGAGATTGGATTTCACTCAAACATAACCAAATGACTCCTCCCGCCGTATTATGATGTTGCCCATGTTTTGGGCTTGATCCGAAATCAATAGGTGTAAGAAATTGGACAATTTATCTTCTATGGCCGTTCGTTCCTAATCGGAGTGGTTGGTGTATTCCATAGTTCTAGGGATCGGATTTCACTCAAAACAAACCAACTGACTCCTCCCACCATATTATGATGTTGCCCAAGTTTTGGGCTCGATCCGAAATCAATACGTGTAAGAAATTGGACAATTCAAGTTCAAAGGAAGTTTGTTCCTAATTGGAGTGGTTGGTGTTTTGGGTAGTTCTAGAGATCGGATTTCACTCAAACATAACCAAATGACTCCTCCCACCGTATTATGATGTTGCCCATGTTTTGGGCTCAATCCGAAATCAATAGGTGTAAGAAATTGGACAATTCAAGTTCAATGGCAGTTCGTTCTTAATTGGGGTGGTTGGTGTACTGGGTAGTTCTAGAGCTCCAATTGCACTCAAAACTAACCAAATGACTCCTCCCACCATATTATGATGATGCCCAAGTTTTGGGCTCGATCCGAAATCAATGGGTGTAAGAAATTTGACAATTCAAGTTCAAAGGCAGTTCGTTCCTAATTGGAGTGGTTGGGTTTTGGGTAGTTCTAGAGATCGGATTTCACTCAAGCTTAACCAAATGACTCCTCCCACCGCATTATGATGTTGCCCAAGTTTTGGGCTCGATCCGAAATCAATATGTGTAAGAAATTGGACAATTCAAGTTCAAAGGCAGTTCGTTCCTAATTGAAGTGGTTGGTGTATTCCATAGTTCTAGAGATTGGATTTCACTCAAAATTAGCCAAATGACTCCTCCCACCAGATTATGATATTGCCCAAGTTTTGGGCTCGATCCGAAATCAATAGGTGTAAGAAATTGGACAATTCAAGTTCAAAGGCAGTTCATTCCAAATTGAAGTGGTTGGTGTATTCCATAGTTCTAGATGTTGGATTTCACTCGAAATTAGCCAAATGACTCCTCCCACCAAGTTATGATGTTGCCCAAGTTTTGGGCTCGATCCGAAATCAATACGTGTAAGAAATTGGACAATTCAAGTTCAAAGGAAGTTTGTTCCTAATTGGAGTGGTTGGTGTTTTGGGTAGTTCTAGAGATCGGATTTCACTCAAACATAACCAAATGACTCCTCCCACCGTATTATGATGTTGCCCAAGTTTTGGGCTCAATCCGAAATCAATAGGTGTAAGAAATTGGACAATTCAAGTTCAATGGCAGTTCGTTCTTAATTGGGGTGGTTGGTGTATTGGGTAGTTCTAGAGATCCAATTGCACTGAAAATTAACCAAATGACTCCTCCCACCATATTATGATGTTGCCCAAGTTTTGGGCTCTATCCAAAATCAATAGGTGTAAGAAATTGGGCAATTCAAATTTGAAGGTAGTTCTTTCCTAATTGGAGTGGTTGGTGTTTTGGGTAGTTTTAGACATTGGATTTCACTCAAAACGTAACCAAATAGCTCCTCCCACCATATTATGGTGTAGCCCAAGTTTTGGGTTCGATCCGAAATCAATAGGTGTAAGAAATTGGACAATTCAAGTTCAGAGGCAGTTCGTTCCTAATTGAAGTGGTTGGTGTATTCCATAGTTCTAGAGATTGGATTTCACTCAAAATTAGCCAAATGACTCCTCCCACCAGATTATGATATTGCCCAAGTTTTGGGCTCGATCCGAAATCAATAGGTGTAAGAAATTGGACAATTCAAGTTCAAAGGCAGTTCATTCCAAATTGAAGTGGTTGGTGTATTCCATAGTTCTAGATGTTGGATTTCACTCAAAATTAGCCAAATGACTCCTCCCACCAAGTTATGATGTTGCCCAAGTTTTGGGCTCGATCCGAAATCAATAGGTGTAAGAAATTGGACAATTCAAGTTCAAAGGCAGTTCGTTCCTAATTGGGGTGGTTGGTGTTTTGGGAAGTTCTAGAGATCGGATTTCACTCAAACTTAACCAAATGACTCCTCCCACCATATGATGATGTTGCCCAAGTTTTGGGCTCGATCCGAAATCAATAGGTGTAAGAACTTGGATAATTCTAGTTCAAAGTGAGTTCGTTCCTATTTGGAGTAGTTGGTGTTTTGGGTAGTTCTGGAGATCTAATTTCACTCAAACTTAACGAAATGATTCCTTCCACCGTATTATGCTATTGCCCAAGTTTTGGGCCCGATCCGAATTCAATAGGTGTAAGAAATTGGACAATTCAAGTTCAAAGGCAGTTCGTTCCTAATTGGAGTGGTTGGTGTTTTGGGTAGTTCTAGAAATTGGATTTCACCAAAACTTAACCAAATGACTCCACCCACCATATTATGATGTTGCCCAAGTTTTGGGCTCAATCCGAAATCAATAGGTGTAAGAAATTGGACAATTCAGGTTCAAAGGCAGTTCGTTCCTAATTGGGGTGGTTGGTGTATTCGGTAGTTCCTGAGATCGGATTGCACTCAAAATTAACCAAATGACTCCTCCCACCATATTATGATGTTGCCCAAGTTTTGGGCTCGATCCGAATTCAGTAGGTGTAAGAAATTGGACAATTCAAGTTTTGGAGTTGATCCGAAATCAATAGATGTAAGAAATTGGACAATTCAAGTTCAAAGGCAGTTCGTTCCTAATTGGAGTGGTTGGTGGTTGGTTTTTTTTTTTTTTTAAGAATGTCATACAGTCAATGCTATGGAGCTGCTATTTGAGGTTTTCATATCAGAATTTTGCACTTCACAAAGCTTTTGCTCTTAGAATTCTGGTGGCTAAAGTACCATGCTCAAATTCTTGAAGGAAAATAGTGGAGACTACCCTAGTGAGCTATATCGAGCCTAGTTGCTTTCTTGAGAGGGTTTAAAGTGTTCTATTTCTCATCCATACTTATTTTCTTCAATTCACTCTAATTGATCTCATCATTTCATTTTGATTGAATACTAAGGATGATTCTCTTTTGCAGATATCATGTGCTTGCTCTCATTCATGAATGAACTCATTGAAGTGATGCTAGGCTATGTGTGTATAACCATTCTATATGCTTTCTTTTCACCCTACCCATATGTGTGTTCCATTAGCCCTCTTGAAGCCAAACACTTAAAGCCTTTTTCTTCTATCACCCTCATCATTTCCCTACCTTCTTATTTTGTTTTATTTTTCTTCGTTTTCCTTTTGTTTTGCTTGAGGACTAGCAAAATCTAGGTTTGGGGGTATTTGATCGGTTCATAATTGTATATCATTTTGTACCCTTCTAGCTTATGATTTGGTTATGTTTTTGAGTTAAACTTGTGCTTTTAATCCTTTTTGTGTTTATCTTTCAGTTCATTGAGCTTTAGGTAATAATGATGGCTTTAGAGAGCATAATTCATGCAATTCAAGCATGTTAAGGCCTAATTTGGATGAATGGATGAAGAGCTTAAAGACAAACTCATTTTGGCTACAGCCCCCTGCCAGTCCAGTTCCGTAGGTCATATTGCAAGCTTTGTTTCAACAACCTACATAGCTCGAATGAGGCCACATTCTTCATAAACGTTGTTCCAATTGGTGTGTACTATAACATATCCAAAATTCAGCCCCATTGGATAAATCTGGAGTCCGTTACCTAGCAAACACAGAACCATGCTCAGGATGGATCTTATCAGCGCGGAAAATGAGTTAGCAATTTGTTTCGGCCTTAACTTCTTCCTCCGACCTTGGATTGGCCCAAATAACATATGGCTGGAAAGAAGACATTCTGAACTTCAATTTCGAGTGCTTAAAGTCCTAAGTTGATTAAGAGAAGCCCAAGTTGTAAGCCCTTGAAGTTGCTGGTCATGCTGACCTCAGCATGTGCTGGTTGGATGCTTGGTCATGGTGAGCTAGGTATGAGCTATCATTTCTGGTTGGAAGCTTGGTCATGGTGACATGAAGATGAGCTAGGGCTGCTGGTGGGATCTATTGGTGAAGTGCATCAACCAATTCAAGATTTTCTAATACAAGTGCATCACCCAATTTAGATTTTCTAATACAAGTGCATCAACCATTTCAGATTTTATAAAACAAGTGTTGTATGCATTAGCCATATTGAATTCAGATTTTCACTTCCCCTAGGCCTATAAATAGGGAAGTTCTCTAAGCTTGTAAACACACCCCAAGGGGGGGAGCTCTCAAACACTTCTCTAGAGCTCCCTTCCCTTCTCTCCCTCAAATTCTCTTAGTTTCATTTTCTAGTTTTCAATTGTTATAATGAAATATTTGTGCTGAAATTCTTCTTAAGTTTTCTTAGTTCCACTTTACTTTTCATTATGTAAATTCTTTTCTTTAGTATTCAAGTTTAATTAGTTTCCAAGTTTCAATTATGGTTTTTGTTCTTATTCATTATGCTTATAAGTTAATATGCTAGTTTGAATGATTGATCACCATTTAGGCTTGCATGTTAGCTATCTTGGTTTGAATTAAGAGTATACACCATGCTTTAATTCGAATTGAACTATGAATAGGAAGAGTATGTATGGACATTCGACAACAGGGATTAGATACATGCTTGGTTGTTTAAATTGTTCTTCTATGCTTAATGGGTTCCTAATGCTTAATTTTAGGTTAGACAACAAATGATCAAATTAGGGAATTAGGAACACAAGGTTAGGACCAAACACCATGGCCTAATTATACATTAGCTAGAATCAATCCGTTAATCTAATTGAACTTGGGAACTTATCTGCTTGAGTTAGTTATTTTCTTTCCTCCTTGTTTTATTTATTTCCTTTTGTTTTCATTTCTGTTTTGTGTAGGGAAAATGAATTGAATCATTCAATCACCAATCCTCATGGGATTGACCTCGCACTTACATACGCTATACTACCGAACGGCTCGTGCACGGCTCGTGAACCGTTCGTTCCAAATTGGAGTGGTTGGAGTATTGGGTAGTTCTAGCGATCGGATTTCCCTCAAACTTAACCAATTGACTCCTCCCACCATATTATGATGTTGCCCAAGTTTTGGGCTCGATCCGAAATCAATATGTGTAAGAAATTGGACAATTCAAGTTCAAAGGCAGTTCGTTCCTAATTGAAGCGGTTGGTGTATTCCACAGTTCTAGAGATCGGATTTCACTCAAAACTAACCAAATGACTCCTCCCACCATATTATGTTGTTGCCCAAGTTTTGGGCTCGATCCGAGATCAATAGGTGTAAGAAATTGCACAATTCAAGTTCAAAGGCAGTTTGTTCCTAATTGAAGTGGTTGGTGTTTTGGGTAGTTCTAGAGATCGGATTTCACTAAAACTTAACCAAATGACTCCTCCTACCATATTATGATGTCTCCCATGTTTTGGGCTCGATCCGAAATCAATAGGTGTAAGAAATTGGACAATTCAAGTTCAAAGGCAGTTCGTTCCTAATTGGACTGGTTGGTGTTTTGGGTAGTTCTAGAGATTGGATTTCACTCAAACTTAACCAAATCACTCCTCCCACCATATGATGACGTTGCCCAAGTTTTGGGCTCGATCCGAAATCAAGAGGAGTAAGAAACTGGACAATTCAAGTTCAAAGGCAGTTCATTCCTAATTGGAGTTGTTGGTGTTTTGGGTACTTCTGGAGATCGGATTTCACTGAAACTTAACCAAACGACTGCTCCCACAATATTATAATGTCGCAAAAGTTTTGGGCTCAATCCAAAATCAATGGGTGTAAGAAATTGGACAATTTATGTTCAAAGGCAGTTCCTTCCTAATCGGAGTGGTTGGTGTGTTCCATAGTTCTAGATATCGGATTTCACTCAAACTTAACAAAATGACTCCTCCCACCATATTATGATGTCGCCCAAGGTTTCGGCTCAATCCGGAATCAATAGGTGTAAGAAATTGAACAATTCAAGTTCAAAGGCAGTTCGTTCCTAATTGGAGTGGTTGGTGTTTAGGGTAGTTCTAGATCGGATTTCACTCAAACTTAACCAAATGACTCCTCCCACCATATTATGATGTCGCCCAAGTTTTGGGCTCGATCCGAAATCAATAGGTGTAAGAAATTGGACAATTCAAGTTCAAAGGCAGTTCGTTCCTAATTGGAGTGGTCGGTGTTTTGGGTAGTTCTAGAGACCGGATTTCACTCCAAATTAACCAAATGACTCCTCCCACCATATTATGATGTTGCCCAAGTTTTGGGCTCGATCCGAAATCAATAGGTGTAAGAAATTGGACAATTCATGTTCGAAAGCAGTTTGTTCCTAATTGGGGTGGTTGGTGTATTGGGTAGTTCTAGAGATCGGATTTCACTCAAAATTAACCGAATGACTCCTCCCACCATATTATGATGTTGCCCAAGTTTGGGGCTCGATCCAAAATCAATAGGTGTAAGAAATTGGACAATTCATGTTCGAAAGCAGTTTGTTCCTAATTGGGGTGGTTGGTGTATTGGGTAGTTCTAGTGATCGGATTTCACTCAAAATTAACCAAATGACTCCTCCCACCATATTATGATGTTGCCCAAGTGTTGGGCTCTATCCGAAATCAATACGTGTAAGAAATTGGACACTTCAAGTTCAAAGGCAGTTCGTTCCTAATGGGAGTGGTTGGGGTTTTGGGTAGTTCTAGAGACCGGATTTCACTCCAAATTAACCAAATGACTCCTCCCACCATATTATGATGTTGCCCAAGTTTTGGGCTTGATCCGAAATCAATAGGTGTAAGAAATTGGACAATTCATGTTCGTAAGCAGTTTGTTCCTAATTGGAGTGTTTGGTGTTTTGGGTAGTTCTAGAGATTGGATTTCACTCAAACTTAACCAAATGACTCCTCCCACCATATTATGTTGTTGCCCATGTTTTGGGCTCGATTCGAAATCAATAGGTGTTAGAAACTGGACAATTCAAGTTCAAAGGCAGTTCGTTCCTAATTAGAGTTGTTGGTGTTTTGGGTAGTTCAAGGGGCCGGATTTCAGTCCAAATTAACCAAATGACTACTCCCACCGTATTATGATGTTGCCCAAGTGTTGGGCTTGATCCAAAATCAATAGGTGTAAAAAATTGGACAATTCATGTTCGAAAGCAGTTTGTTCCTAATTGGAGTGTTTGGTGTTTTCGGTAGTTCTAGAGATCGGATTTCACTCAAACTTAACCAAATGACTCCTCCCACCATATTATGATGTTGCCAAAGTTTTGGGCTCGATCCGAAATCAATAGGTGTAAGAAATTGGACAATTCATGTTCGAAAGCAGTTTGTTCCTAATTGGGGTGGTTGGTGTATTGGGTAGTTCTAGAGATCGGATTTCACTCAAAATTAACCGAATGACTCCTCCCACCATATTATGATGTTGCCCAAGTTTGGGGCTCGATCCAAAATCAATAGGTGTAAGAAATTGGACAATTCATGTTCGAAAGCAGTTTGTTCCTAATTGGGGTGGTTGGTGTATTGGGTAGTTCTAGTGATCGGATTTCACTCAAAATTAACCAAATGACTCCTCCCACCATATTATGATGTTGCCCAAGTGTTGGGCTCTATCCGAAATCAATACGTGTAAGAAATTGGACACTTCAAGTTCAAAGGCAGTTCGTTCCTAATGGGAGTGGTTGGGGTTTTGGGTAGTTCTAGAGACCGGATTTCACTCCAAATTAACCAAATGACTCCTCCCACCATATTATGATGTTGCCCAAGTTTTGGGCTTGATCCGAAATCAATAGGTGTAAGAAATTGGACAATTCATGTTCGTAAGCAGTTTGTTCCTAATTGGAGTGTTTGGTGTTTTGGGTAGTTCTAGAGATCGGATTTCACTCAAACTTAACCAAATGACTCCTCCCACCATATTATGTTGTTGCCCATGTTTTGGGCTCGATTCGAAATCAATAGGTGTTAGAAACTGGACAATTCAAGTTCAAAGGCAGTTCGTTCCTAATTAGAGTTGTTGGTGTTTTGGGTAGTTCAAGGGGCCGGATTTCAGTCCAAATTAACCAAATGACTACTCCCACCGTATTATGATGTTGCCCAAGTGTTGGGCTTGATCCAAAATCAATAGGTGTAAAAAATTGGACAATTCATGTTCGAAAGCAGTTTGTTCCTAATTGGAGTGTTTGGTGTTTTCGGTAGTTCTAGAGATCGGATTTCACTCAAACTTAACCAAATGACTCCTCCCACCATATTATGATGTTGCCCAAGTTTTGGGCTCGATCCGAAATCAATAGGTGTAAGAAATTGGACAATTCAAGTTCAAAGGCAGTTCGTTCCTAATTGGAGTGGTTGGGGTTTTGGGTAGTTCTAGAATTTGGATTTCACTCAAACTTAACCAAATGACTCCTCCCACCATATTATGCTGTAGCCCAAGTTTTGGGCTCGATCCAAAATCAATAGGCGTAAGAAAGTGGACAATTCAAGTTCAAAGGCAGTTCGTTCCTAATTGTTGTGGTTGGTGTTTTGGGTTGTTCTTGGGATTGGATTTCACTCAAACTTAACCAAATGACTCATCCCAACATATTATGATGTTGCCCAAGTTTTGGGCTCGATCCGAAGTCAATAGGTGTAAGAAATTGGACAATTCAAGTTCAAAGGAAGTTCGTTCCTAATTGGAGTGGTTGTTGTTGTGGGTAGTTCTAGAGATCGGATTTCACTCAAACTTAACCAAACGACTCCTCCCACCATATTATGATGTTGTCCAAGTTTTGGGCTCGATCCGAAATCAATAGGAGTAAGAAATTGGACAATTTATGGTCAAAGGCAGTTCGTTCCTAATCGGAGTGGTTGGTCTATTCCATAGTTCTAGAGATCGGATTTCACTCAAAACTAACCAAATGGCTCCTCCCACCATATTATGATGTTGCCCAAGTTTTGGGCTCGATCCGAAGTCAATAGGAGTAAGAAATTGGACAATTTTTGGTCAAAGGCAGTTCGTTCCTAATCGCAGTGGTTGGTGTATTCCATAGTTCTAGAGATCGGATTTCACTCAAAACAAACGACATGACTCCTCCCACCATATAATGATGTTGCCCAAGTTTTGGGCTCTATCCGAAATCAATAGGCGTAAGAAATTGGACAATTCAAGTTCAAAGGCCGTTCGTTCCTAATTGGAGTGGTTGTTGTTTTGGGTAGTTCTAAAGATCGGATTTCACTCAAACTTAACCAAATGACTCCTCCCACCATATTATGATGTTGCCCGAGTTTTGGGCTCGATACGAAATCAATAGGTGTAAGAAATTGGACAATTCAAGTTCAAAGGCCGTTCGTTCCTAATTGGAGTGGTTGATGTTTTGGGTAGTTTTAGAGATCGGATTTCACTCAAACTTAACCAAATGACTCCTCCCACCATATTATGGTGCTGCGCCAGTTTTGGGCTCGATCCGAAATCAATAGGTGTAAGAAATTGGACAATTCAAGTTCAAAGGCAGTTCGTTCCTAATTGTTGTGGTTGGTGTTTTGGGTTGTTCTTGGGATTGGATTTCACTCAAACTTAACCAAATGACTCCTCCCCCCATATTATGATGTAGCCCAGGTTTTGGGCTCGATCCGAAGTCAATAGGTGTAAGAAATTGGATAATTCAAGTTCAAAGGAAGTTCGTTCCTAATTGTTGTGGTTGGTGTTTTGGGTTGTTCTTGAGATTGGATTTCACTCAAAATTAACCAAATGGCTCATCCCAACATATTATGTTGTTGCCCAAGTTTTGGGCTCGATCCGAAATCAATAGGTATAAGAAATTGGACAATTCAAGTTCAGTGGCAGTTCTTTCCTAATTGTTGTGGTTGGTGTTTTGGGTTGTTCTTGAGATTGGATTTCACTCAAAATTAACCAAATGACTCCTCCCACCATATTATGACGTTTCCCAAGGTTTGGGCTCGATCCAACATCAATAAGTGAAAGAAAATGGACAATTCATGTTCGTAGGCAGTTCGTTCGTAATTCGGGTGGTTGGTGTATTGGGTAGTTCTGGAGATCGGATTTCACTCAAACTTAACCAAATGACTCCTCCCACCATATTATGATGTCGCCCAAGTTTTGGGCTCGATCCAAAATCAATGGGTGTAAGAAATTGGACAATTTATGTTCAATGGCAGTTCCTTCCTAATCGGAGTGGTTGGTGTGTTCCATAGTTCTAGAGATCGGATTTCACTCAAACTTAACAAAATGACTCCTCCCACCATATTATGATGTCGCCCAAGTTTTGGGCTCGATCCAAAATCAATAGGTGTAAGAAATTGGACAATTCAAGTTCAAAGGCCGTTCGTTCCTAATTGGAGTGGTTGTTGTTTTGGGTAGTTCTAAAGATCGGATTTCACTCAAACTTAACCAAATGACTCCTCCCACCATATTATGATGTTGCCCAAGTTTTGGGCTCGATACGAAATCAATAGGTGTAAGAAATTGGACAATTCAAGTTCAAAGGCCGTTCGTTCCTAATTGGAGTGGTTGATGTTTTGGGTAGTTTTAGAGATCAGATTTCACTCAAACTTAACCAAATGACTCCTCCCACCATATTATGATGCTGCCCCAGTTTTGGGCTCGATCCGAAATCAATAGGTGTAAGAAATTGGACAATTCAAGTTCAAAGGCAGTTCGTTCCTAATTGTTGTGGTTGGTGTTTTGGGTTGTTCTTGGGATTGGATTTCACTCAAACTTAACCAAATGACTCCTCCCCCCATATTATGATGTAGCCCAGGTTTTGGGCTCGATCCGAAGTCAATAGGTGTAAGAAATTGGATAATTCAAGTTCAAAGGAAGTTCGTTCCTAATTGTTGTGGTTGGTGTTTTGGGTTGTTCTTGAGATTGGATTTCACTCAAAATTAACCAAATGGCTCATCCCAACATATTACGTTGTTGCCCAAGTTTTGGGCTCGATCCGAAATCAATAGGTATAAGAAATTGGACAATTCAAGTTCAGTGGCAGTTCTTTCCTAATTGTTGTGGTTGGTGTTTTGGGTTGTTCTTGAGATTGGATTTCACTCAAACTTAACCAAATGACTCCTCCCACGATATTATGACGTTGCCCAAGTTTTGGGCTCGATCCGAAATCAATAGGTGTAAGAAATTGGACAATTCAAGTTCAAAGGCAGTTCGTTCCTAATTGGAGTGGTTGGTGTTTTGGGTAGTTCTAGAGATCGGATTTCACTCAAACTTAACCAAATGACTCCTCCCACCGTATTATGATGTTGCCCAAGTTTTGGGCTCGATCTGAAATCAACAAGTGTAAGAAATTGGACAATTTATGTTCAAAGGCAGTTCGTTCCTAATCGGAGTGGTTGGTGTATTCCACAGTTCTAGAGATCGGATTTCACTCAAAACTAACGAAATGACTCCTCCCACCATATTATGATGTTGCCCAAGTTTTGGGCTCGATCCGAAATCAATAGGTGTAAGAAATTGGACAATTCAATTTCAAAGGCAATTCGTTCCAAATTGGGGTGGTTGGTGTATTGGGTAGTTCTAGAAATCGGATTTCACTCAAAATTTACCAAATGACTCCTCCCACCATATTATGACGTTGCCCAAGTTTTGGGATCGATCCAAAATCAATAAGTGAAAGAAAATGAACAATTCATGTTCGAAGGCAGTTCGTTCGTAATTCAAGTGGTTGGTGTTTTGGGTAGTTCTAGAGATCGGATTTCACTCAAACTTAACCAAATGACTACTCCCACCATATTATGATGTTGCCCAAGTTTTGGGCTCGATCCGAAATCAATAGGTGTAAGAAATTAGACAATTCAAGTTCAAAGGCAGTTCGTTCCTAATTGGGGTGGTTGGTGTTTTGGGCAGTTCTAGAGATCGGATTTCACTCAAACTTAACCAAAATGATTCCTCCCACCATATTATGTTGTTGCCCAAGTTTTGGGTTCGATCTGAAATCAATAGGTGTAAGAAATTGGAAAATTTGTGTTAAAAGGCAGTTCGTTCCTAATCAGAGTGGTTGCTGTATTCCGTAGTTCTAGAGATCGGATTTCACTCAAAACTAACCAAATGAATCCTCCCACCATATTATGTGGTTGCCCAAGTTTTGGGCTCAATCCGAAATCAATGGGTGCAAGAAATTGGACAATTCAAGTTCAAAGGCAGTTCGTTCCTAATTGGAGTGGTTGGTGTTTTGGGTAGTTCTAGAGATCGGATTTCACACAAACTTAACCAAAATGATTCCTCCCACCATATTATGTTGTTGCCCAAGTTTTGGGCTCAATCCGAAATCAATGGGTGTAAGAAATTGGACAATTTATGTTCAAAGGCAGTTCGTTCCTAATCGGAGTGGTTGGTGTATTCCATAGTTCTGGACATCGGATTTCAGTCAAAACTAACCAAATGATTGCACCCACCATATTGTGATGTTGCCCAAGTTTTGGGCTCGATTCGAAATCAATAGGTCCAAGAAATTGGACAATTCAAGTTCAAAGGCAGTTCGTTCCTAATTGGAGTGGTTGGTGTTTTGGGTAGTTCTAGAGATTGGATTTCACTCAAACTTAACCAAATGACTCCTCCCACGATATTATGAAGTTGCCCAAGTTTTGGGCTCGATCCGAAATCAATAGCTATAAGAAATTGGAAAATTCAAGTTCTAAGGCAGTTCGTTCCTAATTGGAGTGGTTGGTGTTTTAGGTAGTTCTATAGATCGGATTTCACTCAAACTTAACCAAATTACAGCTCCCACCATATTATGATGTTGCCCAAGTTTTGGGCTCGATCCGAAATCAATAGGTGTAAGAAATTGGACAAATTATGTTCAAAGGCAGTTCGTTCCTAATCGGAGTGGTTGGTGTATTCCACAGTTCTAGAGATCGGATTTCACTCAAACTTAGCGAAATGACTCCTCCCACCATATTATGTGGTTGCCGAAGGTTTGGGCTCAATCCGAAATCAATAGGTGTATGAAATTGGACAATTCAAGTTCAAAGGCAGTTCGTTCCTAATTGGAGTGGTTGGTGTTTTGGGTAGTTCTAGAGATCGGATTTCACTTAAAATAAACCACATGACTCCTCCCCCCATATTATGCTGTTGCCCAAGTTTTGGGCTCAATCCGAAATCAATAGGTGTAAGAAATTGGACAATTTATGTTCAAAGGCAGTTCGTTCCTAATCGGAGGGGTTGGTGTATTCGATAGTTCTAGAGATCGGATTTCACTCAAAACTAACCAAATGACTCCTCCTACCATATTATGATGTTGCCCAAGTTTTGGGCTCGATCCGAAATCAATGGGTGCTAGAAATTGGACAATTCAAATTCAAAGGCAGTTCGTTCCTAATTGGAGTGGTTGGTGTTTTGGGTAGTTCTAGGGATCAGATTTCACTCAAACTTAGCGAAATGACTCCTCCCGCCATATTATGTTGTTGCCCAAGTTTTGGGCTCGATCCGAAATCAATAGGTGTAAGAAATTGAACAATTCAAGTACAAAGGCAGTTCGTTCCTAATTGGAGTGGATGGTGTTTTGGGTAGTTCTAGAGATAGGATTTCACTCACACCTAACCAAATGACACCTTCCACCATATTATGATATTGCCCAAGTTTTGGGCTCGATCCGAAATCAATAGGTGTAAGAAATTGAACAATTCAAGTACAAAGGCAGTTCGTTCCTAATTGGAGTGGTTGGTGTTTTAGGTAGTTTTAGAGATCGGATTTCAGTCAAACTTAAAGGAATGACTCCTTGCACCATATTATGAGGTTGCCCAAGTTTGGGGCTCAATCCGGAATCAATAGGTGTGAGTGATTGGACAATTCAAGTTCAAAGGCAGATCATTCCAAATTGGAGTGGTTGCTGTGGTTGGGGTAGTTCTATAGATCAGATTTCACTGAAACTTAACCAAATGACTCCTCCCACCATATTATGATGTTGCCCAAGTTTTGGGCTAGATCCGAAATCACTAGGTTTAAGAAATTGGACAATTTATGTTCAAAGGCAGTTCGTTCCTCGTCGGAGTGGTTGGTGTATTCCACAGTTCCAGTGATCGGATTTCACACAAAACTAACCAAATGACTCCTCCCACCACATTATGATGTTGCCCAAGTTTTGGGCTCGATCCGAAATCAATAGGTGTAAGAAATTGGACAATTCAAGTTCAAAGGCAGTTCGTTCCTAATTGGAGTGGTTGGTGTTTTGGGTAGTTCTAGAGATCGGATTTCACTCAAAACTAACCAAATGACTCCTCCCACCGTATTATGATGTTGCCCAAGTTTTGGGCTCAATCCGAAATCAATAGGTGTAAGAAATTGGACAATTTATGTTCAAAGGCAGTTCGTTCCTAATCGGAGTGGTTGGTGTATTCCATAGTTCTAGAGATCGGATTTCAGTCAAAACCAACCAAATGACTCCTCCCACCATATTATGATGTTGCCCAAGTTTTGGGCTCGATCCGAAATCAATATGTGTAAGAAATTGGACAATTCAAGTTCAAAGGCAGTTCGTTCCTAATTGGAGTGGTTGGTGTTTTTGGTAGTTCTAGAGATCGGATTTCACTCAAACATAACCAAATGACTCCTCCCACCATATTATGATGTTGCCCAGGTTTTGGGCTCGATACGAAATCAATACGTGTAAGAAATTGGACAATTCAAGTTCAAAGGCAGTTCGTTCCTAATTGGGGTGGTTGGTGTATTGGGTAGTTCTAGAGATCGGATTTCACTCAAACTTAACAAAATGACTCCTCCCCCCGTATTATGATGTTGCCCAAGTTTTGGGCTCGATCCGAAATTAATAGGTGTAACAAATTGGACAATTCAAGTTCAAAGGCAGTTCATTCCTAATTGGGGTGGTTGGTGTATTGGGTAGTTCTAGAGATCGGATTTCACTCAAACTTAACAAAATGACTCCTCCCCCCGTATTATGATGTTGCCCAAGTTTTGGGCTCGATCCGAAATCAATAGGTGTAAGAAATTGGACAATTCAAGTTCAAAGGCAGTTCGTTCCTAATTGGAGTGGTTGGTGTTTTGGGTAGTTCTAGAGATCGGATTTCACTCAAAACTAACCAAATGACTCCTCCCACCGTATTATGATGTTGCCCAAGTTTTGGGCTCGATCCGAAATCAATAGGTGTAAGAAATTGGACAATTTATGTTCAAAGGCAGTTCGTTCCTAATCGGAGTGGTTGGTGTATTCCATAGTTCTAGAGGTCGGATTTCACTCAAAACTAACCAAATGACTCCTCCCACCATGTTTGTACCATATCTGACCCTCCACTCGTACAACGACACGTGGATCTCATAAACTCGCCCAAGTACCCAAGGCCTCGGACAATCGGCATCGGCCACCGATGGCATTGTCTCAAAGCTGCGAACAGCCATTACGCGCCCAACTCATCTACAATCGGCATCCCTTACCGATTGTAGAGAATCAACCTCGAAGTACCCGCCCAAAATATCTAAGGACTCGTGTCGACCTCAGAAGGCCTTCCTACGAGTCCCACATCGAAAATGAGCACTAAGAGCATACTAAATGCCCTCTATAAATAGGCCCCTTCCACTACAATACAGGGGTAAGACTTTTCAGCTTGACTTTTATACTTCTATATGGTCAACAGCAAGAGCTCTTAAAACAACAAACTTACTTCGGCATCGGAGCGTCTTAGGCTGGTTCCACACCGGTTCCATAGACCTTACGAGTCTCGACTTCTTTCTATTCAGGATCAGGATCCAAGGACAGGAAGAATCGGCATCCAATATGCAATCGATCTCTCGATCGTCCATCTCGATTGTAAGTTGCACTCATCTCTATCTGTTCAGATTTAGCGCCAACAGATTTAGCGCCAACAGATTGGCGAGCCAAGTTTAGCTCCCTTGCTTCAGACACCTGCTCGACCGACCACCCTGGAGGCTCGCATGGAGACCCTACAGCAGGATATGGCAAGAATGCAGGAGCACAACAATGTTCTCGCCTCTAAACTGGATGACACCCAGAGGCAGCTGCATCAACAACAAACACTCTCCGCCCAGTTGCAGAACGATCGGGAACCAACCACACAGCTTCGGCAGGAGAAATCGTTTAAAAACGTACGAAAGCCCACTTTCTAGGATAGAGGGAAGCAGCAGGCCGCGAACGGACCGACTGTCTCTCGAAGACTGTTCGTGCCCACTCCAAAGGAGCGACATCCCGAATATCGCGTTTATTCTGATTGCCGCGAGAGGATCAACGATCGGCGGAGGGAACGGCAGTCCTCACCCATCCAGGTCCGGGCGAAGCTCGACGATCCACGCCTGGAGGTACTTGGACCAAAATCCCCCCGACGCCAGAGGTACAGTGCGATCGGCCTGGAAGAGACGGACGAATCAGATTATGTTCCAACATCTCCAGGAACCACAATCTCATCAGCAGGGCCCTCTGCACAACGCCACAGCCACCGATCAAACCAGGACAACGATCGGCGAAAAGGAAATTACGAGAGAAGCCCCAGCCGAACGGCAGACCAAGGAAGGTGAGGTCACAATGCTGACCAACGCACAGGGAACCGAGCGGTCGAGCCCTTTGGTGACGATCTTCCATCTACCGATCCGACTATTCGTCTCCTCCTACAGAAGATGAATCGCATTAAGAAGGAACAAGACCAGGCTCGGACACCAACATGGGGAACGGTACAGCCTGGGCCATTCACCAATCGAATCCGGACATTCAGACAGGAGAAGGAGGTCCAAGCACTCCGCATATCGTTCTATTCGGGGGTGGAAGATCCCGTTACCCACATTCATACCTTCCAATCAGCTCTGGGTTGCAAGGGACTGACGGACGAAGGCCAATGTTTGTTATTCCCCTCCACCCTGACCGGAGCCGCTCTGAATTGGTTCTATCAGATGGAGCCAGATACGGTTGACAATTTTAATCAGTTGAAGCAAACCTTCCTCAACCATTTTATGATTCAAACCGATCGCCTGTATTCCGCCGATGACCTTTATACCGTTCGGCAGCAGGACGATGAGCCGTTGAGGGAATATGCGGCTCGGTTCAGCCATGAGTACTCCAGATGTCCGGAAACTGACGACAGGGCGGCCTTCGGTGCCTTCAAAAGCGGCCTTCGGTCGTCTCAGTTTCGGTATCTAGTCCACAGCAGCAACTGGACCACCTACTCCGAATTAATGAAACAGGCGGCTATCCACGCCAAGGCCGAGCACTTCAACTCCAAGGGATCGGCTTCGACCCCAATAAACAAAACGGCGTCGACCGATCAGCCTCCAACGCAAAACTACGACCGATTCCCGGTCGATCGATCGGCCAACCAGGCCCCCTACCGTTCGGCACCCCCTGTCCCTGCTTTTTCCACGCAGCGAAATAAGCGGAAGGACAACTTCCGGGATCGGCAGGACAACAACAAGAAGGGCAACCACAAGGGGAATCGGCCAGACGAAATCTTCACTTTGCTCAACACTACCTATGAGCACGTTCTCCTGACCGAAGGGGATATGATACCGAAGCCGAACAATCGGAAACTCCCTCGCCAGAGCGAAAAAGACACCGGTGTCTTCTGTCGGTACCACCAGTACAACGGCCACGATACGGAATCATGCATCGCGCTTCGCAAAATTGTTGAACGCCTCATCAATGACGGAAAGCTGGATCAGTATTTAAAGACCAAGCCAGCAACGGATAAATCATTGAATCGGCAGATCAATATGATCAGTGGAGGAGCGCCCATTGCCGAAGCTAGCAACCGATCCGTCAAAAACTACGTTCGTGCCGTTCGGCATCCACAGATCCTCAGCGTAGCGGGAGGACGCTATGACAAAATTCAACGAAACGGTTGGGAACCTATCACCTTTTCTGAGGAAGAAGAGCGAGGCATCATCTTCCCCCACTCCGATCCTATGATCATACGGGCCGATATCTCAGATTTCGACGTAGGATCCTCATAGACACCGGCAGTTCAGTCAATGTGCTATTCGCCGACGCTTTCAACGCCCTCGGCGTGGACCCTCGGCATCTGAACAAGGATATCACCCCTCTCCTGAGCTTCTCTGGCGACGTGGTTGAACCGATCGGCAGTGTCCAGCTCCCATTCGCCGTCGGTACCATCCCTAGAGGAACGGTCCTCTACACTCATTTTTTGGTGGTCGACTGCCCAACGGCATACAACGCTATCATCGGCAGGACGGCGCTCACAAAAATGAAGGCCATGCTGTCACCACACATGCTCCTCCTCAAGTTCCCCACACACGCTGGCGTCGGCCAAGTGCGAGGGGACCAATTGAGTGCACGGACGTGTTACGTTTCGGCAACCAAGGAATCGGCAAGGGCTGCGCTTCGCGAAACATACTCGGTCCCCACCAGCTTGGGCGTACCGAACGGCAGGGGAACGGACAAACCAGATGACCCCCGAGATGAGGCCGTAACCCCACAAGCGCAACCCGCCGAAGATTTAGAATCAGTCACCCTCTCCGAAGCACAACCGGACAGACAAGTTCGAATCGGTACCACCTTGAGTTCGGCACTGCGGGCCGATTTTATCACCTTCCTGCGCACCAATGCAAAAGTCTTTGCCTGGTCATACGATGATATGCCCGGTATCGCCCCGAGCGTCATCAGTCACAAGCTCAGCATCTGCCCCACTTTCAAACCCATCAGGCAGAAACGGCGGGCCTACGATGCCGAACGATATGAAGCAATGAGACTCGAAGTAGACAAACTGAGGACCATTGGCTTCATCCAGGAAGTAACCTACCCAATTTGGCTGGCAAATTCGATTTTTGTCAAAAAATCAAACGGCGCCTGGAGAATGTATCAAGACTATACCGATTTAAACAAGGCTTGCCCAAAAGACAGCTTTCCTCTGCCACGGATCGATCAGATGGTAGATGCCACGGCAGGCCATGAACATCTCAGCTTCATGGATGCATACTCAGGCTACAACCAGATATTCATGAGCCCTACCGATCGCGAACACACGGCATTCATCACCGACAAGGGACTTTACTGCTACAAAGTCATGCCGTTCGGCCTGAAGAACGCTGGGGCAACATACCAGCGATTGGTCAACAAAATTTTTTCCGACCTCATTGGCACCTTGATGGAAGTCTATGTGGACGACATGCTGGTCAAAAGCAGAACGGCCGATTCTCATCTCCATAACCTCTCGCTCATGTTCGGCGTCTTGAAAAAGTACAACATGCGCCTCAACCCGAGCAAGTGTGCCTTCGGCGTTTCCTCGGGCAAATTTCTCGGTTTCATGATCAGCCAACGAGGAATCGAGGCCAACCCTGAAAAAATCAAGGCATTACTCGACATGCAGGTCCCGAAGACACAGAAGGATATTCAGAGTCAGACTGGGCATGTCGCCGCTCTGGCCCGGTTCATCTCCAAGGCTACCGATCGGTGCGCCCCATTCTTCAAAGCCCTCAAAGGAAGCAAACGGCAGATTGTCTGGACTGCCGAATGCGATCGCGCCTTCCAAGATCTTAAGGCCTACATGAGCAGAGCACCCCTATAATCCACTCCTCTCCCCGGCGAAGAACTCATCCTCTACCTCTCGGTTTCGGCAACGGCACTTAGCTCTGTGCTCATTCGCAAGCCGAACGGCATCGAACTCCCCATTTTCTACACTAGCCATGCCTTGCAAGACGCTGAGATTCGGTACCCTGAGCTAGAAAAACTCGCCTACGCTCTCGTCCTTTCAGCACGCAAGCTTCGGCCATACTTTCAGGCTCACAGCGTTACCGTCCTCACCAATCAGCCCCTGCGCCAGATACTCCAGAGACCGGAGACATCCGGTCGGCTAGTCAAATGGGCCATCGAGCTCAGCGAATTCGACATCCACTACCACCCTCGTCCTGCCGAGAAAGGACAGGCTGTAGCTGACTTCATCTCTGAGTTGACCACGTCCGAAGGGCCAGATCCGAAGGACGCCGCCTCCGATTCATCTTCGCCGGTACCAGTCGCCCACCCGGCCGAAGGAATCTTTAATCCCTCGATTCCCCTTTGGACTCTTTACGTGGACGGTTCGTCCAACCGACAGGGCAGCGGAGCCGGCTTGGTACTCAAGGCCCCTGACTAGACAACCATCGAATATGCCATCCGATTCCAATTCCGGACTTCCAACAACGAAGCCGAATATGAGGCTCTGTTGGCAGGCCTTCGGCTCGCTAAAGAAATGGGCGCTCAGCAACTCAGGATCTGTAGCGACTCACAACTTGTCGTCAACCAGATACTGACTGAATTTGAAGCCAAGGACACTTCGATGGTTGCCTACTTGACGCACGCTCGCCGATTGCTCCACCACTTCACCGCGTACCAAGTTCAACAGATCCCCAGATCCAAGAACAGCCACGCCGATGCTCTATCACGCCTTGCATCGGCGATCGACGACAACGTAGGGCGCCATGTGCCGATCGAGATCCTCACTTGACGCAGTACCACCGACCTCGAGATACATGCCGTTCGGCAGGATCCAAGTTGGATGGATCCTATCCACGCCTACCTCGCCAACGGCACGTTGCCTAACAACAACTCCGAAGCTAAGACTATCCGCCGCCGATCGGCACGATACCTCCTTTTGAATCAGATTCTCTATCGGCGTGGTCATTCCTTACCATTGCTTCGGTGCATGACCCCGCAGCAAGGAAACTACGTCCTACGAGAGATTCACGAGGGAGCCTGTGGGGATCATTCAGGCGCCCAATCATTGGCCTTCAAAACCATTCGGCAAGGATACTACTGGCCGACTCTTCATGCCGACGCCACTAAACTCGTCCAGAAGTGCGATCATTGCCAGCGCTTTGGTTCCATCCCAAAATTGCCTGCCGAGCCACTGACTCCTATTGTCAGCCCATGGCCCTTTGCCCAATGGGGTTTAGATCTCATCGGCCCTATGCCCCAAGGAAAGGGACAGGTCAAATTCGCCATCGTCGCCGTCGACTACTTTACGAAGTGGACCGAAGCCGAAGCATTGGCAACCATAACCGCAGCCAGGGTCGAGCATTTTGTATGGAAGAACATAATTTGTCGGTTCGGCCTTCCGAACGCAATCATCACCGACAACGGCAAACAATTCGACTCCACTCAGTTTCGGCACCTGTGCCACCGATTCAACATCAACTTGTTCTTCGCATTCCCAGCGCATCCACAATCAAACGGCCAGGTAGAAGCCATCAACAAGATCATCAAGCGGACACTGAAGAAGAAGCTTGGGGCAGCTAAAGGAGCCTGGCCCGATCTCCTTCCGGAGGCACTCTGGGCGATCAACACCTCCTACCGTCGATCGACTGGAGAAACACCGTTTTCCCTTGCTTTCGGTACCGAAGCTGTTGTCCCCGTCGAGATCAACGCACCCTCGTGCCGAACGGCTTCTTACAAATTTGAGCAAAACGAAGCTTTGCTCACTCTCAACCTGGACCTCATTGATGAACACCGTTCCCAGGCTCAGCTTCGAAACGCTGCCTACAAACAGCGGACCTCTCGCTACTATGACTCGCGCGTCAGACGCCAATCGTTCAAAGTGGGAGACTGGGTTTTACGCAAAGTTTCTCTCGCCACCAAAGACTCGAGCGACGGCACCCTTGGTCCATCTTGGGAAGGTCCTTATGAGGTCGTTACTGTCTGCCGATCGAGAACTTACCGACTGCGTGATACCGATGGTCAGACCCTCGGCCATCCTTGGAATATCGAGCACCTCAAATATTACTACAAGTGACGTGGCCTTCGGTCCTCACTCCATGTACAGGTGTTCACACCTTGTGTTGTCACCTTCGGTTGTTACCTTTGTAATCGGTTTATTTCAACATAATTCCTATTCTATACATATGGCATTACCAAATAGCAGTATTATATCAACAATATTCTACATTCGGCATGCACACATACGGGAGTACGAACATCAGAAAATTCAACCGAAATAAATTTAACATAGATATAAAAGGCCACAGAAGGGCCATCTGTCTTTACAATATGCCATTCGGCATGCTCAAAAATGTTATACAATTCCCAAACGATACTTGGGTTAAAAAAGTCTACGAGGTGGGTGGATCGGCTTCGGTCGCTACAACATCGGCATCAGCTGACGCAGTCACAGGATCAGTCGACGGCTCGGCAGTAGACGCAATGGCAGCCCTCGGCCCGGGATGACCTTCTTCCTCCCCACTGCTTGAATCGGTGTCGTCGGTTTCCTCGGGCTCGGCATCCTCACCCTTGTACGCCTCCACCATCTCTTTGGTCACCCCTTCCGGTAGTAGCGGCGGATCCCGGAGAAAGTTCAGGTTCAGCTTCTTCTCTGCATTGTACCGCTTGAATCGGTAGACAAAGTCGTCACATTGCTCCATGACTTCTTTGTCTACCAGAAGCGTGAACTCCTCCGACGCTCGGTAGTCAGCTACGGCCGAACGGTCGCATCCATAGCCACCTCCACCGCTGCCTTCGCCTCCTGCGCCGCCACCAAATCCAGCTCCGTTGCTGCCAATTTCGATGTCAGCTTCGCAGCATTTTCCTCCGCACGCCGGTCGGCCTCCTGAATGAGCTTTCCGGCATCAGCGATCTTCGAACGGCCCTCTTCAAACTTCTTTTGGTACCGTTCGGCAGCATTGATGGCTCGCTTCACGCAGAGCCACATCTCCATATCAGCCTAATAACACATACAAAGTTAGTATGCCGAACGCATAACCACTTCAACAAAAAAACAACAAGTTAAACACTTACTGCAGCCTGAAGCCGGAAGGCTCGCCCGGTCTACTCGCGCAACGTCTTCATCGACAGTTGCTCAATCTCTGACAGCTCCATTTGAGCGCCATCGATCATACTGTTGATGAACGGCACAGCCTTCCGAGGGCAAGCAATGTTCACCGGCCCCTCATCTCCCTCTCCTTCATCATCGGGAATCACCACCGATGTCCCTTCAGTAGGCCCCCTTGGCCGCTTCGGCAACGGCATTGCGTCGAGGGCACCCTCAATCATCCTTTTTCCGGTTACTTGGAGGTGCACCTCCCGAACAACCTCAGCCTCGGCCGCCTGCTTCTCCCGGCGGCGATCCACCACCGTCTGCTCATCACCTGAGGCCCCTGCCGCCTTCTTCTTCAGCCTGGGGGACTGCCCTTTCTTCGGCTTCGGCGCCCCATGCCCCTCCAGCCGCCTCCTGGTCGCCTCGCTCATTGGACGCCCACCTGCCACTGCAAAAACACAAGTCATATCAGAAACGGTAGATGTGAAAAGGAAGACGCTCACGACCCCTGCCGAACGGCATCACTCACTTTGCCTTTTCTCCTCTTCCTCTTCCTCCTTTAACCTTCGGTCGTGCTTTGATTTGCCGATCAAGCCTGAACGGCAGGCTGTACCCTACCGACTGTCTGGAAAGACGTAGGAATCCTCCTCTCCACGATCACTCCTGGTGCCGATTCCCAGTCACCAGAGACAATGACCCGACGCTTACGCCAGGTCTTCTGGGAGCTCGGCACCCCAACCACAAAGTGTCCACGCTGACCTGCCGATAGACAGTTGGGCTGCACCCACCCTCCATTATCGGCACTCTTCGCCCTCGTCACACTGTACAGTTGGGCAAATTGTTCGTAGCTCGGCTCCCCCTCGCCAGCCAAGCTGAACGCTGCGATCGTCCCAAGCAACGTAATCCAAAAGTTTGGATTATACTGCCCTGGTGCATATCCGATCGCAGCCAATATCTTCTGCACCGAATGTCTCAACGGCAGCCGAAGCCCGTGCTTGAAGACATCAGTGAAGAAGACCACGCCCTTGTCATTATCACTGAGCGACTCTAAGGGCCCCGGGATCCGCATCCCTACCGATTCCGGAATATTGAACTCCGCCCGAATCTTCGCCAACTCAGCCTCGGTCAGCGTGTTCGGCTCTAAATCATCTACTCCGAACAACGGTTCCGTGGGCTTCGCCATCGGAATCCGTTGCCTCCCCCTAACAACCCTCAACACCCCTTCCCCTGGGACGGCAACGGACACGCCACCTCCATCGGCCTCCCGACCCGAAGTCGACGGCTCCCCATCTTCAGGCACTCTCGTCGAAGTGCCCCCAGCCTCGGCACGCACTCTTGCCCCCTCTACTATCTCATAGCTTGAAGAGCTCCCAGAATCGGCACTCTCACTCCCCTCGGACGAACTCCCCGAGGACGATTCGTCCTCATAGGCCCTCGGACTACGCCTACCCTCAGATTCGGTATCTGACATCTACAAACACAAACGAAGGGAAACTAAGTGCTATGCTAGAATCACAATCTTGTTCTACCCTTAAACACTCATGTTCATACTTGTTCATGCTTGTTCATGCTTGTTCATACTTTGTTCAAACAAAAAATCAACGAATTCAACACTTTGATTCATACAAATGCCGAAACACGGCAACATACCTTGTTTGCACGGTGGCTCAAGCTCGCCGGAAATCGCCTCCGCCTTGTTCAACCTTGCCGGAAATCGCCTGCTCAGCCTTCGCACGGTTGCCGGAAATCGCCTCTCACAAGCTCTCTTCGCTCTCAAATATTCCAAGTATTTGAACTCTCGTCTCCTCCTCACATTTATAAAGCCGATTTAGCATCGGGAAGCGAAGCGACGCATCGGGATACGAAACGACGCGGCTCTTCACAGCCATGCACGTGTCACGCATGCATGGGGGAGACCAAACGTCAGTTGCAACGCTTCCAATCCTCAGAGACGCTTCAACTTCCCGAACGTGGCAGATCTAGCCACCTTCGAGCACAACTCCACTAACCAACGGCAGGCGCACATTGACGAGTTTTCACTCACCTCTCGTGCCGAACGGCAGGCGCACATTGATGAGTTTTCACTCACCTCTCGTGCCGAACGGCAGGCGCACAATGATGAGTTTTCACTCACCTCTCGTGCCGAACGGCAGGCGCACATTGATGAGTTTTCACTCACCACTCGTGCCGAACGGCAGGCGCACAATGATGAGTTCTCACTCACCTCTCGTGCCGAACGGCAGGCGCTCATTGATGAGTTCTCACTCACCTCTCGTGCCGAACGCTAGGCGCACATCGATGAGTTTTCACTCACATCTCGTGACGAACGGTAGCCGCATATTCATGAGTTTTCACTCACCCCTTGCAACAATCGGCACATCATGCCGTCTCTTCCCCAAGCTCACTCCCTTGGGCACTTGGGGGACTACATACCACCATCGGCAACTATGGGACCATTGTGTCCGGGTCAGAACGCCGAATACACATTCAAGTCCCCAACCGAGAAGTTTCTCAATCGGCAACTTGGGGGACTACTGTTTGTACCATATCTGACCCTCCACTCGTACAACGACACGTGGATCTCATAAACTCGCCCAAGTACCCAAGACCTCGGACAATCGGCATCGGCCACCGATGGCATTGTCTCAAAGCTGCGAACAGCCATTACGCGCCCAACTCGTCTACAATCGGCATCCCTTACCGATTGTAGAGAATCAACCTCGAAGTACCCGCCCAAAATATCTAAGGACTCGTGTCGACCTCAGAAGGCCTTCCCACGAGTCCCACATCGAAAATGAGCACTAAGAGCATACTAAATGCCCTCTATAAATAGGCCCCTTCCACTACAATACAGGGGTAAGACTTTTCAGCTTGACTTTTATACTTCTATATGGTCAACAGCAAGAGCTCTTAAAACAACAAACTTACTTCGGCATCGGAGGGTCTTAGGCTGGTTCCACACCGGTTCCATAGACCTTACGAGTCTCGACTTCTTTCTATTCAGTATCAGCATCCAAGGACAGGAAGAATCGGCATCCAATATTCAATCGATCTCTCGATCGTCCATCTCGATTGTAAGTTGCACTCATCTCTATCTGTTCAGATTTAGCGCCAACACACCATATTATGACGTTGCCCAAGTTTTGGGCTCGATCCGAAATCAATATGTGTAAGAAATTGGACAATTCAAGTTCAAAGGCAGTTTGTTCCTAATCGGAGTGGTTGGTGTATTCCACAGTTCTAGAAATCAGATTTCACTGAAAACTAACCAAATGACTCCTCCCAACGTATTATGATGTTGCCCAAGTTTTGGGCTAGATCCGAAATCAATAGGTGTAAGAAATTGGACAATTCACGTTCGACAGTAGTTCGTTCCTAATTGGAGTGGTTGTTGTTTTGGGTAATTCTAGAGATCGGATTTCACTCAAACTTAACCAAATGACTCCTCCCACCATATTATGATGTTGCCCAAGTTTTGGGCTCAATTCGAAATCAATAGGTTTGAGAAATTAGACAATTTATGTTCAAAGGAAGTTCGTTCCTAATCAGAGTGGTTGGTGTATTCCATAGTTCTAGATATCAGATTTCACTCAAAACTAACCAAATGACTGCTCCCACCATATTATTATGTTGCCCAAGTTTTGGGCTCGATCCGAAATCAATAAGTGTAAGAAATGGGACAATTCAAGTTCAAAGGCAGTTCGTTCCTAATTGGAGTGGTTGGTGTTTTCGGTAGTTCTAGAGATCGGATTTCACTCAAACTTCATCAAATGACTCCTCCCACCATATTATGATGTTGCCCCAGTTTTGGGCTCGATCCGAAATCAATACGTGTAAGAAATTGGATAATTCAAGTTCAAAGGCAGTTCGTTCCTAATTGAAGTGGTTGATGTTTTGGGTAGTTCTAGAGATCGGATTTCACTCAAACTTAACCAAATGACTCCTCCCACCATATTATGATGTTGCCCAAGTTTTGGGCTCAATTCGAAATCAATAGGTTTGAGAAATTGCACAATTTATGTTCAAAGGCAGTTCGTTCCTAATCGGAGTGGTTGGTGTATTCCATAGTTCTAAAGATCGGATTTCACTCAAAACTAACCAAATGACTCCTCCCACCATATTATTATGTTGCCCAAGTTTTGGGCTCGATCCGAAATCAATAGGTGTATGAAATTGGACAATTCATGTTCGAAGGCTTTTCGTTCCTAATCGGAGTGGTTGGTGTATTCCATAGTTATAGAGATCGGATTTCACTCAAAACTAACCAAATGACTCCTCCCACCATATTATGATGTTGGGCAAGTTTTGGGCTCGATCCGAAATCAATAGGTTTAAGAAATTGGACAATTCAAGTTCAAAGGCAGTTCATTCGTAATTGGAGTGTTGGTGTTTTGGGTAGTTCTAGAGATCGGATTTCTCTCAAAACTAACCAAATGACTCCTCCCGCCACATTATGATGTTGCCCAAGTTTTGGGCTCGATCCGAAATCAATAGGTGTAAGAAATTGGACAATTCCAGTTCAAAGGCAGTTCGTTCCTAATTGGAGTGGTTGGTGTTTTGGGTAGTTCTAGAGATCGGATTTCACTCAAACTTAACCAAATGACTCCTCCCACCATATTATGATGCTGCCCCAGTTTTGGGCTCGATCCGAAATCAATAGGTGAAAGAAATTGCACAATTTATGTTCAAAGGCAGTTCGTTCCTAATCGGAGTGGTTGGTGTATTCCATAGTTCTAGAGATCGGATTTCACTCAAAACTAACCGAATGACTCCTCCCACCATATTATGATGTTGCCCAAGTTTTGGGCTCGATCCGAAATCAATAGGTGTAAGAAATTGGACAATTTATGTTCAAAGGCAGTTTGTTCCTAATCGGCGTGGTTGGTGTATTCCATAGTTCTTGGGATCGGATTTCACTCAAAACTATCCAAATGACTCCTCCCACCATATTATGTTGTCGCCCAAGTTTTGGGCTCGATCCGAAATCAATAGGTGTAAGAAATTGGACAATTCAAGTTCAAAGGCAGTTCGTTCCTAATTGGAGTGGTTGGTGTTTTGGGTAGTTCTAAAGATCGGATTTCACTCAAACTTTACCAACTGACTCCTCCCACCATATTATGATGCTGCCCCAGTTTTGGGCTCGATCCGAAATCAATAGGTGTAAAAAATTGGACAATTCAAGTTCAAAGGCAGTTCGTTCCTAATTCAAGTGGTTGGTGTTTTGGGTAGTTCTAGAGATCGGATTTCACTCAAACTTAACCAAATGACTCCTCCCACCACACTATGTTGTTGCCCAAGTTTTGGGCTCGATCCGAAATCAATAGGTGTAAGAAATTGGACAATTCAAGTTCAAAGGCAGTTCGTTCCTAATTGGAGTGGTTGGTGTTTCGGGTAGTTCTAGAGATCGGATTTCACTCAAACTTAACCAAATGACTCCTCCCACGATGTTATAATGTTGCCCAGGTTTTGGGCTCGATCCGAAATCAATACGTGTAAGAAATTGGACAATTTATGTTCAAAGGCAGTTCGTTCCTAATCGGAGTGGTTGGTGTATTCCATAGTTCTAGAGATCGGATTTCACTCAAAACTAACCAAATGACTCCTCCCACCACATTATGTTGTTGCCCAGGTTTTGGGCTCGATCCGAAATCGATAGGTGTAAGAAATTGGACAATTCAAGTTGAAAGGCAGTTCGTTCCTAATTGGAGTGGTTGGTGTTTTGGGTAGTTCTAGAGCTCGGATTTCTCTCAAACTTATCCAAATGACTCCTCCCACCATATTATGATGTTGCCCAAGTTTTGGGCTCGATCCGAAATCAATAGGGGTAAGAAATTGGACAATTCAAGTTGAAAGGCAGTTCGTTCCTAATTGGAGTGGTTGGTGTTTTGGGTAGTTCTAGAGATCGGATTTCACTCAAAGTTAACCAAATGACTCCTCCCACCATATTATGTTGTTGCCCATGTTTTGGGCTCGATCCGAATTCAATAGGTGTAAGAAATTGGACAATTTATGTTCAAAGGCAGTTCGTTCCTAATCGGAGTGGTTGGTGTATTCCATAGTTCTAGTGATAGGATTTCACTCAAAACTAACCAAATGACTCCTCCCACCATATTACGATGTTGCCCTAGTTTTGGGCTCGATCCGAAATCAACCGGTGTAAGAAATTGGACAATTTATGTTCATAGGCAGTTCGTTCCAAATCGGAGTGGTTGGTGAATTTCATAGTTCTAGAGTTCAGATTTCACTCAAAACTAACCAAATGACTCCTCCCACCATATTATCACTACAAGAAAAACAGCCTTTACTGGTGGTTAAAAAGTGTCAACTAAATAGATTTTTGACGGCTCAAATAGCGTCAGGAATACCAGTGTCACTAAAGGGGTACCCACATACTTGACGGTTTTTACACGTCAATTAATGGTGTTCCCTGACAGATAAAAACCGTCACAAAATGGGAAAATGCGTCAACTTATGGTCATCCTTTACTCTTTCTAACTGTCAACTAATGTGTTTCTTGACGTTTAATTGAGCTTACTTGACAGATTTTAGCCGTCAAGAACCAAAAACTAATATATATAAAAAAAAGCGCTTCTTGACAATAAAAGCTGTCAAGGTTTATTAAATTAAAAGAAATAATTGAAAACAAATTAGAAATTGTACATCCACTAAAACAGTATCTATATAGAATAATTTAAAATACAACCATATAATTAAATGTATGAATACATTTAAAATTATTACATATTTACTAGATCCTAGTGTCATTAAAAATTTATCATACATGGATGGCTCTTTATAAACCTTCGATCACCATTGGCGTCCCTTCCATGCGACAACAGCTACATAAACAAATAAACAAACAAACAAAAAATCCTTTACTCGATAAATCTCAGAAACAATGAAAGAAACAGCAAGCGATGATCCTATCAAAATAGACAAGTCATCATATTCTGACTGCAAAATTGACACTGTAAGTGCTGTTATTAAATTAATAACAAAAAACAGAGATGATATGATATGTTAATGTTTCTGGTATTATGAAAAAGTAGGTAGTTGTGTGTAAAAATGAAGTTTACCTTGATTGGAGTCTTCCATCTTCTTGCTCCTATACATTTAATCAAAGCCAGGAAAAAAGAACATAAATCAGATATATGAATCTGATGGATTTATATATTTCCGATCACGGTATTGAATTTTACTATGCTAAGATCATGAAATCTAGATCAAATTAATTACTTGAAGATGGCTCTTGACGTGAGCTATGCTAAGATCCTTGACATTCATCAATTGAACCACCAACTTATGTCTTGACATGAGCTTTTAGGAAACTGTTGTTGCTCCACCATCTATTAAACTAACACAATTTCAGCTACTGTGTATTAAACTTTGAACTCAGAATTAAACACCTTAAACTCCATAAAAATCTACCAATTTACATGCATCCTGAAGTTGATTAAATAAACTTTGAAACCATATAAAATTTGACAGAAATGGTGCTCTAATTTTTAAGATAAGGCAGTCCAAAGTAAGTGTTTCAAACCTGAAAGTGCAGCCCCTGTTTTTGACAGATTTTGTAGTCATACTTACCAAACTCAGGTATCAAACTTCAACCAAATTACAATCCTGGATATGTATAGTTTAAAACCATGTAATTATACCTCAAAACTAACCCACAACCTGTGCAAAATTAACAGTCAACATGCGTGTGTAGTCACATTTTCTGAAAAAACTGAAACTTAACAACTTCGGCCTAAATGCAAGTGGAAATTAAGTATACTTACATGTACCAAAGAAGCTTTAATTGGAGAAAATGGGTGAAGTGGGTGGCTGAGATTAGAGAACCCAACAGGAGGTCTCAAGTCTGGTTCGAAAAATACAAATAGAACTAGGCAGAAAAATAAATAAAACAAAATTAAAATTCAAGCAAATAAAAAAAAGTGTATAAGGAGCTGACTTTTACTTCTCTCCCACCGTCCTCTCACCCAGCTTTTTCTACAACTTCAATCAATCACATGGCACCTCTTCTAAAAACAAACCAAAGCACCATTAGATTCTGCAAAATTTAAATAATAAAAATCTAAATCTAAATTAAACTTTTGAAAGAATTTGAAACTTTGTAATATCTGCTAGCACATTAATTGAAATAATTGAAAAAATTTGGAGCTTTTCATACCCAGTGAGGTTCCATAAAATTTAGTAAAACCAACTTGAGAGTGCAGCCGTGAGGTTCCGCAAAGCTAAATTGAAAGAACCTTTTGATAAAATCTGGAAAATAAAAGAGTGATAGAGAGAGTTAGGGTTACCTTGAGTTTGCAGTCGTGAGAGGGTCTGGGAACCAAGAGGATTTCTAGATGAGAAAGAATGATAAAGGGTTTCGAGTTAGACAGAATCGGAGGGATTTGGAGTCAGATAGAGCTAGAGAGGGTTTTGGGTTAGAGAGTGAGAGAGAGAGAGAGAGAGAGAGAGAGAGAGTGAAATCTGGGGAAGAAGAAACTAATGCGACACGAAAAAATTGGGGGGAGCGTATTCTAATATGAAATCCTCACCTTGTCTGCAAATTAATAATCAAAACAGAAATTAAAAAGTTGAAAACCACAAATTTAAAACGAAAAACATAAAATATAAATTAGAAAAATCTCAAACCTTGAATAATTAAAATTAGGGGTGGGCATAAAAACCGATAAACCGATCAAACCGACCGAACCAACCCAACCCAAACCGAAAAAGAGCGTTTTTTGACCAAACCGAAAAAGTCAAACCTGGACCTGAACCGAACCGAAGGTCCACGGTTCGGCTCGCGGTTCTAATTTTTTCAGAACCGGTGGACCTGAACCGAACCGGTAATATTTAAATATATATATAATTTACACGTGGCCTCGTGTGATTGGCCAAAAACAGAGAAAGTGTGAGAGTGCTTGCACCAGATCCCTTACGCAATTTTTTTTTTTTTGCACCTAAGTCACACACACGCTAGTCTCTCTCTCTCTCTCACTCAGTCTGAGTCTTCTCTTCGTTTTTTCTTTTCGTTTTTGACCTAAGCTAAGACCAAGCGGCGCCTCACCTCACCTCTCTCTCTCTCGAGCTCGACCAGGCGACCAGCCTCAGATCTCTCTCTCTCTCGAGCTCGACCCACCTCAGCTCTCTCTCTCCACCTGCCTCAGCCTCAGCTCTCTCTCTCTCTCGAGCTCGACCCGCCTCAGCTCTCTCTCTCTCTCGACCGCGCCGCCTTCAGCCCTGCACGCAGCGGCAGGTCAGCTTCTATTTCTCTTATCTGTTACATTTTTTCTCAGTCGCTTCTTTGCTCCGCTAACTCTCTCTTCTTATCTCGATTTTTCTATTTTTTCCCAGCGGCAGGTCACCAAATCGACATCTATTCCTTCCTCTCCTACGATTTCTTCTGTGGGTTTCTCTCTCATATCAGTCAAAGGTGATTAAATTTATGGTTTATTCTAGCATCATCTTCCTTTGAATTTAGGGTTTATTCTAAATTAAATATATGGTTTTTTTTCTTTTAAATTAGGCTTGTCGATTTGGTGGTTGAGGTTGATGTGATGATATATTTTTTCTGTTAAGGTTTTAGCCTTTAGGGTTGTCGATTTAGGGCTGCCACCAATTAGGTTATGCTGTGTTGTGATGATTATTTGAAATTGACAAAGAAATTATGAACTGTAAGTATCATGCATTATACAAATTAGGGCTGCTAGCATTTAGGTTCTTCTGTTAAATTGTTCTAATTAGGGCTGCTACCAATTAATTTTTGTTTTATGAAATTAGGGAGTTGTATGCATAGGAAAATCTGTTTTGACAGTTGGCTGCTACCCTTTTTTTGATTTCATTCACAGTTGTTTAGCATCGTTGCTGCTACTGAGCTTTGAAAGTTGGGAAAATTTTGCTTAAATGGAGGTAAATATTCGCTGCTGCTGCTAATCTATTTAAATCTATTTTTGTAATCTGTTTAAATCTGTTTTTGTAATCTGTTTAAATCTGTTTTTGTAATCTGTGTTTGTAATATGTTTAAATCTGTTTTTGTAATCTGTGTTTGTAATATGTTTAAATCTGGTTTTGTAATCTGTTTTTGTAATCTGTTTTTATAATCTGTTTTTGTAATATGTTTTTATAATCTGTTTTTATAATCTGTACTGTGTGTATAATCTGTTTGTAATCTGACTTTGGATAGGAAAATCTATTTGTAATCTGATTTTTGGATAAGATATATGTTTAGGGAGTTGTATGCATAGGAAAATCTGTTTTGACAGTTTCAATGTGTTTTTTTAAATAGGATATATGTTTTAATATGTTTATGGGTAGTAAAACTTTGTTTGGCTGTATTTAAATATGGTTTTAAATTTAATCTGTTTATGAATAGGAACCTGCTTCTAATGAGGCTCAAATGCATGGGAATGATGGTTCTCTACCTTGTAGTGATGCTGTTGTACCTCCTACAGCAGCATCACAAAATCCAACACCATCACCATTAGAACCTAGTACCGGGAAAAGGAAACCTTATAAGAAAGAGAGTGATGTGTGGGAACACTTTGAAAAGTATGATTTGGTATTGGATTTGAAAGGGGTAGATGGGACTAAAAGAAAAGAAGTTGAAAAAAGGGCTAAGTGCAAGTATTGTAGTGCTACTTATGCTAGTGATACCAAGAAAAATGGGACTAGCAACATGTGGAAGCATCTAAACAAACAATGCTTGCAATATCCTTATAGGCACAAGGATAAGAACACACGTACGCTCGCATTTGATGCATCCAAGGGTAATGCTCTTGTTTCTAGGAATTTTAACAAAGATGATTGTTTGGATGCTTGTATTAGGATGGTGGTTCGAGATGAGCTACCTTTTAGCTTTGTGGAGGGTGAAGGGTTTAGGGAATTTTGTAGTGTTGCATGCCCACAATTTAATCCACCCTCTCGTAGAACTCTTGGAAGAAGATTTCTAGAAATGTACACAAAAATGAAGGAGAAGTTGAAAGTTGACCTTCGTTCACATAGAATATGCCTTACAACCGATACTTGGACATCGGTTCAAAATGTGAATTACATGGTGTTGACTGCCCACTTTGTGGATTTCGACTATAAAATCCATAAAAGGATCCTAAATTTTTGTGTAATTGATAGTCATAAGTGGGAGAGCATTGGGAAATTGCTTGAAAATTGTTTGGTTGATTGGGGACATGAGAAGATACTCACAATTACTGCAGATAATGCAGCTGCCAATACTAAGGCAATTGAATATGTGAGGAAGAAGATAAATGGGTGGAAAGATTCGAATAGTGTGTTAGGAGGAGTTCACATGCATATGAGGTGTAGTGCTCATATAATCAACTTGATAGTTAAGGAGGGTTTGAAGAGATTAGAAAGCTCAATTGTGGCAATCCGTAATGCGGTCAAGTTTGTGAGGTCCTCACCTTCTCGGTTGAGTTACTTCAAAATGTGTGTTGAGACCGAAAAAATAGAGTGCAAGGGGTTGGTGGTGATGGATGTGCCCACTAGGTGGAACTCCACTTATTTGATGCTTGATGCGGCATTGAAATTTCGAAAAGCTTTTGATAGAATGGGGGATGATCCCGATTCTTCCTACTTAATGTACTTCAAGGAAGATGAAGGAGATGATGAGAGAATTGAAGGCATTGAAGGAAGTGGGAAAGGGAAGGGAAAGTCTAAGACTAATAAGAGGGTGGGTCCACCTATTGATGAAGATTGGGAAAAAGCCGTGACATTTGTGATGTTTTTGAAGACCTTCTATGATGTTACTTTGAAAATTTCAGCGTCTTTGCATCCAACATCACACTCAACCTTCCATGACTTGCTTGCCATAGATGGGGAGATTCGGGAGTTGTATAGATATGATGTTACAATTCCTATTGAAGAACGGACAGCCATGGATACTCTTTTAAATGATATGGCAGCATCAATGAAGAAGAAATATGATAAATATTGGGGTGAACTTCATAAAGTGAACCCATTCTTGATGATAGGAGTTGTGATTGACCCCCGATTCAAGCTTCGCAATTTGAAGCACATCTTTGAAGAAATATTTGAAAATGATCCTACTTGTGATAGATTGGTGGCTCAAAAGACAAATGAGGTGAAACAACTTCTTATGAATATGTATGAAGTGTATAAGCCTAGTAGCAACAATATGGGTGCTACTAGTACTACCAATGAGAGTGGTGATAGTACTAACAATGAAACCGACTCTTCTTTGGTTTTTGGAGGTCGTAAAAGAAAAACCATGATGGAAAAGTGGAAAAAAATTCAACAAGAGAGTGAGAATGTGGTTATAACACATGAAGTGGATAGGTACTTGTTGGATCCACTTGAATCCATTGATGAGGAGTTTGATATACTAGGGTGGTGGAGAATAAATGGGCTCAAGTATCCTACTTTGGCATCAATTGCAAAGGATGTGCTTGCAATCCCTACTTCCACAATAGCTTCGGAGTCTTGTTTTAGCACAAGTGGGAGAGTGATTGACTCGTTTCGAAGCTCATTGTCTCCTAGGATGGTTGAGGCTTTGATTTGCTCTCAAAATTGGATAAGGTCCGAAGATATATCTTCATTGCAATATGTGCCAACCATTGAGGAGATGGAGTTTTATGAAGCAATTGAAATGGCTAATGTTTTCATTTGTATAAGTATATTTGAATCCGATTATTTTCTCATTTTTATGTGTTCTAACTCAAATTGGTTTGATTTATTTTATTATTTTTTGTAGAAATGGGGAGTAAAACATCCACAACAAATTTGAATAAGACTCCCCCTTCTTAGTGTGATGAAGATATGTTGGAAGGTATTTTTCTTGCATCTTGTTTTAATTATGATTTGTTTATGGTGAAACTTTGTGTTAATTCTTTTAAGTGTTATGTAGGTTGCTTTGTTAAGGCTTTTGGAAGAATGGAGGCAGCTGATTTTTTGCAAGGATATTATCTTTAGACTTTATGTGTATTTTTGTGATGGGTTGTAATATTTCATAAGTTTCATTTGGATTGCTTGCTTTATTTGTAAGTAATTTTTTGTAATGGTTTGTAAGTTTCATTTTGTAATGGTTTGTAAGTTTCATTTTGTAATTGCTTGCTTTTATACATTGAATTTGCATGCTTGGAATGATGGATTGCTTTTATACATTGAATTTGCATGCTTGGAATGATGGATTTTTATAGGTTGAATTTGCATAATTTTAGGATTTGAAAGAGAGGTGAAAATGTGATTTGGGCTTGTTAATAAGAACTTATTAGGTTTTGGAAATTTGACAACAAAAAAAGGGTTCTTGCTGAAAGATAATTCGATTTGGGCTTTTTTTTGGCTGAAATTAAATATAATTTGGGCTTTTGAAAATATAAAATTGGGCCCAAGCCCAAACCGATCAAAAGGCTGAACCGACCCGAGACCCGAGCCCATTTCCGGTTTGGCTCAATTTCGGGTTTTCACCTGGACCCGACCCGATCCGAGAACCGAAGTCACCATCGGTTCAGCTCCACGGGTCGGCCAAATCTGGACCCGACCCGAACCGTGCCCAGGCCTAATTAAAATTACCTTTTGGCAGAGGGTGATGGCGTTCCTTGTCGTGAATCTCCAGTGGTGAGGCTGCAAACTAGCAAACTCAAAACCTATGAATCTAAAAAGTAACACTCAAGACGCATATCTAGAATTTTGGCTAAGATGGGTATCGATGGTTAGCTGGTGCAACAAAGAGAGAGGATATGGGCTGTCATGGCGTCAGATCCTGGAAAGAGGGAGACATGGTTGTTTGTGCAAATAATCTCGCGGGAGAATATTCGCTTCTAGATCCTTCAACCTTCGATCTTCCTTCTCTCTCCTTCTCGATTCCTGTAAAAAAGACTGGAGTAGATAGACCACACCCGGGGGGTGTTGGCCAAAGGCCCTCCGATGCCTAAGTTAGTTCGAGTGTTTGTAGGAAAACAATAGCTAAGCAAAGGGTACGGAGTTTTGTATGGTGTAAACCGGGCGGCCGGAGCCGTGTGTGGTGGCCGGAGCTGTGTGGAGAAAATATGGAGAGTGGAGAGTGGAGAGGGAGAGAGAGCTTCGGGTATTTTCTCGGGTTTTAGATCTACCTTGAATGATGAATAAACCCATCTATTTATAGGAGCCTCGGGGCTAGGGTTTCGTAGAGATCGAGTCGGACTTGATAATATTTGAATTATCTCGTTAATTATAAGATAATATCTAATAATTAGGATATTATCCCTTTGATAAGATAATAACCAAATTATTGATATTATCTCATTAATAATAAGATAATATCCCTTTATTATGATAATATCCCAATTAATGATATTATCTTTATTAATTATGAGATAATACCATATAACTAAGATATTATCCTGATTAATTAATTATCCCAATAAATGGTTTAATTAATTAATTTAAGGGATAATCTTCTTTTCCACGTGGCGTGCTCTGATTGGAGACGAAAATATTTGCTCTCACAAATGCCCCCCAGCTTCTGCATGGCGCTTGTGTGGCATGTAGGAGATGAAATTATTTTTCGGACTCTCCAACTGTATCTGGGCTTTCTTCTGCGAGTTGGACTCCTTTTGCAGATCAGGTTCCCAATTAGAGTAGGCTTCTGACTGTTCTTGGAGTTGGATTCCCAGTAGGAATGAGCTTGCGATTCCTTTTTGGCCTGGGTTGTCCAACTTGTATAAATACAGGGCTTCTCTTCACTCTTTCTCACATTGCAAACTTAACTTCTCTACCTTCTAGCTTGAGAAAGATCTTGGAGAATTTGTACTGCTTGTTGAAGAGAGGAGTTGCCGTGCACAAAGTAAGTCGAGCAAGCAAATATATATTCGTATATATTTTTTGTCTTTTTTTTTTTTGGCAGCAAGGTTGTGGTCCAGCATGGGTTGGAGCTAACGCAATAAGGCCTGGTGCAAGTGCTGGGCTCAAGGAGAGAGCATGGAGGAGTTGGGCTCGAAGCAGAGGCCTTGTTCGCTGGGCCTTGTGCGCGACACAAGCTTGCGCTGGGCTGGACCACGAGGCGCGCGCTGACGTGGAGCAAGAGGCCTCGTGCGCTGCACAGGCCTAGAGCGACGTGGGCCGGAGGCCAGGCAGAGGGGCCATGCGTGCTGGAGCGAACGGGCCAAGCTGGATGCGCATTGGGCTTCGCAGCGAACTGGGCCAGGAGGCAAACTGGAACTGGAGCTGGGCTGCGCGTCATGGGCTTTCGTGCTGCAATGGAGCTGGGCTGTTCATGCTGGGCTACTTCCTTTTCTTTTCTGCTAGCCCTTTTTTTCTTCTGTTTTTTTTTTTTTTTTTTTTTAGCTGCCAGCCCTCTTTTTTCTTTGGTATTCTAACTTGTAGAATTTTCTTCTCTTCTTGCAGTTGTCTGTTGATCATGTCTTCTGAAGATGGTAGGAAGTCAAAGCTCCCTTCTGCTGAGAAGACCCGAGTAGGAGCTACTCTAGCGTCATCTGCAAGGGTCAAACATCTTGTTGGTGCAGATAGCAAGAAGATTGGTGGTATGCGCAACATTAAGGATGTCCCCCTTAAGCCTCTTGCTGATGAGTGTGGAGATCGTGATCTGCTCCGTGAAATAGTCCGTGCGCGATCTAGTTCACCTGTTGAGAGGCAAAGAGATGCAGATGTTCATATCCGAAGTTCGGGTCGTTTGTCCCAGTCGAAGAGTGGAGGTCGATCTGGGAGGTCTGCTCATCCACCCAACCACCATGATCCTGCTGTTGAGTCACGAGCAATCAAGCGTGGAGTTGATTCGTCGCCACCAATTCCTTTGGAAGTGAGGTTGGCAGAGGCTAAGAAGGCAAGAGAGTCATCTGCTCGGGCGAAAGGTTCTTCTGCAACATCCGCAGTTGATCCCCAGGTGGACAAGTCCCGCCCTGCAGGGGATGCAGGAGTGTCTGATCTGCTCAAGACGCATTTTCTATCAAGTCCATCCGCTTGTGTTGGGCTGGTTGATCAAATCCGTCAAGCTGGTGATCTTGGTACCTTTTCAAGTCTTTCCTTGGAAAAACAAAGGGAAGCCACACTTCATCTGCTTCAAAAAGGAGTTGTTTTTGCTGCTGAGACCATTCGGAATTCGTCTGCTGTTGCCCCCTCTTCTGCTCAGCTCAGTGAGTTGGAGAAGAAGAATGCCGAGCTAGTTTGCAAGCTTTCTGCCGAGCAGGCCCGCTATGAGAAGAAGACGTCTGACTTGAGGGCGATGATATCCGAGCTGAAGAGTTCCCTTGCTGAGAAGGATTCCGAGCTTAACTCCTCCACTGCTGACTTGGCTAGTCGGAAAGATGCTTACTTCCATCTTGAGCGCAAGAATGCCGACATCTCTCACAGCTATGACAAGCTTTTGGCTAGATTTCGTGCGTATCATGAGTTTGCTGAAGAATCCAGGTCTGAAGCTACCGTGGATGCGTACAAGCTGGGCTACATGGACTGCATAAATAGAAAAGATCCATTCTTTGCCATTGGAGATGAAGACATTGAGATGCTTTGTCCTGAGCAGGTTAATGCTGTGGACATGGAAGGAGTTGAAGAGCTGGTAGCTGAAGAGGCAGTAGCCGATGGAGCAGGAGAGGATGCAGCCGATGAGGCAGTGGCAGACATCATAGATCAGGCATGTGAAGCTGTTGAGAGCGTGGCTGATCAGGTGGATGCCGAAGAGGCTGCAGATCAAGGTTCCCCTACCGGCGCTTCGGAGTAGATGAAGACTCCTTTATTTCTTTTCAGCTTTTGTAGTCTGCTTTTTATTTAGAACAATTGGTCTTGTTTGACCTATCTTCTTTTTTGTTTGAACTTGGCCGGTTGGTCACTTTGCTATGGAAATTTCAGTTATTATTTTTAACCTCAATTTGCATATTGACTTGTGAACTGCTTGAGTAACTGGCTAGTGTCTTGGTTGTACATTTCCCCTTAGGATTCTTGCAAAAGCCAGGGTCCCTCTTGAGGGATTCCGGGCGTCTTCTGCATTTTTCTGGAGAAAGCTTAGAACGCTTCTGGTTGTTGCCCTGCGTCTCCCTTAGGACGCTTTTTATGGGCAACTACGTGACTATCCTGCCTCCCTTAGGAAACGGATAGGGACCTGGATACCTCCCTTAGGAAATTCCTGGCGCACCCGGCGTCTCCCTTAGGACGCTTCTTTGTGGCTGCGTCTCCCGAAGGACGCTTCTGATCGTTGCCCTGCGTCTCCCTTAGGACGCTTTTTATGGACAACTGTGTGACTATCCTGCCCCCCTTAGGAAACGGATAGGAACCTGGATACCTCCCTTAGGAAATTCCTGGTGCACCCTGCAACCCCCTTAGGATGCTGCTTTGCGGGCTGCGTCTCCCGAAGGACGCTTCTGGTCGTCGCCCTGCGTCTCCCTTAGGACGCTTTTTATGGGCAACTGTTTGGCTATCCTGCCCCCCTTAGGAAACGGATAGGAACCTGGATATTTCCCGCAGAAAGCATGGAGACCTCCTTTTAAGAAATTCCTGGCGCACCCTGCGTCTCCCTTAGGACGCTGCTTTGCGGGCTGCGTCTCCCGAAGGACGCTTCTGGTCGTCGCCCTGCGTCTCCCTTAGGATGCTTTTTATGGGCAACTGTATGATTTATCCTGCCCCCCTTAGGAAACAGATAAGAACCTAGATACTTCCCTTAGGAAATTCCTGGCGCACCCTGCGTCTCCCTTAGGACGCTTCTTTGCGGGCTGCGTCTCCCGAAGGACGCTTCTGGTCGTCGCCCTGCGTCTCCCTTAGGACGCTTTTTATGGGCAACTGTATGATTTATCCTGCCTCCCTTAGGAAACAGATAAGAACCTAGATACTTCCCTTAGGAAATTCCTGGCGCACCCTGCGTCTCCCTTAGGACGCTTCTTTGCGGGCTGCGTCTCCCGAAGGACGCTGCTTATGGGCAACTGTCTTTTGTTGTGGCACATTTTGGAATTTGCAGTAGTTTGCTTCTCTTCTTCAGAAATGTGCTGGGTTCAATCATCTGCTTGTCGATGAATAGTAAGCCATTGTTAGTAACTGGTGATTGTGGGCAGCCAAATCGACAGATGATGTTTCTCCAGATGAATCGTTCCACGTCAGCTTCTTTAGTAGAGGATAGAGCTTCGGCCTCGATCCATTTAGTAAAGTAATCAGTGGCGACGATCATCATTTCTTTATTAGCTGGTGCCGTTGGCATGGGGCCTACTAAGTCGATGGCCCATTGCATGAAAGGCCACGGCAGGCAGGTTAGGAACCGGTTTGTACCGTTGGCAGCGATCACATCTTTTGACATACTCGGTCGAGTCGTGGCGCATGGTAGGCCAGAAATAGCCTATGTTTAGAGCCTTCTGGGCGAGTGACCTGCCCCCAGAGTGGTTGCCACACTCGCCGTCGTGAATTTTGTAGAGGACCTCAAGCGTTTGAGGGTATTTTATGCAGGTGAGATGAGGGCCGGAGTATGATCTACGAATGAGCTTGTCGCCTTGCATGTAGTATCTCGCGGCTTTCTGTTGGACCTTCCTAGCTTCGGACTTATCCGTTGGAAGATTTCCATTCACCAAGTAGTCGATGATGGGGTCTTGCCTGATGGGGTCTTCATCGATCTGCATTGAGTCGATTAGCTCTATTTCTTCGATGCTTGGCCGGTCAAGGTGTTCTACCGGGATGGAGCGTTTGAACTGGGCGTCCAGCGCTGATCCTAGGCTTGCCAGCGCATCTGCATGGGTGTTCTCCGCCCGTGGAACTTGTTGGATGGTGAAAGTAGGGAATTCTTTCAAAAGACCTTGGACTTTGTCGAGGTACTGGATCATTCTCGGATGTTTTGCCATGTACTCGCCTGAGGTTTGATTCGTGATCAGCTGGGAGTCTGAGTAGATGGCCAATCTTTTGATCGACAGTTCTTTTGCTAGGCGCAGTCCGGCGAGCAATGCCTCATACTCTGCCTCGTTGTTTGAAGCAGGAAAGCCTAGTGTGATGGCTTGTTCCAATAAAGTTCCATCTGGGGTGATTATGACGACGCCTGCCCCTGCTCCTTTGTGGTTTGACGCTCCGTCTACATGTAACTGCCACATGTCGTTAGGTAGGTTTGAATCGGTGGGGGAGGTATCGTCTGCTTTTTCCTTGACTTTCGTGACCAGCTTCTCTTTTTCGGCTGTTGGAGTGAACTCTACAACAAAATCTGCTAAAGCCTGAGCTTTTATAGCGGTTTTCGGCCGGTAGAGGAGGTCGTATTGACTGAGTTCGATAGCCCATTTCATGAGTCGCTGAGAGGCGTCGGGGCTATGGAGGATCGATCTCAAAGGAAATTCTGTCATGACAATTATCCGGTGCGCTTGATAGTAGGGTCTTAGCTTTCTTGCGGAAACTACAAGCGAAAAAATGAGCTTCTCCATTTTCGGATAGCGAGTCTCTGCGTCGAGGAGAGCTTTTGAAGTGTAGAATACCGGATGTTGTGCCCCCAGCTCTTCTCGGACGAGAGCTGAGCTGACGGCTGAGTCGGACACTGCCAGGTAGATGTATAAGTCTTCGCCTGGTATCGGTTTTGAGAGTAGGGGAGGTGTAGTGAGATAGGTTTTCAAGTTTTGAAAAGCTACTTCGCACTCGTCATCCCACTTGTCCTTGTGTCCTTTCCTCAAGGCTTTGAAGAATGGCCTGCACTTGTCGGTAGATCTCGAGAGGAATCGGTTGAGAGCCGCTGCTCTACCCGTTAGACTTTGTATCTCCTTTGTTGTGGCAGGTGACTTCATGTTGAGTATAGCCTTGATTTGATTCGGATGTGTCTCAATTCCTCTTTGGGTGACTAAGTAGCCTAGGAATCGGCCAGACGAGACTCCGAATGTGCATTTGCTCGGGTTCAACTTCATGTTGTATTTTCGGAGCAGGCTGAATGCCTCGGCGAGGTTTGTGATGTGGTCTGCTCGCTGGGGAGCTTTGACTAACATGTTGTCTACGTAGACCTCCATAGTTTTACCGATTTGCTCCTTGAAAATTTTGTTTACTAGCCTTTGGTAGGTTGCTCCGGCGTTCTTCAGCCCGAAGGGCATGACTTTGTAGCAGTATGTACCTCTTTCGATGATGAAATAGGTCTTTGCTTTGTCGTCTTCATGCATCATGATTTGATTGTAGCCGGAGTAGGCGTCCATGAAGCTTAGCAGTTGATTGCCGGAAGTTGAATCAACGAGCTGATCAATTCGTGGCAGTGGAAAGTTGTCTTTAGGGCACGCCTTATTGAGGTCGGTGTAGTCGACACACACTCTCCACAGGCCTTTATCTTTCTTTGCTACTAGAACAACGTTCGCCAGCCCTTCTGCGTAGGAGACTTCTTCAATGAAACCGGTAGCTAGGAGCTTGTCGATTTCGGCTTCAATAATGGCAACCCGCTTAGGGGCAAAGTTGCGTCTCTTCTGCGCTACAGGCTTGATTGCTGGGTTGACGTGTAGGCGATGGCAGATGATCTGGGGATCAATGCCTAGCATGTCGGATGGCGACCATGCGAATACGTCTTTGTTGTTTTGGAGGAAGGCTGCAAGCTCTGCCTTTTCCTCTTGGCTTAAGCGCGAGCTCGACGTCCTCTTCGGGCTTCCATCCTTCTTCAGGAGAGACCTCCGGACGGATTTCCTCGACTTGGTCCTGATTCTTTGATTGCTATTGGGGAGTAGCTATTCCCTTTCCTTTCTGGTCTGCTCGACTGTCAGGAACGGGATTTGCCTTCTCCTCTGGTTGCTCTACTCCCTTCATATCTGCCTGATTTACAGGGAGGAACTGTGTTTGCTTGCTTCTCTTCAGCCCTTGAGCTGAGCATTTCCTCGCCATTGCCTGATCACTGTTGATCTGACCGATACCGTCCCCAGGGATAGGGTAGCGGATTTTCTGATGTGTGGCGGAGGTGATGGCGTTGATTTTGCTAATCCATGGTCTGCCCAGAATGCCATTGTAGGGCGAGACTTCATCAATGACCATGAATGTTTGCGAGCTGATTACAGGTGGGGAGTAGACGTCGAGATCTATCGTGCCTACGGTAACCGTTGTTGCGCCATTGAAGCCGGTTAGTGACCTAGCTGATTTGTTGATTTTTGTCTCTAAGCCCATCTGCTGGATGACTGCCAATTGTAGGATATTGGCTGCACTGCCCTCGTCTGCATGGATTCGATCGACCATGGCCTGAGCAATTTGAATGCTAATGACTAGAGCGTCGTTGTGTGGCAGATCGAGGCCGACTAGATCTTTCTTTTGGAAGCCGATCACGGGATCGTCTTCCGCCGGTGGGAGACTAGTGGAGATCTGGGAGATGACAGTGGCCTGTTTGATTTTCCTCTTCTTTTCCTTGCTGGTCAGCCCAGACTCCTCGGAATCAGCCAGGATTGTGTTAATCCTTATGACTTTTTGAGGTGGCTCCTTGGCGGCATCGCGGTCCTCAATTCGTTGGATGGCCTGCTTCGCGATGAACTCCGTGCAGTGACCTTCTCTCACGAGTTCTTCTAGGTGCGCTTTCCAAGCAAAGCAATTATTCGTATTGTGCCCGTGTGTCGCATGGAAGGCACAATACTTTCTGGTATCCCTCTTATCCGGATCTCCCTTCAAGGGTGGCGGTCTTTTTACCCAAGGTTTGTCCTTTACTTGGGCTAAAATTTGATGTATAGGGATGGAGAACTTGGTGTAGTTCTCCTTCGTCGTAGCGTCTCCTTGTGGGCGCGACCTACGTTTGTCTTTTTCCCTGCTGCTAAACCTGTCGCTTCTTTGGCTTGCCCGCTTGGTCGGCTGATCTTCCTGCTCGGTGGACTTCTTCGCGGCGATTCGATCGTCATCCCAGAGCGCGTAGCGTTCTGCAGTCGCGAAGACCTTTGCCAGAGTCTGGCTGGGAGTGATAGTCAGCTCGCGGTATAAGTCATGCTCAGCTGGAAGACCTTTCTTGAATGCAGAGGACGCGATTCGGTCATCGCATCCTACGATGTTAGCCTTTTCTGCTTTGAATCTCTTGATGTAATCTCGAAGAGATTCATTATACAGGTGGTCAGGGTTCTTCTTGATCGTCCGATAAGAAGTGTACTCTTTGGTGAAGACATAAGCAAGCTCCTTGAAGCTGTTGATCGACCCGGAGGGCAGAGTATGGAACCAGTCCTGAGCTGCTCCTCGCAAAGTCATTGCAAACACCTTGCACATTAGCGCGTCTTCGGCTTTGTAGAGAATCATAAGGCTCTTGAAATGCTTCAGATGGCTTTCGGGATCGGAATCCCCTTTGAAGCAGGTGAAAGAGGGCGTTGAGAATCGTTTCGGAGGAGTAGCCTGCTCGATTTCGGCAGTGAAAGGTGAGGAATTTGCTCGGTCTACTTCCATGCGTAGTGTATCTTCGAAATTTCCGCCAATCTTTAAGTCTCGAAGTCGGTTATTTACAAGCTTCTCAACGTCTTCCACACGCATGGTTAGTCGGTCACGTGGGCGACCTCGGCGATTTGGACGACGCTGACTGACTTCCTCGTTGGTTTGCGAGGGTTGACCTTCTCGGCTGCGCTGCCTTGGCGGCGTGTTGGTAGACTGCGCTTGCGAGGTATTCTCCGCTTGGCGGTGAGAATTGGTTCTTCGAGAGTGAGCAGCGGAGCGCCTTTCTTCACGGTCCTCATTGTGAGGGTTATCTGGTTGACCTCCCTGAGAGCCTAGCCTTTCGTGAACATTTCTTTGTGAGCGAGCAGAGGAGCGCCTTTCTTCGCGATCCTCATTGCGATGGCCATCGGGTTGACCTCTCTGGGAGCCTAGCCTTTCCAGAACGTTTCCCTGCGGGCCCAGGCGAGCTCGGATGCCAGGTTGTGGGCCTAGCCTTTCACGCGCATTGGCCCTTAGATTCAATCTAGATGGGAGACTTCGTCTGCTCTGAGTGTGGCTCGCAGATGCTTGCGACATGTCGACAAGCTGACCACGTTGTTGTCCATCTCCTTGTCTGCCTATTCCTGCTTGACCTGCTCGGTACCCATCGAACTGCATGTCGGCGTGTCCGTCCATCCTTCTCTCTTCACCCAGTTGTCCAAGGCCAAGGTTTTGAGCCATGCTTATGTGGTTGATGAGTTGGTCAACTTTCTGAGCTAGCTGGTCGACTCTCAGATTGAGGTCTACTTGACTTCGTGGATCGGGAGGAGAGAAGTGCGTGGAGCCCAATTGCACACGGGCTAGGGCTTCATTAGAGGTGTGAGCGAGAGCATGCGTCGGGCGCGGAGGCAATGGAGGGAATGGATGAAGTTGCTCCAAGATTGGGCCAAAGTCGGTGGTGGTAGTGAGCCCACCTTGATGGGACATTCCTCCATGCTCGGCGATAGTGCTATGAAGGTGGCTAGATCCGGCCACGGGGCCTTGAGATGGTACGACGACGGCTAGTGCGGTGGTCCCAGCTGCGGGTCCGGCAGGTGGCGCGGTGGTTTGTTGCGGGTTCATGGCGGCTAAAGGTGGTGGTGCCACCATGTCGATCGCGGGATCGTGGGAGGAGTAGCTGTGGGCCGTGACGGATTGAGCCATCGCGGCGGTCTTGCTCCTCGTGCGCTTGCTTCCAACCATGGTTGTTTGGAAGGCTTCGGTGGATTGGAAAATAGGAGGAACGGATTCCTTGAGCACGCGTTGAGTATAACTCGTGCTCTCAATGAAAAGCACCAAATGTTTGTGCAAATAATCTCGCGGGAGAATATTCGCTTCTAGATCCTTCAACCTTCGATCTTCCTTCTCTCTCCTTCTCGATTCCTGTAAAAAAGACTGGAGTAGATAGACCACACCCGGGGGGTGTTGGCCAAAGGCCCTCCGATGCCTAAGTTAGTTCGAGTGTTTGTAGGAAAACAATAGCTAAGCAAAGGGTACGGAGTTTGTATGGTGTAAACCGGGCGGCCGGAGCCGTGTGTGGTGGCCGGAGCCGTGTGGAGAAAATATGGAGAGTGGAGAGTGGAGAGGGAGAGAGAGCTTCGGGTATTTTCTCGGGTTTTAGATCTACCTTGAATGATGAATAAACCCATCTATTTATAGGAGCCTCGGGGCTAGGGTTTCGTAGAGATCGAGTCGGACTTGATAATATTTGAATTATCTCGTTAATTATAAGATAATATCTAATAATTAGGATATTATCCCTTTGATAAGATAATAACCAAATTATTGATATTATCTCATTAATAATAAGATAATATCCCTTTATTATGATAATATCCCAATTAATGATATTATCTTTATTAATTATGAGATAATACCATATAACTAAGATATTATCCTGATTAATTAATTATCCCAATAAATGGTTTAATTAATTAATTTAAGGGATAATCTTCTTTTCCACGTGGCGTGCTCTGATTGGAGACGAAAATATTTGCTCCCACAATGGTGGCTTCAGATCTAGGAAGATAGATAGTACAGTGTAGGGGATGTCATGGCTGCCCCAACCAGCAGAGCAAGAACCCACTGATTTGCGATTCAAATTTGTTTCATCTTCTAATTCGTGTTTCCAATTTCAGACTTGAAAAAGTAGAAAAACCTAGGGCTTGAATTTTGGGTTTTCGAACGAGGTGGTGGACAAGATAACCAGAACGAGTTCGACAAAAAACAAAAAAGAGAGATAAAAAGAACGAGTTGATTTGGAGCGACTTCTCACGAACTCTAATCTAAATTTTTTATTTTTTATTTTTCTTAAAAAAGCGTCAAGTATAATGGGTCTTCCGTGATGGTTGTTAAGAAGTGTCAAGTATAGAGTGTTTTAATTGACGTTTTTTATTAAACGTCATGAAACACTGGCATATAGTTGACATTTATGGCAAAGTGTCATGGTTTAGTAGAATAGTTCATGGTTTTTCAATAAGCGTCAACTATGAAGTGTCAACTAAGGCCTATTTTCTTGTAGTGTATGATGTTGCCCAAGTTTTCGGCTCGATCCGAAATCAATAGGTGTAAGAAATTGGACAATTCAAGTTCAAAGGCAGTTCGTTCCTACTTGGAGTGGTTGGTGTTTTGGGTAGTTCTAGAGATCGGATTTCACTCAAACTTAACCAAATGTCTCCTCCCACCATATTATAATGTTGCCCCAGTTTTGGGCTCGATCCGAAATCAATAGGTGTAAGAAATTGGACAATTCAAGTTCAAAGGCCGTTCGTTCCTAATTGGAGTGGTTGATGTTTTGGGTAGTTTTAGAGATCGGATTTCACTCAAACTTAACCAAATGACTCCTCCCACCATATTATGATGCTGCCCCAGTTTTGGGCTCGATCCGAAATCAATAGGTGTAAGAAATTGGACAATTCAAGTTCAAAGGCAGTTCGTTCCTAATTGGAGTGGTTGGTGTTTTGGGTAGTTCTAGAGATCGGATTTCACTCAAACTAAACCAAAATAACTCCTTCCACCATATTATGATGTTGCCCAAGTTTTGGGGTCGATCAGAAATCAATAGGTGTAAGAAATTGGACAATTTATGTTCAAAGGCAGTTCGTTCCAAATCGGAGTGGTTGGTGTATTCCATAGTTCTAGAGATCAGATTTCACTCACAACAAACCACATGACTCCTCCCACCATATTATGATGTTGCCCAAGTTTTGGGCTCGATCCGAAATCAATAGGTGTAAGAAATTGGACAATTCAAGTTCAAAGGCAGTTCGTTACTAATTGGAGTGGTTGGTGTTTTCGGTAGTTATAGAGATCGGATTTCTCTCAAACTTATCCTAATGACTCCTCCCGCCATATTATGATGTTGCCCAAGTTTTGGGCTCGATCCGAAATCAATAGGTGTAAGAAATTGGACAATTCAAGTTCAAAGGCAGTTCGTTCCTAATTGGAGTGGTTGGTGTTTTGGGTAGTTCTAGAGATCGGATTTCACTCAAACTTAACCAAATGACTCCTCCCACCATATTATGATGTTACCCTAGTTTGGGCTCGATCCGAAATCAATAGGTGCAAGAAATTCGACAATTTATGTTCAAAGGCAGTTCGTTCCTAATCGGAGTGGTTGGTGTATTCCATAGTTCTAGAGACCGGATTTCACTCAAAACTAACCAAATGACTCCTCCCACCATATTATGATTTTGCACAAGTTTTGGGCTCGATACGAAATCAATAGGTGTAAGAAATTGGACAATTCAAGTTCATTGGCAGTTCGTTCCTAATTGGAGTGGTTGGTGTTTTGTGTAGTTCTAGAGATCGGATTTCACTCAAACTTAACCAAATGACTCATCCCACCATATTATGGTGTTGCCCAAGTTTTGGGCTCGATCCGAAATCAATAGGTGTAAGAAATTGTACAATTCAACTTCGAAGGCAGTTCGTATCTAATTGGAGTTGTTGGTGTTTTGGGTAGTTATAGAGATCGGATTTCACTCTAACTTAACCAAATGACTCCTCCCACCATATTATGATGTTGCCCAAGTTTTGGGTTCGATCCGAAATCAATAGGTGTAAGAAATTGGTCAATTCAAGTTCAAAGGCAGTTCGTTCCTAATCGGAGTGGTTGGTTTATTCCATAGTTCTAGATATCGGATTTCACTCAAACTTAACCAAATGACTCCTCCCACCATATTATGATGTTGCCCAAGTTTTGGGCTCGATCCGAAATAAATAGGTGTAAGAAATTGGACAATTGAAGTTCAAAGGCAGTTCGTTCCTAATTGGAGTGGTTGGTGTTTTGGGTAGATCTAGAGATCGGATTTCACTCAAAATTAACCAAATGACTCCTCCCACCATATTATGATGTTGCCCAAGTTTTGGGCTCGATTCGAAATCAATAGGTGTAAGAAATTGGACAATTCAAGTTCAAAGGCAGTTCATTCCTAATTGGAGTGGTTGGTGTTTTGGGTAGTTCTAGAGATCGGATTTCACTCAAACCTAACCAAATGACTCCCCCCACCATATGATGATGTTGCCCAGGTTTTGGGCTCAATCCAAAGTCAATAGGTGTAAGAAATTAGACAATTCAAGTTCAAAGGAAGTTCGTTCCTAATTGGAGTGGTTGGTGTTTTGGGTAGTTCTAGAGATCGGATTTCACTCAAACATAACCAAATGACTCCTCCCACCATATTATGATGTTGCCCAAGTTTTGGGATCGATCCGAAATCAATAGGTGTAAGAAATTGGACAATTTATGTTCAAAGGCAGTTCGTTTCTAATCGGAGTGGTTGGTGTATTCCATAGTTCTAGAGATCGGATTTCACTCAAAACAAACCAAATGACTCCTTCCACCATATTATGATGTTGCCCCAGTTTTGGGCTGGATCCGAAATCAATAGGTGTAAGAAATTGGACAATTCAGGTTCAAAGGCAGTTCGTTCCTAATTGGAGTGGTTGGTGTTTTGGGTAGTTCTAGAGATCGGATTTCACTCAAAATCAACCAAATGAGCCCTCCCACCATATTATGATGTTGCCCAAGTTTTGGGCTCGATCCGAAATCAATAGGTGTAAGAAATTGGACAATTCAAGTTCAAAGGCAGTTCGTTCCTAATTGGAGTGGTTGGTGTTTTGGGTAGTTCTAGAGATCGGATTTCACTCAAACATAACCAAATGACTCCTCCCATCATATTATGATGTTGCCCAAGTTTTGGGCTCTATCCGAAATCAACAGGAGTAGGAAATTGGACAATTTATCTTCTAAGGTAGTTCGTTCCTAATCGGAGTGGTTGATGTATTCCATAGTTCTAGTGATCGGATTTCTCTCAAAACTAACCAATTGACTCCTCCCACCATATTATGATGTTGCCCCAGTTTTGGGCTCGATCCGAAATCAATCGGTGTAAGAAATTTGACAATTTATGTTCAAAGGCAGTTCGTTCCTAATCGGAGTGGTTGGTGAATTCCATAGTTCTAGAGATCGGATTTGACTCAAAACTAACCAAATGACTCCTCCTACCATATTATGATGTTGCCCCAGTTTTGGGCTTGATCCGAAATCAATAGGTGTAAGATATTGGACAATTCAGGTTCAAAGGCAGTTCGTTCCTAATTGGAGTGGTTGGTGTTTTGGGTAGTTCTAGAGATCGGATTTCACTCAAAATCAACCAAATGACTCCTCCCACCATATTTTGATGTTGCCCAGGTTTTGGGCTCGATCCTAAATCAATAGGTGTAAGAAATTGGACAATTTATGTTCAAAGGCAGTTCGTTAATAATCGGAGTGGTTGGTGTATTCCATAGTTCTAGAGATTGGATTTCACTGAAAACTAACCAAATGACTCCTCCCACCATATTATGATGTTGCCCATGTTTTGGGCTCGATCCGAAATCAGTAGGTGTAAGAAATTGCACAATTCAAGTTCAAAGGCTGTTCGTTCCTAATTGGAGTGGTTGGAGTTTTTGGTAGTTCTAGAGATTCGATTTCACTCAAACTTAACCAAATGACTCCTCCCACCATATTATGATGTTGCCCAAGTTTTCGGCTCGATCTGAAATCCGTAGGTGTAAGAAATTGGACAATTCAAGTTGAAAGGCTGTTCGTTCCTAATTGGAGTGGTTGGAGTTTTGGGTAGTTCTAGAGATTGGATTTCACTCAAACTTAACCAAATAACTCCTTCCACCATATTATGATGTTGCCCAAGTTTTGGGCTCGATCCGAAATCAGTAGGTGTAAGAAATTGGACAATTCAAGTTCAAAGGCAGTTCGTTCCTAATTGGAGTGGTTGGAGTTTTGGGTAGTTCTAGGGATTGGATTTCACTCAAACTTAGCCAAATGACTCCTCCCACCATATTATGATGTTGCCCAAGCTTTGGGCTCGATCCGAAATCAATAAGGGTAAGAAATTGGACAATTCAAGTTCAAAGGCAGTTCGTTCCTAATTGGGGAGGTTGGTGTATTGGGAAGTTCTAGAGATCGGATATCACTCAAACTTAACCAAATGACTCCTCCCACCGAATTATGATGTTACCCAAGTTTTGGGCTCGATCTGAAATCAATAGGTGTTACAAATTGGACAATAAAAGTTGAAAGGGAGTTCGTTCCTAATTGGAGTGGTTGGTGTTTTGGGTAGTTCTAGAGATCGGATTTCAATCAAACTTAACCAAATGACTCCTCCCACCATATTATGATGTTGTCCAAGTTTTGGGCTCGATCCGAAATCAAAAGTTGTAAGAAATTGGATAATTCAAGTTCAAAGGCAGTTCGTTCCTAATTGGAGTGGTTGGTGTTTTGGGTAGTTCTAGAGATCGGATTTCACTCAAAATTAACCAAATGACTCCTCCCACCATATTATGATGTTGCCCAAGTTTTGGGCTCGATCTGAAATCAATAGGTGTAAGAACTTGGAAAATTTTAGTTCAAAGGCAGTTCGTTCCTAATTGGAGTGGTTGGGGTTTTGGGTAGTTCTAGAGATTGGATTTCACTCAACCTTAACCAAATGACTCCTCCCACCAGATTATGATGTTGCCCAAGTTTTGGGGTCGATCCGAAATCAATAGGTGCAAGAAACTGGACAATTTATGTTCAAAGGTGGTTCGTTCCTAATCGGAGTGTTTGGTCTATTCCATATTTCTAGAGATCGGATTTCACTTAAAACTAAGCAAATGACTCCTCCCACCATATTATGATGTTTCCCAAGTTTTGGGCTCGATCCGAAATCAATAGGTGTAAGAAATTGGACAATTCAAGTTCAAGGGCAGTTCGTTCCTAATTGGAGTGGTTGGTGTTTTTGGTAGTTCTAGAGATCGGATTTCACTCAAACTTAACCAAACGACTCCTCCCCCCATATTGTGATGTTGCCCAAGTTTTGGGCTCGATCCGAAATCAATAGGTGGAAGAAATTGGATAATTCAAGTTCAAAGGAAGTTTGTTCCTAATTGGAGTGGTAGGTGTTTTGGTTAGTTCTAGAGATTGGATTTCACTCAAACATAACCAAATGACTCCTCCCACCATATTATGATGTTGCCCAAGTTTTGGGATCGATCCAAAATCAATAGGTGCAAGAAATTGGACAATTTATGTGCAAAGGCAGTTCGTTCCTAATCGGAGTGTTTGGTGTATTCCATAGTTCTAGAGATCGGATTTCACTCAAAACTAACAAAATGACTCCTCCACCATATTATGATGTTGCCCACATTTTGGGCTCGATCCAAAATCAATAGGTGTAAGAAATTGGACAATTTATGTTCAAAGGCAGTTCGTTCCTAATCGGAGTGGTTGTTGTATTCCATAGTTCTAGAGATCGGATTTCACTCAAAACTAACCAAATGACTCCTCCCACCATATTGTGATGTTGCCCAAGTTTTGTGCTAGATCCGAAATCGATAGGTGTAAGAAATTGGACAATTCAAGTTCAAAGGCAGTTCGTTCGTAATTGGAGTGGTTGGTGTTTTGGGTAGTTCTAGAGATCGGAAGTCACTCAAAGTTAACCAAATGACTCCTCCAACCACATTATGATGTTGCCCAAGTTTTGGGATCGATCCAAAATCAATAGGTGTAAGAAATTGGACAATTTATGTTCATAGGCAGTTCGTTCCTAATCGGAGTGGTTGTTGTATTCCATAGTTCTAGAGATCGGATTTCACTCAAAACTAACCAAATGACTCCTCCCACCATATTGTGATGTTGCCCAAGTTTTGTGCTAGATCCGAAATCGATAGGTGTAAGAAATTGGACAATGCATGTTCAAAGGCGGTTCGTTCCTAATTGGAGTGGTTGGTGTTTTGGGTAGTTCTAGAGATCGGAAGTCACTCAAAGTTAACCAAATGACTCCTCCAACCATATTATGATGTTGCCCAAGTTTTGGGATCGATCCAAAATCAATAGGTGTAAGAAATTGGACAATTTATGTTCAAAGGCAGTTCGTTCCTAATCGGAGTGGTTGTTGTATTCCATAGTTCTAGGGATCGGATTTCACTCAAAACTAACCAAATGACTCCTCCCACCATATTATGATGTTGCACAAGTTTTGGGCTCGGTCCGAAATGAATAGGTGTAAGAAATTGGAAAATTCAAGTTCAAACGCAGTTCGTTCCTAATTGGAGTGGTTGGTGTTTTGGGTAGGTCTAGAGATCGGATTTCACTCAAACTCAACCAAATGACTCCTCCCACCATATTATGATGTTGCCCAAGTTTTGGGCTCGATCCGAAATCAATAGGTGTAAGAAATTGGACAATTCAAGTTCAAAGGCAGTTCGTTCCTAATTGGAGTGGTTGGTGTTTTGGGTAGTTCTAGTGATCGGATTTCACTCAAACTTAACCAAATGACTCTTCCAACCATATTATGATGTTGCCCAAGTTTTCGGCTCGATCTGAAATTAATAGGTGTAAAAAATTGGACAATTCAAGTTCAAAGGCAGGTCGTTCACAGTTGGGGTGGTTGGTGTATTGGGCCGTTCTAGAGATCGGATGTAACTCAAACTTAACAAAATGACTCATCCCACCGTATTATGTTGTTTCCCAAGTTTTGGGCTCGATACGAAATCAATAGATGTAAGAAATTGGACAATTCAAGTTCAAAGGCAGTTCGTTCCTAACTGTAGTTGTTGGTGTTTTTGGGTAGTTCTAGAGATTGGATTTCACTCAAACTTAACCAAATGACTTCTCCCACCATATTATGATGTTGCCCAAGTTTTGGGCTCGATCCGAAATCAAAAGGTGCAAGAATCTGGACAATTTATGTTCAAAGGCGGTTCGTTCCTAATCGGAGTGGTTGGTGTATTCCATAGTTCTAGAGATCGGATTTCACTCAAAACTAACCAAATGACTCCTCCCACCATATTGTGATGTTGCCCAAGTTTTGTGCTAGATCCGAAATCAATAGGTGTAAGAAATTGGACAATTCAAGTTGAAAGGCAGTTCGTTCCAAATTGGAGTGGTTGGTGTTTTGGGTAGTTCTAGAGATTGGATTTCACTCAAACATAACCAAATGACTCCTCCCACCATATTATGATGTTGCCCAAGTTTTGGGCTCGATCCGAAATCAATAGCTGTAAGAGATTGGAAAATTTTAGTTCAAAGGCATTTCGTTCGTAATTGGAGTGGTTGGGGTTTTGGGTAGTTCTAGTGATTGGTTTTCACTCAAACTTAACAAAATGACTCCTCCCACCATATTATGATGTTGCCCAAGTTTTGGGCTCAATCCGAAATCAATAGGTGTAAAAAATTGGACAATTTATGTTCCAAGGCAGTTCGTTCCTAATCAGAGTGGTTGGTGTATTCCATTGTTCTAGAGATCGGATTTCACTCAAAACTAACCAAATGACTCCTACCACCATATTGTGATGTTGCCCAAGTTTTGGGCTCGATCCGAAATGAATAGGTGTAAGAAATTGGAAAATTCAAGTTCAATTGCAGTACGTTCCTAATTGGAGTGGTTGGTGTTTTTGGGTAGTTCTAGAGATTGGATTTCACTCAAACTTAACCAAATGACTCCTCCCACCATATTATGGTGTTGCCCAAGTTTTGGGCTCAATCCGAAATCAATAGGTGTAAAAAATTGGACAATTTATGTTCAAAGGCAGTTCGTTCCTAATCAGAGTGGTTGGTGTATTCCATTGTTCTAGAGATCGGATTTCACTCAAAACTAACCAAATGACTCCTACCACCATATTGTGATGTTGCCCAAGTTTTGGGCTCGATCCGAAATGAATAGGTGTAAGAAATTGGAAAATTCAAGTTCAATTGCAGTACGTTCCTAATTGGAGTGGTTGGTGTTTTTGGGTAGTTCTAGAGATTGGATTTCACTCAAACTTAACCAAATGACTCCACCCACCATATTATGGTGTTGCCCAAGTTTTGGGATCGATCCGAAATCAATAGGTGTAAGAAATTGGATAATTTATTTTCAAAGGCAGTTCGTTCCTAATCGGAGTGGTTGTTGTATTCCATAGTTCTAGAGATTGGATTTCACTCAAAACTAACCAAATGACTCCTCCCACCATATTATGATGTTGCCCAAGTTTTGGGCTCCATCCGAAATCAATAGTTGTAAGAAATTGGACAATTCAAGTTTAACGGCAGTTCGTTCCTAATTGGAGTGGTTGGTGTTTTGGGTAGTTCTAGAGATCAGATTTCACTCAAACTTAACCAAATGACTCCTCCCACCATATTATGATGTTGCCCAAGTTTTGGGCTCGATCCGAAATGAATAGGTGTAAGAAATTGGAAAATTCAAGTTCAAACGCAGTTCGTTCCTAATTGGAGTGGTTGGTGTTTTGGGTAGGTCTAGAGATCGGATTTCACTCAAACTCAACCAAATGACTCCTCCCACCATATTATGAAGTTGCCCAAGTTTTAGGCTCGATCTGAAATCAATAGGTGTAAAAAACTGGAGAATTTATGTTCATAGGCAGTTCATTACCAATCAGAATGGTTGGTGTATTCCATAGTTCTAGAGATCGGATTTTACTCAAAACTAACCAAATGACTCCTACCACCATATTGTGATGTTGCCCAAGTTTTGGGCTCGATCCGAAATCAATAGGTGTAAGAAACTGGACAATTCAAGTTCATAGGCAGTTCATTACCAATCAGAATGGTTGGTGTATTCCATAGTTCTAGAGATCGGATTTTACTCAAAACTAACCAAATGACTCCTACCACAATATTGTGATGTTGCCCAAGTTTTGGGCTCGATCCGAAATCAATAGGTGTAAGAAATTGGACAATTCAAGTTCAAAGGTAGTTCGTTCCTAATTGGAGTGGTAGGTGTTTTGGGTAGTTCTAGAGATTGGATTTCACTCAAACATAACCAAATGACTCCTCCCACCATATTATGATGTTGCCCAAGTTTTGGGCTCAATCCGAAATCAATAGGTGTAAAAAGTTGGACAATTTATGTTCCAAGGCAGTTCGTTCCTAATCAGAGTGGTTGGTGTATTCCATAGTTCTAGAGATCGGATTTCACTAAAAACTAACCAAATGACTCCTCCCACCATATTATGACATTGCCCAAGTTTTGGGCTCGATCCAAAATCAATAGGTGTAAGAAATTGGACAATTTATGTTCAACCGCAGTTCGTTCCTAATCGGAGTGGTTGGTGTATTCCGTAGTTCTATAGATCGGATTTCACTCAAACTTAACCAAATGACTCCTCCCGCCATATCATGTTGTTGCTCAAGTTTTGGGCTCGATCCAAAATCAATAGTTGTAAGAAATTGGCAAATTCATGTTCAGAGGCAGTTCGTTCCTATTTGGTTGGGTTGGTGTATTGGGTCGTTCTAGAGATCGGATTTCACTCAAACTTAACCAAATGACTCCTCCCACCATATTATGATGTTGCCCAAGTTTTGGGCTCGATCCGAAATCAATAGGTGTTAGAAATTGGACAATTCAAGTTCAAAGGCAGTTCGTTCCTAATTGGGGTGGTTGGTGTATTTGGTAGTTCTAGAGATCGGATTTGACTCAAACTTAACCAAATGACTCGTCCCACCATATTATGATGTTGCCCAAGTTTTGGGCTCGATCCGAAATCAATAGGTGTAAGAAATTGGACAATTCAAGTTCAATTGCAGTACGTTCCTAATTGGAGTGGTTGGTGTTTTTGGGTAGTTCTAGAGATTGGATTTCACTCAAACTTAACCAAATGACTCCTCCCACCATATTATGGTGTTGCCCAAGTTTTGGGATCGATCCGAAATCAATAGGTGTAAGAAATTGGACAATTTATTTTCAAAGGCAGTTCGTTCCTAATCGGAGTGGTTGGTGTATTCCATAGTTCTAGAGATAGGATTTCACTCAAAACTAACCAAATGACTCCTCCCACCATATTATGATGTTGCCCAAGTTTTGGGCTCGATCCGAAATCAATAGTTGTAAGAAATTGGACAATTCAAGTTCAAAGGCAATTCGTTCCTAATTGGAGTGGTTGGTGTTTTGGGTAGTTCGAGAGATCGGACTTCACTCAAACTTAACCAAATGACTCCTCCCACCATATTATGATGTTTCCCAAGTTTTGGGCTTGATGCGAAATCAATAGGTGTAAGAAATTGGACAATTTATGTTCAAACGCAGTTCGTTCCTAATCGGAGTGGTTGGTGTATTCCGTAGTTCTATAGATCGGATTTAACTCAAACTTAACCAAATGACTCGTCCCACCGTATTATGATGTTGCCCAAGTTTTGGGCTTGAGCCAAAATCAATAGATGTAAGAAATTGGACAATTCAAGTTCAAAGGCAGTTCGTTCCAAGTTGGACTGGTTGGTGTTTTGGGTAGTTCTAGAGATCGGATTTTCACTCAAACTTAACCAAAAGACTCCTCGCACCATATTACGATGTTGCCCAAGTTTTGGGCCCGATCCGAAATCAATCGGTGTAAGAAATTAGACAATTCAAGTTCAAAGGCAATTCGTTCCTAATTGGAGTGGTTGGTGTTTTGGGTAGTTCTAGAGATTGGATTTCACTAAAACTTAACCAAATGACTCCTCCCACCATATTATGATGTTGCCCAAGTTTTGGGCTCGATCCGAAATCAATAGGTGTGAGAAATTGGACAATTTATGTTCAAAGGCAGTTCGTTCCTAATCGGAGTGGTTAGTGTATTCCATAGTTCTAGAGATCGGATTTCACTCAAAACTAACCAAATGACTCCTCCCACCATATTATGACGTTGCCCAAGTTTTTGGTTCGATCCGAAATCAATAGTTGTAAGAAATTAGACAATTCAAGTTCAAAGGAAGTTCGTTCGTAATTGAAGTGGTTGGTGTTTTGGCTAGTTCTAGAGATCGGACTTCACTCAAACTTAACCAAATGACACCTCGCACCATATTATGATGTTGCTCAAGTTTTGAGCTTGATGCGAAATCAATAGGTGTAAGAAATTGGACAATTTATGTTTAAAGGCAGTTCGTTCCTAATTGGAGTGGTTGGTGTATTCCATTGTTCTAGAGATCGGATTTCACTCAAAACTAACCAAACGACTCCTCCCACCATATTATGACGTTGCCCAAGTTTTTGGCTCGATCCGAAATCAATAGGTGTAAGAAATTGGACAATTCAAGTTCAAAGGTTGTTCGTTCCTAATTGGAGTGGTTGGAGTTTTCGGTAGTTCTAGAGATTGGATTTCACTCAAACTTAACCAAATGACTCCTCCCACCATATTATGATGTTGCCCAAGTTTTGGGCTCGATCCGAAATCAATAGGGTGTTCGTTCCTAATTGGAGTGGTTGGTGTTTTGGGTAGTTCTAGAGATCGGATTTCACTCAAACTGAGTTAGAATTTCATTTCGGACTTATCTTCTTCATCCGAGCTTGGATGGGGCCAATACTTGTGTGGTTGGATCAGACACATTCTGAACTTCACAATGGACATCTTAAAGTCGTCATTTGCTTAAGAGAAGCCCAAGTTGTAAGCCCTTGAAGTTGCTGGTCATGCTGACCTCAGGATGAGCTGGTTGGAAGCTTGGTCATGGTGAGCTAGGCATGAGCTATTGTTTCTGGTTGGAAGCTTGGTTATGGTGACATGAAGATGAGCTAGGGCTGCTGGTGGGATTTATTGGTGAAGTGCATCAACCAATTTAGATTTTATAATGCAAGTGTTGAATGCATTTGCCATATTGAATTCAGATTTATCACTCCCCTCTCCCTATAAATACCACATCCATTCCACATTCAAGACACAACAAATCCTGGGATTCACAACCCCACAATTCACTCCAGCCATCCTCAAACACTCTCAAAATCCCAAACACTCCAACAATCACCAAAACAACTCCAGCAAACCTCTCTTCCATTTCCCTACGAATTTCATCTTCCTTAGCCATCACCACTCACTCAAACTCATCCCAAATCACCTCCATATCCTTCATACATCTTTCTAGAAGTGGGGAAGCTCTTGGAGAAGCATTAGAAGTGGAGAAGCACTTGGAGAAGCCTTGGACACCACAAGAACTTCAGAAAAAGGGTTTTTCTACTCTTATTGCATTCATTATGTTTTCTCATTTCTGTTCAAGTCTCTTTTCCATTATGAGTAGCTAAATCCATAACTAGGGCTTCGATGTAACCTAACATGAATATTCTGGGTTTATAAGTTTGGAGTTTCAAGTTTGATTCATGATTCATGTTCTTATTCATTATGCTTATAAGTTAACATGCTTGTTTGAATGATTGATCACCATTAGAACTTGTTTGTTAACTATCTTGGTTTGAATTAAGAGTATACACCATGCTTTAATTCGAATTGAACTATGAATAGGAAGAGTATGTATGGACATTCGACAACAGGGATTAGATACATACTTGGTTGTTTAAAATGTTCTTCTATGCTTAATGGGTTCCTAATGCTTAATTTTAGGTTAGACAACAAATGATCAAATTAGGGAATTAGGAACACAAGGTTAGGACCAAACACCATGGCCTAATCATACTTTAGCTAGAATCAATCTTTGAATCTGAATTAGACTTGTTACTTGAATCTTTATAACCCAGAATTGAATTGTTATGGTGAATCGAATGCCCTAGTCTCCAAACCTGTGTTTTAACCTTCAAAACCACCCTTTGTTACTTTTGTTTACGTGCTTTCCGTTGCAATTTTAGTTTGTTCATTTCTTTCTATAATCACAAGCATTCTCACTTCAAAGTTCATTTTAATCTTGCTGCATTTGTTTTCAAACTCACTCTTGCTTTAAATAGATTTAACTTCCTAACTTCTTGAATTCAGTAATCTAAAGTACATAACTAATTTGAACTTCTCAGTCTTCGTGGGTACGACCTCGTACTTGTCTTGCTATACTACTAATTGCCCCGTACAATTGCGAGTTAACATATTATTAACAACAGTTCCTAATCGGAGTGGTAGGTGTTTTGGGTAGTTCTAGAGATTGGATTTCACTCAATCCGAAACCAAGTTTTGGGCTCAATCCGAAATCAATAGGTTTAAGAAATTAGACAATTTATGTTCAAAGGCAGTTTGTTCCTAATCAGAGTGGTTGGTGTATTCCATAGTTCTAGAGATCGGATTTCACTCAAAACTAACCAAATGACTCCTCAAACCATATTATGACGTTGCCCAAGTTTTGGGCTCGATCCGAAATCAATAGGTGTAAGAAATTGGACAATTTATGTTCAAACGCAGTTCGTTCCTAATCGGAGTGGTTGGTGTATTCCGTAGTTCTATAGATCGGATTTCACTCAAACTTAACCAAATGACTCCTCCCGCCATATTATGATGTTGCCCAAGTTTTGGGCTCGATCTAAAATCAATAGCGGTAAGAAATTGGAAAATTCATGTTCAAAGGCAGTTCGTTCCTAATGGGGTCGGTTGGTGTATTGGGTCTTTCTAGAGATCGGATTTCACTCATACTAAACCAAATGACTCCTCCCACCATATTATGATGTTGCCCAAGTTTTGGGCTCGATCCGAAATCAATAGGTGTAAGAAATTGGACAATTCAAGTTCAAAGGCAGTTCGTTCCTAATTGGAGTGGTTGGAGTTTTGGGTAGTTCTAGAGATCAGATTTCACTCAAACTTAACCAAATGACTCCTCCCACCATATTATGATGTTGCCCAAGTTTTGGGCTCAATCCGAAATCAAAAGGTTTAAGAAATTGGACAATTTATGTTCAAAGGCAGTTTGTTCCTAATCAGAGTGGTTGGTGTATTCCATAGTTCTAGAGATCGGATTTCACTCAAAACTAACCAAATGACTCCTCAAACCATATTATGACGTTGCCCAAGTTTGGGCTCGATCCGAAATCAATAGGTGTAAGAAATTGGACAATTTATGTTCAAACGAAGTTCGTTCCTAATCGGAGTGGTTGGTGTATTCCCTAGTTCTATAGATCGGATTTCACTCAAACTTAACCAAATGACTACTCCCGCCATATTATGATGTTGCCCAAGTTTTGGGCTCGATCTAAAATCAATAGTTGTAAGAAATTGGAAAATTCATGTTCAAAGGCAGTTCGTTCCTAATTGGGTGGGTTGGTGTATTGAGTCGTTCTAGAGATCGGATTTCACTCAAACTAGACCAAGTGACTCCTCCCACCATATTTTGATGTTGCCCAAGTTTTGGGCTCGATCCGAAATCAATAGGTTTAAGAAATTGCACAATTTATGTTCAAATGCAGTTCGTTCCTAATCAGAGTGGTTGGTGTATTCCATAGTTCTAGAGATCGTATTTCACTCAAAACTAACCAAATGACTCCTCCCACCATATTATGACGTTGCCCAAGTTTTGGGCTCGATCCGAAATCAGTAGGTGTAAGAAATTGGACAATTTATGTTCAAACGCAGTTCGTTCCAAAACGGAGTGGTTGGTGTATTCCGTAGTTCTATAGATCGGATTTCCCTCAAACTTAACCAAATGACTCCTACCGCCATATTATGATGTTGCCCCAAGTTTTGGGCTAGATCCAAAATCAATAGTTGTAAGAAATTGGAAAATTCATGTTCAAAGGCAGTTCGTTCCGAATTGGGTGGGTTGGTGTATTGGGTCGTTCTAGAGATCGGATTTCGCTCATACTAAACCAAATGACTCCTCCCACTATATTATGATGTTGCCCAAGTTTTGGGCTCGATCCGAAATCAATAGGTGTAAGAAATTGGACAATTCAAGTTCAAAGGCAGTACGTTCCTAATTGGAGTGGTTGGTGTTTTGGGTAGTTCGAGAGATCGGACTTCACTCAAACTTAACCAAATTATTCCTCCCACCATATTATGATGTTGCCCAAGTTTTGGGCTCGATCCGAAATCAATAGGTGTAAGAAATTGGACAATTCTAGTTCAAAGGCAGTACGTTCCTAATTGGAGTGGTTGGTGTTTTGGGTAGTTCGAGAGATCGGACTTCACTCAAACTTAACCAAATGACTCCTCCCACCATATTATGATGTTGCCAAAGTTTTGGGTTCGATCCGAAATCAATAGGTTTAAGAAATTGGACAATTTATGTTCATAGGCAGTTCGTTCCTAATCGGAGTGGTTGGGGTATTCCGTAGTCCTAGAGATCCAAATGACTCCTCCCACCATATTATGATGTTGCCCAAGTTTTGGGTTTGATCCGAAATCAATAGGTGTAGGAAGTTAGACAATTCAAGTTCAAAGGCAATTCGTTCCTAATTGGAGTGGTTGGTGTTTTGGGTAGTTCTAGATATTGGATTTCACTAAAACTTAACCAAATGACTCCTCCCACCATATTATGATGTTGCCGAAGTTTTGGGCTCGATCCGAAATCAATAGGTGTAAGAAATTGGACAATTTATGTTCAAAGGCAGTTCGTTCCTAATGGGAGTGGTTGGTGTATTCCATAGTTCTAGAGATCGGATTTCACTCAACACTAACCAATTGACTCCTCCCACCATATTACGATGTTGCCCAAGTTTTCTGCTCGATCCGAAATAAATAGGTGTAAGAAATTGGACAATTCAAGTTCAAAGGCAGTTCGTTCCTAATTGGAGTGGTTGGTGTTTTGGGTAGCTCTAGACATCGGATTTCTCTCAAACTTAACCAAATGACTCCTCCCACCATATTATGATGTTGCCCAAGTTTTGGGCTCAATCCGAAATAAATAGGTGTAAGAAATTGGACAATTCAAGTTCGAAGGCAGGACGTTCCTAATTGGAGTGGTTGGTGTTTTGGGTAGTTCTAGAGATCAGATTTCACTCAAACTTAACCAAATAACTCCTCCCACCATATTATGATGTTGCCCAAGTTTTGGGCTCGATCCGAAAATAATAGGTGTAAGAAATTGGACAATTCAAGTTCAAAGGCAGTTCGTTCCAAATTAGATTGGTTGGTGTTTTGGGTAGTTCTAGAGATCGGATTTCACTCAAACTTAACCAAATAACTCCTCCCACCATATTATGATGTTGCCAAAGTTTTGGGCTCGATCCGAAAATAATAGGTGTAACAAATTGGACAATTCAAGTTCAAAGGCAGTTCGTTCCTAATTAGAGTGGTTGGTGTTTTGGGTAGTTCTAGAGATCGGATTTCACTCAAACTTAACCATAATACTCCTCCCACCATATTTTGGTGTTGCCCTAGTTTTCAGCTCGATCCGAAATCAATAGGTGTAAGAAATTGGACAATTCAAGTTCGAAGGCAGCACGTTCCTAATTTTAGTGGTTGGAGTTATGGGTAGTTCTAGCGATCGGATTTCACTCAAACTTACCCAAATGACTCCTCCCACCATATTATGATGTTTCCCAAGTTTTGGGCTCAATCCGAAATCAACAGGTGTATGAAATTGGACAATTCAAGTTCAAAGGTAGTTTGTTCCTAATTGGAGTGGTTGGTGTTTTGGGTAGTTCTAGAGATCGGATTTCACTCAAACTTATCCAAATGACTCCTCCGACCATATTAAGATGTTGCCCTAGTTTTGGGCTCGATCCGAAATCGATAGGTGTAAGAAATCGGACAATTCAAGTTCAAAGGCAGTTCGTTCCTGATTGGAGTTGTTGGTGTTTTGGGTAGTTCTAGGGACCGGATTTCACTCAAACTTAACCAAATGACTCCTCCCACCATATTATGACGTTGCCCCAGTTTTGGGCTCGATCTGAAATCAGTAGGTATAAGAAATTGAACAATTTATGTTCAAAGGCAGTTCGTTCCTGTTTGGAGTGGTTGGTGTTTTGGGTAGTTCTAGAGATCGGATTTCACACAAACTTGACCAAATGACTCCTCCCACCATATTATGTTGTTGCCCAAGTTTTGGGCTCGAACCGAAATCGATAGGTGTAAGAAATTGGACAATTAAAGTTCAAAGGCAGTTCGTTCCTGTTTGGAGTGGTTGGTGTTTTGGGTAGTTCTAGAGATCAGATTTCACTCCAACTTAACCAAATGACTCCTCCCACCATATTATGATGTTGCCCAAGTTTTGGGCTTGATCCGAAGTCAATAGGTGTATGAAATTGGACAATTCAAGTTCAGAGGCACTTCGTTCCTAGTTGGTGTGGTTGGTGTTTTGGGTAGTTCTAGAGATCGGATTTCACTCAAACTTAACCAAATGACTCCTCCCACCATATTACGATGTTGCCCAAGTTTTGGGCTCGATCCGAAACCAATAGGTGTAAGAAATTAGACAATTCAAGTTCAAAGGCAGTTCGTTTCTAATTGGAGTGGTTGGTGTTTTGGGTAGTTCTGGAGATCGGATTTCACTCAAACATAACCAAATGACACCTCCCACCATATTATGATGTTGCCCAAGTTTTGGCCCCGATCCGAAGTCAATAGGTATAAGAAATTGGACAATTTATGTCCAAAGGTAGTTCTTTCCTAATCGGAGTGGTTGGTGTATTCCATAGTTCTAGAGATCGGATTTCACTCAAAACTATCCAAATGACTCCGACCAGCATATTATGATGTTGCCCAAGTTTTGGGCTCGATCCGAAATCAATAGGTGTAAGAAATTGGACAATTCAAGTTCAACGGCAATTCGTTCCTAATTGGAGTGGTTGGTGTTTTGGGTAGTTCTAGAGATCGGATTTCACTCAAACTTAACCAAATGACTCCTCCCACCATATTGTGATGTTGCCCAAGTTTTGGGCTCGATCCGAATTCAATAGGTGTAAGAAATTAGACAATTCAAGTTCAAAGGCAGTTTGTTCCTAATTGGAGTGGTTGGTGTTTTGGGTAGTTCTAGAGATCGGATTTCACTCAAACAAAACCAAATGACTCCTCCGACTAGATTATGATGTTGCCCAAGTTTTGGGCTCTATCCGAAATCAGTAGGTGTAAGAAATTGGACAATTTATCTTCTAAGGCAGTTCGTTCTTAATCGGAGTGGTTGGTGTATTCCATAGTTCTAGAGATCGGATATCACTCAAAACTATCCAAATGACTCCGACCAGCATATTATGATGTTGCCCAAGTTTTGGGCTCGATCCGAAATCAATAGGTGTAAGAAATTGGACAATTCAAGTTCAATGGCAGCTCGTTCTTAATTGGGGTGGTTGGTTTATTGGGTAGTTCTAGAGATCTGATTGCACTCGAAATTAACCAAATGACTCCTCCCACCATATTATGATGTTGCCCAAGTTTTGGGCTCGATCCGAAATCAATAGGTGTAAGAAATTGGACAATTCAACTTCAAAGGCAGGTCATTCCTAATCGGAGTGGTTGGTGTATTCCATAGTTCTAGAGATCGGATTTCACCCAAAACTAACCAAATGACTCCTCCCAACATATTATGCTGTTGCCCAAGTTTTGGGATCGATCCGAAATCAATAGGTGTAAGAAATTGGACAATTCCTGTTCAATGACAGTTCGTTCCTAATTGGAGTGGTTGGTGTTTTGGGTAGTTCTAGGGATTGGTTTTCACTCAAACTTAACCAAATGACTCGTCCCACCATATTATGATGTTGCCCAAGTTTTGGGCTCGATCCAAAATCAATAGGTGTAAGAAATTAGATCATTCAAGTTCAAAGGCAGTTCGTTCCAAATTGGAGTGGTTGGTGTTTTGGGTAGTTCTAGAGATTGGATTTCACTAAAACTGAACTAAATGACTCCTCCACCATATTATGATGTTGCCCAAGTTTTGGGATCGATCCGAAATCAATAGGTGTAAGAAATTGCACAATTCAAGTTCAAAGACAGTTCGTTCCTAGTTGGAGTGGTTGGTGTTTTGGGTAGTTCTAGAGATCAGATTTCTCTCAAACTTAACCAAATGACTCCTCCCACCATATTATGTTGTTGTCCAAGTTTTGGGCTCGATCCGAAATCTACAGGTGTAAGAAATTGGACAATTTATGTTCAAAGGCAGTTCGTTCCTAATCGAAGTGGTTGGTGTATGACATAGTTCTAGAGATCGGATTTCACCTAAAACTAACCATATGACTCCTCCCACCATATTATGATGTTGCCCAAGTTTTAGGTTCGATCCGAAATCAATAGGTGTAAGAAATTGGACAATTCAAGTTCAAAGGCAATACGTTCCTAATTGGAGTGGATGGTGTTTTGGGTAGTTCTGGAGATCAGATTTCACCCAAACTCAACCAAATGACTCCTCCCACCATATTATGATGTTGCCCAAGTTTTGGGATTAATCCGAAATCAATAGGTGTAAGAAATTGAACAATTTCTGTTCAAAGGTAGTTCCTTCCTAATCGGAGTGGTTGGTGTATTTCGTAGTTTTGGAGATCGGATTTCACTCAAAACTAACCAAATGACTCCTCCCACCATATTGTGATGTTGCCCAAGTTTTGGGTTCGATCCGAAAACAATAGGTGTAAAAAATTGGACAATTCAAGTTTTAAGGCAATACGTTCCTAATCGGAGTAGTTGGTGTTTTCGGTAGTTCTGAAGATCGGATCTCACTCAAACTCAACCGAATGACTCCTCCCACCATATTATGACGTCGCCCAAGTTTTGGGCTCGATCCGAAATCAATAGGTGTAAGAAATTGGACAATTCAAGTTCAAAGGCTGTTCGTTCCTAATTGGAGTGGTTGATGTTATGGGTAGTTGTAGAGATCGGATTTCACTCAAAACTAACCAAATGACTCCTCCCACGATATTATGATGTTGCCCAGGTTTTGGGCACGATCCGAAATCAATAGGTGTAAGAAATTGGACAATTCAAGTTCGAAGGCAGTTTGTTCCTAATTGGAGTGGTTGGTGTTTTGGGTCGTTCTAGAGATTGGATTTCACTCAAACTTAACCAAATTACTCCTCCCACCATATTATGTTGTTGCCCAAGTTTTGGGCTCGATCCGAAATCAATAGGTGTAAGAAATTGGACAATTTATGTTCAAAGGCAGTTCGTTCCTAATCGAAGTGGTTGGTGTATGACATAGTTCTAGAGATCGGATTTCACTCAAAACTAACCATATGACTCCTCCCACCATATTATGATGTTGCCCATGTTTTGGGATCGATCCGAAATCAATAGGTGTAAGAAATTGGACAATTCAAGTTCAAAGGCAGTTCGTTCCTAATTGGAGTGGTTGGTGTTTTGGGTAGTTCTGGAGAACGGATTTCACTAAAACTTAACCAAACGACTCCTCCCACCAAATTATGATGTTGCCCAAGTTTTGGGCTCGACCCGAAATTAATAGGTTTAAGAAATTGGACAATTTATGTTCAAAGGCAGTTCGTTCCAAATCCGAATGGTTGGTGGAGTCCATAGTTCTGGAGATCGGATTTCACTCAAACTTAACCAAATGACTCCTCCCACCATATTATGATCTTGCCTCGGTTTTGGCCTTAATCCGAAATCAATAGGTGTAAGAAATTGTACAATTCAAGTTCAAAGGCAGTTCGTTCCTAATTGGAGGGGTTGGTGTTTTGGGTAGTTCTAGAGATCGGATTTCACTCAAACTTAACCAAATGACTCCTCCGACCATATTATGATGTTGCTCCAGTTTTGGGCTGGATCCAAAATCAATAGGTGTAAGAAATTGGACAATTCAAGTTCAAAGGCAGCTCGTTCCGAATTGGAGTGGTTGGTGTTTTGGGTAGTTCTAGAGATCGGATTTCACTCAAACTTAACCAAATGACCACTCCCACCATGTTATGATGTTGCCTAAGTTTTGGGCTTGCTCCAAAATCAACAGGTGTAAGAAATTGGACAATTCAAGTTCAAAGGCAGTTCGTTCCTAATTGGAGTGGTTGATGTATTGGGTAGTTCTAGAGATCAGATTTCACTCAAAATTAACCAAATGAATCCTCCCACCATATTATAATGTTGCCTAAGTTTTGGGCTCTATCCGTAATCAATAGGTGTAAGAAATTGGACAATTTATGTTCAAAGGCAGTTCGTTCCTAATCGGAGTGGTTGGTATATTCCATAGTTCTAGAGATCGGATTTCACTCAAAACTAACCAAATGACTCCTCCGACCATATTGTGATGTTGCCCAAGTTTTGGGCTCGATCCGTCGTCAATAGGTGAAAGAAATTGGACAGTTCAAGTTCAAAGGCAATTCGTTCCTAATTAGAGTGGTTAGTGTTTAGGGTAGTTCTAGAGATCGGATTTCACTCAAACTTAATCAAATGACTCCTCCCACCATATTATGATGTTGCCAAAGTTTTGTGCTCGATCCGAAATCAATAGGTGACAGAAATTGGAGAATTTATGTTCAAAGGCAGTTCGCTCCTAATTGGAGTGGTTGGTGTGTTCCATAGTTCTAGAGATTGGATTTCACTCAAAACTAACCAAGTGACTCCTCCCACTATATTATGATGTTGCCCAAGTTTTGGACTCGATCAGAAATCAATAGGTGTGAGAAATTGGACAATTTATGTTCAAAGGCAGTTCGTTCCTAATTGGAGTGGTTGTTGTATTCCATAGTTCTAGAGATTGAATTTCACTCAAACTTAACCAAATGACTCCTCCCACCATATTATGATGTTGCCCAAGTTTTGGGCTCGATCCGAAATCAATAGATGTAAGAAATTGGACAATTCAAGTTCGAAGGCAGTGCGTTCCTAATTGGAGTGGTTGGTGTTTTGGGTAGTTCTAGAGATCGGATTTCACTCAAACTTAACCAAATGACACCTCCCCCCATATTATGATGGGTTTTGGGCTCGATCCGAAATCAATTGGTGTAAGAAATTGGACAATTTATGTTCAAAGGCAGTTCGTTCCGAATCGGGGTGGTTGGTGGATTCCACAGTTCTAGAGATCGGATTTCACTCAAAACTTAACCAAATGACTCGTCCCACCATATTATGATGTTGCCCAAGTTGTGGGCTCAATCCGAAATCAATATGTGTAAGAAATTGGACAATTCAAGTTCAAAGGCAGTTCGTTCCTAATTGGAGTGGTTGGTGTTTTGGGTAGTTCTGGAGTTCGGATTTCACTCAAACTTAACCAAATGACTCCTCCCACCGTATTTTGATGTTGCCCAAGTTTTGGGCTCGATCCGAAGTTCAAAGGTGTAAGAAATTGGACAATTCTAGTTCGAAGGCAGTTCGTTCCTAATTGGAGTGGTTGGTGTTTTGGGTAGTTCTAGTGATTGAATTTCACTCAAACTTAACCAAATGACTCCTCTCACCATATTATGCTGTTGCCCAAGTTTTGGGCTCGATATGAAATCAATAGGTGTAAGACATTGGACAATTCAACTTCAAAGGCAGTTCGTTCCTAATTGGAGTGGTTGGTGTTTTGGGTAGTTCTATAGATCGGATTTTACTCAAACTTAACCAAATGACTCCTCCCACCATATTATGATGTTGCACAAGTTTTGGGCTCGATCCGAAATCAATAGGTGTAAGACATTGGACAATTCAAGTTCAAAGGCAGTTCATTCCTAATTGGAGTGGTTGGTGTTTTGGGTAGTTCTATAGATCGAATTTCACTCAAACTTAACCAAATGACTCCTCCCACCATATTATGATGTTGCCCAAGTTTTGGGCTCGATCCGAAATCAGTAGGTTTAAGAAATTGGACAATTTATGTTCAAAGGCAGTTCGTTCCTAGTCGGTGTGATTGGTGTATTCCATAGTTCTAGAGATCGGATTTCACTCAAAACTAACCAAATGACTCCTCCCACCATATTATGATGTTGCCCAAGTTTTGGGCTCGATCCGAAATCAATAGGTGTACGAAATTGAACAATTCAAGTTCAAAGGCAGTTCGTTCCTAATTGGGGTGGTTGGTGTATTGGGTAGTTCTAGAGATCGGATTTCACTCAAAATTAACCAAACGACTCCTCCCACCATATGATGTTGTTTCCCAAATTTTGGGCTCAATCCGAAATCAACAGGAGTAAGAAATTGGACAATTTATGTTCAAAGGGAGTTTTTTCCGAATCGGAGTGGTAGGTATATTCCATTGTTCTAGAGATCGGATTTCACTCAAAACAAACCAAATGACTCCTCCCACCATATTGTGATGTTGCACAAGTTTAGGGCTCGATCCGAAATCAATAGTTGTAAGAAATTGGACAATTCAAGTTGAAAGGCAGTTTTTTCCTAATTGGAGTGGTAGGTGTTTTAGGTAGTTCTAGAGATTGGATTTCACTCAAACATAACCAAATGACTCCTCCCACCATATTACGATGTTGCCCATGTTTTGGGCTCGATCCGAAATTAATAGGTGTAAGAAATTGGACAATTCAAGTTCAAAGGCAGTTCGTTCCTAATTGGAGTGGTAGGTGTTTTGGGTAGTTCTAGAGATCGGATTTCACTCAAACGTAACCAATTGACAACCCCCCCCCCCCCCCCCCCCCCTCCCCCATATTATAATGTTGCCCAAGTTTTGGGCTCGATCCGAAATCAATAGTTGTAAGAAATTGGACAATTCAAATTCAAAGGCAATCCGTTCCTAATTGGATTGGTTGGTGTTTTGGGTAGTTCTAGAGATCGGATTTCACTAAAACTTAACCAAATGACTCCTCCCACCAGTTGCCCATGTTTTCGTCTCGATCCGAAATCAATAGGTGTAAGAAATTAGACAATTCATGTTCAAAGGCAGTTCGTTCCTAATAGGAGCGGTTGGTGTATTGGGTAGTTCTAGAGATCGGATTTCACTCAAAATTAACCAAATGACTCCTCCCACCATATTGTGATGCTGCCCAAGTTTTGGGCTTGATTCGAAATCAATAGGTGTAAGCAATTGGACAATTCACGTTCAAAGGCAGTTGGTTCATAATTGGAGTGCCAGGTGTTTTGGGTAGTTCTAGAGATTGGATTTCACTCAAACAAAACCAAATGACTCCTCCCACCATATTATGATGTTGCCCAAGTTTTGAGCATGATCCGAAATCAATAGGTGTAAGAAATTGGACAATTTATGTTCAAAGGCAGTTCATTCCGAATCGGAGTGGTTGGTGTATTCCACAGTTCTAGAGATCGGATTTCACTCAAAACTAACCAAATGACTCCTCCCACCATATTACGATGTTGCCCAAGTTTTGGGCTCGATTCGAAATCAATAGGTGTAAGAAATTGGACAATTCAAGTTCAAAGGCAGTTCGTTCCTAATTGGAGTGGTTGGTGTTTTGGGTAGTTCTAGAGATCAGATTTCACTCAAACTTAACCAAATGACTCCTCCCACCATATTATGATGTTGGCCAAGTTTTGGGCTCGATCCGAAATCAATAGGTGTAAGACATTGGACAATTCAAGTTCAAAGGCAGTTCATTCCTAATTGGAGTGGTTGGTGTTTTGGGTAGTTCTATAGATCGAATTTCACTCAAACTTAACCAAATGACTCCTCCCACCATATTATGATGTTGCCCAAGTTTTGGGCTCAATCCGAAATCAATTGGTGCTAATTGGACATTTTATGTTCAAAGGCAGTTCGTTCCTAATCGGAGTGGTTGGTGTATTCCATAGTTCTAGAGATCGGATTTCCCTCAAAACTATCCAAACGACTCCTCCCACCATATGATGATGTTGTCCATGTTTTGGGCTCGATCCGAAATCAATAAGTGTAAGAAATTGGACAATTCAAGTTCGAAGGCAGTTAGTTCCTAATTGGAGTGGTTGGTGTTTTGGGTAGTTCTGGAGATCGGATTTCACTAAAACTTAACCAACTGACTCCTCCCACCAAATTATGATGTTGCCCAAGTTTTGGGCTCGATCCGAAATTAATAGGTTTAAGAAATTGGACAATTTATGTTCAAAGGCAGTTCTTTCCAAATCGGAATGGTTGGTGGAGTCCATAGTTCTGGAGATCGGATTTCACTCAAACTTAACCCAATGACTCCTCCCACCATATTATGGTGTTGCCTAAGTTTTGGGCTTGATCCGAAAAAAATAGGTGTAAGAAATTCGACAATTGAAGTTCAAAGGCAGTTCGTACCTAATTTTAGTGGTTGGTGTTTTGGGTAGTTCTAGAGACTGGATTTCACTCAAACTCAACCAAATGACTCCTCCCACCATATTATGATGTTGCCCAAGTTTTGGGCCCGATCCGAAATCAATACGTGTAAGAAATTGGACAATTCAAGTTCAAAGGCAGTTCGTTACTAATTTGAGTGGTTGGTGTTTTGGGTAGTTCTAGAGATCAGATTTCACTCAAACGTAACCAAATGACTCCTCCCACCATATTATGATGTTGCCCAAGTTTTGGCCTCGATCCAAAGTCCATATTTTTAAGAAAGTGGACAATTTTTGTTCAAAGGCAGTTCGTTCCTAATCGGAGTGGTTTGTGTATTCCATAGTTCTAGAGATCGGATTTCACTCAAAACTAACCAAATGACTCCTCCCACCATATTATGATGTTGCGCAAGTTTTGGGCTCGATCCGAAATCAATAGGTGTAAGAAATTGGACAATTCAAGTTCAAAGGCAATTCGTTCCTAATTGGGGTGGTTAGTGTTTTGGGTAGTTCTAGGGATCGGATTTCACTCAAACTTAACCAAATGACTCCTCCCACCACATTATGATGTTATCGAAGTTTTGGGCTCGATCTAAAATCAATTGCTGTAAGAAATTGGACAATTCAAGTTCAAAGGCAGTCCGTTCCTAATTGGAGTGGTTGGTGTTTTGGGTAGTTCTAGAGCTTGGATTTCTCTGAAACTTAACCAAATGACTACACCCACCATATTATGATGTTGCCCAAGTTTTGGGCTCGATCCGAAATCAATAGGTGTAAGAAATTGGACAATTCAAGTTCAAAGGCAGTTCGTTCCTAATAGGAGTGGTTGGTGTTTTGGGTAGTTCTGGAGATCGGATTTCACTAAAACTTAACCAAATGACTCCTCCCACCAAATTATGATGTTGCCCAAGTTTTGGGCTCGATCCGAAATTAATAGGTTTAAGAAATTGGACAATTTATGTTCAAAGGCAGTTCGTTCCAAATTGGAGTGGTTGGAGTTTTCGGTAGTTCTAGAGATCGGATTTCACTCAAACTTAACCAAATGACTCCTCCCACCATATTATGATGTTGCCCAAGTTTTGGGCTCGATCCGAAATCAATAGGTGTAAGAAATTGGACAATTTATGTTCAAAGGCAGTTCTTTCCTAATCGGATTGGTTGGTGTATTCCAATGTTCTAGAGATCGGATTTCACTCAGAACTAATCAAATGTCGCCCCCCACCATATTATGATGTTGCCCAAGTTTTGGGCTCGATCCGAAATCAATAGGTGTAAGAAATTGGACAATTCAAGTTCAAAGGCAGTTCATTCCAAATTGGAGTGGTTGGTGCATTGGGTAGTTCTAGAGATCGGATTTCACTCAAACTTAACCAACTGACTTCTCCCACCATATTATTATGTTGCCCAAGTTTTGGGCTGGATCCTAAATCAATAGGTGTAAGAAATTGGACAATTCAAGTTCAAAGGCAGTTCGTTCCAAATTGGAGTGGTTGGTGTTTTGGGTAGTTCTAGAGATCGGATTTCACTCAAACTTAACCAAATGACTCCTCCCACCATATTATGATGTTGCCCAAGTTTTGGGCTCAATCCGAAATAAATAGGTGTAAGAAATTGGATAATTCAAGTTCGAAGGCAGTTCGTTCCTAATTGGGTTGGTTGGTGTACTGGGTAGTTCTAGAGATCGGATTTCACTCAAACTAACCAATTGTCTCCTCCCACCATATTATGCTGTTGCCCAACTTTTGGGCTCGATCCGAAATCAATAGGTGTAAGAAATTGGACAATTCAAGTTCGAAGGCAGTTCGTTCCTAATTGGGGTGGTTGGTGTTTTGGGTAGTTCTAGAGATCGGATTTCACTCAAACTAAACCAAATGACTCCGCCCACCATATTGTGATGTTGCCCAAGTTTTGGGCTCGCTCCGAAATCAATAGGTGTAATAAATTGGAAAATTTATGTTCAAAGGCAGTTCGTTCCCAATCGGAGTGGTTGTTGTATTCCATAGTTCTAGAGATCGGATTTCACTCAAAACTAACCAAATGACTCCTCCCACCATATTATGATGTTGCCCAAGTTTTGGGTTCTATCTGAAATCAATAGGTGTAAGAAATTGGACAATTCAAATTCGAAGGCAGTTCGTTCCTAATTGGGTTGGTTGGTGTACTGGGTAGTTCTAGAGATCGGATTTCACTCAAAATAAACCAAATGACACCTCCCACCATATTAAGATGTTGCCCAGGTTTTGGGCTCGATCCGAAATAAATAGGTGTAAGAAATTGGATAATTCAAGTTCAAAGGCAGTTCGTTCCTAATTGTTGTGGTTGGTGTTTTGGGTTGTTCTTGAGATTGGATTTCACTCAAACTTAACCAAATGACTTCTCCCACCATATTATTATGTTGCCCAAGTTTTGGGCTGGATCCTAAATCAATAGGTGTAAGAAATTGGACAATTCAAGTTCAAAGGCAGTTCGTTCCAAATTGGAGTGGTTGTTGTTTTGGGTAGTTCTAGAGATCGGATTTCACTCAAACTTAACCAAATGACTCCTCCCACCATATTATGATGTTGCCCAAGTTTTGGGCTCGATCCGAAATCAATAGGTGTAAGAAATTGGACAATTCAATTTCCAAGGAAGTTCATTCCAAATTGGAGTGGTTGGTGTATTGGGTAGTTCTAGAGATCGGATTTCACTCAAACTTCACCAAATGACTCCTCCCACCATATTACGTTGTTGCCCAAGTTTTGGGCTCGATCCGAAATCAATAGGTGTAAGAAATTGGGAAATTTATGTTCCAAGGCAGTTCGTTCCTCATCGGAGTGGTTGGTGTATTCCACAGTTCTAGAGATCGGATTTCACTCAAAATTAACCAAATGACTCTTCCCACCGTATTATGATGTTGCCGAAGTTTGGGCTCGATCCGAAGTCAATAGGGGTAAGAAATTGGACAATTCAAATTCCAAGGCAGTTCGTTCCTAATTGGGGTGGTCGGTGTATTGGGTAGTTCTAGAGATAGGATTTCACTCAGAATTAACCAAATGACAACTCCAACCATATTATGATGTTGCCCAAGTTTTGGGCTCGATCCGAAATCAATAGGTGTAAGAAATTGGACAATTTATGTTCTAAGGCAGTTCGTTCCTAATCGGTGTGGTTGGTGTATTCCACAGTTCTAGAGGTCGTATTTCACTCAAAAATAACCAAATGACTCCTCCCACCATATTATGATGTTGCCCAAGTTTTGGGCTCGATCCGAAATCAATATTTGGAAGAAATTGGATAATTCAAGTTCAAAGGCAGTTCGTTCCTAATTGGAGTGGTTGGTGTTTTGGGTAGTTCTAGAGATCGGATTTCACTCGAACTTAACCAAATGACTCCTCCCACCATAATATGATGTTGCCCAAGTTTTGGGCTCGATCCGAAATCAATAGGTGTACGAAATTGGACAATACAAGTTCAAAGGCAGTTCGTTCCTAATTGTTGTGGTTGGTGTTTTGGGTTGTTCTTGACATTGGATTTCACTCAAACTTAACCAAATGACTCCTCCCACCACATTATGATGTTGCCCAAGTTTTGGGCTCGATCCGAAATCAATAGGTGTAAGAAATTGGACAATACAAGTTCAAAGGGAGTTCGTTCCTAATTGGAGTCGTTGGTGTTTTGGGAAGTTCTAGAGATTGGATTTCACTCAAACTTAACCAAATGACTCCTCCCTATATTATGATGTTGCCCAAGTTTTGGGCTCGATCCGAAATCAATAGGTGTAAGAAATAGGACAATTCAAGTTCAAAGGAAGTTCATTCCTAATTGGAGTGGTTGGTGTTTTGGATAGTTCTAGAGGTCGGATTTCGCTCAAACTTAACCAAATGACTCCTCAAACCATATTAAGATGTTGCCCAAGTTTTGGGCACTATCCGAAATCAATAGGTGTATGAAATTGGACAATTCAAGTTCAATGGCAATTCGTTCCTAATTGGGGTGGTTGGTATATTGGGTAGTTCAAGAGATCCGATTGCACTCAAAGTTAACCAAATGACTCCTCCCACCATATTATGATGTTGCCCAAGTTTTGGGCTCGATCCGTAATCAATAGGTGTAAGAAATTGGACAATTCAAATTCGAAGGCAGTTCTTTCCTAATTGGAGTGGTTGGTGTTGTGGGTAGTTCTAGAGATCGGATTTCACTCAAACTTAACCAAATGACTCCTCCCACCACATTATGATGTTGCCCAAGTTTTGGGCTCGATCCGAAATCAATAGGTGTAAGAAATTGGACAATTCAAGTTCAATGGGAATTAGTTCCTAATTGGGGTTGTTGGTGTATTGGGTAGTTCAAGAGATCCGATTGCACTCAAAATTAACCAAATGACTCCTCCCACCATATTATGATGTTGCCCATGTTTTGGGCTCGATCCGAAATCAATAGGTGTAAGAAATTGGATAATTTATGTTCAAAGGCAGTTCGTTCCTAACCGGAGTGGTAGGTGTTTTGGGTAGTTCTAGAGATCGGATTTCACTCAAAACTAACCAAAGGACTCCTCCCACCATATTATTCTGTCGCCCAAGTTTTGGTCTCGATCCGAAATCAATAGGTGTAAGAAATTGGACAATTCAGGTTCAAAGGCCGTACGTTCCAAATTGGAGTGGTTGGTGTTTTGGGTAGTTCTAGAGATCGGATTTCACTCAAACATAACCAAATGACTCCTCCCACCATATTATGATGTTGCCCAAGTTTTGGGCTCGATCCGAAGTCCATAGGTGAAAGAAATTGGATAATTTATGTTCAAAGGCAGTTCGTTCCTAATCGGAGTGGTTGGTGTATTCCATAGTTCTAGAGATCGGATTTCTCTCAAAACTAACCAAATGACTCCTCCCACCATATTCTGATGTTGCTCAAGTTTTGGGCTCGATCCGAAGTCAATAGGTGTACGAAATTGGACAATACTAGTTCAAAGGCAGTTCGTTCCTAATTGTTGTGGTTGGTGTTTTGGGTTGTTCTTGAGATTGGATTTCACTCAAACTTAACCAAATGACTCCTCCCACCATATTATGATGTTGATCAAGTTTTGGGCTCGATCCGAAATCAATAGGTGTAAGAAATTGGACAATACAAGTTCAAAGGCAATTCGTTCCTAATTGGTGTGGTTGGTGTTTTGGGTAGTTCTAGAGATCGGATTTCACTCAAACTTAACCAAATGACTCCTCCCTATATTATGATGTTGCCCAAGTTTTGGGCTCGATCCGAAATCAATAGGTGTAAGAAATAGGACAATTCAAGTTCAAAGGAAGTTCATTCCTAATTGGAGTGGTTAGTGTTTTGGATAGTTCTAGAGGTCGGATTTCGCTCAAACTTAACCAAATGACTCCTCAAACCATATTACGATGTTGCCCAAGTTTTGGGCACTATCCGAAATCAATTGGTGTATGAGATTGGACAATTCAAGTTCAATGGCAATTAGTTCCTAATTGGGGTGGTTGGTGTATTGGGTAGTTCTAGAGATCCAATTGCACTCAAAATTAACCAAATGACTCGTCCCACCATATTATGATGTTGCCCAAGTTTTGGGCTCGATCCGTAATCAATAGGTGTAAGAAATTGGACAATTCAAATTCGAAGGCAGTTCTTTCCTAATTGGAGTGGTTGGTGTTGTGGGTAGTTCTAGAGATCGGATTTCACTCAAACTTAACCAAATGACTCCTCCCACCACATTATGATGTTGCCCAAGTTTTGGGCTCAATCCGAAATCAATAGGTGTAAGAAATTGGACAATTAAAGTTCAATAGCAATTAGTTCCTAATTGGGGTTGTTGGTGTATTGGGTAGTTCAAGAGATCCGATTGCACTCAAAATTAACCAAATGACTCCTCCCACCATATTATGATGTTGCCCAAGTTTTGGGCTCGATCCGTAATCTATAGGTGTAAGAAATTTAACAATTCAAATTCGAAGGCAGTTCTTTCCTAATTGGAGTGGTTGGTGTTTTGGGTACTTCTCGACATTGGATTTCACTCAAACGTAACCAAATGACTCCTCCCACCATATTATGGTGTTGCCCAAGTTTTGGGCTCGATCCGAAATCAATAGGTGTAAGAAATTGGACAATTCAAGTTCAAAGGCAGTTCGTTCCTAATTGAAGTGGTTGGTGTATTCCATAGCTCTGGAGATCAGATTTCACTCAAAATTAGCCAAATGACTCCTCGCACCACATTATGATGTTGCCCAAGTTTTGGGCTCGATCCGAAATCAATAGGTGTAAGAAATTGGACAATTCAAGTTCAATGGCAATTAGTTCCTAATTGGGGTGGTTGGTGTATTGGGTAGTTCTAGGGATCGGATTTCACTCAAAATTAACCAAATGACTCCTCCCACCATGTTATGATGTTTCCCAAGTTTTGGGTTCGATCCGAAATCAATAGGTGTAAGAAATTGGACAATTCAAGTTCGAAGGCAGTTCTTTTCTAATTGGAGTGGTTGGTGTTTTGGGTAGTTCTATACATTGGATTTCACTCAAACGTATCCAAATGACTCCTCCCACCATATTATGGTGTTGCCCAAGTTTTGGGCTCGATCTGAAATCAATAGGTGTAAGAAATTGGACAATTCAAGTTCAAAGGCAGTTCGTTCCTAATTGAAGTGGTTGGTGTATTCCATAGTTCTGGATCAGATTTCACTCAAAATTAGCCAAATGACTCCTCCCACCAAATTATGATGTTGCCCAAGTTTTGGGCTCGATCCGAAATCAATACCTGTAAGAAATTGGACAATTTATGTTCAAAGGCAGTTCGTTCCTAATTGGGTAGTTCTAGAGATCTGATTTCATTCAAACTTAACCAAATGACTCCTCCCACCATATTATGATGTTGCCCAAGTTTGTAGTTCGATCCGAAATCAATAGGTGTAAGAAATTGGACAATTCAAGTTCAAGGGCAGTTCGTTCCTAATTGGAGTGGTAGGTGTTTTGGGTAGTTCTAGAGATCGGATTTCACTCAAACTTAACCAAATGACTCCTCCCACCATATTATGATGTTGCCCAAGTTTTGGGCTCGATACGAAATCAATAGGTGTAAGAAATTGGATAATTTATGTTCAAAGGCAGTTCGTTCCTAACCGGAGTGGTATGTGTTTTGGGTAGTTCTAGAGATCGGATTTCACTCAAAACTAACCAAAGGACTCCTCCCACCATATTATTCTGTCGCCCAAGTTTTGGTCTCGATCCGAAATCAGTAGGTGTAAGAAATTGGACAATTCAAGTTCAAAGGCAGTTCGTTCCAAATAGAAGTGGTCGTAGTATTCCATAGTTCTAGAGATCGGATTTCACTCAAAATTAACCACATGACTCCACCCAACATATTATGTTGTTTCCCAAGTTTTGGGCTCTATCCGAAATCAATAGGTGTAAGAAATTGGACAATTCAAGTTCAAAGGCAGTTCGTTCCTAATTGGGGTGGTTGGTGTATTGGGTAGTTCTAGAGATCGGATAGCACTCAAAATTAACCAAATGACTCGTCACACCAAATTATGATGTTGCCCAAGTTTTGGGCTCTATCCGAAATGAATAGGTGTAAGAAATTGGACAATTCAAGTTCAAAGGCAGTTCGTTCCTAACTGGAGTGGTTGGTGTTTTGGGTAGTTCTAGAGATCGGATTTCACGCAAACTTAGCGAAATAATTCCTTCCACCATATTATGCTGTTGCCCAAGTTTTGGGCTCGATCTGAATTCAATAGGTGTAAGAAATTGGACAATTCAATTTCAAAGGCAGTTCGTTCCTAATTGAAGTGGTTGGTGTATTCCATAGTTCTAGACATCGGATTTCACTCAAACTTAACCAAATGTCTCCTCCCACCATACTATTATGTTGCCCATGTTTTGGGCTCGATCCGAAATCAATAGGTTAAGAAATTGGACATTTCAAGTTCAAAGGCAGTTCGTTCCTAATTGAAGTGGTTGTAGTATTCCATAGATCTAGAGATCGGATTTCACTCAAAATTAACCAAATGACTCCTCCCACCATATTATGATGTTGCCCAAGTTTTGGGGTTGATCCGCAATCAATAGCTGTAAGAAATTGGACAATTCAAGTTCAATGGCAGTTCGTTCCTAATTGCGGTGGTTGGTGTGTTGGGTAGTTCTAGAGATCAGATAGCACTCAAAATTAACCAAATGGCTCGTCACACCAGATTATGATGTTGCCCAAGTTTTGGGCTCTATCCGAAATGAATAGGTGTAAGAAATTGGACAATTCAAGTTCAAAGGCAGTTCATTCCTAACTGGAGTGGTTGGTGTTTTGGGTAGTTCTACAGATCGGATTTCCCTCAAACTTAACGAAATAATTCCTTCCACCATATTATGCTGTTGCCCAAGTTTTGGGCTCTATCCGAATTTAATAGGTGGAAGAAATTGGACAATTCAAGTTCAAAGGCAGTTCGTTCCTAATTGAAGTGGTTGGTGCATTCCATAGTTCTAGAGATCGGATTTCACTCAAAATTAACCAAATGACTCCTCCCACCATGTTATGATGTTGCCCAAGTTTTGGGGTTGATCCGTAATCAATAGGTGTAAGAAATTGGACAATTCAAGTTCGATGGCAGTTCGTTCCTAATTGGGGTGGTTGGTGTTTTGGGTAGTTCTAGAGACCGGATTTCACTGAAAATTAACCAAATGACTCCTCCCACCATATTATGATTTTGCCCAAGTTTTGGGCTCGATCCGAAATCAATAGGTGTATGAAATTGGACAATTCAAGTCCAAAGGCAATTCGTTTCTAACTGGAGTGGTTGGTGTTTTGGGTATTTCCAGAGATCGGATTTCACTCAAACATAACCAAATGACTCCTCCGACCACATTATGATGTTGCCCAAGTTTTGGGCTCGATCCGAAATCAATAGGTGTAAGAAATTGGACAATTCATGTTCAGTGGCAGTTTGTTCCTAATTGGGGTGGTTGGTGTATTGTGTAGTTCTAGAGATCCGATTGCACTCAAAATTAACCAAATGACTCCTCCCACCATATTATGATGTTGCCCAGGGTTTCGGCTCAATCCGAAATCAATAGGTGTAAGAAATTGGACAATTCAAGTTCAAAGGGAGTTCGTTCCTAATTGGGGTGGTTGGTGTTTTGGGTAGTTCTAGAGATTGGATTTCACTCAAACTTAAACAAATGACTCCTCCCACCATATTATGATGTTCCCCAAGTTTTGGGCTCGATCCGAAATCAGTAGGTGTAAGAAATTGGACAATTCAAGTTCAAAGGCAGTTCGTTCCTAATTGAAGTGGTTGGTGTATTCCATAGTTCTAGAGATCGGATTTCACCCAAAATTAACCAAATGACTCCTCCCACCATATTATGATGTTGCCCAGGTTTTGAACTCGATCTGAAATCAATAGGTGTAAGAAATTGGACAATTCAAGTACAAAGGCAGTTCGTTCCAAACTGAAGTGGTTGGTGTATTCCATAGTTCTAGAGATCGGATTTCACTCAAAATTAACCAAATCACTCCTCCCACCATATTATGATCTTGCCCAAGTTTTGGGCTCTATCCGAAATCAATAGTGGTAAGAAATTGGACAATTCAAGTTCAAAGGCAGTTTGTTGCAAATTGAAGTGGTTGGTGTATTCCATAGTTCTAGAGATCGGATTTCACTCAAAATTAACCAAATCACTCCTCCCACCATATTATGATCTTGCCCAAGTTTTGGGCTCTATCCGAAATCAATAGGGGTAAGAAATTGGACAATTCAAGTTCAAAGGCAGTTTGTTGCAAATTGAAGTGGTTGGTGTATTCCATAGTTCTAGAGATCGGATTTCACTCAAAATTAACCAAATCACTCCTCCCACCATATTATGATCTTGCCCAAGTTTTGGGCTCTATCCGAAATCAATAGGGGTAAGAAATTGGACAATTCAAGTTCAAAGGCAGTTTGTTGCAAATTGAAGTGGTTGGTGTATTCCATAGTTCTAGTGATCGGATTTCACTCAAAATTAACCAAATGACTCCTCCCACCATATTATGATGTTGTCCAAGTTTTGGGCTCGATCCAAAATCAATAGGAGTAAGAAATTGGACAATTTGAGTTCAAAAGCAGTTCGTTCCTAATTGGAGTGGTTGGTGTTTTGGGTAGTTGTAGAGATCGGATTTCACTCAAACTTAACCAAATGACTCCACCCACCATATTATGATGTTGCCCCAGTTTTGGGCTCGATCCGAAATCAATAGGTGTAAGAAATTGGACAATTCAAGTTCAAAGGCAGTTCGTTCCAAATTGGAGTGGTTGGTGTTTTGGGTAGTTCTAGAGATCGGATTTCTCTCAAACCTAACCAAATGACACCTCCACCCATATTATGATGTTGCCCAAGTTTTGGGCTCGATCCGAAATCAATAGGTGTAAGAAATTGGACAATTTATGTTCAAAAGCAGTTCATTCCTAATCGGTGTGGATGGTGTATTCCATAATTCTAAAGATCGGATTTGACTCAAACTTAGCGAAATGACTCCTCCCACCATATTGTGATGTTGCCCCAGTTTTGGGCTCGATCCGAAATCAATAGGTGTAAGAAATTGGACAATTCAAGTTCAAAGGCAGTTCGATCCTAATTGGAGTGGTTGGTGTTTTGGGTAGTTCTAGAGATCGGATTTCACTCAAAATTAACCAAATGACTCCTCCCACCACAGTACGATGTTGCCCCAGTTTTGGGCTTGATCCGAAATCAATAGGTGTAAGAAATTGGACAATTTATGTTTAAAGGCAGTTCATTCCTAATCGGAGTGGATGGTGTATTCCATAGTTCTAGGGATCAGATTTCACTCAAACTTAGCGAAATGACTCCTCCCACCAGAATATGATGTTGCCCCAGTTATGGGATCGATCCGAAATCAATAGGTGTAAGAAATTGGACAATTCAAGTTCAAAGGAAGTTCGTTCCTAATTGGAGTGGTTGGTGTTTTGGGTAGTTCTAGAGATCGGATTTCACTCGAACTTAACCAAATGACACCTCCAACCGTATTATGATGTTGCCCAAGTTTTGGGCTCGATCCTACATCAATAGGTGTAAGAAATTGGACAATTCAAGTTCAAAGGCAGTTCGTTCCTAGTTGGAGTGGTTGGTGTTTTGGGTAGTTCTAGGGATCCGATTTCACTCAAACTTAACCAAATGACACCTCCCACCACATTATGATGTTGCCCAAGTTTTGGGCTCGATCCTACATCAATAGGTGTAAGAAATTGGACAATTCAAGTTCAAAGGCAGTTCGTTCCTAATTGGAGTGGTTGGTGTTTTGGGTAGTTCTAGGGATCAGATTTCACTCAAACTTAACCAAATGACACCTCCCACCACATTATGATGTTGCCCAATTTTTGGGCTTGATCCGAAATCAATAGGTGTAAGAAATTGGACAATTTATGTTCAAAGGCAGTTCGTTCCTAATCGGAGTGGATGGTGTATTCCATAATTCTAGAGAGCGGATTTGACTCAAACTTAGCGAAATGACTCCTCCCACCATATTATGATGTTGCCCCAGTTTTGGGATCGATCCGAAATCGATAGGTGTAAGAAATTAGACAATCCAAGTTCAAAAGCAGTTCGTTCCTAATTGGAGTGGTTGGTGTTTTGGGTCGTTCTAGAGATCGGATTTCACTCAAACTTAACCAAATGACTCCTCCCACCATATTATGATGTTGGCCCAGTTTTGGGGTCGATCCGAAATCAATAGGTGTAAGAAATTGGACAATTCAAGTTCAAAAGCAGTTCGTTCCTAATTGGAGTGGTTGGTGTTTTGGGTAGTTCTAGAGATCGGATTTCACTCAAACATAACCAAATGACTCCTCCCACCATATTATGATGTTGCCCCAGTTTAGGGCTCCATCTGAAATCAATAGGTGTAAGAAATTGGACAATTCAAGTTCAAAGGCAGTTCGTTCCTAATTGGAGTGGTTAGTGTTTTGGGTAGTTCTAGAGTTCGGATTTCACTCAAACTTAACAAAATGACTCCTCCCACCATATTACGATGTTGCCCATGTTTTGGGCTCGATCCGAAAACAATAGGTGTAAGAAATTGGACACTTCAAGTTCAAAGGCAGTTCGTTCCTAATTGCAGTGGTTTGTGTTTTGGGTAGTTCTAGAGATTGGATATCACTCAAACTTAAACAAATGACTCCTCCCACCATAGTATGATGTTGCCCATGTTTTGGGCTCGATCCGAAAACAATAGGTGTAAGAAATTGGACAATCCAAGTTCAAAAGCAGTTCGTTCCTAATTGGAGTGGTTGGTGTTTTGGGTCGTTCTAGAGATCGGATTTCACTCAAACTTAACCAAATGACTCCTCCCACCATATTATGATGTTGCCCCAGTTTTGGGCTCGATCCGAAATCAATAGGTGTAAGAAATTGGACAATCCAAGTTCAAAAGCAGTTCGTTCCTAATTGGAGTGGTTGGTGTTTTGGGTCGTTCTAGAGATCGGATTTCACTCAAACTTAACCAAATGACTCCTCCCACCATATTATGATGTTGGCCCAGTTTTGGGGTCGATCCGAAATCAATAGGTGTAAGAAATTGGACAATTCAAGTTCAAAAGCAGCTCGTTCCTAATTGGAGTGGTTGGTGTTTTGGGTAGTTCTAGAGATCGGATTTCACTCAAACATAACCAAATGACTCCTCCCACCATATTATGATGTTGCCCCAGTTTAGGGCTCCATCTGAAATCAATAGGTGTAAGAAATTGGACAATTCAAGTTCGAAGGCAGATCGTTCCTAATTGGAGGGGTTGGTGTTTTGGGTTGTTCTCGAGATCGGATTTCACTGAAACTTAACCAAATGAATCCTCCCACCATCTTATGATGTTGCCCATGTTTTGGGCTCGATCCGAAATCAATAGGTGTAAGAAATTGGACAATTCAAGTTCAAAGGCAGTTCGTTCCTAATCGGAGTGGTTGGTGTTTTTGGTAGTTCTACAGATCGAATTTCACTCAAAACTAACCAAATGACTCCTCCCAACATATTATGATGTTGCCCAAGTTTTGGGCTCGATCCGAAATCAATAGTTGTAAGAAATTGGACAATTCAAGTTCCAGGGAAGTTCGTTCCTAATTGGAGTGGTTGGTGTTTTGGGTAGTTCTAGAGATCGGATTTCACTCAAACTTAACCAAATGACTCCTCCCACCATATTATGATGTTGCCCCAGTTTTGGGCTCGATCAGAAATCAAAAGGTGTAAGAAATTGGACAATTCAAGTTCCAGGGCAGTTCGTTCCTAATTGGAGTGGTTGGTGTTTTGGGTAGTTCTAGAGATCGGATTTCACTCAAACTTAACCAAATGACTCCTCCCACCATATTACGATGTTGCCCAAGTTTTGGGCTCGATCCGAAAACAATAGGTGTAAGAAATTGGACACTTCAAGTTCAAAGGCAGTTCGTTCCTAATTGCAGTGGTTTGTGTTTTGGGTAGTTCTAGAGATTGGATATCACTCAAACTTAAACAAATGACTCCTCCCACCATAGTATGATGTTGCCCAAGTTTTGGGCTCGATCCGAAAACAATAGGTGTAAGAAATTGGCCAATTCAAGTTCAAAGGCAGTTCGTTCCTGCTCGGAGTGGTTGGTGTATTCCATAGTTCTAGAGATCGGATTTCACTCAAAACTAACCAAATGAATCCGCCCACCATATTATGATGTTGCCCAAGTTTTGGGCTCGATCCGAAATCAATAGGTGTAAGAAATTGGACAATTCAAGTTCCAGGGAAGTTCGTTCCTAATTGGAGTGGTTGGTGTTTTGGGTAGTTCTAGAGATCGGATTTCACTCAAACTTAACCAAATGACTCCTCCCACCATATTATGATGTTGCCCCAGTTTTGGGCTCGATCAGAAATCAAAAGGTGTAAGAAATTGGACAATTCAAGTTCCAGGGCAGTTCGTTCCTAATTGGAGTGGTTGGTGTTTTGGGTAGTTCTAGAGATCGGATTTCACTCAAACTTAACCAAATGACTCCTCCCACCATATTACGATGTTGCCCAAGTTTTGGGCTCGATCCGAAAACAATAGGTGTAAGAAATTGGACACTTCAAGTTCAAAGGCAGTTCGTTCCTAATTGCAGTGGTTTGTGTTTTGGGTAGTTCTAGAGATTGGATATCACTCAAACTTAAACAAATGACTCCTCCCACCATAGTACGATGTTGCCCAAGTTTTGGGCTCGATCCGAAAACAATAGGTGTAAGAAATTGGCCAATTCAAGTTCAAAGGCAGTTCGTTCCTGCTCGGAGTGGTTGGTGTATTCCATAGTTCTAGAGATCGGATTTCACTCAAAACTAACCAAATGAATCCGCCCACCATATTATGATGTTGCCCAAGTTTTGGGCTAGATCTGAATTCAATGGGTGTAAGAAATTGGACAATTCAAGTTCAAAGGCAGTTCGTTCCTAATTGGAGTGGTTGGTGTTTTGGGTAGTTCTAGAGATCGAATTTCACTCAAAACTAAAAAAATGACTCCTCCCACCATATTATGATGTTGCCCAAATTTTGGGCTCGATCCGGACTCAATAGGTGTAAGAAATTGGACAATTCAAGTTCAAAGGCAGTTCGTTCCTAACTGGAGTGGTTGGTGTTTTGGGTTGTTCTAGAGATCGGATTTCACTCAAACTTAACCAAATGATTCCTCCCACCATATTACGATGTTGCCCCAGTTTTGGGCTCGATCCGAAATCAATAGGTGTTAGAAATTGGACAATTCACGTTCAAAGGCAGTTCGTTCCAACTCGGAGTGGTTGGTGTATTCCATAGTTGTAGACATCGGATTTCACTCAAAACTAACCAAATGAATCCGCCCGCCATATTATGATGTTGCCCAAGTTTTGGGCTCGATCTGAATTCAATGGGTGTAAGAAATTGGACAATTCAAGTTCAAAGGCAGTTCGTTCCTAATTGGAGTGGTTGGTGTTTTGGGTAGTTCTAGAGATCGAATTTCACTCAAAACTAAAAAAATGACTCCTCCCACCATATTATGATGTTGCCCAAATTTTGGGCTCGATCCGGACTCAATAGGTGTAAGAAATTGGACAATTCAAGTTCAAAGGCAGTTCGTTCCTAGTTGGAGTGACGGGTGTTTTGGGTAGTTCTAGAGATCGGATTTCACTCAAACTTAACCAAATGATTCCTCCCACCATATTATGACGGTGCCCAAGTTTTGGGGTCGATCCGAAATCAATAGGTGTAAGAAATTGGACACTTCAAGTTCGAAGGCAGTTCGTTCCTAATTGGAGTAGTTTGTGTTTTGGGTAGTTCTAGAGATCGGATTTCACTCAAACTTCAACAAATGGCTCCTCACACCATAGTATGATGTTGCCCAAGTTTTGGGATCGATCCGAAATCAATAGGTGTAAGAAATTGGACAATTCAAGTTCAAAGGCAGTTGGTTCCTGGTTGGAGTGATTGGTGTTTTGGGTAGTTCTAGAGATTGGATTTCACTCAAACTTAACCAAATGACTCCTCCCACCATATTATAATGTTGCACAAGTTTTGGGCTCGATACTAAATCAATAGGTATAAGAAATTGGACAATTCAAGTTCAAAGGCAGTTCGTTCCTAATTGGAGTGGTTGGTGTTTTGGGTTGTTCTAGAGATCGGATTTCACTCAAACTTAGCGAAATGACTCCTCCCACCATATTATGTTGTTGCCCAAGTTTTTGGGCTCGATACGAAATCAATAGGTGTAACAAATTGAACAATTCAAGTTCAAAGGCAGGTCGTTCCTAATTGGAGTGGTTGATGTTTTGGGTAGTTCTAGAGACGGATTTCACTCAAACTTAGCGAAATGACTACTCCCACCATATTATGTTGTTGCCCAAGTTTTGGGCTCGATCCGAAATCAATAGGTGTAAGAAATTGGACAATTCCAGTTCAAAGGCAGTTCCTTCCTAATTGGAGTGGTTGGTGTTTTGGGTAGTTCTAGAGATCGGATTTCACTCAAACTTAACCAAGTGACTCTTCCCACCATATTATGATGTTGTCCCAGGTTTGGGCTCGATCCGAAATTAATAGGTGTAAGAAATGGGACAATTCAAGATCAAAGGCAGTTCGTTCCTAATTGGAGTGGTCGGAGTTTTGGGTAGTTCTAGAGATCGGATTTCACTCAAACTTAACCAAATGACTCCTCCCACCATATTATGATGTTGCCCCAGTTTTGGGCTCGATCCGAAATCAATAGGTGTAAGAAATTGGACAATTCAAGTTCAAAGGCAGTTCGTTCCTAATTGGAGTGGTTGGTGTTTTGGGTAGTTCTAGAGATCGGACTTCACTAAAACTCAACCAAATGACACCTCCCACCATATTATGATGTTGCCCAAGTTTTGGGCTCGATACGAAATCAATAGGTGTAAGAAATTGGACAATTTATGTTCAAAGGCAGTTCGTTCCTAATCGGAGTGGTTGGTGTATTCAATAGTTCTTGAGATTGGATTTCTCTCAAAACTAACCAAGTGACTCCTCCCACCATATTACGATGTTGCCCAAGTTTTGGGCTCGATCTGAAATCAATAGGTGTAAGAAATTGGACAATTCAAGTTCAAGGGCGGTTCGTTCCAAGTTGGAGTGGTTGGTGTTTGGGGTTGTTCTAGAGATCGGATTTCACTCAAACTTAACCAAAAGACACCTCCCACCATATTGTGATGTTGCCCATGTTTTGGGCTCGATCCAAAATCAATAGGTGTAAGAAATTGGACAATTCAAGTTCAAGGGCAGTTCGTTCCTAATTGGAGTGGTTGGTGGTTTGGGTAGTTTTAGAGATCGGATTTCACTCAAACTTAACCAAATGACACCTCCCACCATATTATGATGTTGCCCAAGTTTTGGGCTCGATCCGAAATCAATAGGTGTAAGAAATTGGACAATTTATGTTCCAAGGCAGTTCGTTCCTAATCGGAGTGCTTGGTGTATTCCATTGTTCTAGAGATCGGATTTAACTCAAAACTAGCCAAGTGACTCTTCCCACCATATTATGATGTTGCCCAAGTTTTGGGCTCGATCCGAAATCAGTAGGTGTAAGAAATTGGACAATCCAAGTTCAAAGGAAGTTCATTCCTAACTAGAGTGGATGGTGTTTTGGGTAGTTCTAGAGATCGGATTTCACTGAAACTTAACCAAATGAGTCCTCCCACCATTTTATGATGTTGCTAAAGTTTTGGGCTCGATCCGAAATCAATAGGGGTAAGAAATTGGACAATTTATGTTCAAAGGCAGTTCGTTCCTAATGGGAGTGGTTGGTGTATTCCATAGTTCAAGAGATCGGATTTCACTCAAAACTAACCAAATGACTCCTCCCACCATATTCTGATGTTGCCCATGTTTTGGGCACGATCCGAAATCAATAGGTGTAAGAAATTGGACATTTCAAGTTCAAGGGCAGTTCGTTCCAAGTTGGAGTGGTTGGGGTTTGGGGTAGTTCTAGAGATCGGATTTCACTCAAACTTAACCAAATGACAACTCCCACCATATTATGATGTTGCCCAAGTTTTGGGCTCGATCCGAAATCAAAAGGTGTAAGAAATTGGACAATTCAAGTTGAAGGGCAGTTCGTTCCCAATTGGAGTGGTTGGTGTTTCGTGTAGTTTTAGAGATCGGATTTCACTCAAACTTAACCAAATGACACCTCCCACCATATTATGATGTTGCCCAAGTTTTGTGCTCGATCCGTAATCAATAGGTGTTAAAAATTGGACAATTCAAGTTGAAAGGCAGTTCGTTCCAAATTGGAGTGGTTGGTGTTTTGGGTAGTTCTAGAGATCGGATTTCACTCAAACTTAACCAAATGACTCCTCCTACAATATTCTGATGTTGCCCATGTTTTGGGCACGATCCGAAATCAATAGGTGTAAGAAATTGGACATTTCAAGTTCAAGGGCAGTTCGTTCCAAGTTGGAGTGGTTGGGGTTTGGGGTAGTTTTAGAGATCGGATTTCACCCAAACTTAACCAAATGACACCTCCCACCATATTATGATGTTGCCCAAGTTTTGGGCTCGATCCGAAATCAATTGGTGTAAGAAATTGGACAATTTATGTTCAAAGGCAGTTCGTTCCTAATCGGAGTGGTTGGTGTATTCCATAGTTCTAGAGATCGGATTTCACTCAAAATTAGCCAAATGACTACTCCCACCATATTATGATGTTGCCCATGTTTTGGGCTCGATCCGAAATCAATAGGTGTAAGAAATTGGACAATTCAAGTTCAAAGGCAGTTCGTTCCTAACTGGAGTGGATGGTGTTTTGGGTAGTTCTAGAGATCGGATTTCACTGAAACTTAACCAAATGACTCCTCCCACCATATTTTGATGTTGCCCAAGATTTGGGCTGGATCCGAAATCAATAGGTGTAAGAAATTGGACAATTTATGTTCAAAGGCAGTTCGTTCCAAATGGGAGTGGTTGGTATATTCCATAGTTCTAGAGATCGGATTTCACTCAAAACTAACCAAATGACTCCTCCCACCATATTATGATGTTGCCCATATTTTGGGCACGATCCGAAATCAATAGGTGCAAGAAATTGGACAATTCAAGTTCAAATTCAGTTCGTTCCAAATTGGAGTGGTTGGTGTTTTGGATAGTTCTGGAGATTGGATTTCAGTCAAACTTAACCGAATGACACCTCCCACCATATTATGATGTTACCCAAGTTTTGGGCTCGATCTAAAATCAATAGGTGTAAGAAATTGGACAATTCAAGTTCAAATACAGTTCGTTCCTAATTGGAGTGGTTGGTGTTTTGGGTAGTTCTAGAGATCGGATTTCAGTCAAACTTAACCGAATGACACCTCCCACCATATTATGATGTTACCCAAGTTTTGGGCTCAATCCTACATCAATAGGTGTAAGAAATTGGACAATTCAAGTTCAAAGGCAGTTCGTTCCTAATTGGAGTGGTTGGTGTTTTGGGTAGTTCTAGAGATCGGATTTCACTCAAACTTAACCAAATGACACCTCCCACCATATTATGATGTTGCCCAAGTTTTGGGCTCGATCCGTAATCAGTAGGTGTAAGAAATTGGACAATTCAAGTTCAAAGGCTGTTCGTTCCTAATTAGAGTGGTTGCAGTTTTGGGTAGTTCTAGAGATTGGATTTCAGTCAAACTTAACCAATGACTCGTCCCACCATATTATGATGTTGCCCAAGTTTTGGGCTCGAACTGAAATCAATAGGTGTAAGAAATTGGACAATTCAAGTTCAAAGGCAGTTCGTTCCTAATTGGAGTGGTTGGTGTTTTGGGTAGTTCTAGAGATCGGATTTCACTCAAACTTAACCAAATGACTCCTCCTACAATATTCTGATGTTGCCCATGTTTTGGGCACGATCCGAAATCAATAGGTGTAAGAAATTGGACATTTCAAGTTCAAGGGCAGTTCGTTCCAAGTTGGAGTGGTTGGGGTTTGGGGTAGTTTTAGAGATCGGATTTCACCCAAACTTAACCAAATGACACCTCCCACCATATTATGATGTTGCCCAAGTTTTGGGCTCGATCCGAAATCAATTGGTGTAAGAAATTGGACAATTTATGTTCAAAGGCAGTTCGTTCCTAATCGGAGTGGTTGGTGTATTCCATAGTTCTAGAGATCGGATTTCACTCAAAATTAGCCAAATGACTACTCCCACCATATTATGATGTTGCCCATGTTTTGGGCTCGATCCGAAATCAATAGGTGTAAGAAATTGGACAATTCAAGTTCAAAGGCAGTTCGTTCCTAACTGGAGTGGATGGTGTTTTGGGTAGTTCTAGAGATCGGATTTCACTGAAACTTAACCAAATGACTCCTCCCACCATATTTTGATGTTGCCCAAGATTTGGGCTGGATCCGAAATCAATAGGTGTAAGAAATTGGACAATTTATGTTCAAAGGCAGTTCGTTCCTAATCGGAGTGGTTGGTGTATTCCATAGTTCTAGAGATCGGATTTCACTCAAAATTAGCCAAATGACTACTCCCACCATATTATGATGTTGCCCATGTTTTGGGCTCGATCCGAAATCAATAGGTGTAAGAAATTGGACAATTCAAGTTCAAATACAGTTCGTTCCTAATTGGAGTGGTTGGTGTTTTGGGTAGTTCTAGAGATCGGATTTCAGTCAAACTTAACCGAATGACACCTCCCACCATATTATGATGTTACCCAAGTTTTGGGCTCAATCCTACATCAATAGGTGTAAGAAATTGGACAATTCAAGTTCAAAGGCTGTTCGTTCCTAATTAGAGTGGTTGCAGTTTTGGGTAGTTCTAGAGATTGGATTTCAGTCAAACTTAACCAATGACTCGTCCCACCATATTATGATGTTGCCCAAGTTTTGGGCTCGAACTGAAATCAATAGGTGTAAGAAATTGGACAATTCAAGTTCAAAGGCAGTTCGTTCCTAATTGGAGTGGTTGGTGTTTTGGGTAGTTCTAGAGATCGGATTTCACTCAAACTTAACCAAATGACACCTCCCACCATATTATGATGTTGCCCACGTTTTGGGCTCGATCCGTAATCAGTAGGTGTAAGAAATTGGACAATTCAAGTTCAAAGGCTGTTCGTTCCTAATTGGAGTGGTTGGAGTTCTGGGTAGTTCTAGAGATTGGATTTCAGTCAAACTTAACCAATGACTCGTCCCACCATATTATGATGTTGCCCAAGTTTTGGGCTCGAACTGAAATCAATAGGTGTAAGAAAGTGGACAATTCATGTTTAAAGGCAGTTCGTTCCAAGTTGGAGCGGTTCGTGTTTTGGGTAGGTCAAGAGATCGGATTTCACTAAAACTTAACCAAATGACTCCTCCCACCATATTATGATGTTGCCCAAGTTTTGGGCTCGATCCAAAATCAATAGGTGTAAGAAAGTGGACAATTCATGTTTAAAGGCAGTTCGTTCCAAGTTGGAGCGGTTCGTGTTTTGGGTAGGTCTAGAGATCGGATTTCACCGAAACTTAACCAAATGACTCCTCCCCCCATATTATGATGTTGCCCAAGTTTTGGGCTCGATCCGTAATCAGTAGGTGTAAGAAATTGAACAATTCAAGTTCAAAGGCTGTTCGTTCCTAATTGGAGTGGTTGGAGTTTTGGGTAGTTCTAGAGATTGGATTTCAGTCAAACTTAACCAATGACTCGTCCCACCATATTATGATGTTGCCCAAGTTTTGGGCTCGATCCGAAATCAATAGGTGTTCAAAATTGGACAATTCAAGTTGAAAGGCAGTTCGTTCCAAATTGGAGTGGTTGGTGTTTTGGGTAGTTCTAGAGATCGGATTTCACTCAAACTTAACCAAATGACTCCTCCTACAATATTATGATGTTGCCCAAGTTTTGGGCTCGATTCGAAACCAATAGGTTTATGAAATTGGACAATTTATGTTCAAAGGCAGTTCATTCCTAATCGAGTGGTTGGTGTATTCCATAGTCCTAGAGATCGGATTTCACTCAATACTAACCAAATGACTCCTCCCACCATATTATGATGTTGCCCAAGTTTTGGGCTCGATCCGAAATCAATAGGTGTAAGAAATTGGACAATTCATATTCAAAGGCAGTTCGTTCCAAGTTGGAGTGGTTGGTGTTTTGGGTTGTTCTAGAGATTGGATTTCAGTCAAACTTAACCAATGACTCGTCCCACCATATTATGATGTTGCCCAAGTTTTGGGCTCGATCCGAAATCAATAGGTGTTAAAAATTGGACAATTCAAGTTGAAAGGCAGTTCGTTCCAAATTGGAGTGGTTGGTGTTTTGGGTAGTTCTAGAGATCGGATTTCACTCAAACTTAACCAAATGACTCCTCCCACAATATTATGATGTTGCCCAAGTTTTGGCGTCGATTCGAAATCAACAGGTTTATGAAATTGGACAATTTATGTTCAAAGGCAGTTCGTTCCTAATCGGAGTGGTTGGTGTATTCCATAGTTCTAGAGATTGGATTTCACTCAATACTAACCAAATGACTCCTCCCACCATATTATGATGTTGCCCAAGTTTTGGGCTCGATCCGAAATCAATAGGTGTAAGAAATTGGACAATTCAAGTTCAAAGGCAGTTCGTTCCTACTTGGAGTGGTTGGTGTTTTGGGTAGTTCTAGAGATCGGATTTCACTCAAACTTAACCAAATAACACCTCCCACCATATTATGATGTTGCCCAAGTTTTGGGCTCGATCCGAAATCAACAGGTGCAAGAAATTGGACAATTCAAGTTCAAATTCAGTTCGTTCCTAATTGGAGTGGTTGGTGTTTTCGGTAGTTCTAGAGATCGAATTTCACTCAAAACTAAAAAAATGACTCCTCCCACCATATTATACTGTTGCCCAAGTTTTGGGCTCGATCCAAAATCAATAGGTGTAAGAAATTGGACAATTCAAGTTCAAAGGCAGTTCGTTCCTAATTGTAGTGGTTGGTGTTTTGGGTAGTTCTAGAGATCGGATTTCACTCAAACTTAACCAAATGACACCTCCCACCATATTATGATGTTGCCCAAGTTTTGGCCTCGAACTGAAATCAATAGATGTAAGAAATTGGACAATTTATGTTCGAAGGCAGTTCGTTCCAAATCGGAGTGGTTGGTGTATTCCATAGTTCTAGAGATTGGATTTCACTCAATAGTAACCAAATGACTCCTCCCACCATATTATGATGTTGCCCAAGTTTTGGGCTCGATCCAAAATCAATAGGTGTAAGAAAGTGGACAATTCATGTTTAAAGGCAGTTCGTTCCAAGATGGAGCGGTTCGTGTTTTGGGTAGGTCTAGAGATCCGATTTCACTGAAACTTAACCAAATGACTCCTCCCACCATATTATGATGTTGCCCAAGTTTTGGGCTCGATCCGTAATCAGTAGGTGTAAGAAATTGAACAATTCAAGTTCAAAGGCTGTTCGTTCCAAATTGGAGTGGTTGGAGTTTTGGGTAGTTCTAGAGATTGGATTTCAGTCAAAATTAACCAATGACTCGTCCCACCATATTATGATGTTGCCCAAGTTTTGGGCTCGATCCGAAATCAATAGGTGTTAAAAATTGGACAATTCAAGTTGAAAGGCAGTTCGTTCCAAATTGGAGTGGTTGGTGTTTTGGGTAGTTCTAGAGATCGGATTTCACTCAAACTTAACCAAATGACTCCACCTACAATATTATGATGTTGCCCAAGTTTTGGGCTCGATTCGAAATCAATAGGTTTATGAAATTGGACAATTTATGTTCAAAGGCAGTTCGTTCCTAATCGAGTGGTTGGTGTATTCCATAGTCCTAGAGATCGGATTTCACTCAATACTAACCAAATGACTCCTCCCACCATATTATGATGTTGCCCAAGTTTTGGGCTCGATCCGAAATCAATAGGTGTAAGAAATTGGACAATTCATATTCAAAGGCAGTTCGTTCCAAGTTGGAGTGGTTGGTGTTTTGGGTTGTTCTAGAGATTGGATTTCAGTCAAACTTAACCAATGACTCGTCACACCATATTATGATGTTGCCCAAGTTTTGGGCTCGATCCGAAATCAATAGGTGTAAGAAATTGGACAATTCAAGTTCAAAGGCAGTTCGTTCCTAATTGGAGTGGTTGGTGTTTTGGGTAGTTCTAGAGATCGGATTTCACTGAAACTTAACCAAATGACACCTCCCGCCATATTATGATGTTGCCTAAGTTTTGGGCTCGAACCGAAATCAATAGGTGTAAGAAATTGGACAATTTATGTTCAAAGGCAGTTCATTCCTAACCGGAGTGGTTGGTGTATTCCATAGTTCTAGAGATTGGATTTCACTCAATACTAACCAAACGACTCCTCCCACCATATTATGATGTTGCCCAAGTTTTGGGCTTGATCCGAAATCAATAGGTGTAAGAAATTGGACAATTCATGTTTAAAGGCAGTTCGTTCCAAGTTGGAGCGGTTCGTGTTTTGGCTAGTTCTAGACATCGAATTTCACTCAAACTTAACCAAATGACTCCTCCCACCATATTATGATGTTGCCCAAGTTTTGGGCTCGATCCGTAATCAGTAGGTGTAAGAAATTGGACAATTCAAGTTCAAAGGCTGTTCGTTCCTAATTGGAGTGGTTGGAGTTTTGGGTAGTTCTAGAGATTGGATTTCAGTCAAACTTAACCAATGACTCGTCCCACCATATTATGATGTTGCCCAAGTTTTGGGCTCGATCCGAAATCAATAGGTGTTAAAAATTGGACAATTCAAGTTGAAAGGCAGTTCGTTCCAAATTGGAGTGGTTGGTGTTTTGGGTAGTTCTAGAGATCGGATTTCACTCAAACTTAACCAAAGGACTCCTCCCACAATATTATAATGTTGCCCAAGTTTTGGGCTCGATTCGAAATCAATAGGTTTATGAAATTGGACAATTTATGTTCAAAGGCAGTTCGTTCCTAATCGGAGTGGTTGGTGTATTCCATAGTCCTAGAGATTGGATTTCACTCAATACTACCCAAATGACTCCTCCCACCATATTATGATGTTGCCCAAGTTTTGGGCTCGATCCGAAATCAATAGGTGCAAGAAATTGGACAATTCAAGTTCAAATTCAGTTCGTTCCTAATTGGAGTGGTTGGTGTTTTCGGTAGTTCTAGAGATCGGATATCACTCAAACTTAACCAAATGACTCCTCCCACCATATTATGATGTTGGCCCAGATTTGGGCTCAATCCGAAATCAATAGGTGTTAGAAATTGGACAATTGAAGTTCAAAGGCAGTTCATTCCTAATTGGAGTGGTTGGTGTTTTGGGTAGTTCTAGAGATCGGATTTCAGTCAAACTTAACCGAATGACACCTCCCACCATATTATGATGTTACCCAAGCTTTGGGCTCGATCCAAAATCAATAGGTGTAAGAAATTGGACAATTCAAGTTCAAAGGCAGTTCGTTCCTAATTGCAGTGGTTGGTGTTTTGGGTAGTTCTAGAGATCGGATTTCACTCAAACTTAACCAAATGACACCTCCCGCCATATTATGATGTTGCCTAAGTTTTGGGCTCGAACCGAAATCAATAGGTGTAAGAAATTGGACAATTTATGTTCAAAGGCAGTTCGTTCCTAATCGGAGTGGTTGGTGTATTCCATAGTTCTAGAGATTGGATTTCACTCAATACTAACCAAACGACTCCTCCCACCATATTATGATGTTGCCCAAGTTTTGGGCTCGATCCGAAATCAATAGGTGTAAGAAATTGGACAATTCATGTTTAAAGGCAGTTCGTTCCAAGTTGGAGCGGTTCGTGTTTTGGGTAGTTCTAGAGATCGAATTTCACTCAAACTTAACCAAATGACTCCTCCCACCATATTATGATGTTGCCCAAGTTTTGGGCTCGATCCGTAATCAGTAGGTGTAAGAAATTGGACAATTCAAGTTCAAAGGCTGTTCGTTCCTAATTGGAGTGGTTGGAGTTTTGGGTAGTTCTAGAGATTGGATTTCAGTCAAACTTAACCAATGACTCGTCCCACCATATTATGATGTTGCCCAAGTTTTGGGCTCGATCCGTAATCAATAGGTGTTAAAAATTGGACAATTCAAGTTGAAAGGCAGTTCGTTCCAAATTGGAGTGGTTGGTGTTTTGGGTAGTTCTAGAGATCGGATTTCACTCAAACTTAACCAAAGGACTCCTCCCACAATATTATGATGTTGCCCAAGTTTTGGGCTCGATTCGAAATCAATAGGTTTATGAAATTGGACAAATTATGTTCAAAGGCAGTTCGTTCCTAATCGGAGTGGTTGGTGTATTCCATAGTCCTAGAGATTGGATTTCACTCAATACTAACCAAATGACTCCTCCCACCATATTATGATGTTGCCCAAGTTTTGGGCTCGATCCGAAATCAATAGGTGCAAGAAATTGGACAATTCAAGTTCAAATTCAGTTCGTTCCTAATTGGAGTGGTTGGTGTTTTCGGTAGTTCTAGAGATCGGATATCACTCAAACTTAACCAAATGACTCCTCCCGCCATATTATGATGTTGCCTAAGTTTTGGGCTCGATCCGTAATCAGTAGGTGTAAGAAATTGGACAATTCATGTTTAAAGGCAGTTCGTTCCAAGTTGGAGCGGTTCGTGTTTTGGGTAGTTCTAGAGATCGAATTTCACTCAAACTTAACCAAATGACTCCTCCCACCATATTATGATGTTGCCCAAGTTTTGGGCTCGATCCGTAATCAGTAGGTGTAAGAAATTGGACAATTCAAGTTCAAGGGTGGTTCGTTCCTAATTGGAGTGCTTGGTGTTCTGGGTAGTTCCAGAGATCGGATTTCACTCAAACTTAACCAAATGACTCCTCCCACTATATTATGTTGTTGCCCAAGTTTTGGGATCGATCCGAAATCAATAGGTGTAAGAAATTGGACAATTCATGTTCAAAGGCAGTTCGTTCCTAATTGGAGTGGTAGGTGTTTTGGGTAGTTCTAGGCATTAGATTTCACTCAAACTTAACCAAATGACTCCTCCCACCATATTATGATGTTGCCCAAGTTTTGGGCTCGATCCGAAATCAATAGGTGTAAGAAATTGGACAATTTATGTTCAAAGGCAGTTCGTTCCTAATCGAAGTGGTTGGTGTATTCCATAGTTCTGCAGATTGGATTTTACTGAAAACTAACCAAATGAATCCTAACACCATATTGTGATGTTGCCCAAGTTTTGGGCTCGATCCGAAATCAATAGGCGTAAGAAATTGGACAATTCAAGTTCGAATGCAGTTCGTTCCTAATTGGAGTGGTTGGTGTTTTGGGTAGTTTTAGAGATCGGATTTCCCTCAAACTTATCCAAATGACTCCTCCCACCATATTATGATGTTGCCCAAGTTTTGGGCTCTCTCCGAAATCAATAGGTGTAAAAAATTGGACAATTCAAGTTCAAAGGCTGTTCGTTCCTAATTGGAGTGGTTGGAGTTTTCGGTAGTTCTAGAGATTGGATTTCGCTCGAACATAACCAAATGACTCCTCCAACCACATTGTGATGTTGCCCAAGTTTTGGGCTCGATCCTAAATGAATAGGTGTTAAAAATTGGACAATTCAAGTTGAAAGGCAGTTCGTTCCTAATTGGAGTGTTCGGTGTTTTGGGTAGTTCTAGAGATCGGATTTCACTCAAAACTAACCAAATGACTCCTCCCACCATATTATGATGTTGCCCAAGTTTTGGGCTCGATCCGAAATCAATACGTGCAAGAAATTGGACAATTCATGTTCAAAGGCAGTTCGTTCCTAATCGGAGTGGTTGGAGTATTCCCTAGTTCTAGAGATCAGATTTCACTCAAAACTAACAAAACGACTCCTACCACCATATTATGATGTTGCCCAAGTTTTGGGCTCGATCCGAAATCAATAGGTCTAAGAAATTGGACAATTCAAGTTCAAAGGCAGTTCGTTCCTAATTGGTGTGGTTGGTGTTTTGGGCAGTTCTAGAGATCGGATTTCACTGAAACTTAACCAAATGACTCCTCCCACCATATTATGATGTTGCCCAAGTTTTGGGCTCGATCCGAAATCAATAGGTCTGAGAAATTGGACAATTCAAGTTCCAAGGTGGTTCGTTCCATAGTCGGGTGGTTGGTGTATTGGGTAGTTCAAGAGATCGGATTTCACACAAACTTAACCAAATGACTCCTCCCACAATATTCTGAAGTTGCCCAAGTTTTGGGCTCGATTCGAAATCAATAGGTTTATGAAATTGGACAATTTATGTTCAAAGGCAGTTCGTTCCTAATCAGAGTGGTTGGTGTATTCCATAGTTCTAGAGATCGGATTTCACTCAAAACTAACCAAATGACTCCTCCCACCATATTATGATGTTGCCCAAGTTTTGGGCTCCATCCGAAATCAATACGTGCAAGAAATTGGACAATTCATGTTCAAAGGCAGTTCGTTCCTAATCGGAGTGGTTGGTGTATTCCACAGTTCTAGAGATCGGATTTCACTCAAAACTAACAAAACGACTCCTCCCACCGTATTATGATGTTGCCCAAGTTTTGGGCTCGATCCGAAATCAATAGGTCTAAGAAATTGGACAATTCAAGTTCAAAGGCAGTTCGTTCCTAATTGGAGTGGTTGGGGTATTGGGTAGTTCTAGAGTTCGGATTTCACTCAAATTTACCCAAATGACTCATCCCACCATATTATGATGTTGCCCAAGTTTTGGGCTCGATCCGAAATCAATAGGTGTAAGAAATTGGACAATTCATGTTCAAAGGCAGTTCGTTCCTAATCGGAGTGGTTTGTGTTTTGGGTAGTTCTAGAGTTCGGATTTCACTCAAACTTTCCCAAATGACTCCTCCCACCATATTATGATGTTGCCCAAGGTTTGGGATCGATCCGAAATCAATAGGTTTAAGAAATTGGACAATTCATGTTCAAAGGTAGTTCGTTCCTAATTGGAGTGGTAGGTGTTTTGGGTAGTTCTAGAGATTAGATTTCTCTCAAACATAACCAAATGACTCCTCCCGACATATTATGATGTTGCCCATGTTTTGGGCTCGATCCGAAATCAATAGGTGTAAGAAATTGAACAATTCAATTTCAAACGCAGTTCGTTCCTAATTGGAGTGGTTGGTGTATTGGGTAGTTCTAGAGATCGGATTTCACTCAAAACTAACAAAATGACTCCTCCCACCATGTTATGATGTTGCCCAAGTTTTGGGCTCGATCCAAAATCAATAGGTGTAAGAAATTGGACAATTCAAGTTCAAAGGCAGTTCATTCCTAATTGGAGTGGTTGGTGTTTTGGGTAGTTCTAGAGATCGGATTTCACTGAAACTTAACCAAATGACTCCTCCCACCATATTATGATGTTGCCCAAGTTTTGGGCTCGATCCGGAATCAACAGGTGTAAGAAATTGGACAATTCAAGTTCAAAGGCAGTTCGTTCCTAATTGGAGTGGTTAGTGTTTTGGGTAGTTCTAGAGATCGGATTTCACTCAAACTTAACCAAATGACTCCTCCCACCACATTATGATGTTGCTCAAATTTTGGGCTTGATCCGAAATCAATAGGTGTAAGAAATTGGACAATTCAAGTTTAAAGGCAGTTCGTTCCTAATTCGGGTGGTTGGTGTTTTGGGTAGTTCTAGAGATCGGATTTCACTCAAACTTAACCAAATGACTCCTCCCACCACATTATGATGTTGCCCAAGTTTTGGGCTTGATCCGAAATCAATAGGTGTAAGAAATTGGACAATTAAAGTTCAAAAGCAGTTCGTTCCTAATTGGAGTTATTGGTGTTTTGGGTAGTTCTAGAGATTAGATTTCACTCAAACTTAACCAAATGACTCCTCCCACCATATTATATTGTTGCCCATGCTTTGGGCTCGATCCGAAATCAATAGGTGTAAGAAATTGGACAATTCAAGTTCAAAGGCAGTTCGTTCCTAATTGGAGTGGTTGGTGTATTCCATAGTTCTAGAGATCGGATTTCACTCAAAACTAGCAAAACGACTCCTCCCACCATATTATGATGTTGCCCAAGTTTTGGGCTCGATCCGAAATCAATAGGTGTAAGAAATTGGACAATTCAAGTTCAAAGGCAGTTCGTTCCTAATTCAAGTGGTTGGTGTTTTGGGTAGTTCTAGAGGTCGGATTTCACTCAAACTTAACCAAATGACACCTCCCACCACATTATGATGTTGCCCAAGTTTTGGGCTCGATCCGAAATCAATAGGTGTAAGAAATTGGACAATTTATGTTCAAAGGCAGTTCGTTCCTAATCGGAGTGGTTGATGTATTCCATAGTTCTAGAGATCGGATTTCACTCAAAACTAACCAAATGACTCCTCCCACCATATTATGATGTTGCCGAAGTTTTGGGCTCGATCCGAAATCAATAGGTGTAAGAAATTGGACAATTCAAGTTCAAAGGCAGTTCGTTCCTAATTGGAGTGCTTGGTGTTCTAGATAGTTCCAGAGATCGGATTTCACTCAAACTTAACCAAATGTCTCCTCCCACCATATTATGATGTTGCCCAAGTTTTGGGATCGATCCGAAATCAATAGGTGTAAGAAATTGGACAATTCTAGTACAAAGGCAGTTCGTTCCTACTTGGAGTGGTTGGTGTTTTGGGTAATTCAAGGGATCGGATTTCACTCAAACTTAACCAAATGACTCCTCCCACGATATTATGTTGTTGCCCATGTTTTGGGCTCGATCCAAAATCAATAGGTGTAAGAAATTGAACAATTCAAGTTCAAACGCAGTTCGTTCCTAATTGGAGTGGTTGGTGTATTCCATAGTTCTAGAGATCGGATTTCACTCAAAACTAGCAAAACGACTCCTCCCACCATATTATGATGTTGCCCAAGTTTTGGGCTCGATCCGTAATCAATAGGTGTAAGAAATTGGACAATTCAAGTTCAAAGGCAGTTCGATCCTAATTCAAGTGGTTGGTGTTTTGGGTAGTTCTAGAGGTCGGATTTCACTCAAACTTAACCAAATGACACCTCCCACCACATTATGATGTTGCCCAAGTTTTGGGCTCGATCCGAAATCAATAGGTGTAAGAAATTGGACAATTTATGTTCAAAGGCAGTTCGTTCCTAATCGGAGTGGTTGATGTATTCCATAGTTCTAGAGATCGGATTTCACTCAAAACTAGCAAAACGACTCCTCCCACCATATTATGATGTTGCCCAAGTTTTGGGCTCGATCCGTAATCAATAGGTGTAAGAAATTGGACAATTCAAGTTCAAAGGCAGTTCGATCCTAATTCAAGTGGTTGGTGTTTTGGGTAGTTCTAGAGGTCGGATTTCACTCAAACTTAACCAAATGACTCCTCCCACCATATTATGATGTTGCCCAAGTTTTGGGCTCGATCCGAAATCAATAGGTGCAAGAAATTGGACAATTCATGTTCGAAGGCAGTTCGTTCCTAATTGGAGTGGTTGGTCTTTTCGGTAGTTCCAGAGGTCGGATTTCACTCAAACTTAACCAAATGACTCCTCCCACCATATTATATTGTTGCCCATGTTTTGGGCTCGATCCGTATTCAATAGGTGTAAGAAATTGAAAAATTCAAGTTCAAACGCAGTTCGTTCCTAATTGGAGTGGTTGGTGTATTGGGTAGTTCTAGAGATCGGATTTCACTCAAAACTAACAAAATGACTCCTCGCACCATATTATGATGTTGATCAAGTTTTGGGCTCGATCCGAAATCAATAGGTGTAAGAAATTGGACAATTCAAGTGCACGGGCAGTTCGTTCCTAATTGGAGTGGTTGGTGTTTTGGGTAGTTCCAGAGATCGGATTTAACTCAAAGTTAACCAAATGACTCCTCCCATCATATTATGTTGTTGCCCAAGTTTTGGGCTCGATCCGACATCGATAGTTGTAAGAAATTGGACAATTCAAGTTCAAGGGCAGTTCGTTCCTAATTGGAGTGGGTGGTGTTTTGGGTAGTTCTAGGGATTGGATTTCACTCAAACTTAACCAAATGACTCCTCCCACCATATTATATTGTTGCCCATGTTTTGGGCTCGATCCGAAATCAATAGGTGTAAGAAATTGGACAATTCAAGTTCAAAGGCAGTTCGTTCCTAATTGGATTGGTTGGTGTGTTAGGTAGTTCTAGAGATCGGATTTCACTCAAAATTAACCAAATGACTCCTCCCACCATATTATGATGTTGCCCAAGTTTTGGGCTCGATCCGAAATCAATAGGTGTAACAAATTGGACAATTCAAGTTTAAAGGCAGTTCGTTCCTAATTCGGGTGGTTGGTGTATTGGGTAGTTCTAGAGATCGGATTTCACTCAAAATTAACCGAGTGACTCCTCCCACCATATTATGACGTTGACCAAGTTTTCAGCACGATCTAAAATCAATAGGTGTAAGAAATTGGACAATTCAAGTTCAAAGGCAGTTCGTTCCTAATTGGAGTGATTGGTGTTTTCGATAGTTCTAGAGATTGGATTTCACTCAAACTTAACCAAATGACTCCTCCCACCATATTATGATGTTGCCCAAGTTTTGGGCTTGATCCGAAATCAATAGGTGTAAGAAATTGGACAATTCAAGTTCAAAGGCAGTTCGTTCCCAATTGGAGTGGTTGGTGTTTTTGGTAGTTCTAGAGATTGAATTTCACTCAAACTTAACTAAATGACTCCTCCCACCATATTATGATGTTGCCCAAGTTTTGGGCTCGATCTGAAATCAATAGGTGTAAGAAATTGGACAATTCAAGTTCGAAGGCAGTTCGTTCCTAATTGGGGTGGTTGGTGTTTTGGGTAGTTCTAGAGATCGGATTTCACTAAAACTTAACCAAATGACTCCTCCCACCATATTATGATGTTGACCAGGATTTCGGCACGATCCGAAATCAATAGGTGTAAGAAATTGGACAATTCAAGTTCAAAGGCGGTTCGTTCCTAATTAGAGTGGTTGGTGTTTTCGATAGTTCTAGAGATTGGATTTCACTCAAACTTAACCAAATGACTCCTCCCACCATATTATGATGTTGCCCAAGTTTTGGGCTCGATCCGAAATCAATAGGTGTGAGAAATGGGACAATTCAAGTTCAAAGGCAGTTCGTTCCTAATTGGAGTGGTCGGTGTTTTGGGTAGTTCTAGAGATCGGATTTCACTCAAACTTAACCAAATGACTCCTCCCACCATATTATGATGTTACCCAAGTTTTGGGCTCGATCCGAAATCAATAGGTGTAAGAAATTGGACAATTTATATTCGAAGGCAGTTCGTTCCTAATCGGAGTGGTTGGTGTATTCCATAGTTCCAGAGATCCGATTTCACTCAAACTTAACCAAATGACTCCTCCCACCATATTATGATGTTTCCCACGTTTTGGGCTCGATCCGAAATCAATAGGTGTAAGAAATTGGACAATTCAAGTTCAAGGGCAGTTCGTTCCTAATTGGAGTGGTTGGTGTTTTGGGTAGTTCCAAAGTTCGGATTTCACTCAAACTTAATCAAATGACTCCTCCCACCATATTACGATGTTGCCCAAGTTTTGGTCTCGATCCGAAATCAATAGGTGTAAGAAATTGGACAATTCAAGTTCAAAGGCAGTTCGTTCCTAATTGGAGTGGTCGATGTTTTGGGTATTTCTAGAGATCGGATTTCACTCAAACTTAACCAAATGACTCCTCCGACCATATTATGATGTTGCCCAAGTTTTGGGCTCGATCCGAAATCAATAGGTGTAAGAAATTGGACAATTCAAGTTCAAAGGCATTTCGTTCCTAATTGGAGATGTTGGTGTTTTGGGTAGTTCTAGGGATCGGATTTCACTCAAACTTAACCAAATGACACCTCTCACCATATTATGACGTTGCCCAAGTTTTGGGCTCGATCCAAAATCAATAGGTGTAAGAAATTACCCAATTCATGTTCAAATGCAGTTCGTTCCAAATCGGAGTGGTTGGTGTATTCCATAGTTCTAGAGATCGGATTTCACTCAAACTTAACCAAATGACTCCTCCCACCATGTCTTGTTGTTGCCCAAGTTTTGGGTTCGATCCGAAATCAATAGGTGTTAGAAATTGGGCAATTGAAGTTCGATGGCAGTTCGTTCGTTATTGGAGTGGTTGGTGTTTTGGGTAGTTCTAGAGATCGGATTTCACTCAAACTTAACCAAATGACACCTCCCACCATATTACGGTATTGCCCAAGTTTTGGGGTCCATCCGAAATCAACAGGTGTAAGAAATTGGACAATTCAATTTCAAAAGTAGTTCGTTCCTAATTGGAGTGGTTGGTGTTTTGGGTAGCTCTAGAGGTCGGATTTCACTCAAACTTAACCAAATGACTCCTCCCACCATATTATAATGTTTCCCAAGTTTTGGGCTCGATCCGAAATCCATAGGTGTAACAAATTGGACAATTTATCTTCGAAGGAAGTTCGTTCCCAGTCGGAGTGGTTGATGTATTCCATAGTTCTAGAGATCGGATTCCACTCAAAACTAACCAAATGACTACTCCCACCATATTATGAGGTTGCCCAAGTTTTGGGCTCGATCCGAAATCAATAGGTGTAAGAAATTGGACAATTTATGTTCAAAGGCAATTCGTTCCTAATCGGTGTGGTTGATGTATTCCATACTTCTAGAGATCGGATTTCACTCAAAACTAACCAAATGACTCCTCCCACCATATTACGATGATGCCCAAGTTTTGGGCTCGATCCGAAATCAATAGGTGTAAGAAATTGGACGATTTATGTTCAAAGGCAGTTCGTTCCTAATCGGAGTGGTTGGAGTATTCCATAGTTCTAGAGATCGCATTTCACTCAAAACTAACCAAATGACTCATCCCACCATATTATGATGTTGCCCAAATTTTGGGCTCGATCCGAAGTCAATAGGTGTAAGAAATTGGACAATTTATGTTCAAAGGCAGTTCGTTCCTAATTGGAGTGGTTGGTGTATTCCATAGTTCTAGAGATCGGATTTCATCAAAAACTAACCAAATGACTCCTCCCACCATATTATGATGTTGCCCAAGTTTTGGGCTCGATCCGAAATCAATAGGTTTCAGAAATTGGACAATTCAAGTTCAAAGGCAGTTCATTCCTAATTGGGGTGGTTGGTGTATTGGGTAGTTCTGGCGATCGGATTTCATTCAAAATTAACCAAATGACTCCTCCCACCATATTATGGTGTTGCCCAAGTTTTGGGCTCGATACGAAATCAACAGGTGTAAGAAATTGGACAATTCAAGTTCAAAGGCAGTTCGTTCCTAATTGGAGACGTTGGTGTTTTGGGTAGTTCTAGAGGTCGGATTTCACTCAAACTTAACCAAATGACTCCTCCCACCATATTATGATGTTGCCTAAGTTTTGGGCTTGATCCGAAATCAATAGGTGTAAGAAATTGGACAATTTATATTCGAAGGCAGTTCGTTCCTAATCGGAGTGGTTGGTGTATTCAATAGTTCTGGAGATCGGATTTCACTCAAAACTAACCAAATGACTCCTCCCACCATATTATGATGTTGCCCAAGTTTTGGGGTCGATCCGAAATCAATAGGTGTAAGAAATTGGACAATTTATGTTCAAAAGCAGTTCGTTCCTAATCGGAGTGGTTGGTGTATTCCATAGTTCTGGAGATCGGATTTCACTCAAAACTAACCAAATGACTCCTTCCACCATATTATGTTGTTGCCCAAGTTTAAGGCTCGATCCAAAATCAATAGGTGTAAGAAATTGGACAATTCAAGTTCAAAGGCAGTTCGTTCCTAATTGGAGGGTTGGTGTTTTGGGTAGTTCTAGAGATCGGATTTCACTAAAACTCATCCAAATGACTCATCCCACCATATTATGATGTTGTCCAAGTTTTGGGCTCGTTCCGAAATCAATAGGTGTAAGAAATTGGACAATTCAAGTTCAAAGGCAGTTCGTTCCTTATTGGAGTGGTTGGTGTTTTGGGTAGTTCTAGAGATCGGATTTCACTCAAACTCAACCGAATGACTCCTCCCACCATATTATGATGTTGCCCATGTTTTGGGCTCGATCTGATGTCCATAGATTTAAGAAATTGGACAATTTATGTTCAAAGGCAGTTCGTTCCTAATCGGAGTGGTTGGTGTATTTAATAGTTCTAGGGATCGGATTTCACTCAAAACTAACCAAATGACTCCTCCCACCATATTATGATGTTGCCCAAGTTTTGGGCTCGATCCGAAATCAATAGGTGTAAGAAATTGGACAATTCAAGTTCGAAGGCAGTTCGTTCCTAATTGGAGTGGTTGGTGTTTTGGGTAGTTCTAGAGATCGGATATCACTCAAACTTAACCAAATGACTCCTCCCACCGTATTATGATGTTGCCCAAGTTTTGGGCTCGATCCGAAATCCGTAGGTGTAAGAAATTGGACAATTTACGTTCAAAGGCAGTTCGTTCCTAATCGGAGTGGTTGGTGTATTTCATAGTTCTAGGGATCGGATTTCACTCAAAACTAACCAAATGACTCCTCCCACCATATTACGAGGTTGCCCAAGTTTTGGGCTCGATCCGAATTCAATAGGTGTAAGAAATTGGACAATTCAAGTTCAAAGGCAGTTCGTTCCTAATTGGAGTGGTTGGTGTTCTGGGTAGTTCCAGAGATCGGATTTCAGTCAAACTTAACCAAATGACTCCTCCCACCGTATTATGATGTTGCCCAAGTTTTGGGCTCGATCCGAAATCAATATGTGTAAGAAATTGGACAATTTATGTTCAAAGGCAGTTCCTTCCTAATCGGAGTGGTTGGTGTATTCCATAGTTCTAGAGATCGGATTTCACTAAAAACTAACCAAATGACTCCTCCCACCATATTATGATGTTGCCCAAGTTTTGGGCTCGATCCGAAATCAATAGGTTTTAGAAATTGGACAATTCAAGTCCAAAGGCAGTTCATTCCAAATTGGGGTGGTTGGTGTATTGGGTAGTTCAAGAGATCGGATTTTATTCAAAATTAACCAAATCACTCCTCCCACCATATTATGATGTTGCCCAAGTTTTGGGCTCGAACCGAAAGCAATAGGTGGAAGAAATTGGACAATTGAAGTTCAAAGGCAGTTCGTTCCTAATTGGAGTAGTTGGTGTTTTGGGTAGTTCTAGGGATTGGATTTCACTTAAAATTAACCAAATGACTCCTCCCACCATATTATGATGTTGCCCAAGTTTTGGGCTCGATCCGAAGTCCATAGATTTAAGAAATTGGACAATTTATGTTCAAAGGCAGTTCGTTCCTAATCGGAGTGGTTGGTGTATTTCATAGTTCTAGGGATCGGATTTCACTCAAAACTAACCAAATGACTCCTCCCACCATATTATGGTGTTGCCCAAGTTTTGGGCTCGATCCGAAATCAATAGGTGTAAGACTTTGGACAATTCAAGGTCAAAGCCAGTTCGTTCCTAATTGGAGTTGTTGGTGTTTTGGGTAGTTCTAGAGATCGGATTTCACTCAAATTAACCAAATGACTCCTCCCACCATATTATGATGTTGCCCCAGTTTTGGGCTCGATCCGAAATCAATAGGTGTAAGAAATTAGACAATTCAAGTTCAAAGGCAGTTCGCTCCTAATTGGAGTGGTTGGTGTTTTGGGTAGTTCTAGAGATCGGATTTCACCCAAAACTAACCAAATGACTCCTCCCACCATATTATGATGTTGCCCAAGTTTTGGGCTCGATCCGAAATCAATAGGTGTAAGACTTTGGACAATTCAAGGTCAAAGCCAGTTCGTTCCTAATTGGAGTGGTTGGTGTTTTGGGTAGTTTTAGAGACCGGATTTCACTCAAACTTAACCAAATGACTCCTCCCGCCATATTATGATGTTGCCCAAGTTTTGGGCTCGATCCGAAGTCCATAGATTTAAGAAATTGGACAATTTATGTTCAAAGGCAGTTCGTTCCTAATCGGAGTGGTTGGTGTATTTCATAGTTCTAGGGATCGGATTTCACTCAAAACTAACCAAATGACTCCTCCCACCATATTATGGTGTTGCCCAAGTTTTGGGCTCGATCCGAAATCAATAGGTGTAAGAAATTGGACAATTCAAGTTCAAAGGCAGTTCGTTCCTAATTGGAGTGGTTGGTGTTTTGGGTATTTCTAGAGGTCGGATTTCACTCAAACATACCCAAATGACTCCCCCCACCATATTATGATATTACCCAAGTTTTGGGCTCGATCCGAAATCAATAGGTGTAAGAAATTGGACAATTCAAGTTCAAAGGCAGTTCGTTCCTAATTGGAGTGGTTGGTGTTTTTGGTAGTTCTATAGATCGGATTTCACTCAAATTTAACGAAGTGACTCCTCCCACCATATTATGGGGTTGCCCAAGTTTTAGGCTCGATCCGAAATCAACAGGTGTAAGAAATTGGACAACTTATGTTTAAAGGCAGTTCGTTCCTAATCGGAGTGGTTGGTGTATTACATAGTTCTGGAGATCGGATTTCACTCCAAACTAACCAAATGACTCCTCCCACCATGTTATGATGTTGCCCAAGTTTTGGGCTCGATCCGAAATCAATAGGTGTAAGAAATTGGACAATTCAAGTTCAAAGGCAGTTCGTTCCTAATTGGAGTGGTTGGTGTTTTGGGTAGTTTTAGAGATCGGATTTCACTCAAACTTAACCAAATGACTCCTCCCACCATATTATGATGTTGCCCCAGTTTTGGGCTCGATCCGAAATCAATAGGTGTAAGAAATTGGACAATTTATGTTCAAAGGCAGTTCGTTCCCAATCAGAGTGGTTGGTGTATTCCATAGTTCTAGAGATCGGATTTCACTCAAAACCAACCAAATGACACCTCCCACCATATTATGATGTTGCGAAGTTTTGGGCTCGATCCGAATTCAATAGGTGTAAGAAATTGGACAATTCAAGTTCAAAGGCAGTTCGTTCCTAATTGGAGTGGTTGGTCTTTTGGGTAGTTCTAGAGGTCGGATTTCACTCAAACTTAACCAAATGACTCCTCCGACCATATTATGTTGTTGCCGAAGTTTTGGCCTCGATCCGAAATCAATAGGTGTAAGGAATTGGACAATTCAAGTTCAAAGGCAGTTCGTTCCAAATTGGAGTGGTTGGTCTTTTCGGAAGTTCTAGAGGTCGGATTTCACTCAAACCTAACCAAATGACTCCTCCCACTATATTATGATGTAGCCCAAGTTTTGGGCTCGATCGGAAATCAATAGGTGTAAGAAATTGGACAATTTATGTACAAAGGCAGTTCGTTCCAAATCGGATTGGTTGGTGTATTCCATAGTCCTAGGGATCGGATTTCACTCAAAACTAACCAAATGACTCCTCCCACCATATTATGATGTTGCCCAAGTTTTGGGCTCGATCCGAAATCAATAGGTGTAAGAAATTGGACAATTCAACTTCAAAGGCAGTTCGTTCCTAATTGGAGTGGTTGGTGTTTTGGGTAGTTCTAGAGACCGTATTTCACTCCAAATTAACCAAATGACTCCTCCCATCATATTGTGATGTTGCCCAACTTCTGGGCTCGATCTGAAATCAATAGGTGTAAGAACTTGGACAATTCATGTTCGTAAGCAGTTTGTTCCTAATTGGGGTGGTTGGTGTATTGGGTAGTTCTAGAGATCGGATTTCACTCAAAATTAACCAAATGACTCCTCCCACCATATTATGTTGTTGCCCAAGTGTTGGGCTCTATCCGAAATCAATAGGTGTAAGAAATTGGACAATTCAAGTTCAAAGGCTGTACGTTCCTAATTGAAGTAGTTGGTGTGTTCCATAGTTCTAGTGATCGTATTTCACTCAAAATTAACCAAATGCCTCCACCCACCATATTATGATGTTGCCCACGTTTTGGACAATTCAAGGTCAAAGCCAGTTCGTTCCTAATTGGAGTGGTTGGTGTTTGGGGTAGTTCTAGAGATCGGATTTCACTCAAACTTAACCAAATGACTCCTCCCACCGTATTACGATGTTGCCCAAGTTTTGGGGTCGATCCGAAATCAAAAGGTGTAAAAACGTGGACAATTCAAGTTTAATGGCAGTTCGTTCCTAATTGGAGTGGTTGGTGTTTTGTGTAGTTGTAGAGATCGGATTTCACTCAAACTTAACGAAATGACCCCTCCCACCGTATTATGATGTTGCCGAAGTTTTGGACAATTTATGTACAAAGGCAGTTCGTTCCAAATCGGAGTGGTTGGTGTATTCCATAGTCCTAGGGATCGGATTTCACTCAAAACTAACCAAATGACTCCTCCCACCATATTTTGATGTTGCCCAAGTTTTGGGCTCGATTCGAAATCAATAGGTGTAAGAAATTGGACAATTCAAGTTCAAAGGCAGTTCGTTCCAAATTGGAGTTGTTGGTGTTTTGGGTAGTTCTAGAGATCGGATTTCACTCAAATTAACCAAATGACTCCTCCCACCATATTATGATGTTGCCCCAGTTTTGGGCTCGATCCGAAATCAATAGGTGTAAGAAATTAGACAATTCAAGTTCAAAGGCAGTTCGCTCCTAATTGGAGTGGTTGGTGTTTTGGGTAGTTCTAGAGACCGTATTTCACTCCAAATTAACCAAATGACTCCTCCCATCATATTATGATGTTGCCCAACTTCTGGGCTCGATCTGAAATCAATAGGTGTAAGAAATTGGACAATTCATGTTCGTAAGCAGTTTGTTCCTAATTGGGGTGGTTGGTGTATTGGGTAGTTCTAGAGATCGGATTTCACTCAAAATTAACCAAATGACTCCTCCCACCATATTATGTTGTTGCCCAAGTGTTGGGCTCTATCCGAAATCAATTGGTGTAAGAAATTGGACAATTCAAGTTCAAAGGCTGTACGTTCCTAATTGAAGTAGTTGGTGTGTTCCATAGTTCTAGTGATCGTATTTCACTCAAAATTAACCAAATGCCTCCACCCACCATATTATGATGTTGCCCACGTTTTGGACAATTCAAGGTCAAAGCCAGTTCGTTCCTAATTGGAGTGGTTGGTGTTTGGGGTAGTTCTAGAGATCGGATTTCACTCAAACTTAACCAAATGACTCCTCCCACCGTATTACGATGTTTCCCAAGTTTTGGGGTCGATCCGAAATCAAAAGGTGTAAAAACGTGGACAATTCAAGTTCATTGGCAGTTCGTTCCTAATTGGAGTGGTTGGTGTTTTGTGTAGTTGTAGAGATCGGATTTCACTCAAACTTAACGAAATGACCCCTCCCACCGTATTATGATGTTGCCCAAGTTTTGGATAATTTATGTACAAAGGCAGTTCGTTCCAAATCGGAGTGGTTGGTGTATTCCATAGTCCTAGGGATCGGATTTCACTCAAAACTAACCAAATGACTCCTCCCACCATATTTTGATGTTGCCCAAGTTTTGGGCTCGATTCGAAATCAATAGGTGTAAGAAATTGGACAATTCAAGTTCAAAGGCAGTTCGTTCCTAATTGGAGTTGTTGGTGTTTTGGGTAGTTCTAGAGATCGGATTTCACTCAAATTAACCAAATGACTCCTCCCACCATATTATGATGTTGCCCCAGTTTTGGGCTCGATCCGAAATCAATAGGTGTAAGAAATTAGACAATTCAAGTTCAAAGGCAGTTCGCTCCTAATTGGAGTGGTTGGTGTTTTGGGTAGTTCTAGAGATCGGATTTCACCCAAAACTAACCAAATGACTCCTCCCACCATATTATGATGTTGCCCAAGTTTTGGGCTCGATCCGAAATCAATAGGTGTAAGACTTTGGACAATTCAAGGTCAAAGCCAGTTCGTTCCTAATTGGAGTGGTTGGTGTTTTGGGTAGTTTTAGAGACCGGATTTCACTCAAACTTAACCAAATGACTCCTCCCGCCATATTATGATGTTGCCCAAGTTTTGGGCTCGGTCCGAAGTCAATAGGTGTAAGAAATTGGACAATTCAAGTTAAAAGGCAGTCCGTTCCTAATTGGAGTGGTTGTTGTTTTGGGTAGTTCTAGAGATCGGATTTCACTCAAACTTAACCAAATGACTCCTCCCACCATATTCTGATGTTGCCCAAGTTTTGGACTCGATCCGAAATCAATCGGTGTAAGAAATTGGACAATTCAAGTCCAAAGGCAGTTCGTTCCTAATTGGTGTGGTTGTTGTTTTGGGTAGTTCTAGAGATCGGATTTCACTAAAACTTAACCAAATGACTCCTCCCACCATATTATGATGTTGACCCAGTTTTGGGCTCGATCCGAAATCAATAGGGGTAAGAAATTGGACAATTCAAGTTCGAAGGCAGTTCGTTCCTAATTGGAGTGGTTGTTGCTTTGGGTAGTTCTAGAGATCAGATTTCACTCAAACTAAACCAAATGACTCCTCCCACCATATTATCATGTTGCCCAAGTTTTGGGTACAATCCGAAATCAATAGGTGTAAGAAATTGGACAATTTATGTCCAAAGGCAGTTCGTTCCAAAAGTTTTGAGCTCGATCCGAAATCAATAGGTGTAAGGAATTGGACAATTTATGCTCAAAGGAAGTTCGTTCCAAATCGGAGTGGTTGGTGTATTCCATAGTTCTAGAGATCGGATTTCACTCAAAACTAACCAAATGACTCCTCCCACCATATTATGATGTTGCCCAAGTTTTGAGCTCGATCCGAAATCATTAGGTGTAAGAAATTGGACAATTTATGTTCAAAGGCAGTTCGTTCCAAATCGGAGTCGTTGGTGTATTCCATAGTTCTGGAGATCAGATTTCACTCAAAACTAACCAAATGACTCCTCCCACCATATTATGGTGTTGCCCAAGTTTTGGGCTCGATCCGAAATCAATAGGTGTAAGAAATTGGACAATTCAAGTTCAAAGGCAGTTCGTTCCTAATTGGAGTGGTTGGTGATTTGGATAGTTCTAGAGATCGGATTTCACTCAAACTTAACCAAATGACTCCTCCCACCGTATTACGATGTTGCCCAACTTTTGGGGTCGATCCGAAATCAAAAGGTGTAAAAACGTGGACAATTCAAGTTCAATGGCAGTTCGTTCCTAATTGGAGTGGTTGGTGTTTTCCGTAGTTCTAGAGATCGGATTTCACTCAAACTTAACGAAATGACCCCTCCCACCGTATTATGATGTTGCCCAAGTTTTGGGCTCGATCCGAAATCAATAGGTGTAAGAAATTGGACAATTTATGTACAAAGGCAATTCGTTCCAAATCGGAGTGGTTGGTGTATTCCATAGTCCTGGGGATCGGATTTCACTCAAAACTAACCAAATGACTCCTCCCACCATATTTTGATGTTGCCCAAGTTTTGGGCTCGATCCGAAATCAATAGGTGTAAGAAATTGGACAATTCACGCTCAAAGGAAGTTCGTGCCGAATTGGAGTGGTTGGTGTTTTGGGTAGTTCTTGAGATCGGATTTCCTTCAAACTCAACCAAATGACTCATTCCCCCATATTATGATGTTGCCCAAGTTTTGGGCTTGATCCGAAATCAATAGGTGTAAGAAATTTTACAATTCAAGTTCAAAGGCAGTTCGTTCCTTATTGGAGTGGTAGGTGTTCTGGGTAGTTCAAGAGATCGGATTTCAGTTCGTTCCTTATTGGAGTGGTTGGTGTTTTGGGTAGTTCTAGAGATCGGATTTCACTCAAACTTAACCAAATGACTCCTCCCACCATATTATGATGTTGCCCAAGTTTTGGGCTCGATCCGAAATCAATAGGTGTAAGAAATTGGACAATTTAAGTTCAAAGGCAGTTCGTTCCTAATCGGATTGGTTGGTGTATTCCATAGGTCTAGAGATCACATTTCACCCAAAACTTACCAAATGACTCCTCCCACCATATTATGATGTTGCCCAAGTTTTGGGCTCGATCCGAAATCAATAGGTGTATGAAATTGGACAATCCAAGTTCAAAGGCAGTTCATACCTAATTGGAGTGGTTGGTGTTTTGGGTAGTTCTAGAGATCGGATTTCACTCAAACTTAACGAAATGACTCCTCCCACAATATTTTGATGTTGCCCAAGTTTTGGGCTCGATCCGAAATCAATAGGTGTAAGAAATTGGAGAATTTATGTTCAAAGGCAGTTCGTTCCTAATCTTAGTGGTTGGTGTATTCCATAGTTCTTGGGATCGGATTTCATTCAAAACTAACCAAATGACTCCTCCCACCATATTACGATGTAGCCCAAGTTTTGGGCTCGATCCGAAATCAATAGGTGTAAGAAATTGGGCAATTCAGGTTAAATGGTAGTTCGTTCCTAGTTGGAGTGGTTGGTGTTTTGGGTAGTTCTAGTGGTCGGATTTCACTCAAACTTAACCAAATGACTCCTCCGACCATATTAAGATGTTGCCCAAGTTTTGGGCTCGATCCGAAATCAATAGGTGTAACAAATTGGACAATTTATGTTCAAAGGCAGTTCCTTCCTAATCGGAGTGGTTGGTGTGTTCCATAGTTCTAGAGATCGGATTTCACTCAAACTTAACCAAGTGACTCCTCCCACCATATTATGGTGTTGCCCAAGTGTTGGGCTCTATCCGAAATCAATAGGTGTAAGAATTTGGACAATTCAAGGTCAAAGCCAGTTCATTCGTAATTAGGGTGGTTGGTGTATTGGGTAGTTCTGGAGATCGTATTTCACTCAAAATTAACCAAATGACTCCTCCCACCATATTATGATGTTGCCCAGGTTTGGGGCTCGATCCAAAATCAATAGGTGTATGAAATTGGACAATTCAAGTTCAAGGGCAGTTCGTTCCTAATTGGCGTGGTTGGTGTTTTCTGTAGTTCTAGAGATCGGATTTCACTCAAACTTAACGAAATGACCCCTCCCACCGTATTATGATGTTGCCCAAGTTTTGGGCTCGATCCGAAATCAATAGGTGTAAGAAATTGGACAATTTATGTACAAAGGCAATTCGTTCCAAATCGGAGTGGATGGTGTATTCCATAGTTCTAGAGATCGGATTTCACTCAAAATTAACCAAATGACTCCTCCCACCATATTATGATGTTGCCAAAGTTTTGGGCTCGATCCGAAATCAATAGTTGTAAGAAATTGGACAATTCAAGTTCAAAGGCAGTTTGTTCCTAATCGGAGTAGTTGGTGTATTCCATAGTTCTAGAGACCGGATTTCACTCAAAACAAACCAAATGACTCCTCCCACCTTATTATGATGTTGCCCAAGTTTTGGTCTCGATCCGAAATCAGTAGGTGTAAGAAATTGGACAATTCAAGTTCAAAGGCAGTTCGTTCCAAATTGGAGGGGTTGGTGTTTTGGGTAGTTCTAGAGATCGGATTTCACTCAAACTTATCCAAATGACTCCTCCCACCATGTTATGATGTTGCCCAAGTTTTGGGCTCGATCCGAAATCAATAGGTGTAAGAAATTGGACAATTCAAGTTCAAAGGCAATTCGTTCCTAATTGGAGTGGTTGGGGTTTTGGGTAGTTCTAGAGATCAGATTTCACTCAAAATTAATCAAATGACTCCTCCCACCATATTATGATGTTGCCCAAGGTTTGGGGTCGATCCGAAATCAATAGGTGTAAGAAATTGGACAATTTATGTTCAAAGGCAGTTTGTTCCTAATCGGCGTGGTTGGTGTATTCCATAGTTCTAGAGATCGGATTTCACTCAAAACTAACCAAATGACTCCACCCACCATATTATGTTGTCGCCCAAGTTTTGGGCTCGATCCGACATCAATAGGTGTAAGAAATTGGACAATTGAAGTTCAAAGGCAGTTCGTTCCTAATTGGAGTGGTTGGTGTTTTGGGTAGTTCTAGAGATTGGATTTCACTCAAAACTAACCGAATGACTCCTCCCACCATATTACATTGTTGCCCAAGTTTTGGGCTCGATCCGAAATCAGTAGGTGTAAGAAATTGGACATTTCAAGTTCAAAGGCAGTTCGTTCCTAATTCGAGTGGTTGGTGTTTTGGGTAGTTCTAGAGATCGTATTTCACTCAAACTTAACCAAATGACTCCTCCCACCATATTATAATGTTGCCCAAGTTTTGGGCTCGATCCGAAATCAATAGGTGTAAGAAATTGGACAATTCAAGTTCAAAGGCAGTTCGTTCCTAATTGGAGCGGTTGGTGTTTTGGGTAGTTCTATAGATCGGATTTCACTCAAACTTAACCAAATGACTCCTCCCACCATATTATGATGCTGCCCCAGTTTTGAGCTCGATCCGAAATCAATAGGTGTAAGAAATGGGACAATTGAAGTTCAAAGGCAGTTCGTTTCTAATTGGAGTGGTTGGTGTTTTGGGTAGTTCTAGAGATCGGATTTCACTCAAACTTAGCCAACATGACTCCTCCCACCATATTATGTTGTTGCCCAAGTTTTGGGCTCGATCCGAAAACAATAGGTGTAAGACTTTGGACAATTTATGTTCAAAGGCATTTCGTTCCAAATCGGAGTGGTTGGTGTATTCCATAGTTCTAGAGATCAGATATCACTCAAAACTAACCAAATGACTCCTCCCACCATATTGTGGTGTTGCCCATGTTCTGGCCTCGATCCGAAATCAATTGGTGTAAGAAATTGGACAATTCAAGTTCAAAGGCAGTTCGTTCCTAATTGGGGAGGTTGGTGTTTTGGGTAGTTCTAGAGATCGGATTTCACTCAAACTTAACCAAATCACTCCTCCCACCATATTATGGTGTTTCCCAAGTTTTGGGCTCGATCTGAAATCAATAGGTGTAAGAAATTGGACAATTCAAGTTCAAAGGCAGTTCGTTCCAAATTGGAGTGGTTGGTGTTTTGGGTAGTTCTAGAGATCGGATTTCGCTCAAACTTAACCAAACGACTCCTCCCACCATATTATCATGTTGCCCAAGTTTTGGGCTTGATCCGAAATCAATAGTTGTCAGAAATTGGACTATTCAAGTTCAACGGCAGTTCGTTCCTGAATGGGGTGGTTGGTGTTTTGGGTAGTTGTAGAGGTCGGATTTCACTCAAACTTAACCAAATGACTCCTCCCACCATATTATGATGTTGCCCAAGTTTTGGGCTTGATCCGAATTCAATAGGTGTAAGAAATTGGACAATTTATGTTCAAAGGCAGTTCGTTCCTAATTACAGTGGTTGGTGTATTGCACAGTTCTAGAGATCGGATTTCACTCAAAACTAACCAAATGACTCCTCCCACCATATTATGACGTAGCCCAAGTTTTGGGCTTGATCCGAAATCAGTAGGTGTAAGAAATTGGACAATTCAAGTTTAGAGGCAGTTCGTTCCAAATTGGAGTGGTTGGTGTTTTGGGTAGTTCTGGAGACCGGATTTCACTCAAACTTAACCAAATGACTCCTCCCACCATATTATGATGTTGCCCCAGTTTTGGGCTCGATCCGAAATCAATAGATGTAAGAAATTGGACAATTCAAGTTCAAAGGCAGTTCGTTCCTAATTGGAGTGGTTGGTATTTTGGGTAGTTCTAGAGACCGGATTTCACTCAAACTTAACCAAATGACTCCTCCCCCCATATTATGATGTTGCCCCAGTTTTGGGCTCTATCCGAAATCAATAGGTGTAAGAAATTGGACAATTCAAGTTCAAAGGCAGTTCGTTCCTAATCGGAGTGGTTGTTGTTTTGGGTAGTTCTTGAGATCGGATTTCACTCAAACTTAACCAAATGACTCCTCCCACCATATTATGATGCTGCCCCAGCTTTGGGCTTGATACGAAATCAATAGGTGTAAGAAATTGGACAATTGAAGTTCAAAGGCTGTTCGTTCCTAATTGGAGTGGTTGGTGTTTTGGGTAGTTCTAGAGATCTGATTTCACTCAAAGTTAACCAAAACGACTCCTCCCACCATATTATGATGTTGCCCAAGTTTTGGGCTCGATCCGAAAACAATAGGTGTAAAAAATTCGACAATTTATGTTCAAAGGCAGTTCGTTCCAAATCGGAGTGGTTGGTGTATTCCATAGTTCTACAGATCAGATTTCACTCAAAACTAACCAAATGACTCCTCCCACCACATTATGATGTTGCCCATGTTTTGGGCTCCATCCGAAATCAATTGGTGTAAGAAATTGGACAATTCAAGTTCAAAGGCAGTTCGTTCCTAAATGGAGAGGTTGGAGTTTTGGGTAGTTCTAGAGATCGGATTTCACTAAAACTTAACCAAATGACTCCTCCCACCATATTATAATGTTGCCCAAGTTTTGGGCTCGATCCGAAATCAATAGGTGTTAGACGTTGGACATTTCAAGTTCAAAGGTAGGTCGTTCCTAATTGGAGTGGTTGGTGTTTTGGGTAATTCTATAGATCGGATTTCACTAAAACTTGACCAAACGACTCCTCCCACCATATTATGATGTTGCCCAAGTTTTGGGCTCGATCCGAAATCAGTACGTGTAAGAAATTGGACAATTTATGTTCAAAGGGAGTTCGTTCCTAATCGGAGTGGTTGGTGTATTCCACAGTTCTAGAGATCAGATTTCACTCAAACTTAACCAAATGACTCCTCCCACCATAATATGTTGTTGCCCAAGTTTTGGGCTCGATCCGAAATCAATAGGAGTAAGAAATTAGACAATTCAAGTTCAAAGGCAGTTCGTTCCTAATTGGAGAGGTTGGTGTTTTGGGTAGTTCTAGAGATCGGATTTCACTCAAACTTAACCAAATGACTCCTCTCACTATATTATGTTGTTTCCCAAGCTTTCGGTTCGATCCGAAATCGATAGGTGTAACAAATTGGACAATTCGAGTTCAAAGGCAGTTCGTTCCTAACTGGAGTGGTTGGTGTTTTGGGTAGTTCTAGAGATCGGATTTCACTCAAACTTAACCAAATGACTCCTCCCACCGTATGATGATGTTGCCCAAGTTTTACTCTCGATCCGAAATCAATAGGTGTAAGAAATTGGACAGTTTTTGTTCAAAGGCAGTTCGTTCCTAATCGGAGTGGTTGGTGTATTCCACAGTTTTTGAGATTGGATTTCACTCAAAACTAACCAAATGACTCCTCCCACGATATTATGATGTTGCCCATGTTTTGGGCTCGATTCGAAATCAATAGGTGTAACAAATTGGAAAATTCAAGTTCAAAGGCAGTTCGTTCCTAATTGGAGTGGTTGGTGTTTTGGGAAGTTCTAGAGATCGGATTTCACTCAAACTTAACCAAATGACTCCTCCTACCATATTATGATGTTGCCCAAGTTTTGGGCTCGATCCGAAATCAATAGGTGTAAGAAATTGGAGAATTCAAGTTCAAGGGTAGGTCGTTCCTAATTGGAGTGGTTGGTGTTTTGGGTAGTTCTAGAGACCGGATGTCGCACAAACTTAACCAAATGACTCCTCCCACCATATTATGATGTTGCCCAAGTTTTGGGCTCGATCCAAAATCAATATGTGTAAGAAATTGGACAATTTATGTTCAAAGGCAGTTCGTTCCTAATCGGAGTGGTTGGTGTATTCCATAGTTCTAGAGATCGGATTACACTCAAAACTAACCAAATGACTCCTCTCACCGTATTATGATGTTGCCCAAGTTTTACTCTCGATCCGAAATCAATAGGTGTAAGAAATTGGACAGTTTATGTTGAAAGGCAGTTCGTTCCTAATCGGAGTGGTTGGTGTATTCCACAGTTCTAGAGATTGGATTTCACTCAAAACTGACCAAATGACTCCTCCCACGATATTATGATGTTGCCCAAGTTTTGGGCTCGATCCGAAATCAATAGGTGTAAGAAATTGGACAATTCAAGTTCAAAGGCAGTTCGTTCCTGATTTGTTTGGTTGGTGTTTTGGGTAGTTGTGGAGGTCGGATTTCACTCAAACTTAACCAAATGACTCCTCCCACCATATTATGACGTTGCCCAAGTTTTGGGCTCAATCCGAAATCAATAGGTGTAAGAAATTGGACAATTCAAGTTCAAAGGCAGTTCGTTCGTAATTAGAGTGGTTGGTGTTTTGGGTAGTTCTAGAGATCGGATTTCACTCAAACTTAACCAAATGACTCCGCCCACCATATTATAATGTTGCCCAAGTTTTGGGCTCGATCCGAAATCAATAGGTGTAAGAAATTTTACAATTTATGTTCAAATGCAGTTCGTTCCTAATCGGAGTGGTTGGTGTATTCCATAGTTCTAGAGATCGGATTTCACTCAAAACTGACCAAATGACTCCTCCCACCATATTATGATGTTGCACAAGTTTTGGGCTCAATCTGAAATCAATAGGTGTTAGAAATTGGACAATTCAAGTTCAAAGGCAGTTCGTTCCTAATTGGAGTGGTTGGTGTTTTGGGTTGTTCTAGAGATCGGATTTCACTCAAACTTAACCAAATGACTCCTCCCACCATATTATGATGCTGCCCCAGTTTTGGGCTTGATCCGAAATCAATAGGTGTATGAAATTGGACAATTCAAGTTCAAAGGCAGTTCGTTCCTAATTGGGGTGGTTGGTGTTTTGGGTAGTTCTAGACATTGGATTTCACTCAAACTTAACCAAATGACTACTCCCACCATATTATGATGTTGCCCATGTTTTGGGCTCGATCCGAAAACAATAGCTGTAAGAAATTGGACAATTCAAGTTCAAGGGCTCTTCGTTCCTAATTGGGGTGGTTGGTGTATTGGGTAGTTCTAGAGATCGGATTTCAGTCAAAATTAACCAAATGACTCCTCCCACCATATTATGTTGTTGCCCAAGTTTTGGGCTCGATCCGAAATCAATAGGAGTAAGAAATTGGACAATTCAAGTTCAAGGGCTCTTCGTTCCTAATTGGGGTGGTTGGTGTATTGGGTAGTTCTAGAGATCGGATTTCAGTCAAAATTAACCAAATGACTCCTCCCACCATATTATGTTGTTGCCCAAGTTTTGGGCTCGATCCGAAATCAATAGGAGTAAGAAATTGGACAATTCAAGTTCAAAGGCAGTTCGTTCCTAATTGGAGTGGTTGGTGTTTTGGGTAGTTCTAGAGATCGGATTTCACTCAAACTTAACCAAATGACTCCTCCCACCATATTATGATGTTGCCCCAGTTTTGGGCTTGATCCGAAATCAATAGGTGTATGAAATTGGACAATTCAAGTTCAAAGGCAGTTCGTTCCTAATTGGGGTGGTTGGTGTTTTGGGTAGTTCTAGAGATTGGATTTCACTCAAACTTAACCAAATGACTACTCCCACCATATTATGATGTTGCCCAAGTTTTGGGCTCGATCCGAAAACAATAGCTGTAAGAAATTGGACAATTCAAGTTCAAAGGCTCTTCGTTCCTAATTGGGTTGGTTGGTGTATTGGGTAGTTCTAGAGATCGGATTTCAGTCAAAATTAACCAAATGATCCCTCCCACCATATTATGTTGTTGCCCAAGTTTTGGGCTCGATCCGAAATCAATAGGAGTAAGAAATTGGACAATTCAAGTTCAAAGGCAGTTCGTTCCTAATTGGAGTGGTTGGTGTTTTGGGTAGTTCTAGAGATCGGATTTCACTCAAACTTAACCAAAATGACTCCTCAGACAATATTATGTTGTTGCAGAAGTTTTGGGCCCGATCCGAAATCAGTAGGTGTAAGAAATTGGACAATTTATATTCAAAGGAAGTTCGTTTCTAATCGGAGTGGTTGGTGTATTCCATAGTTCTAGAGATCGGATTTCATTCAAAACAAACCAAATGGCTCCTCCCACCATATTATGATGTTGCCCAAGTTTTGGGCTCCATCCGAAATCAGTAGGTGTAAGAAATTGGACAATTCAAGTTCGAAGGCAATTCGTTTCTAATTGGAGTGGTTAGTGTTTTGGGTAGTTCTAGGGATCAAATTTCCCTGAAACTTAACCAAGTGACTCCTCCCAACATATTATGGTGTTGCCCAAGTTTTGGGCTTGATCCGAAATCAATAGGTGTAAGAAGTTGGACAATTCAAGTTCAAACGCAGTTCGTTCCTAATTGGAGTGGTTGGTGTTTTGGGTAGTTCTAGAGATCGGAATGCACTCAAACTTAACCAAATGACTCCTCCCACCATATCATGATGTTGCCCAAGTTTTGGGCTCGATCTGAAATCGATAGGTGTAAGAAATTGGACAATTCAAGTTCAAAGGATGTTCGTTCCTAATTGGGGTGGTTGGTGTATTGGGTAGTTCTAGAGATTGGATTTCACTCAAAACTAACCAAATGACTCCTCCCACCATATTTTGATGTGCCCCAAGTTTTGGGCTCAATCAGAAATCAATAGGTGTAAGAAATTGGACAATTTATTTTCCAAGGCAGTTCGTTCCTAATTGGAGTGGTTGGTGTATTCCATAGTTCTAGAGATCGGATTTCAGTCAAAACATGCCAAATGACTCCTCCCACCATATTATGGTGTTGCCCAAGTTTTGGGCTTAATCCGAAATCAATAGGTGTAAGAAATTGGACAATTCAAGTTCAAAGGCAGTTCGTTCCTAATTGTAGTGGTTGGTGTATTCCATAGTTCTAGAGATCGGATTTCAGTCAAAACTAAACAAATGACTCCTCCTACCATATTATGATGTTGCCCAAGTTTTGGGCTTGATCCGAAATCAATAGGAGTAAGAAATTGGACAATTCAAGTTCAAAGGCAGTTCGTTCCTAATTGTAGTGCTTGGTGTTTTGGGTAGTTCTAGGGATTGGATTTCACTCCAACTTCACCAAATGACTCCTCCCACCATATTATGATGTTGCCTTAGTTTTGGGTTCGATCCGATATCAATAGGTGTAAGAAATTGGACAATTTAAGTTCAAAGGCAGTTCGTTCGTAATTAGAGTGGTTGGTGTTTTGGGTAGTTCTAGAGATCGGATTTCACTCAAACTTAACCAAATGACTCCGCCCACCATATTATAATGTTGCCCAAGTTTTGGGCTCGATTCGAAATCAATAGGTGAAAGAAATTGGACAATTCAAGTTCAAAGGTAGTTCGTTCCTAATTGAAGTGGTTGGTGTTTTGGGTAATTCTAGATGTCGGATTTCACTCAAACTTGACCAAATGACTCCTCCCACCATATTATGATGTTGCCCACGTTTTGGGCTCTATCCGAAATCAATAGGTGTTAGAAATTGGACAATTCAAGTTCAAAGGTGGTTCGTTCCTAATTGGAGTGGTTGGTGTTTTGGGTAATTCTAGAGGTCGGATTTCACTCAAACTTGACCAAATGACTCCTCCCACCATATTATGTTGTTGCCCAAGTTTTGGGCTCGATCCGAAATCAATAGGAGTAAGAAATTGGACAATTCAAGTTCAAAGGCAGTTCGTTCCTAATTGGAGTGGTTAGTGTTTTGGGTAGTTCTAGAGATCGGATTTCACTCAAACTTAACCAAAATAACTCCTCAGACAATATTATGTTGTTGCAGAAGTTTTGGGCTCGATCCGAAATCAGTAGGGGTAAGAAATTGGACAATTTATGTTCAAAGGAAGTTCGCTCCTAATTGGAGTGGTTGGTGTTTTGGGTTGTTCTAGAGGTTGGATTTCACTCAAACTTAACCAAATGATTCCTCCCACCATATTATGATGTTCCCCAAGTTTTGGGCTTGATCCGAAATCAATAGCTGTAAGAAATTGGATAATTTATTTTCCAAGGCAGTTCGTTCCTAATTGGAGTGGTTGGTGTATTCCATTGTTCTAGAGATCGGATTTCACTAAAAACTAACCAAATGACTCGTCCCACCATATTATGTTGTTGCCCTTGTTTTCGGTTCGATTCGAAATAAATAGGTGTAAGAAATTGGACAATTCAAGTTCAAAGGCAGTTCGTTCCTAATTGGAGTGATTGGTATTTTGGGTTGTTCTAAAGGTTGGATTTCACTCAAACTTAACCAAATGATTCCTCCCACCATATTATGATGTTGCCCAAGTTTTGGGCTCGATCCGAAAACAATGGGTGTAAGAAATTGGACAATTCAAGTTCAAAGGCAGTTCGTTCCTGATTGGTTTGGTCGGTGTTTTCGATAGTTGTAGAGGTCGGATTTCACTAAAACTGAACCAAATGACTTCTCCCACCATATCTTGATGTTGCCCAAGTTTTGGGCTCGATCCGAAATCAATAGGTGTAAGAAATTGGACAATTCAAGTTCAGAGGCAGTTCGTTCCTAATTGGAGTGGTTGGTGTTTTGGGTAGTTCTAGTGATCGGATTTCACCCAAACTTAACCAAATGACTCCTCCCATCATATTATGATGCTGCCCCAGTTTTGGGCTTGATCCGAAATCAATAGGTGTATGAAATTGGACAATTCAAGTTCAGAGGCAGTTCGTTCCTAATTGGGGTGGTTGGTGTTTTGGGTAGTTCTAGAGATTAGATTTCACTCAAACTTAACCAAATGACTACTCCCACCATATTATGATGTTTCCCAACTTTTGGGCTCGATCCGAAAACAATAGGTGTAAGAAATTGGACAATTCTAGTTCAAAGGCCCTTCGTTCCAAATTGGGGTGGTTGGTGTGTTGGGTAGTTCTATAGATCGGATTTCACTCAAAATTAACCAAATGACTCCTCCCACCATATTATGATGTTGCCTTAGTTTTGGGCTCGATCCGATATCAATAGGTGTAAGAAATTGGACAATTTAAGTTCAAAGGCAGTTCGTTCGTAATTAGAGTGGTTGGTGTTTTGGGTAGTTCTAGAGATCGGATTTCACTCAAACTTAACCAAATGACTCCGCCCACCATATTATAATGTTGCCCAAGTTTTGGGCTCGATTCGAAATCAATAGGTGAAAGAAATTGGACAATTCAAGTTCAAAGGTAGTTCGTTCCTAATTGAAGTGGTTGGTGTTTTGGGTAATTCTAGAGGTCGGATTTCACTCAAACTTGACCAAATGACTCCTCCCACCATATTATGATGTTGCCCACGTTTTGGGCTCTATCCGAAATCAATAGGTGTTAGAAATTGGACAATTCAAGTTCAAAGGTGGTTCGTTCCTAATTGGAGTGGTTGGTGTTTTGGGTAATTCTAGAGGTCGGATTTCACTCAAACTTGACCAAATGACTCCTCCCACCATATTATGTTGTTGCCCAAGTTTTGGGCTCGATCCGAAATCAATAGGAGTAAGAAATTGGACAATTCAAGTTCAAAGGCAGTTCGTTCCTAATTGGGGTGGTTGGTGTTTTGGGTAGTTCTAGAGTTTGGATTTCACTCAAACTTAACCAATTGACTCCTCCCACCATATTATGATGTTGCAGAAGTTTTGGGCTCAATCCGAAATCAGTAGGTGTAAGAAATTGGACAATTTATGTTCAAAGGAAGTTCGTTCCTAATCGGAGTGGTTGGTGTATTCCATAGTTCTAGAGATCGAATTTCACTCAAAACAAACCAAATGACTCCTCCCACCATATTATGATGTTGCCCAAGTTTTGGGCTCCATCCGAAATCAATAGGTGTAAGAAATTGGACAATTCAAGTTCAAAGGAAGTTCGTTTCTAATTGGAGTGGTTAGTGTTTTGGGTAGTTCTAGAGATCAGATTTCCCTGAAACTTAACCAAGTGACTCCTCCCACCATATTATGATGTTTCCCAAGTTTTGGGCTCGATCCGAAATCAATAGGTGTAAGAAATTGGACAATTCAAGTTCAAACGCAGTTCGTTCCTAATTGGAGTGGTTGGTGTATTGGGTAGTTCTAGAGATCGGATTTCACTCAAACTTAACCAAATGACTCCTCCCACCATATTATGATGTTCCCTAAGTTTTGGGCTCGATCCGAAATCAATAGGTGTAAGAAATTGGACAATTTATTTTCTAAGGCAGTTCGTTCCTAAATGGAGTGGTTGGTGTATTCCATAGTTCTAGAGATCGGATTTCAGTCAAAACTAACAAAATGACTCCTCCCACCATATTATGATGTTGCCCAAGTTTTGGGCTCGATCCGAAATCAGTAGGTCCAAGAAATTGGACAATTCAAGTTCAAAGGCAGTTCGTTCCTAATTGTAGAGGTTGGTGTTTTCGGTAGTTCTGGAGATTGGATTTCACTCAAACTTCACCAAATGACTCCTCCCACCATATTATGATGTTGCCTTAGTTTTGGGCTCGATCCGAAATCAATAGGTGTAAGAAATTGGACAATTGAAGTTCAAAGGCAGTTCGTTCCTAATTGGAGTGGTTGGTGTTTTGGGTAGTTCTAGAGATCGGATTTCACTCAAAGTTAACCAAAATGACTCCTCCGACCGTATTATGTTGTTGCCCAAGTTTTGGGCTCGATCCGAAATCAATAGGTGTAAGAAATTGGGCAATTTATGTTCAAAGGCAGTTTGTTCCTAATTGGAGTGGTTGGTGTTTTGGGTAGTTCTAGAGATCGGATTTCACTCAAACCTAACCAAATGACTCCTCCCATCATATTATGATGTTCCCCAAGTTTTGGGCTCGATCCAAAATCAATAGGTGTAAGAAATTGGACAATTCAAGTTCAATGGTAGTTCGTTCGTAATTGGAGTGGTTGGTGTTTTGGTTAGTTCTATTGATCGAATTTCACTCAAACTTAACCAAATGACTCCTCCCATCATATTATGATGCTGCCCCAGTTTTGGGCTTGATCCGAAATCAATAGGTGTATGAAACTGGACAATTCAAGTTCAGAGGCAGTTGGTTCCTAATTGGAGTGGTTGTTGTTTCGGGTAGTTCTGGAGATCGGATTTCACTCAAACATAACCAAATGACTCCTCCCACCATATTATGATGTTCCCCAAGTTTTGGACTCGATCCGAAATCAATAGGTGTAAGAAGTTGGAAATTTTTGTTCGAAGGCAGTTCGTTCCTAATCGGAGTAGTTGGTACATTCCATAGTTCTAGAGATCGGATTTCAGTCAAAACTAACAAAATGACACCTCCCACTATATTACAATGTTGCCCAAGTTTTGGGCTCGATTCGAAATCAATAGGTGTAAGAACTTGGACAATTCAAGTTCAAAGGTAGTTCGTTCCTAATTGGAGTGGTTGGTGTTTTGGGTAGTTCCAGAGATCGGATTTCACTCAAACTTGACCAAATGACTCCTCCCATCATAATATGATGTTGCCCACGTTTTGGGCTCGATTCGAAATCAATAGGTGTAAGAAATTTTACAATTTATGTTCAAAGGCAGTTCGTTCCTAATCGGAGCGGTTGGTGTATTCCAGAGTTCCAGAGATCGGATTTCACACAAAACTAACCAAATGACTCCTTCCACCATATTATGATGTTGCCCAAGTTTTGGGCTCGATCCGAAATCAATAGGTGTAAGAACTTGGACAATTCAAGTTCAAAGGCAGTTCAAAGGCAGTTCGTTCCTAATTGGGGTGGTTGGTGTATTGGGTAGTTCTAGAGCTTGGATTTCACTCAAGCTTAACCAAATGACTCCTCCCACCATATTATGATGTTCCCCAAGTTTTGGGCTCGATCCGAAATCATTAGGTGTAAGAAATTGGAAAATTTATGTTCAAAGGCAGTTCGTTCCTAATCGGAGTGGGTGGTGTATTCCATTGTTCTAGAGGTCGAATTTCACTCAAAACTAACCAAATGACTACTCCCACGATATTATGATGTTGCCCAAGTTTTGGGCTCGATACGAAATCAATAGCTGTAAGAAATTTGACAATTCGAGTTCAAAGGCAGTTCGTTCCTAATTGGAGTGGTTGGTGTTTTGGATAGTTCTAGAGATCGGATTTCACTCAAAACTAACCAAATGACTCCTCCCACGATATTGTGATGTTGCCCATGTTTTGGTCTCGATCCGAAATCAATAGGTGTAAGAAATTGGACAATTCAAGTTCAAAGGCAGTTCGTTCCTAATTGGAGTGGTTGGAGTTTTGGGTAGTTCTAGAGATTGGATTTTACTCAAACTTAACGAAATAACTCCTCCCACCATATTATGATGTTGCCCAAGTTTTAGGCTCGATCCGAAACCAATAGGTTTTAGAAATTCGACAATTCAAGTTGATAGGCAGTTCGTTCCTAATTGGAGTGGTTGGTGTTTTGGGTAGTTCTTGAGATCGGATTTCACTCAAACTTAACCAAATGACTACACCCACCATATTATGATGTTGCCCAAATTTTGGGCTCGATCCGAAATCAATAGGTTTATGAAATTGGACAATTCAAGTTGATAGGCAGTTCGTTCCTAATTGGAGTGGTTGGTGTTTTGGGTAGTTCCAGAGATCGGATTTCACTCAAACTTAACCAAATGACTCCTCCCACCGTATTATGATGTTGCCCAAGTTTTGGGATCGCTCCGAAATCAATCGGTGTAAGAAATTGGACAATTCAAGTTCAAAGGCAGTTCGTTCCTAATTGGAGTGGTTGGAGTTTTGGGTAGTTCTAGAGATTGGATTTCACTCAAACTTAACCAAATGACTCCTCCCACCATATTATGATGTTGCCCAAATTTTGGACTCGATCCGAAATCAATAGGGGTAAGAAATTGGACAATTCAAGTTCAATGGCAGTTCGTTCCTAATTGGAGTGGTTGGTGTTTTGGGTAGTTCTCGGGATCGGATTTCACTCAAACTTAACCAAATGACTCCCCCCACCATATTATGATGTTGCCCAAGTTTTGGGCTCGATCCGAAATCAATAGGTGTTAGAAATTGGACAATTCAAGTTGAAAGGCAGTTCGTTCCTAATTGGAGTGGTTGGTGTTTTGGGTAGTTCTAGAGATCGGATTTCACTCCAACTTAACCAAATGACTCCACCCACCATATTGTCAAGTTGCCCAAGTTTTGGGCTCGATCCCAAATCAATAGGTTTATGAAATTGGACAATTTATGTTCAAAGGCAGTTCGTTCCTAATCGGAGTGCTTGGTGTATTCCATAGTTCTTGGGATCGGATTTCACTCAAACTTAACCAAATGACTCCTCCCCCCATATTATGATGTTGCCCAAGTTTTGGGCTCGATCCGAAATCAATAGGTGTAAGAAATTGGACAATTTATGTTCAAAGGCAGTTCGTTCCTAATCGGAGTGGTTGGTGTATTCCATAGTTCTAGAGATCGGATTTCACTAAAAACTAACCAAATGAATCCTCCCACTATATTGTGATGTTGCCTATGTTTTGGGCTCGATTCGAAATCTATAGGTGAAAGAAATTGGACAATTCAAGTTCAAAGGCAGTTCGTTCCAAATTAGAGTGGTTGGAGTTTTGGGTAGTTCTAGAGATTGGATTTTACTGAAACTTAACGAAATGACTCTTCCCACCATAGTAAGACGTTGCCCAAGTTTTGGGCTCGAACCGAAATCAATTGGGGTAAGAAATTGGACAATTCAAGTGCAAAGGAAGTTCGTTCCTAATTGGAGTGGTTGGTGTTTTGGGTAGTTCTCGGGATCGGATTTCACTCAAACTTAACCAAATGACTCCCCCCACCATATTATGATGTTGCCCAAGTTTTGGGCTCGATCCGAAATCAATAGGTGTTAGAAATTGGACAATTCAAGTTGATAGGAAGTTCGTTCCTAATTGGAGTGATTGGTGTTTTGGGTAGTTCAAGAGATCGGATTTCACTCAAACTTAACCAAATGACTCCACCCACCATATTATGAAGTTGCCCAAGTTTTGGGCTCGATCCGAAATCAATAGGTTTATGAAATTGGACAATTTATGTTCAAAGGCAGTTCGTTCCTAATCGGAGTGCTTGGTGTATTCCATAGTTCTAGAGATCAGATTTCACTCAAACTTAACCAAATGACTCCTCGCACCATATTATGATGTTGCCCAAGTTTTGGGCTCGATCCGAAATCAATAGGTGTAAGAAATTGCACAATTCAAGTTCCAAGGCAGTTCGTTCGTAATTGGAGTGGTTGGTGTTTTGGGTAGTTCTAGACATCGGATTTCACTCAAACTTAACCAAATGACTCCTCCCACCATATTATGATGTTGCCCATGTTTTGGGCTCGATCCGAAATCTATAGGTGTAAGAAATTGGACAATTCATGTTCAAAGGCAGTTCGTTCCTAATTGGAGTGGTTGGTGATTTGGGTAGTTCTAGAGATCGGATTTCACTCAAACTTAACCAAATGACTCCTCCCACCATATTACGATGTTCAGCAAGTTTTGGGCTCGATTCGAAATCTATAGCTGTAAGAAATTGGACAATTCATGTTGATAGGAAGTTCGTTCCTAATTGGAGTGATTGGTGTTTTGGGTAGTTCTAGAGATCGGATTTCACTCAAACTTAACCAAATGACTCCACCCACCATATTATGAAGTTGCCCAAGTTTTGGGCTCGATCCGAAATCAATAGGTGTAAGAAATTGGACAATTCAAGTGCAAAGGAAGTTCGTTCCTAATTGGAGTGATTTCTGTTTTGGGTAGTTCAAGAGATCGGATTTCACTCAAACTTAACCAAATGACTCCTCCCACCGTATTATGATGTTGCCCAAGTTTTGGGCTCAATCCGAAATCAATAGGTGTAAGAAATTGGACAATTTATGTTCAAAGGCAATTCGTTCCTAATCGGAGTAGTTGGTGTATTCCATAGTTCTAGAGATCGGATTTCACTCAACACTAACCAAATGACTCCTCCCACCATATTGTGATGTTGCCCAAGTTTTGGGCTCGATCCGAAATCAATAGGTGTAAGAAATTGGACAATTCAAGTTCAAAGGCAGTTCGTTCCTAATTGGAGTGGTTGGTGTTTTGGGTAGTTCTAGAGATCGGATTTCACTCAAACTTAACCAAATGACTCCTCCCACGATATTATGATGTTGCCCAAGTTTTGGGCTCGATCCGAAATCAATAGGTGTAAGAAATTGCACAATTCAAGTTCCAAGGCAGTTCGTTCGTAATTGGAGTGGTTGGTGTTTTGGGTAGTTCTAGACATCGGATTTCACTCAAACTTAACCAAATGACTCCTCCCACCATATTATGATGTTGCCTCAGTTTTGGGCTAGATCCGAGATCAATAGGTGTAAGAAATTGGACAATTTACGTTCAAAGGCAGTTCGTTCCTAATCGGAGTGGTTGGTGTATTCCACAGTTCTAGAGATCGGATTTCACTCAAAACTAACCAAATGACTCATCCCACCATGTTATGATGTTCCTGATTGGAGTGGTTGGTGTTTTAGGTAGTTCTAGAGGCCGGATTTGACTCAAACTTAACCAAATGACTCCTCCCACCATATTATGATGTTTCCCCAGTTTTGGGCTCGATCCGAAATCAATAGGTGTTAGAAATTGGACAATTCAAGTTCAAAGGCAGTTCGTTCCTAATTGGAGTGCTTGGTGTTTTGGGTAGTTCTAGAGATCGGATTTCACTCAAACTTAACCAAATGACTCCTCCCACCATATTATGATGTTGCCCAAGTTTTGGGCTCGATCCGAAATCTATAGGTGTAAGAAATTGGACAATTCATGTTCAAAGGCAGCTCGTTCCTAATTGGAGTGGTTGGTGTTTTGGGTAGTTCTAGAGATCGGATTTCACTCAAACTTAACCAAATGACTCCTCCCACCATATTATGATGTTGCCCCACTTTTGGGCTCGATCCGAAATCAATAGGTGTTAAAAATTGGACAATTCAAGTTCAAAGGCAGTTCGTTCCTAATTGGAGTGGTTGGGGTTTTGGGTAGTTCTAGTGATCGGATTTCACTCAAACTTAACCAAATGACTCCTCCCACCATATTATGATGTTGCCCAAGTTTTGGGCTCGATCCGAAATCTATAGGTGTAAGAAATTGGACAATTCATGTTCAAAGGCAGCTCGTTCCTAATTGGAGTGGTTGGTGTTTTGGGTAGTTCTAGAGATCGGATTTCACTCAAACTTAACCAAATGACTCCTCCCACCATATTATGATGTTGCCCCAGTTTTGGGCTCGATCCGAAATCAATAGGTGTTAGAAATTGGACAATAGAAGTTCAAAGGCAGTTCGTTCCTAATTTTAGTGGTTGGGGTTTTGGGTAGTTCTAGTGATCGGATTTCACTCAAACTTAACCAAATGACTCCTCCCACCATATTATGATGTTGCCCAAGTTTTGGGCTCGATCCGAAATCTATAGGTGTAAGAAATTGGACAATTCATGTTCAAAGGCAGCTCGTTCCTAATTGGAGTGGTTGGTGTTTTGGGTAGTTCTAGAGATCGGATTTCACTCAAACAAAACAAAATGACTCCTCCCACAATATTATGATGTTGCCCAAGTTTTGGGCTTGATCCGAAATCAATAGGTTTATGAAATTGGACAATTTATTTCCAAAGGCAGTTCGTTCCTAATCGGAGTGGTTGGTGTATTCCATAGTTCAAGAGATCGGATTTTACTCAAAACTAATCGAATGACTCCTCCCTCCATATTCTGATGTTGCCCATGTTTTTTGCTCGATCCGAAATCAATAGGTGTAAGAAATTGGACAATTCAAGTTCAAAGGCAGTTCGTTCCTAATTGGAGTGGTTGGTGTTTTGGGTACTTCTAGAGATCGGATTTCACTCAAACTTAAACAAACGACTCCTCCCACCATATAATGATGTTGCCCAAGTTTTGGGCTTGATCCGAAATCAATAGGTGTAAGAAATTGGACAATTCAAGTTCAAAGGCAGTTCGTTCCTAATTGGAGTGGTTCGTGTTTTAGGTAGTTCTAGAGATCGGATTTCACTCAAACTTACCCAAATGACTCCTCCCACCATATTACGATGTTGCCCAAGTTTTGGGCTCGATCCGAAATCTATAGCTGTAAGAAATTGGACAATTCATGTTCAAAGGCAGCTCGTTCCTAATTGGAGTGGTTGGTGTTTTGGGCAGTTCTAGAGATCGGATTTCACTCAAACTTAACCAAATGACTCCTCCCACCATATTATGATGTTGCCCAAGTTTTGGGCTCGATTCGAAATCTATAGGCTTAAGAAATTGGACAATTTATGTTCAGAGGCAGTTCCTTCGTAATCGGAGTGGTTGCTGTATTCCATAGTTCTAGAGATCGGATTTCCCTCAAAACTAAACAAGTGACTCCTCCCACCATATTATGATGTTGCCCAAGTTTTAGGGTCGATCCGAAATCAATAGGTGTAAGAAATTGGACAATTCAAGTTCAAAGGCAGATCGTTCCTAATTGGAGTGGTTGGTGTTTTGGGTAGTTCTAGAGATCGGATTTCACTCAAACGTAACCAAATGACTCCTCCCACCATATTATGATGCTGCCCAAGTTTTGGGCTCGATCCGAAATCAATAAGTGTAAGAAATTGGACAATTCAAGTTCGAAGACAGTTCGTTCCTAAATGGAGTGGTTGGTGTTTTGGGTAGTTCTAGAAATCGGATTTCACTCAAACTTAACCAAATCACTCCTCCCATCATATTATGATGTTGCCCATGTTTTGGGCTCGATCCGAAATCAACAGGTGTAAGAAATTGGAAAATTTATATTCAAAGGTAGTTCATTCCTAATCGGAGTGGTTGGTGTATTACATAGTTCTAGAGATCGGATTTCACTCAAAACTAACCAAATGACTCCTCCCACCATATTATGATGTTGCTCAATTTTTGGGCTCGATCCGAAGTCAATAGGTGTAAGAAATTGGACAATTCAAGTTCAAAGGCAGTTCGTTCCTAATTGGAGTGGTTGGTGTTTTGGGTAGTTCTAGAGAGGGGTTCCCTCGGCCAGCTCATGGCCGTGATTTTTTGACAAGAGTCCCACCGGACGTGCCAAAAGTGTCTGCCGCGCAAATCTCACGGCCTGGAGTTCCGGGCCGAGGGGATGTGCGTTGACACGCGGTTTCCTGCTTTTGGGTGCGGTGCGGTTGTGCGCGGGCGTGCCAGCACGTTCTACCATGCGTCGAGATGTTTGATGAGTGTTGGATGGATAAATGGTGCGCCTGTTTGAGCTCGTCCTCTTAATCAAACGATTGTAGCCGAGAGAGGAAATGGTCTCGGCTGTTAGGTTCAAGGCCTGAACTACAAGGCCGTTGAGTGATGGTGTTGGTGGTGGGTTTTGGGCGGTCGTGTGATATGTGGGGTGAGTGAACGGACAACAAGGGTGGTGCTCTGGCGCCTTGAAAGTCAAGGGTCGTATGATATATTGATGAATGGATTTTCCTTACAACCTAACACTACTCCTAGGAAAGCAAGTAAAGATATTGAAAGTGCATTACAGGAAAAATAAGTTGCTCCGTGGGAGGCTTTGTTTTGGTGTTGAACCCTTTGAATGTAGTTTGAGCCTGGTATTTATAGGAAGAGTTCCTGGAGGAGTAATCGAGGCTGAAAATCTGCATGGTGGAGCCTGATTAGAGCAAGTGGGCAGTCTAATCGACATTTAGGATCGTGAAGTATGGTGGTGTGACCCCATAAATCCTGGTGAATTTCGGCCGCCATTCTTGATCATGGGTTCTGAGCTTCTGGCCGTGGAGACGCATTTATGGCCTGGATAGCTGGTGAGCTAACATCTCAAGCTGTCAGAATTCTTGTCAGAATGTCCACGTCTAATCACTCTGATTCTCATCACCAAATCCTGACTCCAGTCACTTCCCACCTTCCCTCATGCATTAAATGCTTATTTGTGGCCAGTGGGTTTGCTGCATTAAACAGGCACTACTTCATTATATGAAGCCTGGGACCCTGTTGACACGTGATGATTTGCCTTTAATGCTTTGGCCGGAATTTGCCTGGCCTTAGCATTTCTTCTTTTGTCTTCAGGAGGGCGAACTACCCTGGCGAAACGCTGCGTTTTGGTTTTTACGAGCAAGGGCCGGGGCCGAGAAAAGGGGTTCCCTCGGCCAGCTCATGGCCGTGATTTATTAGGCACAAACATTGCCCAAATGACTCCTCCCACCATATCAAGATGTTGCCCAAGTTTTGGGCTCTATCCGAAATCAATAGGTGTAAGAAATTGGACAATTCATGTTCGAAGGCAGTTTGTTCCTAATTGAAGTGGTTGGTGTATTCCATAGTTCTAGATATCGGATTTCACTCAAAATTAACCAAATGACTCCACGCACCATATTATGATGTTGCCTAAGTTTTGGGATCGATCCAAAATCAATAGGTGTAAGAATTTGGACAATTGAAGGTCAAAGCCAGTTCGTTCGTAATTGGGTTGGTTGGTGTATTGGGTAGTTCTAGAGATCGGATTTCACTCAAAATTATCCAAATGACTCCACCCACCATATTATGATGTTGCCCAGGTTTGGGGCTCGATCCAAAATCAATAGGTGTATGAAATTGGACAATTCAAGTTCAACGGCAGTTCGTTCCAAATTGGAGTGGTTGGTGTTTTGGGTAGTTCTAGAGATCGGATTTCACACAAACAAAACCAAATGACTCCTCCCACCATATTATGATGTTGCCCAAGTTTTGGGCTCGATCCGAAATCAATAGGTGTAAGAAATTGAAAAATTCAAGTTCAAAGGCAGTTCGTTCCTAATTGGAGTGGTTGGTGTTTTGGGTAGTTCTGCAGATCGGATTTCACTCAAACTTAGCGAAATGACTCCTCCCACCATATTATGTTGTTGCCGAAGTTTCGGCCTCGATCCGAGATCAATAGGTGTAAGAAATTGGACAATTCAAGTTCAAAGGCAGTTCGTTCCTAATTGGAGTGGTTGGTGTTTTGGGTAGTTCTAGAGATCGAATTTCATTCAAACTTATCCAAATGACTCCTCCCACCATATTATGATGTCGCCCAAGTTTTGGGCTCGATCCGAAATCAATAGGTGTAAGAAAATGGACAATTCAAGTTCAAAGGCAGTTCGTTCCTAATTGGAGTGGTTGGTGTTTTGGGTAGTTCTAGAGATCGGATTTCACTCAAACTTAACCAAATGACTCCTCCGACCACATTATGATGTTGCCCAAGTTTTGGGCTCGATCCGAAATCAATAGGTGAAACAAATTGGACAATTTAAGTTCAAAGGCAGTTCGTTCCTAATCGGAGTGGTTGGTGTATTCCATAGTTCTAGAGAACGGATTTCACTCAAAACTAACCGAATGATCCTCCCACCATATTATGATGTTGCCCAAGTTTTGGGCTCGATCCGAAATCAATAGGTGTAAGAAATTGGACAATTCAAGTTCAAAGGCAGTTCGTTCCTAATTGGACTGGTTGGTGTTTTGCGTAGTTCTAGAGATCGGATTTCACTTAAACTTAACCAAATGACTCCTCCCACTATATTATGATGTTGCCCAAGTTATGGGCTCGATCCGAAATCAATTGGTGTAAGAAATTGGACAATTCAAGTTCAAAGGTTGTTCGTTCCTAATTGGGGTGGTTGGTGTAGTGGGTAGTTCTAGAGATCGGATTTCACTCAAAATTAACCAAATGCCTCCTCCCACCATATTATGATGTTCCCCAAGTTTTGGGCTCGATCCGAAATCAATAGGTGTAAGAAATTTGACAATTTTTGTTCAAAGGCAATTCGTTCCTAATCTGAGTGGTTGGTGCATTCCATAGTACTAGAGATCGGATTTCTGTCAAAACTAACCAAATGTCTCCTCCCACCGAATTATGAAGTTGCCCATGTTTTTGGCTCGATCCGAAATCAATTGGTGTAAGAAATTGGATAATTCAAGTTCAAAGGCAGTTCGTTCCGAATTGGAGTGGTTAGTGTTTTGGGTAGTTCTAGTGATTGGATTTCACTCAAACTTAACCAAATGACTCCTCCCACCATATTATGATGTTGCCCAAGTTTTGGGCTCGATCCGAAATCAATAGGTGTAAGAAATTGGACAATTCAAGTTCAAAGGCAGTTCGTTCCTAATTGGAGTGGTTTTTTGTTTTGGGTAGTTCTGGGGATCGGATTTCACTCAAACTTAACCAAATGACTCCTCCCACCATATTATGATGTTCCCCAAGTTTTGGGCTCGATCTAAAATCAATAGGTGTAAGAAATTGGACAATTTTTGTTCACAGGCAGTTCGTTCATAATCGGAGTGGTTGGTGCATTCCATAGTTCAAGAGATCGGATTTCAGTCAAAACTAACCAAATGACTCCTCCCACCATATTATGATGTTGCCCATGTTTTGGGCTCGATCCGAAATCAATAGGTGTAAGAAATTGGACAATTCAAGTTCAGAGGCAGTTCGTTCCTAGTTGGAGTGATTGGTATTTTGGGTAGTTCTAGAGATTGGATTTCACTCAAACTTAACCAAATGATTCCGCCCACCATATTATGATGTTCCCCAAGTTTTGGGCTCGATCAGAAAACAATAGCTGTAAGAAATTGGACAATTTATGTTCAAAGGAAGTTCGTTCCGAATCGGAGTGGTTGGTGTATTCCACAGTTCTAGAGATAAGATTTCAGTCAAAACTAACCAAATGAGTCCTTCCACTATATTATGATGCTGCCGAAGTTTTGGGCTCGATCCGAAATCAATAGGTGTAAGAAATTTGACAATTTTTGTTCAAAGGCAATTCGTTCCTAATCTGAGTGGTTGGTGCATTCCATAGTACTAGAGATCGGATTTCAGTAAAAACTAACCAAATGACTCCTCCCACCAAATTATGAAGTTGCCCATGTTTTCGGCTCGATCCGAAATCAATTGGTGCAAGAAATTGGACAATTCAAGTTCAAAGGCAGTTCGTTCCTAATTGGAGTGGTTGGTGTTTTGGGTAGTTCTAGTGATTGGATTTCACTCAAACTTAACCAAATGACTCCTCCCACCATATTATGATGTTGCCCAAGTTTTGGGCTCGATCCGAAATCAATAGGTGTAAGAAATTGGACAATTCAAGTTCAAAGGAAGTTCGTTCCTAATTGGAGTGGTTGGTGTTTTGGGTAGTTCTAGATATCGGATTTCACTCAAACTTAAGCAAATGACACCTCCCACCATATTATGATGTTGAACCAGTTTTGGGCTCGATCCGAAATGCATAGGTGTAAGAAATTGGAAAATTTATGTTCAAAGGCAGTTCTTTCCTAATCGGAGTGGTTGGTGTATTCCATAGTCCTAGGGATCAGATTTCAGTCAAAACTAACCAAATGACTCCTCCCACCATATTATGTTGTTGTCCAAGTTTTGGGCTCGATTCGAAATCAATAGGCGTAACAAATTGGACAATTCAAGTTCAAAAGCAGTTCGTTCGTAATTGGGGTGGTTGGTGTTTTGGGTAGTTCTAGAGATCGGATTTCACTCAAACTTAACCAAATGACTCCTCCCACCATATTATGATGTTGCCCAAGTTTTGGGCTCGGTCCGAAATCAATAGGTGTAAGAAATTGGACAATTCATGTTCAAAGGCAGTTCATTCCTAATTGGAGTGGTTGGTGTATTGGGTAGTTCTAGAGATTGGATTTCACTCAAACTTAACCAAATGACTCCTCCCACCGTATTATGATGTTGCCAAAGTTTTGGGCCCGATCCGAAATCAATAGGTGGAAGAAATTGGACAATTTCCGTTCAAAGGCAGTTCGTTCCTAATCGGAGTGGTTGGTGTATTCCATAGTTCTAGAGATCGGATTTCACTCAAAAGTAACCAAATGACAACTCCCACCATATTATGATGTTGCCCAAGTTTTCGGCTCGATCCGAAATCAATTGGCAGTTTTGGACGAGGATTCCAAGACCGTTATCGAACGGCTCCGGGAGTTCCTTCTCCTTGATGTTCGGCAGATGACCGCTGCTGGGGCGATTTTGGAGTTTAGGTCCTGCTTGGATACGGCCATGGCGCTCGGTCTGCTCGACTCGGCTCAACTGGATGAACTGCAAGCCCGCCTGGCCGAAGGCGAGGAGATGATCGCCCGGTATTCTGAAGCCGTCATGCGGATGGCCGAGGGGAGCTCGCTCGAGCAAGATCTGGAGGTGATTAAAGAACAAGTTCATCCTGCGATGGCTCGATTGAAAGAAAATGACCTCGTCGTCCAACGAGAGAATGAAGAGCTTGCGCAGGTTGAGGCCCAGATTACCGAGCTCCAGGCTCACCGAGATCTCATCCTCCAACGCCGAGATGGCGCGGTCGCGGCCGGAAGTGAGCTGAAATCCTCGGCCAAGCGAATCCTCAAAGTTGCGACTGAGACGAAGAAGGCCCTGGCCGAGCGGAAGCTGATTCGGGCGAGATGGCAGGCGGACATCAATGGTGGGGACATCGCTTGGAGAAAGATCACCTGCCTGATCTGGGGAATGTTCAGCGAAGGGGTCTAGGCGGGTGAAGAGCGATCTTTTCAACTATCTCTCCCCTTGGGATTTAAATAAATAACCACATACAATTTTAAATTATCTATACACAGTTTTATCTTTTGTTTCAAGACCAGACAAATAAATAATTATTTGTTTATCTAGGCCGTGGCTGGCCGTTCTCTGTTTGTAAGTAATGCCCCTTTTTGTCTAAATACAAGGGCCTTCTTTTCTGAAAAGCTAGACGTATATTTTTGTTTTAATTTGACCGCGCCATTTGCTTACCTTGGTCGCCTACCTTCCTCTTTTCTTCTTTTTGACTTTTTTGTCGTAGGTCCTCAGCGCCATCTTCTTTTGAACTTGCGCCGAGTTGTAGGCGCCGAGTTCCGACTGTTCTGAATTCTCTGGACTTCTGGGCCTCATCTGCGAGTGGCCCTTCTTCTCTCGGCCATGCTGCCCGATAATTTGAGGAAAACGAACCCTCCGCTTTACTAGTTTATTAGTGTCACGGCCGTTGGTCAAGATATATGGGGTTATACCTATGGCCGAAATTACTGAAACATGGCGTGCCCCAAGAACCTTAGGAAATAAATCGTGCGCATTGCTAAGTTCCTTTGACAGGCGCGGCCTTGGGTAATCTGGTGCCCCCAGCTCTCTCTTTATTAAACCGTCTTTCATGATAGGCCGGATGTCTTCAAACTGAAACCTCTGAACAGGCCTGCTTTGTTGCGCAACGTTCCGCAGCCATTCCTGCTGGGCTGTTTGAACAGAGGGTTCGGCCGCGTTGACCGAGCCGGGTAGTCTCTGGGGAACGCCGTAGGCTTGGCCGAGATAATCTCGGTCGGCTGGCCATCGAGGTATGGTCACCTGGCTCTGCTGATCTTTTTGCTCGCACTGTTGTGGTAATGCTTTGGTCATACTGCTTTGGCCGGACTGTGCTTGATCGGCCACAGTATGGGCTGGGCCGAATTGCTCGGCCGGAGACACCGTGGGACTCTTCTTGAATGCTTTGGCTAGAGCATGGAGTGGGCCACATGTTTTCTTTGCCGGTTGGTTTGGTCCGTGACCTGCCCTTGTAGGCTGGGACTGCTCCCAGCTGTTGGTCGGCGGCAAAGAGTGCTGGCCGTAGCCTGACGCTTGGGTGTGGGCCGAGACGCCGAGGCTGCTGCTTTCGCCGTAAGGCTCGATTCTCTCTCGCTCTTGGCTCCTCGGTCCGGCTCTGGGAGGTGTTGCGGGCGAGGCCACCGGCATCCTCTCCTGAAAAAGCGTCCGCAGTTCTGAGGAGAACCTGTCCATCGTGGCCATGAAGGATGTTTCTATCCTGTTGGCATGCTTGGACATCAGTTCCTCCACTACTGCCTGTTCCTGCATGGATTCGGCCGTGCGATCCGTCGTTATTGGAACGCTGGCCAAGATCCCAACCGAACGTTCGGTCTCGGTAGTTGTGATTGGTGAGGCGGACTCAGGAGTCTCAGAAGTCATTCCGACTGCTTTGTTTTTGAGCTTTGCCTGTGCCCTAGTTTCCACCATAAATTTTTGACAAGAGTCCCACCGGGCGTGCCAAAAGTGTCTGCCGCGCAAATCTCACGGCCTGGAGTTCCGGGCCGAGGGGATGTGCGTTGACACGCGGTTTCCTGCTTTTGGGTGCGGTGCGGTTGTGCGCGGGCGTGCGAGCACGGTCTACCGTGCGTCGAGATGTTTGATGAGTGTTGGATGGATAAATGGTGCGCCTGTTTGAGCTCGTCCTCTTAATCAAACAATTGTAGCCGAGAGAGGAAATGGTCTCGGCTGTTAGGTTCACGGCCTGAACTACAAGGCCGTTGAGTGATGGTGTTGGTGGTGGGTTTTGGGCGGTGCTCCGGCGCGCTGCTCAGGGAGCGACGGTCGTGTGATATGTGGGGTGAGTGAACGGACAACAAGGGTGGTGCTCCGGCGCCTTGAAAGTCAAGGGTCGTATGATATATTGATGAATGGATTTTCCTTACAACCTAACACTACTCCTAGGAAAGCAAGTAAAGATATTGAAAGTGCATTACAGGAAAAAATAAGTTGCTCCGTGGGAGGCTTTGTTTTGGTGTTGAACCCTTTGAATGTAGTTTGAGCCTGGTATTTATAGGAAGAGTTCCTGGAGGAGTAATCGAGGCTGAAAATCTGCGTGGTGGAGCCTGATTAGAGCAAGTGGGCAGTCTAATCGACATTTGGGATCGTGAAGTATGGTGGTGTGACCCCATAAATCCTGGTGAATCTCGGCCGCCGTTCTTGATCGTGGGTTCTGAGCTTCTGGCCGTGGAGACGCATTTATGGCCTGGATAGCTGGTGAGCTAACATCTCAAGCTGTCAGAATTCTTGTGAGAATGTCCACGTCTAATCACTCTGATTCTCATCACCAAATCCTGACTCCAGTCACTTCCCACCTTCCCTCATGCATTAAATGCTTATTTGTGGCCAGTGGGTTTGCTGCATTAAACAGGCACTACTTCATTAAATGAAGCCTGGGACCCTGTTGTCACGTGATGATTTGCCTTTAATGCTTTGGCCGGAATTTGCCTGGGCTCGATCCGAAATCAATAGGTGTAAGAAATTGGACAATTTATCTTCAAAGGCAGTTGGTGTATTCCATAGTTCTAGAGATCGGATTTCACTCAAAATTAACAAAATGACTCCTCCCATCATATTATGATGTTGCCCAGGTTTGGGGCTCGATCCAAAATCAATAGGTGTATGAAATTGGACAATTCAAGCTCAAAGGCAGTTCGTTCCTAATTGGAGTGGTTGGTGTTTTGGGTAGTTCTAGAGATCGGATTTCACTCAAACTTAACCAAATGACTCCTCCCACCATATTATGATGTTGCCCAAGTTTTGGCGTCGATCCGAAATCAATAGGTGTAAGAAATTGGACAATTTATTTTCAAAGGCAATTCGTTCCTAATCGGAGTGGTTGGTGTTTTGGGTAGTTCTAGAGATCGGATTTCACTCAAATTTAACCAAATGACTCCTCCCACCAGATTATGATGTTGCCCAAGTTTTGGGCTCGATCCGAAATCAACAGGTGTAAGAAATTCTACAATTCAAGTTCAAAGGCAGTTCGTTCCTAATTGGGATGGTTGGTGTATTGGGTAGTTCTAGAGATCGGATTTCACTCAAACTTAGCGAAATGACTCCTCCCACCATATTATGATGTTGCCCAATTTTTGGGCTCGGTCCGAAATCAATAGGTGTAAGTAATTCGACAGTTTATGTTCAAAGGCAGTTCGTTCCTAGTTAGGGTGGTTGGTGTTTTGGGTAGTTCCAGAGATCGGATTTCACTAAAACTTAACAAAAATGACTCCTCCCACCTTATTATGTTGTTGCCCAAGTTTTGGGCTCGATCCGAAATCAATAGGTGTAAGAAATTGGACAATTCAAGTTCCAAGGCAGTTCGTTCCTAATTGGGATGGTTGGTGTATTGGGTAGTTCTACAGACCGGATTTCACTCAAAATTAACCAAATGACTCCTCCCACCAGATTATGATGTTGCCCAAGTTTTGGGCTCGATCCGAAATCAATACTGTAAGAAATTGGACAATTCAAGTTCTAAGGCAGTTCGTTCGTAATTATAGTGGTTGGTGTTTTGGGTAGTTCTGGAGATCGGATTTCACTCAAACTTAGCGAACTGACTCCTCCCACCATATTATGTTGTTGCCGAAGTTTTGGGCTCGATCCGAAATCAATAGGTGTAAGAAATTGGACAATTCAAGTTCGAAGGCAGTTCGTTCCTAATTGGAGTGGTTGGTGAATTGTGTAGTTCTAGGGATCCGATTGCACTCAAAATTAACCAAATGACTCCTCCCACCATATTATGATGTTGCCCAAGTTTTAGGCTCGAGCCGAAATCAATAGTGTAAGAAATTGGACAATTCAAGTTCAAAGGCAGTTCGTTCCTAACAGAAATGGTTGCCGTATTCCATAGTTCTAGAGATCGGATTTCACTCAAACTTAACCAAATGACTCCTCCCACCATATTATGATGTTGCCCAAGTTTTGGGCTCGATCCGAAATGAACAGGAGTAAGAAATTGGACAATTCAAGTTCAAAGGCAGTTCGTTTCTAATTGGAGTGGTTGGTGTTTTGGGTAGTTCTAGAGATCGGATTTCACTCAAACTTAACCAAATGACTCCTCCCACCATATTATGATGTTGCCCAAGTTTTGGGCTCGAACTGAAATCAATAGGTGTAAGAAATTGAACAATTCAAGTTCAAAGGGAGTTCGTTCCTAATTGGAGTGGTTGGTGTTTTGGGTAGTTCTGGAGATCGGATTTCACTCAAACTTAGCGAAATGACTCCTCCCACCATATTATGTTATTGCCGAAGTTTTGGGCTCGATCCGAGATCAATAGGTGTAAGAAATTGGACAATTCAGGTTCAAAGGCAGTTCGTTCCTAATTGGAGTGGTTGGTGTTTTGGGTAGTTCTGGGGATCGGATTTAACTCAAACTTAACCAATGACTCCTCCGACCACATTATGATGTTGCCCAAGTTTTGGGCTCGATCCGAAATCAATAGGTGTAAGAAATTGGACAATTCAAGTTCAATGGCAGTTCGTTCCTAATTGGGGTGGTTGGTGTATTGTGTAGTTCTAGGGATCCAATTGCACTCAAAATTAACCAAATGACTCCTCCCACCATATGATGATGTTGCCCAAGTTTTGGCCTCGAGCCGAAATCAATAGGTGTAAGAAATTGGACAATTTATGTTCAAAGGCAGTTTCATCCTAATCGGAGTGGTTGGTGTATTCCATAGTTCTAGAGATCGGATTTCACTCAAAACTAACCAAATGACTCCTCCCACCATATTATGATGTTGCCCAGGTTTGGGCTCGATCCGAAATCAATAGGTGTAAGTAATTGGACAGTTTATGTTCAAAGGCAGTTCGTTCCTAATTGGAGTGGTTGGTGTTTTGGTAGTTCTAGAGATCGGATTTCACTCAAAATTAACCAAATGACTCCTCCCACCATATTATGATGTTGCCCAAGTTTTGGGCTCGAGCCGAAATCAATAATTTAAGAAATTGGACAATTCAAGTTCAAAGGCAGTTCGTTCCTAATTGAAGTGGTTGGAGTATTCCATTGTGCTAGATATCGGATTTCACTCAAAATTAACCAAATGACTCCTCCCACCATATTAAGACGTTGCCCAACTGTTGGGCTCTATCCAAAATCAATAGGTGTAAGAAATTGGACAATTCAAGTTCAAAGGAAGTACGTTCCTAATTGAAGTGGTTGGTGTATTCCATAGTTCTAGATATCGGATTTCACTCAAAATTAACCAAATGACTCCACCCACCATATTATGATGTTGCCCAAGTTTTGGGCTCGATCTAAAATCAATAGGTGTAAGAATTTGGACAATTCAAGGTCAAAGCCAGTTCGTTCGTAATTGGGTTGGTTGGTGTATTGGCTAGTTCTAGAGATCGGATTTCACTCAAAATTAACCAAATGACTCCTCCCACCAGATTATGATGTTGCCCAAGTTTTGGGCTCGATCCGAAATCAATAGGTGTAAGAAATTCTACAATTCAAGTTCAAAGGCAGTTCGTTCCTAATTGGGATGGTTGGTGTATTGGGTAGTTCTAGAGATCGGATTTCACTAGAACTTAGCGAAATGACTCCTCCCACCATATTATGTTGTTGCCGAAGTTTTGGGCTCGATCCGAGATCAATAGGTGTAAGAAATTGGACAATTCAGGTTCAAAGGCAGTTCGTTCCTAATTGGAGTGGTTGGTGTTTTGGGTAGTTCTGGGGATCGGATTTAACTCAAACTTAACCAATGACTCCTCCGACCACATTATGATGTTGCCCAAGTTTTGGGCTCGATCCGAAATCAATAGGTGTAAGAAATTGGACAATTCAAGTTCAATGGCAGTTCGTTCCTAATTGGGGTGGTTGGTGTATTGTGTAGTTCTAGGGATCCAATTGCACTCAAAATTAACCAAATGACTCCTCCCACCATATGATGATGTTGCCCAAGTTTTGGCCTCGAGCCGAAATCAATAGGTGTAAGAAATTGGACAATTTATGTTCAAAGGCAGTTTCATCCTAATCGGAGTGGTTGGTGTATTCCATAGTTCTAGAGATCGGATTTCAATCAAAACTAACCAAATGACTCCTCCCACCATATTATGATGTTGCCCAGGTTTGGGCTCGATCCGAAATCAATAGGTGTAAGTAATTTGACAGTTTATGTTCAAAGGCAGTTCGTTCCTAATTGGAGTGGTTGGTGTTTTGGGTAGTTCTAGAGATCGGATTTCACTCAAAATTAACCAAATGACTCCTCCCACCATATTATGATGTTGCCCAAGTTTTGGGCTCGAGCTGAAATCAATAATTTAAGAAATTGGACAATTCAAGTTCAAAGGCAGTTCGTTCCTAATTGAAGTGGTTGGAGTATTCCATAGTGCTAGATATCGGATTTCACTCAAAATTAACCAAATGACTCCTCCCACCATATTAAGACGTTGCCCAAGTGTTGGGCTCTATCCGAAATCAATAGGTGTAAGAAATTGGACAATTCAAGTTCAAAGGAAGTACGTTCCTAATTGAAGTGGTTGGTGTATTCCATAGTTCTAGATATCGGATTTCACTCAAAATTAACCAAATGACTCCACCCACCATATTATGATGTTGCCCAAGTTTTGGGCTCGATCTAAAATCAATAGGTGTAAGAATTTGGACAATTCAAGGTCAAAGCCAGTTCGTTCGTAATTGGGTTGGTTGGTGTATTGGCTAGTTCTAGAGATCGGATTTCACTCAAAATTATCCAAATGACTCCTCCCACCATATTATGATGTTGCCCAGGTTTGGGGCTGGATCCAAAATCAATAGGTGTATGAAATTGGACAATTCAAGTTAAAAGGCAGTTCGTTCCTAATTGGAGTGGTTGGTGTTTTGGGTAGTTCTAGAGATCTGATTTCACCCAAACTTATCCAAATGACTCCTCCCACCATATTATGATGTCGCCCAAGTTTTGGGCTCGATCCGAAATCAATAGGTGTTAGAAATTGGACAATTCAAGTTCAATGGCAGTTCGTTCCTAATTGGGGTGGTTGGTGTATTGTGTAGTTCTAGGGATCCAATTGCACTCAAAATTGACCAAATGACTCCTCCCACCATATTATGATGTTGCTCAAGTTTTGGGCTCGATCCGAAATCAATAGGTGTATGAAATTGGACAATTCAAGTTCAAAGGCAGTTCATTCCTAATTGGAGTGGTTGGGGTTTTGGGTAGTTCTACAGACCGGATTTCACTCAAAATTAACCAAATGACTCCTCCCACCAGATTATGATGTTGCCCAAGTTTTGGGCTCGATCTGAAATCAATACTGTAAGAAATTGGACAATTCAAGTTCAAAGGCAGTTCGTTCGTAATTGGACTGGTTGGTGTTTTGGGTAGTTCTGGAGATCGGATTTCACTCAAACTTAGCGAAATGACTCCTCCCACCATATTATGTTGTTGCCGAAGTTTTGGGCTCCATCCGAAATCAATAGGTGTAAGAAATTGGACAATTCAAGTTCGAAGGCAGTTCGTTCCTAATTGGAGTGGTTGGTGAATTGTGTAGTTCTAGGGATCCGATTGCACTCAAAATTAACCAAATGACTCATCCCACCATATTATGATGTTGCCCAAGTTTTGGGCTCGAGCCGAAATCAATAGTGTAAGAAATTGGACAATTCAAGTTCATAGGCAGTTCGTTCCTAATTGAAGTGGTTGCAGTATTCCATAGTTCTAGATATCGGATTTCACTCAAAATTAACCAAATGACTCCTCCCACCATATTGTGATGTTGCCCAAGCTTTGGCCTCGATCCGAAATCAATGGGTGTAAGAAATTGGACAATTCAAGTTCAAAGGCAGTTCGTTCCTAATTGAAGTGGTTGGCGTATTCCATAGTTCTAGAGATCGGATTTCACTCAAAATTAACGAAATGACTCCTCCCACCATAATATGATGTTGCCCAAGTGTTGGGCTCTATCCGAAATCAATAGGTGTAAGAAATTGGACAATTCAAGTTCAAAGGCAGTACGTTCCTAATTGAAGTGGTTGGTGTATTGGGTAGTTCTAGAGATCGGATTTCACTCAAAATTAACCAAATGACTCCACCCACCATATTACGATGTTGCCCAAGTTTTGGGCTCGATCCAAAATCAATAGGTGTAAGAATTTGGACAATTCAAGGTCAAAGCCAGTTCGTTCGTAATTGGGTTGGTTGGTGTATTGGGTAGTTCTAGAGATCGGATTTCACTCAAAATTAACCAAATGACTCCTCCCACCTTATTATGATGTTGCCCAGGTTTAGGGCTCGGTCCAAAATCAATAGGTGTATGAAATTGGACAATTCAAGTTCAAAGGCAGTTCATTCCTAATTGGAGTGGTTGGGGTTTTGGGTAGTTCTAGAGATCGGATTTCACTCAAACTTAACCAAATGACTCCTCCCACCATATTATGATGCTGCCCCAATTTTGGGCTCGATCCGAAATCAATAGGTGTAAGAAATTGGACAATTCAAGTTCAAAGGCAGTTCGTTCCTAATTGGAGACGTTGGTGTTTTGGGTAGTTCTAGAGATCGGATTTCACTCAAACTTAACCAAATGACTCCTCCCACCATATTATGATGTTGCCCAAGTTTTGGGCTCGATCCGAAATCTATAGGAGAAAGAATTTGGACAATTTTTGTTCAAACGCAGTTCGTTCCTAATCGGAGTGGTTGGTGTATTCCATAGTTCTAGAGATCAAATTTCACTCAAAACTAACCGAATGACTCCTCCCACCATATTATGATGTTGCCCAAGTTTTGGGATCGATCCGAAATCAATAGGTGTAAGAAATTGGACAATTCAAGTTCAAAGGCAGTTCGTTCCTAATTGGAGACGTTTGTGTTTTGGGTAGTTCTAGAGATCGGATTTCACCCAAACTTAACCAAAATGACTCCTCCCACCATATTATGATGCTGCCCCAGTTTTGGGCTCGATCCGAAATCAATAGGTGTTGAAAATTGGACAATTCAAGTTCAAAGGCAGTTCGTTCCTAATCGGAGTGGTTGGTGTATTCCATAGTTCTAGCGTTCGGATTTCACTCAAAACTAATCAAATGACTCCTCCCACCATATTACGATGTTGCCCAAGTTTTGGGCTCGATCCGAAATCAATAGGTGCAAGAAATTGGACAATTCAAGTTCAAAGGCAGTTCGTTCCTAATTGGAGTGGTTGGTGTTTTGGGTAGTTCTAGACATCGGATTTCACTCAAACTTAACCAAATGTCTCCTCCCACCATATTATGATGCTGCCCCAGTTTTGGGCTCGATCCGAAATCAATAGGTGTTAGAAATTGGACAATTCAAGTTCAAAGGCAGTTCGTTCCTAATTGGAGTGGTTGGTGTTTTGGGAAGTTCTAGAGATCGGATTTCCCTCAAACTTAACCAAATGACTCCTCCCACCATATTATGATGTTGCCCAAGTTTTACTCTCGATCCGAAATCAATAGGTGTTAGAAATTGGATAGTTTATGTTCAAAGGCAATTCGTTCCTAGTCGGAGTGGTTGGTATATTACATAGTTCTAGAGCTCGGATTTCACTGAAAACTAACCAAATGACACCTCTGATCGGTTCATAATTGTATATCATTTTGTACCCTTCTAGCTTATGATTTGGTTATGTTTTTGAGTTAAACTTGTGCTTTTAATCCTTTTTGTGTTTATCTTTCAGCTTTAGGTAACAATGATGGCTTTGGATATGAAATGATGTAATCCATGCATGTTAAAGCCTGATTTGGATAAAGGGAAGAAGTGCTTAAAGACAAACTCATTTTGGCTACAGCCCCCTGCCAGTCCAGTTCCGTAGGTCATATTGAAATCTTTGTTTCAGCAACCTACACAGCTCGGATGAGGCAGCATTCTTCATGACAGTTGTCACCTAGCAAACACAGAACCATGCTCAGGATGGATTTTTGTCAGCGAGCAAAACGAGTTAACAATTTGTTTTGGCCTTAACTTCTTCATCCGAGCTTGGATTGGGCCAATACTTGTGTGGTTGGATCAGACACATTCTGAACTTCAATTTGGAGTACTTAAAGTCGTCATTTGCTTAAGAGAAGCCCAAATTGTAAGCCCTTGAAGTTGCTGGTCATGCTGACCTCAGGATGAGCTGGTTGGAAGCTTGGTCATGGTGAGCTAGGCATGAGCTATTGTAGCTGGTTGGAAGCTTGGTCATGGTGACATGAAGATGAGCTAGGGCTGCTGGTGAGATTTATTGGTGAAGTGCAGCAACCAATTCAAATTTTCTAATACAAGTGCATCAACCAATTCAAGATTTTATAATACAAGTGTTGTATGCATTAGCCATATTGAATTCAGATTTTCTCTTCCCTTAGGCCTATAAATAGGGATGTTCTCTAAGCTTGTAAACACACCCCAAGGGGGGGAGCTCTCAAACACTTCTCTAGAGCTCCCCTCCCTTCTCTCCCTCAAATTCTCTTAGTTTTGCTTTCTAGTTCTCAATTCTAGCTTTCTTTAATGTTTTCTTAGTTGTAATTTATTTTTCTTGTTATGTAAATTCTTTTTTTAAGTTTTCAAGTTGAATTAGTTTCCAAGTTTCAATTATGGTTTTTGTTCTTATTCATTATGCTTATAAGTTAATATGCTAGTTTGAATGATTGATCACCATTTAGGCTTGCATGTTAGCTATCTTGGTTTGAATTAAGAGTATACACCATGCTTTAATTCGAATTGAACTATGAATAGGAAGAGTATGTATGGACATTCGACAACAGGGATTAGATACATACTTGGTTGTTTAAATTGTTCTTCTATGCTTAATGGGTTCCTAATGCTTAATTTTAGGTTAGACAACAAATGATCAAATTAGGGAATTAGGAACACAAGGTTATGACCACACACCAGGGCTTAATCATACTTTAGCTAGAATCAATCCATTAATCTAATTGAACTTGGGAACTTATTTGCTTGAGTTACTTTCTTATTTTCTTCCTTCTTTCATGTTCTTTGTTTTTGTTTCTGTTTTGTGTAGGAAAACTGAATTGGATCATTCAATCACCAATTCTCGTGGGATCGACCTCGCACTTACATATGCTATACTACCAAACGGCTCGTGCACTTGCGAGTATCACAAGTTGAGGATGCAGCTTAATCCATTTTGGTGCAGCTGAAATCTACACAACAAGTTTTTGGCGCCGTTGCCGGGGATCGGTAACATTGTTTGATTCTATTTGGCTTTCCCACTTTAATTTATTTTTTTCTTAACTGGACAATTTCAAGTTTTAAAGTTAATGACGTTAATGGACAAGTTGTGTTTGTAGTCCAACAGAAAAGGACAATTGCCCAACAAGCAAGAGAACTGGGTTTAAGTCCCAGCTTACACAACCCATTGGTGCTTGTTGCTTTGAAGCATGGAATTGGACTTGTGTTGATTTTTCCTTTTCATTTTTAGTTTTTTTTTTTTTAATATTTCGTAATCCTTTAATTCCGTTTCAAGTTTTTGTGTGTGTTTGTTTTAGCAATGTAAATAGCTCAATAAAAATGGAGAGAGATGGCAACTTCAAAGATAGGAAGTGTGGATCAGTAGGAGAAGTCGCGACCTCCAAGTGCATCACGCTCGACCTAATCGCTTCAAGGGGGAGCATTTCAATCCTTTCTCTTCTTTGAATTCTGTTTATTTTCGTAGTTGTTTTTGCCTTTTGGTCCGCGCTAAGTCCTTTGTTTTTCTATGCTGAGTCCAACCATATAAATAACGTGAAATTTGGACTTACGGTTGGAAAGTTATAGCCTAAAAACTGAACAGAGGTCGAAGCTGAAAAACATAGAAACGAATCTGTCCAAATGGTGATAAATAGGTGATAGAAAGTGCTGTTTGTTTTTTTTCTTTGGTTTCTTGGTTTGTTTCTTTTAGTACAATAATTTATATCGTTTGTTTGAGTTTGTTTAGAGTACTTAGTTCATTTTCGTTTATGGTTTGTTGTTTCATGTTATCTTAATTTGTTTTTGTTTCTTTTTCTTACGAGAATATATTTTTTTAAAAAAATTTTAAAAAAAAATATATATATTATTTTTCATATGAGCTGACTTATGGTAACTCCAGTGAGCACCTTCGTCAATACAGTGTCTAGGAGTTCTTTAGGCGACACCTTCGGTGTCTAAGAAGTTTGGGTTTTAAGCGGGACCATTGTGACCCCTCCAACCTTCCCGGATCCCCTGGCTGTGTTTTCTGAGGCCCTTAACTGGTCATCCGTGAGTTGCTTGTATATTCGTGTGTTTTTAAATTAAGTTTTCTTTATTTTCTTTGTTTTCTTTTCTGTTGAGTCTTTGTTTTTGTTTTGTTTCTGTTTTTGTTTTGTTATGTTAGTTTATTTATTTATTTACGTGGTATGGTTAGTTAGTTTATTTCTGAGTGTTAAAACATTTTTTTTTTATTTCAAACATTGCATAAAAACAAAAACAAAAAAAACAAAAAAAACAAAAAAAAAACAAACCAAAAATAAAAACAATTAAAAAAAAAAAAACATCATCATCATCATCTTCATCATCATCTTCTTCATCATCTTCCTCATCTTCTTCATCTTCATCATCATCATGGCTTGCCTCTATTTTCTCGCACTTGTAGAATCTGCAGCAGCTCCACATGGTCCTCATTTTTTCTCTGCAGTGCTTCCACGTGCTGATTGGCACAGTAGAGCCACTTCTGCAAGTCCCCCACCATAGCCTTCAAGGAAGCTATTTCCTCGCTCATCGCGGCACACTCCCTTGTCCTCGCCAGTAATCGCATGCCCAAATTGGTAGCGGAGACCGCGTGGAGCACAGTTAAATTGTGGGACTCCTCTATCGCTGCCTTATCAGACCTCTGTGCCACATGCAGATGATCTGTCGGAGTGAGCTTGCTGCTAATCATGCCTCCTAGCAGCACTGCTCTGTTCGACAGTGCCTCAGAAAAGTTCGGTATTGCCTCAGCAAAGTTTGAGGCCGTGCCGTGATGATATGAAGAGTTTGGAAAGACAGTGTTTGGAGGAGCCCTTGTCTGGGCATTCGGTGGTGCAAGTGAGAGCTCAAGGTTGAGATCATCAAGGTGAGTGCATGAGGATGCCATTATTTTTTCTGTTTCTGGATTTTTTGATGTTTTTCCTTGAGTTGCAGGAAGAAATGCTGGGTATCATCCGCTTGCAGAGGTGTGGTTTAAATAGACATATGCTGATGAGAGAGAGCCAACACCATTTCGGATTTCCTGGGCATGCTCGACCTAATCGCTTCAAAGGGGAGCACCTTTACTTTACTTTTCTTTTTTTTCCTCCGTGTTTTCTGGTGTTTAATGTTTTTGCCCGTTACTTTCATTTTCTAGTGCTTTGTGTTTTTGCCTTTCCCTTTCGGCTATCATCTTTGTCTTATTTTAGTTAGGGAAATGTGTTTTCTTTTCCGTTTGTCGTCTTTGTTTTATTTTAGTTGGGAAGTATGTTTTCTTTTTCTTTTTCTTTTTCTTTCTGTAACCTTACTCTTTTATTTCCGAAACAAAATAACGAAAATACAAAAACAACAAAATATAATTAAAACAACAATAATGCAGTAGGAAATCATTTCTTCTCAGTGCTTGGTGTCTCGACCATTGGAGCTTTGAGTTTGGCCCTCTGGCTGTCCTCTTCCGGGGCTTCACGCACAGCTTCTTGGGGCTCATCACTTGAGCTCCCAAAGATCGCAATCTTAGCTTGACCGTAACTACTCTCGCGATCTGCTTGTTTGCGTTTACCCGGTCGGTCTAGGTCCTCCAGCTGTTTTCGCATGTCGCGAGAGTACAACTCTACCATTTTTTATAGGTTTTTATTCTCGTCCCGCAATACTTCTAGCTGGTGTCGATTCACCTCCACTATCCTTGACCTCTCCCTTTTCAAGCTTTTTATAGCAGTCTGACACTCCTCAACCATACTTCGCTCCGCCGCCAACTGACCTTTCAGCACCTCTACCTCATGGGACTTCGCAAGTAGGCGATGACCCAAACTTGCGACTGTTGCCGTACTCTGCACGCTCAGTGCCAGGGCATCGCTCACGACCCGGTTGTCATCCCTTGTCCCCAGAACACGTATATCTTTAGGAGTCACTAAATTTCTAGCCACTCCAATGGCAACATCGTTGTCCAGGAGTATTGAGTCAGTTACTGTCACAGGCCCCCGTGCGGAAGCAAAGTAGGGCATCCATACTGGTGCCACTGCTTGGCCTCGTGTCTGAGTCGGTGGAGCTAGGTTGAGATCCAACGAAAATGGGTAGTTAGAGGCCATTTGATTTCTCACTCTCTATTCTTCTTTCTTTCTTTTCTCTTTTGTGTGTTTCTGAGTTTGCGTTTTTTTCACCCTTTCTTATAGACTTAGTATTTGACAAACCCTAGCCATTACAGCATCTGAGCATTTTCAGAATCTCCAGCATTCCTTGAGTCCCACAACCTTCTCGCCTTCCAACCATACCCAACTCATTTATCACGACGTGTCTTTTCTGAACGAACGCGTTCAGTAAAGTCTTCGCGCCTTTCCATGAGCCCGTAATTTTTTCTTGTGGAGTCTGCGGCGCCTCTATGCGTCGACACGTGTCTCGCCCTGTCTGTTGGTCCCTTACACTGAACCGAGACATCATGACCCATGTTAAAATCCCGCTCTTTGTGTTGCTAATCACGGTTCGATAGTTTGTTTTTACAAAACTAAATAATAATAAAAAGCCGGAAATGAAAACAAATTGTGGGTCGGGTTTCACTTTAGTTTGGGTTTCAAAGTGGGTTAAATTCACCGTGGTTTGTGTTTCGAAATTGTGGGCTTTGGGCTTCAAAATTTTTTTGGGTTTCAGAATTGTGTGATTAGGGTTTACTGTTTCTTTTTTTTTTGTTTGTTTGTTTGTGTTGTAATTTTTATTTTATAATTATTTTGTTTTTGTTTTCTTTTGTGATTTTGTGATTTTTTTTATTTGCTTTAATACCTTTCATTTGTTGTTATGACATTGTTTGTGGCTAATTTTTAAACATTGAGGACAATGCTCATTTCTAGGTTTGGGGGTATTGGAGTTTAGCATGTAAATTTGGTTTTTCCTTAATTTATTTATTTATTTATTTATTTGCTTGTTTTTATTTTTATTTTTATTTTATTTTGTTAAGTCTTGCTTTTATTTTGATTTTGATTTTGATTTTGATTTTGATTTTGATTTTATTCACTTTCCGAACACATTTGATGAGATTGTGATAAATGTTTGCATGACTTAAATGAAAATTGAATTTTATTTATTATTTATTTTGTTTTCCTTGTAAATTTTTATTGTAAAAAAAAATTAATTAATTAATTAATTTGGCATCGTTCTAGCATGACATGTTCGAAACCTTCTTTGCACTTGCCATTTGTTTCATAATTCTCCAATTAAAGGATTTGCATGACCCAAAGAATTGTATCAAGCATAAATTAGACTTATATAACCATATAATGAGAGCTTTTGAGCCTTGTGCTTCATTTCATGAGTGTTATACACATACTCTTATTTTCTTGTCATCAAAGTTGTTGTTTGATCTCATTATTCATTGATTTGGTTGATCACTTAAAAGTCATTCATTCTTATGCAATTTGACTTCATGACATTTAAAGAAATGATATTAAGGCCTTCTTTGGATCGTTTGTGCCTTTCAAGCTAACCTTATGCATGCTTAAGCATGATTTTCCATTGTTAACCATTTTGAGCCTACATGTAAACATTTTCTTTCATTTTACCAATTATATTTCCTCGCCTTAGCCCGAAAAACAAGAATTTACCTTTCTAAGGAACTCATGAGCTCTAATTCGGATGTGTTTTTCATGCTAAGTTTGGGAAGGGATATTACATAAAGAAAAAAAAAATTTCACTCAATTGGTGAAAGAAAAGAAAAGAAAAGAGAAAAATTGTGATTAAGTGGTGGTTGAATGAAATTTCATTTTTGGGCCTTCAAAATAAATTGGTGGTTGTTCAAGAAAGGAGTGAATCAATGTAAATGAAGGTATAAGGAGTTTTGATCATGTAAAAGAAAAAAAATCTAATCGTGATGATTCGAAGTCTTGTAAACAATTGTTTTATGCTCTTACATTGCGAGTTCCTTGGACTTTGTATTATCCATACCTTTCATTTCTTACTCACCTTACACCCTTGGCCCCATTACAACCTATACTAAAGACCTAAATTGATCTTAAATGTCATGTGGTTGAATTGCATCCATTTTTCTACTTTTAAGTGTGTGGCATCCTTCTTGAGATCATATTAATGCAAGTTCTTCATCTTCCTATTTTGAGTTAAGGCCCTTATGGTTTAACTCTAATCTCATGTTTATAACTGAGTGATGCATTGTAGCCCTCTTCTGAGTGATTCATTTGTGAGAGGACAACTTTGGTGAGATTTGAAGTTGCATTTGTGTTTGGTATGATTTTTGAAATTGTGTGAAAACTAAGATTTGGAGAATTTGTTGCATTTGGCTATCACACTATACACTTTGAGCATGTTGAGCTTTGAACTTTGCCACCTTGTGAATAATGTCTAAAATTGAGTTTTTATTGTTAAAACGTTTAAGTCAAGTACATGAGTCATTTCTCTTCAGAAAATGTTCGGAAAGATTGTTTTGAGTTCTTTTTATTTTTGTAATTGTTTTTGTTTTTGTTTTGTTTTTGTTAATGTTATTTTTTGTTTTTGTTTTTGGTTTTGCTTCAGGACTAACAAATCTTTTAAGTTTTCTAATTATTTTGTTTTGTAGAGTTAGAAAAACGTTTGTGGGTATCGTATCTGTAATACCCTCAGGAGACACAACTCCTCCTACTAGGGATGCCTAGAGGTTTAAAGGCTTGTTGCATACGCTCAATGCAATCGAGTTACCTACGAAAGTGGTCTAGTTAACTTCTTGTTTTGTTTTTAACTTTGTTTTGTGTTGTTTTGCTCGAGGACTAGCAAAATCTAGGTTTGGGGGTATTTGATCGGTTCATAATTGTATATCATTTTGTACCCTTCTAGCTTATGATTTGGTTATGTTTTTGAGTTAAACTTGTGCTTTTAATCCTTTTTGTGTTTATCTTTCAGCTTTAGGTAACAATGATGGCTTTGGATATGAAATGATGTAATCCATGCATGTTAAAGCCTGATTTGGATAAAGGGAAGAAGTGCTTAAAGACAAACTCATTTTGGCTACAGCCCCCTGCCAGTCCAGTTCCGTAGGTCATATTGCAATCTTTGTTTCAGCAACCTACACAGCTCGGATGAGGCAGCATTCTTCATGAAAGTTGTTCCAATGGGTGTATACTATAACATATCCAAACTTCAGCCCCATTGGATAAATATGGAGTCTGTCACCTAGCAAACACAGAACCATGCCCAGGATGGATTTTTGTCAGCGAGCAAAACGAGTTAACAATTTGTTTTGGCCTTAACTTCTTCATCCGAGCTTGGATTGGGCCAATACTTGTGTGGTTGGATCAGACACATTCTGAACTTCAATTTGGAGTACTTAAAGTCGTCATTTGCTTAAGAGAAGCCCAAATTGTAAGCCCTTGAAGTTGCTGGTCATGCTGACCTCAGGATGAGCTGGTTGGAAGCTTGGTCATGGTGAGCTAGGCATGAGCTATTGTAGCTGGTTGGAAGCTTGGTCATGGTGACATGAAGATGAGCTAGGGCTGCTGGTGAGATTTATTGGTGAAGTGCAGCAACCAATTCAAATTTTCTAATACAAGTGCATCAACCAATTCAAGATTTTATAATACAAGTGTTGTATGCATTAGCCATATTGAATTCAGATTTTCTCTTCCCTTAGGCCTATAAATAGGGATGTTCTCTAAGCTTGTAAACACATCCCAAGGGGGGGAGCTCTCAAACACTTCTCTAGAGCTCCCCTCCCTTCTCTCCCTCAAATTCTCTTAGTTTTGCTTTCTAGTTCTCAATTCTAGCTTTCTTTAATGTTTTCTTAGTTGTAATTTATTTTTCTTGTTATGTAAATTCTTTTCTTAAGTTTTCAAGTTTAATTAGTTTCCAAGTTTCAATTATGGTTTTTGTTCTTATTCATTATGCTTATAAGTTAATATGCTAGTTTGAATGATTGATCACCATTTAGGCTTGCATGTTAGCTATCTTGGTTTGAATTAAGAGTATACACCATGCTTTAATTCGAATTGAACTATGAATAGGAAGAGTATGTATGGACATTCGACAACAGGGATTAGATACATACTTGGTTGTTTAAATTGTTCTTCTATGCTTAATGGGTTCCTAATGCTTAATTTTAGGTTAGACAACAAATGATCAAATTAGGGAATTAGGAACACAAGGTTATGACCACACACCAGGGCTTAATCATACTTTAGCTAGAATCAATCCATTAATCTAATTGAACTTGGGAACTTATTTGCTTGAGTTACTTTCTTATTTTCTTCCTTCTTTCATGTTCTTTGTTTTTGTTTCTGTTTTGTGTAGGAAAACTGAATTGGAACATTCAATCACCAATTCTCGTGGGATCGACCTCGCACTTACATATGCTATACTACCAAACGGCTCATGCACTTGCGAGTATCACAAGTTGAGGATGCAGCTTAATCCATTTTGGTGAAGCTGAAATCTACACAACAACCTCCCACCATATTATGATGTTCCCCAAGTTTTGGGCTCGATCCGAAGTCAATAGGTGTAAGAAATTGGACAATTCAAGTTCAAAGGCAGTTCGTTCCTACTTGGAGTGGTTGGTGTATTCCATAGTTCTAGAGATCGGATTTCACTCAAACTTGTCCAAATGACTCCTCCCACCATATTACGTTGTTGCCCGAGTTCTGGGCTCGATCCGAAATCAATAGGGGTAAGAAATTGGACAATTTATGTTCAAAGGCAGTTCGTTCCTAATCGGAGTGGTTGGTGTATTCCATAGTTCTAGAGCTCGGATTTCACTCAAAACTAACCAAATGACTCCTCCCACCATATTATGATGTTGCCCATGTTCTGGGCTCGATCCGAAATCAATTGGTGTAAGAAATTGGACAATTCAAGTTCGAAGGCAGTTCGTTCCTAATTGGAGAGGTTGGTGTTTTGGGTAGTTCTAGAGATCGGATGTCACTCAAACTTAACCAAATGACTCCTCCCACCATATTATGGTGTTTCCCAAGTTTTGGGCTCGATCTGAAATCAATAGGTGTAAGAAATTGGACAGTTTAAGTTCAAAGGCAGTTTGTTCCTAATTGGAGTGGTTGGTGTTTTGGGTAGTTCTAGAGATCGGATTTCACTCAAACTTAACCAAATGACTCCTCCCACCATATTATGATGTTGCCCAAGTTTTGGGCTCGATCCGAAATCAATAGGAGAAAGAATTTGGACAATTTATGTTCAAACGCAGTTCGTTCCTAATCGGAGTGGTTGGTGTATTCCATAGTTCTAGAGATCGGATTTCACTCAAAACAAACCGAATGACTCCTCCCACCATATTATGATGTTGCCCAAGTTTTGGGCTCGATCCGAAATCAATAGGTGTAAGAAATTGGACAATTCAAGTTCAAAGGCAGGTCGTTCCTAATTGGAGTGTTCGGTGTTTTGGGTAGTTCTAGAGATTGGATTTCACTTAAACTTAACCAAATGACTCCTCCCACCATATTATGATGTTGCCCAAGTTTTGGGCTCGACCCGAAATCAGTAGGTGTAAGAAATTGGACAATTCAAGTTAAAAGGCAGTTCGTTCCTAATTGGAGTGGTTGGTGTTTTGGGTAGTTGTAGAGATCGGATTTCACTCAAACTTGACGAAATGTCTCCTCCCACCATATTATGATGTTGCCCAAGTTTTGGGCTTGATCCGAAATCAATAGGTGTAATAAATTGGACAATTCAAGTTCAAAGGCAGTTCGTTCCTAATTGGAGTGGTTGGTGTTTTGGGTAGTTGTAGAGATCGGATTTCACTCAAACTTGACCAAATGACTCCTCCCACCATATTATGATGTTGCCCAAGTTCTGGGCTCGACCCAAAATTAGTAGGTGTAAGAAATTGGACAATTTATGTTCAAAGGCAGTTCGTTCCTAATCGGAGTGGTTGGTGTATTACACAGTTCTAGAGATCGGATTTCACTCAAACTTAACCAAATGACTACTCCCACCATATTATGTTGTTGCCCAAGTTTTGGGCTCGATCCGAAATCAATAGGAGTAAGAAATTGGACAATTCAAGTTCAAAGGCAGTTCGATCCTAATTGGAGAGGTTGCTGTTTTGGGTAGTTCTAGAGATCGGATTTGACTCAAACTTAACCAAATGACTCCTCCCACCATATTATGGTGTTTCCCAAGTTTTGGGCTCGATCCGAAATCAGTAGGTGTAAGAAATTGGACAATTTATGTTCAAAGGCAGTTCGTTCCTAATCGGAGTGGTTGGTGTATTACACAGTTCTAGAGATCGGATTTCACTCAAACTTAACCAAATGACTACTCCCACCATATTATGTTGTTGCTCAAGTTTTGGGCTTGATCCGAAATCAATAGGAGGAAGAAATTGGACAATTCAAGGTCAAAGGCAGTTCGTTCCTAATTGGAGAGGTTGGTGTTTTAGCTAGTTCTAGAGATCGGATTTCACTCAAACTTTACCAAATGACTACTCCCACCATGTTATGATGTTGCCCAAGTTTTACTCTCGATCCGAAATCAATAGGTGTTAGAAATTGGACAGTTTATGTTGAAAGGCAGTTCGTTCCTAATCGGAGTGGTTGGTGTATTCCACAGTTCTAGAGATCGGATTTCAGTCAAAACTAACCAAATGACTCCTCCCACCATATTATGATGTTGCCCAAGTTTTGGGCTCGTTCCGAAATCAATAGGTGTAAGAAATTGGACAATTCATGTTCAAAGGCAGTTCGTTCCTAATTGGAGTGGTTGGTGTTTTGGGTAGTTCTAGAGATCGGATTTCTCTCAAACTTAACCAAATGACTCCTCCTACCATATTATGATGTTGCCCAAGTTTTGGGCTCGATCCGAAATCAATAGGTGTAAGAAATTGTACAATTCAAGTTGAAAGGCAGTTCGTTCCTAATTGGAGTGGTTGATGTTTTGGGTAGTTCTAGAGATCGGATTTCACTCAAACTTAACCAAAAGACTCCTCCCACCATATTATGATGTTGCCCAAGTTTTGGGCTCAATCCGAAACCAATATGTGTAAGAAATTGGGCAATTTATGTTCCAAGGCAGTTCGTTCCTAATCGGAGTGGTTGGTGTATTCCATAGTTCTAGAGATCGGATTTCACTCAAAACTAACCAAATGACTCCTCCCACCATATTATGATGTTGCCCAAGTTTTGGGCTCGATCCGAAATCAATAGGTGTAAGAAATTGGACAATTCATGTTCAAAGGCAGTTCGTTCCTGATTGGGGTGGTTGGTGTTTTGGGTACTTGTAGAGGTCGGATTTCACTCAAACTTAACCAAATGACTCCTCCCACCATATTATGATGTTGCCCAAGTTTTGGGCTCGATCCGAAAGCAATAGGTGTAAGAAATTGGACAATTCAAGTTCAAAGGCAGTTCGTTCCTAATTGGAGTGGTTGGTATTTTGGGTAGTTCTAGAGACCGGATTTCACTCAAACTTAACCAAATTACTTCTCCCCCCATATTATGATGTTGCCCAAGTTTTGGGCTCGATCCGAAATCAATAGGTGTAAGAAATTGTACAATTCAAGTTGAAAGGCAGTTCGTTCCTAATTGGAGTGGTTGATGTTTTGGGTAGTTCTAGAGATTGGATTTCACTCAAACTTAACCAAATGACTCCTCCCACCATATTATGATGTTGCCCAAGTTTTGGGCTCGATCCGAAATCAATAGGTGTAAGACATTGGACAATTCAAGTTCAAAGGTACTTCGTTCCAAATTGGAGTGGTTGGTGTTTTGGGTAATTCTATAGATCGGATATCACTCAAACTTGACCAAACGACTCCTCCCACCATATTATGATGTTGCCCAAGTTTTGGGCTCGATCTGAAATCAGTAGGTGTAAGAATTGGACAATTTATGTTCAAAGGCAGTTCGTTCCTAATCGGAGTGGTTGGTGTATTACACAGTGCTAGAGATCGGATTTCACTCAAACTTAACCAAATGACTACTCCCACCATATTATGTTGTTGCCCAAGTTTTGGGCTCGATCCGAAATCAATAGGAGGAAGAAATTGGACAATTCAAGTTCAAAGGCAGTTCGTTCCTAATTGGAGAGTTTGGTGTTTTGGGTAGTTCTAGAGATCGGATTTCACTCAAACTTAACCAAATGACTCCTCCCACCATATTATGATGTTGCCCAAGTTTTACTCTCGATCCGAAATCAATAGGTGTTAGAAATTGGACAGTTTATGTTCAAAGGCAGTTCGTTCCTAATCGGAGTGGTTGGTGTATTCCACAGTTCTAGAGATCGGATTTCAGTCAAAACTAACCAAATGACTCCTCCCACCATATTATGATATTGGCCAAGTTTTGGGCTTGATCCGAAATCAATAGGTGTAAGAAACTGGACAATTCAAGTTCAAAGGCAGTTCGTTCCTGATTGAGGTGGTTGGTGTTTTGGGTAGTTGTAGAGGTCGGATTTCACTCACACTTAACCAAATATCTGCTCCCACCATATTATGATGTTGCCCAAGTTTTGGGCTCGATCCGAAATCAATAGGTGTAAGAAATTGGACAATTCAAGTTCAAAGGCAGTTCGTTCCTAATTGGGGTGGTTGGTGTTTTGGGTAGTTCTGGGGACCGGATTTCACTCAAACATAACCAAGTGACTCCTCCCACCATATTATGACGTTGCCCCAGGTTTGCACTCGATCCGAAATCAATAGATGTAAGAAATTGGACAATTCAAGTTCAAAGGCAGTTCGTTCCAAATCGGAGTGGTTGGTGTATTCCACAGTTCTGGAGATCGGATTTCACTCAAACTTAACCAAATGACTCCTCCTACCCTATTATGATGTTGCCCAAGTTTTGGGTTCGATCCGAAATCAATAGGTGTAAGAAATTGGACAATTCAAGTTCAAAGGCAGTTCGTTCCTAATTGGAGTGGTTGGTGTTTTGGGTAGTTCTAGAGATCGGATTTCACTCAAACTTACCCAAAATGACTCCTCCCACCATATTATGTTGTTGCAGAAGTTTTGGGCTCGAGCCGAAATCAATAGGTGTAAGAAATTGGACAATTTATGTTCAAAGGAAGTTCGTTCCTACTCGGAGTGGTTGGTGTATTCCATAGTTCTAGAGATCAGATTTCACTAAAAACAAACCAAATGACTCCTCCCACCATATTATGTTGTTGCCCAAGTTTTGGGCTCGATCCGAAATCAATTGGTGTAAGAAATTGGACAATTCAAGTTCAAAGGCAGTTCGTTCCTAATTGGAGTGGGTGGTGTTTTGGGTAGTTCTAGGTGTTGGATTTGACTTAAGTTTAACCAAATGACTCCTCCCACCATATTATGATGTTCCCCAAGTTTTGGGCTCCATCCGAAATAAATAGGTGTAAGAAATTGGACAATTTATGTTCAAAGGCAGTTCGTTCCGAATCGGAGTGGTTGGTGTATTCCATAGTTCTAGAGATCGGATTTCACTCAAAACAAACCAAATGACTCCTCCCACCATATTATGATGTTCGCCAAGTTTTGGGCTCGATCCGAAATCAATAGGTGTAAGAAATTGGACAATTCAAGTTCAAAGGCAGTTCGTTCCTAATTGGACGGGTTTGTGTTTTAAGTAGTTCTAGAGATCGGATTTCACTCAAACCCTAATGACTCCTCCCACGATATTATGACATTGCCCAAGTTTTGGGCTCGATCCGAAATCAATAGGTGTAAGAAATTTGACAATTTTTGTTCAAAGGCAGTTCGTTCCTAATCGGAGTGGTTGGTGTATTCCATAGTTCTAGAGATCGGATTTCACTCAAAACAAACCAAATGACTCCTCCCACTATATTGTGATGTTGCCCATGTTTTGGGCTCGATCCGAAATCAATAGGTGTAAGAAATTGGACAATTCAAGTTAAAAGGCAGTTCGTTCCTAATTGGAGTGGTTGGTGTTTTGGGTAGTTGTAGAGATCGGATTTCACTCAAACTTAACCAAAATGACTCCTCCCACTATATTGTTATGTTGCCCATGTTTTGGGCTCGATCCGAAATCAATAGGGGTAAGAGATTGGACAATTCAAGTTCAAAGGCAGTTCGTTCCTAATTGGAATGGTTGGTGTTTTGGGCAGTTCTCGGGATCGGATTTCACTCAAACTTAACCAAATGACTCCCCGCACCATATTATGATGTTGACCAAGTTTTGGGCCCGATCCGAAATCAATAGGTGTTGGAAATTGGACAATTCAAGTTGATTGGCAGTTCGTTCCTAATTGGAGTGGTTGGTGTTTTGGGTAGTTCTAGAGATCGGATTTCACTCAAACTTTACCAAATGACTCCTCCCACCATATTATGATGTTGCCCAAGTTTTGGGCTCGATCCGAAATCAATAGGTTTATGAAATTGGACAATTTAGGTTCAAAGGCAGTTCGTTCCAAATCGGAGTGCTTGGTGTATTCCATAGTTCTAGAGATCGGATTTCACTCAAAACTAACCTAATGACTCCTCCCACCATACCGTGATGTTGCCCATGTTTTGGCCTCGATCCGAAATCAATAGGTGTAAGAAATTGGACAGTTCAAGTTCGAAGGCAGTTCGTTCGTAATTGGAGGAGTCGGTGTTTTGGGTAGTTCTAGAGATCGGATTTGACTCAAACTTAACCAAATGACTCCTCCCACCATATTATGATGTTGCCCAAATTTTGGGCCCGATCCGAAATCAATAGGTTTAAGAAATTGGACAATTATGTTCAAAGGCAGTTCGTTCCTAATCGGAGTGGTTGGTGTATTCCATAGTTCTAGTGATCGGATTTCACTCAAAACAAACCAAATGACTCCTCCCACCATATTGTGATGTTGCCCATGTTTTGGGCTCGATCCGAAATCAATAGGTGTAAGAAATTGGACAATTCATGTTCAAAGGCAGTTCGTTCCTAATTGGAGTGGTTGGTGTTTTGGGTAGTTCTAGAGATCGGATTTCACTCGAACTTAACCAAATGACTCCTCCCACCATATTATGATGTTGCCCAAGTTTTGGGCTCGATCCGAAATTAATAGGTGTAAGAAATTGGACAATTTATGTTCAAAGGCAGTTCGTTCCTAATCGGGGTGGTTGGTATATTCCGTAGTTCTAGAGATCGGATTTCAATCAAAACTAACCAAATGACTCCTCCCACCATATTACGATGTTGCTCAAGTTTTGGGCTCGATCTGAAGTCAATTGGTGTAAGAAATTGTACAATTCAAGTTCAAAGGCAGTTCGTTCCTAATTGGAGTGGTTGGTGTTTTTGGTAGTTGATCGGTTCATAATTGTATATCATTTTGTACCCTTCTAGCTTATGATTTGGTTATGTTTTTGAGTTAAACTTGTGCTTTTAATCCTTTTTGTGTTTATCTTTCAGTTAATTGACATTTAGGTAACAATGATGACTTTGGATAGGAAATGATGCAATCCATGCATGTTAAGGCTTGATTTGGGTGAATGGAAGAAGGGCTTAAAGACAAACACATTTTGGCTACAACTCCTTTCCAGCCCAATTTCGTAGGTCAGCTTCTTGGCCTTGGATCAGCATGCTATGGGGCTTGGATGAGGTGAAGATCTTCATGAAACTTGTTCCAATGGGTGTCTAGTACAACATATCCAAATTTCAGCCCAATTGGACATTTGTGGAGTGCTCAGCCCACCCAACACTCAACCCTGCTCAGGAGGATTTGCAGCTGCCAGCTTTGTCATGTGCCTCCATGTGCCTCACCCATGCTGCAACTGACTTTGGATCCAACATAATGAGTGAAGTGGGGAGGCATTCCAGCTATGAAAGTCTAAAGGATCAAGTTGGTACATGCTGGAGTTATTATAGAGAAAGCATGTGCATGCATGTAAAGCATAAATGAAATGAAGTCAACTCCAGTCTCTGTTCGGCAGCCAAATTGTAAGGCCCAAAACGCATACTTCTACTGCTCCGATGGGAATACTTTCTACAACATATCCAGATTTGAGCCCCATTGGATAAGTTTGGAAACCTCTGGCCTTCCTACACCAAGTCTGGTTCAGAAGACTCGTTTTTGTTCAACAACCAAAAGAAGACCACATGGGTTGGCAGCAAAAGGCAGCCACAATTGATCACCTTTGATCCCATGTGAAGAAAGCTTGAGGTGCAGCAAAAGAAGTATGGGATGGGATTGATATCAACCACACTAACATAGACAAGATGAAGTGGGAGTTATGGGTTGTATTAAATGAGGAATGGTGGTGTTGGATTTCATCATGATGTTCCTCCCTCTTAGCCCTATAAATAGAGGAGTCTTCAAGCTACAAAATTGACTTCAGCCATCCTCCACACTTCCATCATCCAGAAATCATCCTCATACATTCCCACAACCCCAAACACTCAAGCAATCAACCCAATACTCTAAACTGCCCCAAAATCACCAAAACAGCTCCAGAAAACCTCCCTTCCATTTCCCTACGAATTTCCTCTTTCTTAGCCATCACCACTCACTCAAGCTCATCTCAAATCACCTCCATATCCTTCATACATCCTTCTAGACGTGGAGAAGCTCTTGGAGAAGCATTGGACACTACAAGAACTTCAGAAAAGGGTTTTTCTACTCCTATGGCATTCATTATGTTTTCCCATTTCTATTTTAGTTTCTTTTCCATTATGAGTAGCTAAATCCATAACTAGGGCTTCGATGTAACCTAACTTGAATATTCTGGGTTTATAAGTTTGGAGTTTCAAGTTTGATTCATGATTCATGTTCTTATTCATTATGCTTATAAGTTAACATGCTTGTTTGAATGATTGATCACCATTAGAACTTGTTTGTTAACTATCTTGGTTTGAATTAAGAGTAGACACCATGCTTTAATTCGAATTGAACTATGAATAGGAAGAGTATGTATGGACATTCGACAACAGGGATTAGATACATGCTTGGTTGTTTAAATTGTTCTTCTATGCTTAATGGGTTCCTAATGCTTAATTTTAGGTTAGACAACAAATGATCAAATTAGGGAATTAGGAACACAAGGTTAGGACCAAACACCATGGCCTAATCATACTTTAGCTAGAATCAATCTTTGAATCTGAATTAGACTTGTTACTTGACTCCATATAACCCAGAATTGAATTGTTATGGTGATTCGAATGCCCTAGTCTCCAAATCTGTTTTCCAACTCTTAAAACCACTCTTTGTTACACTTGTTTATTTGCTTTCATTTGCAATTTCAGTTTGCTCACTTCCTTTCACAATCACAATCACTCTCACTTTAATTTCTGTTTTAGACTTAACTTCCTAACTTCTTGAATTCGGTAATCTACGTACATAACTAATTTGAACTTCTCAGTCTTCGTGGGTACGACCTCGTACTTGTCTTGCTATATTACTAATTGCCCCGTACAATTGCGAGTTAACATAATAATTAACAACAGTAGTTCTAGAGATCGGATTTCACTCAAACCTAACCAAATGACTCCTCCCACCATATTATGATGTTGCCAAAGTTTTGGTCCCGATACGAAATCAATAGGTGGAAGAAATTGGACAATTTCCGTTCAAAGGCAGTTCGTTCCTAATCAGAGTGGTTGGTGTATTCCGTTGTTCAAGAGATGAGATCGGATTTCACTCAAAAGTAACCAAATGACCCCTCCCACCATATTATGATGTTCCCCAAGTTTTGGGCTCGATCCGAAATAAATAGGTGTAAGAAATAGGACAATTTATGTTCAAAGGCAGTTCGTTCTGAATCGGAGTGGTTGGTGTATTCCATAGTTCTAGAGATCGGATTTCACTCAAAACAAACCAAATGACTCCTCCCACCATATTATGATGTTCGCCAACTTTTGGGCTCGATCCGAAATCAATAGGTGTAAGAAATTGGACAATTCAAGTTCAAAGGAAGTTCGTTCCTAATTGGAGGGGTTTGTGTTTTAAGTAGTTCTAGAGATCGGATTTCACTCAAACTTAACCTAATGACTCCTCCCACGATATCATGACAATGCCCAAGTTTTGCGCTCGATCCGAAATCAACAGGTGTAAGAAATTTGACAATTTTTGTTCAAAGGCAGTTCGTTCCTAATCGGAGTGGTTGGTGTATTCCATAGTTCTAGAGATCGGATTTCAGTCAAAACTAACCAAATGACTCCTCCCACCATATTATGATGTTGCTCAAGTTTTGGGCTTGATCCGAAATCAATAGGTGTTAGAAATTGGACAATTAAAGTTGATTGGCAGTTCGTTCCTAATTGGAGTGGTTGGTGTTTTGGGTAGTTCTAGAGATCGGATTTCACTCAAACTTTTCCAAATGACTCCTCCCACCATATTATGATGTTGCCCAAGTTTTGGGCTCGATCCGAAATCAATAGGTGTTAGAAATTGGACAATTAAAGTTGATTGGCAGTTCGTTCCTAATTGGAGTGGTTGGTGTTTTGGGTAGTTCTAGAGATCGGATTTCACTCAAACTTTACCAAATGACTCCTCCCACCATATTATGATGTTGCCCAAGTTTTGGGCTCGATCCGAAATCAATAGGTTTATGAAATTGGACAATTTATGTTCAAAGGCAGTTCGTTCCTAATCGGAGTGGTTGGTGTATTCCATAGTTCTAGAGATCGGATTTCACAAAAAACTAACCAAATGACTCCTCCCACAATATTGTGATGTTGCCCATGTTTTGGGCTCGATCCGAAATCAATAGGGGTAAGAAATTGGACAATTCAAGTTCAAAGGCAGTTCGTTCCTAATTGGAGTGGTTGGTGTTTTGGGCAGTTCTCGGGATCGGATTTCACTCAAACTTAACCAAATGACTCCCCGCACCATATTATGATGTTGCCCAAGTTTTGGGCCCGATCCGAAATCAATAGGTGTTGGAAATTGGACAATTCAAGTTGATTGGCAGTTCGTTCCTAATTGGAGTGGTTGGTGTTTTGGGTAGTTCTAGAGATCGGATTTCACTCAAACTTTACCAAATGACTCCTCCCACCATATTATGATGTTGCCCAAGTTTTGGGCTCGACCAGAAATCAATAGGTGTATGAAATTGGACAATTTAGGTTCAAAGGCAGTTCGTTCCAAATCGGAGTGCTTGGTGTATTCCATAGTTCTAGAGATTGGATTTCACTCAAAACTGACCAAATGACTCCTCCCACCATACCGTGATGTTGCACATGTTTTGGCCTCGATCCGAAATCAATAGGTGTAAGAAATTGGACAGTTCAAGTTCGAAGGCAGTTCGTTCCTAATTGGAGGAGTCGGTGTTTTGGGTAGTTCTAGAGATCGGATTTGACTCAAACTTAACCAAATTACTCCTCCCACCATATTATGATGTTGCCCAAATTTTGGGCCCGATCCGAAATCAATAGGTTTAAGAAATTGGACAATTTATGTTCAAAGGCAGTTCGTTCCTAATCGGAGTGGTTGGTGTATTCCATAGTTCTAGTGATCGGATTTCACTCAAAACTAACCAAATGACTCCTCCCACCATATTGTGATGTTGCCCATGTTTTGGGCTCGATCCGAAATCAATAGGTGTAAGAAATTGGACAATTCATGTTCAAAGGTAGTTCGTTCCTAATTGGAGTGGTTGGTGTTTTGGGTAGTTCTTGAGATCGGATTTCACTCAAACTTAACCAAATGACTCCTCCCACCATATTATGATGTTGCCAAAGTTTTGGTCCCGATACGAAATCAATAGGTGGAAGAAATTGGACAATTTCCGTTCAAAGGCAGTTCGTTCCTAATCGGAGTGGTTGGTGTATTCCGTAGTTCAAGAGATCGGATTTCACTCAAAAGTAACCAAATGACTCCTCCCACCATATTATGATGTTGCCCATGTTTTGGGCTCGATCCGAAATCAATAGGTGTTAGAAATTGGACAATTCAAGTTCAAAGGCAGTTCGTTCCTAATTGCAGTGGTTGGTGTTTTGGGTAGTTCTAGATATCGGATTTCACTCACACTTAACCAAATGACTCCCCGCACCATATTATGATGTTGACCCAGTTTTGGGCCCGATCCGAAATCAATAGGTGTAAGAAATTGGACAATTCAATTTGATTGGCAGTTCGTTCCTAATTGGAGTGGTTGGTGTTTTGGGTAGTTCTAGAGATCGGATTTCACTGAAACTTTACCAAATGACTCCTCCCACCATATTATTACGTTGCCCAAGTTTTGGGCTCGATCCGAAATCAATGGGTGTAAGAAATTGGACAATTTATCTTCTAAGGCAGTTCGTTCCTAATCGGAGCGGTTGGTGTATTCCATAGTTCTAGGGATCGGATTTCACTCAAAACTAACCAAGTGACTCCTCCCACCATATTATGATGTCGCCCAAGTTTTAGGGTCGATCTGAAATCAATAGGTGTAAGAAATTGGACAATTCAAGTTCAAAGGCAGTTCGTTCCTAATTGGAGTGGTTGGTGTTTTGGGTAGTAATAGAGATCGGATTTCACTCAAACTTAACCAAATGACTCCTCCCACCATACTATGATGTTTCCCAAGTTTTGGGCTTGATCCGAAATCAATAGGTGTACGAAATTGGACAATTCAATTTCAAGGGCAGTTCGTTCCGAATTGGGGTGGTTGGTGTTTTGGGTAGTTCTACAGATCGGATCTCACTCAAACTTAACCAAATGACTCCTCCCACCATATTATGATGTTACCCCAGTTTTGGGCTCGATCCGATATCAATAGGTGTAAGAAATTGGTAAATTCAAGTTTAAAGGCAGTTCGTTCCTAATTGGAGTGGTTGGTGTTTTGGGCAGTTCAAGAGATCGGATTTCACTCAAACTTAACCAAATGACTCCTCCCACCATATTATGATTTTGCCAAAGTTTTGGGCCCGATCCGAAATCAACAGGTGTAAGAAATTGGACAATTTCCGTTCAAAGGCAGTTCGTTCCTAATCGGAGTGGTTGGTGTATTCCATAGTTCTAGAGATCGGATTTCAATCAAAACTAACCAAATGACTACTCCCACAATATTATGATGTTGTTCAATTTTTGGGCTCGATCCGAAGTCAATAGGTGTAAGAAATTGGACAATTCAAGTTCAAAGGCAGTTCGTTCCTAATTGGAGTGGTTGGTGTTTTTGGTAGTTCTAGAGATCGGATTTCACTCGAACTTAACCAAATGACTCCTCCCACCATGTTATGATGTTGCCCAATTTTTGGGCTCGATCCGAAGTCAATAGGTGTAAGAAATTGTACAATTCAAGTTCAAAGGCAGTTTGTTCCTAATTGGAGTGGTTGGTGTTTTGGGTAGTTCTAGAGATCGGATTTCACTCAAACTTAACCAAATGAATCCTCCCACCATATTATGATGTTGCCAAAGTTTTGGTCCCGATACGAAATCAATAGGTGGAAGAAATTGGACAATTTCCGTTCAAAGGCAGTTCGTTCCTAATCGGAGCGGTTGGTGTATTCCGTAGTTCAAGAGATCGGATTTCACTCAAAAGTAACCAAATGACTCTTTCCACCATATTATGATGTTGCCCAAGTTTTGGGCTCGATCCGAAATCAATAGGTGTAAGAAATTGGACAATTCAAGTTCAAAGGCAGTTCGTTCCTAATTGCAGTGGTTGGTGTTTTGGGTAGTTCTAGATATCGGATTTCACTCAAACTTAACCAAATGACACCTCCCACCATATTATGATGTTGCCCAAGTTTTGGGCTCGACCAGAAATCAATAGGTGTATGAAATTGGACAATTTAGGTTCAAAGGCAGTTCGTTCCAAATCGGAGTGCTTGGTGTTTTGGTTAGTTCTAGAGATTGGATTTCACTCAAAACTAACCAAGTGACTCCTCCCACCATAATATGATGTTGCTCAATTTTTGGGCTCGATCCGAAGTCAATAGGTGTAAGAAATTGGACAATTCAAGTTCGAAGGCAGTTCGTTCCTAATTGGAGTGGTTGGTGTTTTGATTAGTTCTAGAGATCTGATTTCACTCAAACTTAACCAAATGACTCCGCCCACCGTATTATGATGTTGCCCAAGTTTTGGGCTCGATCCGAAATCAATAGGTGTAAGAAATTGTACAATTCAAGTTCGCAGGCAGTTCGTTCCTAATTGGAGTGGTTGGTGTTTTGGGTAGTTCTAGAGATCGGATTTCACTCAAACTTAACCAAATGACTCTTCCCACCATATTATGATGTTGCCCAAGTTTTGGGTTCGATCCGAAATCAATAGGTGTTAGAAATTGGACAATTCAAGTTGAGAGGTAGTTTGTTCTTAATTGGAGTGGTTGGTGTTTTGGGTAGTTGTAGAGATCGGATGTCACTCAAACTTAACCAAATGACTCGTCCCACCATATTATAACGTTGCCCAAGTTTTGGGATCGATCCGAAATCAATAAGGGAAAGAAATTGGACAATTCAGGTTCAAAGGCAGTTCGTTCCTAATCGGAGTGGTTGGTGTATTCCGTAGTTCAAGAGATCGGATTTCACTCAAAAGTAACCAAATGACTCCTCCCACCATATTATGATGTTTCCCATGTTTTGGGCTCGATCCGAAATCAATAGGTGTTAGAAATTGGACAATTCAAGTTCAAAGGAAGTTCGTTCCTAATTGCAGTGGTTGGTGTTTTGGGTAGTTCTAGATATCGGATTTCACTCAAACTTAACCAAATGACTCCCCGCACCATATTATGATGTTGACCCAGTTTTGGGCCCGATCCGAAATCAATAGGTGTAAGAAATTGGACAATTCAATTTGATTGGCAGTTCGTTCCTAATTGGAGTGGTTGGTGTTTTGCATAGTTCTGGAGATCGGATTTCACTGAAACTTAACCAAATGACTCCTCCCACCATATTACGATGTTACCCAAGTTTTGGGCTCGATCCGAAATCAATAGGTTTAAGAAATTGGACAGTTTATGTTCAAAGGCAGTTCATTCCTAATCGGAGTGGTTGGTGTATTCCATAGTTCTGGAGATCGGATTTCACTCAAAACTAACCAAATGACTCCTACCACCATATTATGATGTTGCCCAAGTTTTGGGCTCGATCCGAAATCAATAGGTGCAAGAAATTGGACAATTCATGTTCAAAGGCAGTTCGTTCCTAATTGGAGTGGTTGGTGTTTTCGGTAGTTCTAGAGGTCGGATTTCACTCAAATTTAGCCAAATGACTCCTCCCACCATATTATGCTGTTGCCCAAGTTTTGGGCTCGATCCGAAATCAATAGGTGTAAGAAATTGGACAATCCAAGTTCAAAGGCAGTTCGTTCCTAATTGGAGTGGTTGGCGTTTTGGGTAGTTCTAGAGATCGGATTTCACTCAAACTTAACCAAATGACTCCTCCCACCATATTATGGTGTTTCCCAAGTTTTGGGCTCGATCTGAAATCAATAGGTGTAAGAAATTGGACAATTCAAGTTGAAAGGCAGTTCGTTCCTAATTGGAGTGGTTGGTGTTTTGGGAAGTTCTAGAGATCGGATTTCACTCAATACTAACCAAATGACTCCTCCCACCATATTATGTTGTTGCCCATGTTTTGGGGTCGATCCGAAATCAATAGGTGTAAGAAATTGGACAATTCTTGTTCAAAGGCAGCTCGTTCCTAATCGGAGTGGTTATTGTATTCCATAGTTCAAGAGATCGGATTTCAATCAAAACTAACCAAATGACTACTCCCACAATATTATGATGTTGTTCAATTTTTGGGCTCGATCCGAAGTCAATAGGTGTAAGAAATTGGACAATTCAAGTTCAAAGGCAGTTCGTTCCTAATTGGAGTGGTTGGTGTTTTTGGTAGTTCTAGAGATCGGATTTCACTCAAACTTAACCAAATGACTCCTCCCACCATGTTATGATGTTGCCCAAGTTTTGGGCTCGATCCGAAATTAATAGGTGTAAGAAATTGGACAATTTATGTTCAAAGGCAGTTCGTTCCGAATCGGGGTGGTTGGTATATTCCATAGTTCTAGAGATCGGATTTCAATCAAAACTAACCAAATGACTCCTCCCACCATATTATGATGTTGCTCAATTTTTGGGCTCGATCCGAAGTCAATAGGTGTAAGAAATTGTACAATTCAAGTTCAAAGGCAGTTTGTTCCTAATTGGAGTGGTTGGTGTTTTGGGTAGTTCTAGAGATCGGATTTCACTCAAACTTAACCAAATGAATCCTCCCACCATATTATGATGTTGCCAAAGTTTTGGTCCCGATACGAAATCAATAGGTGGAAGAAATTGAACAATTTCCGTTCAAAGGCAGTTCGTTCCTAATCGGAGCGGTTGGTGTATTCCGTAGTTCAAGAGATCGGATTTCACTCAAAAGTAACCAAATGACTCTTCCCACCATATTATGATGTTGCCCAAGTTTTGGGCTCGATCCGAAGTCAATAGGTGTAAGAAATTGTACAATTCAAGTTCAAAGGCAGTTCGTTCCTAATTGGAGTTCACTCAAACTTAACCAAATGACTCCTCCCACCATATTATGATGTTGCCCAAGTTTTGGGCTCGATCCGAAATCCATAGGTGTTAGAAATTGGAAAATTCAAGTTGAAAGGCAGTTTGTTCTTAATTGCAGTGGTGGGTGTTTTGCGTAGTTCTAGAGATCGGATGTCACTCAAACTTAACCAAATGACTCCTCCCACCATATTATGACGTTGCCCAAGTTTTGGGCTCGATCCAAAATCAATAGTGGAAAGAAATTGGACAATTCTGGTTCAAAGGCAGTTCGTTCCTAATTGGAGTGGTTGGTGTTTGGGGTAGTTCTAGGGATCAGATTTCACTCAAACTTAACCAAATGATTCCTCCCACCATATTATGATGTTGCCTAAGTTTTGGGCTCGATCCGAAATCAATAGGTGTTAGAAATTGGACAATTGAAGTTGAAAGGCAGTTCGTTCCTAATTGGAGTGGTTGGTGTTTTGGATAGTTTTGGAGATCGGATTTCACTCAAACTTAAACAAATGACTCCTCCCACCATATTACGATGTTGTCCAAGTTTTGGGCTCGATCCGAAATCAATAGGTTTAAGAAATTGGACAATTTATGTTCAAAGGCAGTTCATTCCTAATCGGAGTGGTTGGTGTATTCCATAGTTCTAGAGATCGGATTTCACTCAAAACTAACCAAATGACTCCTCCAACCATATTATGATGTTGCCCAAGTTTTGGGCTCGATCCGAAATCAATAGGTGCAAGAAATTGGACAATTCATGTTCAAAGGCAGTTCGTTCCTAATTGGAGTGGTTGGTGTTTTCGGTAGTTCTAGAGGTCGGATTTCACTCAAACTTAGCCAAATGACTCCTCCCACCATATTATGATGTTGCCCAAGTTTTGGGCTCGATCCGAAATCAATAGGTGTAAGAAATTGGACAATCCAAGTTCAAAGGCAGTTCGTTCCTAATTGGAGTGGTTGGTGTTTTGGGTAGTTCTAGAGATCGGATTTCACTCAAACTTAACCAAATGACTCCTCCCACCATATTATGTTGTTGCCCATGTTTTGGGCTCGATCCGAAATCAATAGGTGTAAGAAATTGGACAATTCTTGTTCAAAGGCAGTTCGTTCCTAATCGGAGTGGTTATTGTATTCCATAGTTCTAGAGATCGGATTTCAATCAAAACTAACCAAATGACTCCTCCCACCATATTATGATGTTGCCCAATTTTTGGGCTCGATCCGAAGTCAATAGGTGTAAGAAATTGGACAATTCAAGTTCAAAGGCGGTTCGTTCCTAATTGGGGTGGTTGGTGTTTTTGGTAGTTCTAGAGATCGGATTTCACTCGAACTTAACCAAATGACTCCTCCCACCATATTATGATGTTGCCCAAGTTTTGGGCTCGATCCGAATTTAATAGGTGTAAGAAATTGGACAATTTATGTTCAAAGGCAGTTCGTTCCTAATCGGGGTGGTTGGTATATTCCATAGTTCTAGAGATCGGATTTCAATCAAAACTAACCAAATGACTCCTCCCACCGTATTATGATGTTGCTCAATTTTTGGGCTCGATCCGAAGTCAATAGGTGTAAGAAATTGTACAATTCAAGTTCAAAGGCAGTTCGTTCCTAATTGGAGTGGTTGGTGTTTTGGGTAGTTCTAGAGATCGGATTTCACTCAAACGTAACCAAATGACTCCTCCCACCATATTATGATGTTGCTCAATTTTTGGGCTCGATTCCAAATCAATAGGTGTAAGAAATTGGACAATTCAAGTTCATAGGAAGTTCGTTCCTAATTGGAGTGGTTGGTGTTTTGGGTAGTTAAAGAGATCGGATTTCACTCAAACTTAACCAAATGACTCCTCCCCCCAGATTATGATGTTGCCCAAGTTTTGGGCTCGATCCAAAATCAAAAGGTGTAAGAAATTGGATAATTCAGGTTCAAAGGCAGTTCGTTCCTAATTGGAGTGGTTGGTGTTTTGGGTAGGTCTGGAGATCGGATTTCACTCAAACTTAACCAAATCACCCCTCCCACCATATTATGATGTTTCCCAAGTTTTGGGCTCGATCCAAAATCAATAGGTGTAAGAAATTGGACAATTCAAGTTCAAAGGCAGTTCGTTCCTAATCGGAGTGGTTGGTGTATTCCATAGTTCTAGAGATCGGATTTTACTCAAACTTACCCAAATGACTCCTCCCACCATATTGTGATTTTGCCCAAGTTTTGGGCTCGATCCGAAATCAATAGGTGTAAGAAATTGGACAATTCAAGTTCAAAGGCAGTTCGTTCCTAATTGCAGTGGTTGGTGTTTTGGGTAGTTCTAGATATCGGATTTCACTAAAACTTAACCAAATGACACCTCCCACCATATTATGATGTTGACCCAGTTTTGGGCTCGATCCGAAATGAATCGGTGTAAGAAATTGGAGAATTTATGTTCAAAGGCAGTTCATTCCTAATCGGAGTGGTTGGTGTATTCCGTAGTTCAAGAGATCGGATTCACTCAAAAGTAACCAAATGACTCCTTCCACCATATTATGATGTTGCTCAATTTTTGGGCTCGATCCGAAGTCAATAGGTGTAAGAAATTGTACAATTCAAGTTCAAAGGCAGTTCGTTCCTAATTGGAGTGGTTGGTATTTTGGGCAGTTCTAGAGATCGGATTTCACTCAAACTTAACCAAATGACTCCTCCCACCATATTATTACGTTGCCCAAGTTTTGGGCTCGATCCGAAATCAAAAGGTGAAAGAAATTGGATAATTCAAGTTCGAAGGCAGTTCGTTCCTAATTGGAGTGGTTGGTGTTTTGGGTAGTTCTAGAGATCGGATTTCACTCAAACATAACCAAATGATTCCTCCCACCATATTAGGATGTTGCCCAAGTTTTGGGCTCGATACGAAATCGAAAGGTGTAAGAAATTGGATAATTCAAGTTCAAAGGCAGTTCTTTCCTAATTGGAGTGCTTGGTGTTTTCGGTAGTTCTAGAGATCGGATTTCACTCCAACAAAACCAAATGACTCCTCCCACCATAATATGATGTTGCACAAGGTTTGGGCTCGATCCGAAATAAATAGGGGTAAGAAATTTGACAATTCAATTTCAAAGGAAGTTCGTTGCTAATTGGAGTGGTTGGTGTTTTGGGTAGTTCTAGAGATCGGATTTCACTCAAACTTAACCAAATGACTCCTCCCACGATATTATGATGTTGCCCAAGTTTTGGGCTCGATCCGAAATCAATAGGTGTAAGAAATTGGACAATTCATGTTCAAAGGCAGTTCGTTCCTAATTGGGTGGGTTGGTGTATTGGGTAGTTCGGGAGATCGGATTTCACGTAAATTTAACCAAATGACTACTTCCACCGTTTTATGATGTTGCCCAACTTTTGGGCTCGATCCGAAATCAATAGGTGTAAGAAATTGGACAATTCAAGTTCAAAGGAAGTTCGTTCCTAATTGGGGTGGTTGGTGTACTGGGCAGTTCTAGACATCGGATTTCACTCAAACTTAACCAAATGACTCCTCCCACCATATTATGATGTTGCCCAAGTTTTGGGCTCGATCCGAAATCAATAGGTGTAAGAAGGTGGACAATTCATGTTCAAAGGCAGTTCGTTCCTAATCGGAGTGGTTGGTGTATTCCATAGTTCTAGAGATCCAATTTCACTCAAAACTAACCAAATGACTCCTCCCACCATATTATGATGTTGCCCAAGTTTTGGGCTCGATCAGAAATCAATAGGTGTTAGAAATTGGACAATTCAAGTTGAAAGGCAGTTCGTTCCTAATTGGAGTGGTTGGTATTTTGGGCAGTTCTAGAGATCGGATTTCACTCAAACTTAACCAAATGACTCCTCCCACCATATTATTACGTTGCCCAAGTTTTGGGCTCGATCCGAAATCAAAAGGTGAAAGAAATTGGATAATTCAAGTTCGAAGGCAGTTCGTTCCTAATTGGAGTGGTTGGTGTTTTGGGTAGTTCTAGAGATCGGATTTCACTCAAACATAACCAAATGATTCCTCCCACCATATTAGGATGTTGCCCAAGTTTTGGGCTCGATACGAAATCGAAAGGTGTAAGAAATTGGATAATTCAAGTTCAAAGGCAGTTCGTTCCTAATTGGAGTGGTTGGTGTTTTTGGTAGTTCTAGAGATCGGATTTCACTCAAACTTAACCAAATGACTCCTCCCACCATATTATAATGTTGCCCAAGTTTTGGGCTCGATCCGAAATCAATAGTTGTAAGAAATTGGACAATTCAAGTTCAAAGGCAGTTCTTTCCTAATAGGAGTGCTTGGTGTTTTCGGTAGTTCTAGAGATCGGATTTCACTCCAACATAACCAAATGACTCCTCCCACCATATTATGATGTTGCACAAGGTTTGGGCTCGATCCGAAATAAATAGGGGTAAGAAATTTGACAATTCAATTTCAAAGGCAGTTCGTTGCTAATTGGAGTGGTTGGTGTTTTGGGTAGTTCTAGAGATCGGATTTCATTCAAACTTAACCAAATGACTCCTCCCACGATATTATGATGTTGCCCAAGTTTTGGGCTCGATCCGAAATCAATAGGTGTAAGAAATTGGACAATTCATGTTCAAAGGCAGTTCGTTCCTAATTGGGTGGGTTGGTGTATTGGGTAGTTCTGGAGATCGGATTTCACTTAAATTTAACCAAATGACTACTTCCACCGTTTTATGATGTTGCCCAACTTTTGGGCTCGATCCGAAATCAATAGGTGTAAGAAAATGGACAATTCAAGTTCAAAGGAAGTTCGTTCCTAATTGGGGTGGTTGGTGTACTGGGCAGTTCTAGACATCGGATTTCACTCAAACTTAACCAAATGACTCCTCCCACCATATTATGATGTTGCCCAAGTTTTGGGCTCGATCCGAAATCAATAGGTGTAAGAAGGTGGACAATTCATGTTCAAAGGCAGTTCGTTCGTTATCGGAGTGGTTGGTGTATTCCACAGTTCTAGAGATCCGATTTCACTCAAAACTAACCAAATGACTCCTCCCACCATATTATGATGTTGCCCAAGTTTTGGGCTAGATCCGAAATCAATAGGTGTAAGAAATTGGACAATTCAAGTTCAATGGCATTTCGTTCCTAATTGGAGTGGTTGGTGTTTTGGGTAGTTGTAGAGATCGGTTTCGCTCAAACTTAACCAATTGACTCCTCCCACCATATTATTATGTTGCCCAAGTTTTGGGCTCTATCCGAAATCAATAGGTGGAAGAAATTGGAAAATTTTAGTTCAAAGGCAGGTCGTTCCTAATTGGAATTGTTGGGGTTTTGGGTAGTTCTAGAGATTGGATTTCACTCAAACCTAACCAAATGACTCCTCCCACCATATTATGATGTTGCCCAAGTTTTGGGCTCGATCCGAAATCAATAGGTGCAAGAAAGTGGACAATTTATGTTCAAAGGGGGTTCGTTCCTAATCGGAGTGGTTGCTGTATTCCATAGTTCTAGAGATCGGACATCACTCAAAACTAACCAAACGACTCCTCCCACCATATTATGATGTTCCCCAAGTTTTGGGCTCGATCCGAAATCAGTAGGTGTAAGAAATTGGACAATTCAAGTTCAAGGGCAGTTCGTTCGTAATTGGAATGGTTGGTGTTTTTGGTAGTTCTAGAGATCGGATATCACTCAAAACTAACCAAATGACTCCTCCCACCATATTATGATGTTGCCCCTGTTTTGGGCTCGATCTGAAATCAATAGGTGTAAGAAATTGGACAATTCAAGTTCAAACGCAGTTCGTTCCAAATTGGAGTGGTTCGTGTTTTGGGTAGTTCTAGAGATCGAATTTCACTCAAAATCAACCAAATGACTCATCCTACCATATTATGATGTTGCCCAAGTTTTGGGCTCGATCCGAAATCAAAAGGTGTAAGAAATTGGACAATTCAAGTTCAAAGGTAGTTCGTTCCTAATTGGATTGGTTGGTGTTTTGGGTAGTCCTAGGGATCGGATTTCACTCAAACTTAACCAAATTACTCCTCCCACCATATTATGATGTTGCCCAAGTTTTGGGCTCGATCCGAAATCAATAGGTGTAAGAAATTGGATAATTTATGTCCTAAGGCAGTTCGTTCCTAATCGGAGTGGTTGGTGTACTCCATAGTTATAGAGATCGGATTTCACTCAAACTTAACCAAACGACTCCTCCCACCATATTATGATGTTGCCAAAGTGTTGGGCTCGATCCGAAATTAATAGGTGTAAGAAATTGGACAATTCAAGTTCAAAGGCAATTCGTTCCTAATTGGAGTGGTTGGTGTTTTGGGTAGTTCTAGAGATTGGATTTCACTCAAACTTAACGAAATGACCCCTCCCACCGTATTATGATGTTGCCCCAATTTATGTTCAAAGGCAGTTCGTTCCTAATCGGGGTGGTTGGTGTATTCCATAGTTCTAGAGATTGGATTTCACTCAAAAGTAACCAACTGACTCCTCCCACCATATTATGATATTGCCCCAGTTTTGGGCACGATCCGAAATCAATAGGTGCAAGAAATTGGACAATTCAAGTTCAAAGGCAGTTCGTTCCTAATTGGAGTGGTTGGTGTTTTGGGTAGTTCTAGAGATCGGATTTCACTCAAAATCAACCAAATGACTCCTCCTACCATATTATGTGATTGCCCAAGTTTTGGGCTCGATCCGAAATCAAAAGGTGTAAGAAATTGGACAATTGAAGTTCAAAGGCAGTTCGTTTCTAATTGGATTGGTTGGTGTTTTGGGTAGTCCTAGAGATCGGATTTCACTCAAACTTAACCAAATGACTCTTTCCCACCATATTATGATGTTGCCCAAGTTTTTTTGCTCGATCAGAAATCAAAAGGTGTAAGAAATTTGACAATTCAAGTTCAAAGGCAGTTGTTCCTAATGGGAGTGGTTGGTGTTTTTGGTAGTTCTAGAGATCGGATTTCACTCAAACTTAACCACATTACTCCCCCCACCATTTTATGATGTTGCCCAAGTTTTGGGCTCGATCCGAAATCAATAGATGTAAGAAATTGGACAATTTATGTTCTAAGGTAGTTCGTTCCTAATCGGAGTGGTTGGTGTATTCCATAGTTATAGAGATCGGATTTCACTCAAAACTAACCAAATGACTCCTCCCTCCATATTATGATGTTGCCGAAGTTTTGGGCCCGATCCGAAATCAATAGGTGTAAGAAATTGGACAATTCAAGTTCAAAGGCAGTTCGTTCCTAATTTTTGTGGTTGGTGTTTTGGGTAGTTCAAGAGATCGGATTTCACTCAAACTTAACCAAATGACTCCTCCCACCATATTATGACGTTGCCCCAGTTTTGGGCTTGATCCAAAATCAATAGGTGTAAGAAATTGGACAATTCAAGTTCAAAGGCAGTTCGTTCCTAATTGGAGTGGTTGGTGTTTTGGGTAGTTCTAGAGATTGGATTTCACTCAAACTTACCAAAGTGACTCCTCCCACCATATTATGATGTTGCCCAAGTTTTGGGCACGATCCGAAATCAATAGGTGTAGGAAATTGGACAATTCAAGTTTAAACGCAGTTCGATCCTAATTGGAGTGGTTGGAGTTTTGGGTAGTTCTAGAGATCAGATTTCACTCAAACTTAACCAAATGACTCCTCCCACCATATTATGATGTTGCCCAAGTTTTGGGCTCGATCAGAAATCAATAGTTGTATGAAATTGGATAATTCAAGTTCAAAGGCAGTTCGTTCCTAATTGAAGTGGTTGCTGTTTTGGGTAGTTCTAAAGATCGGATTTCACTGAAACTTAACCAAATGACTCCTCCCACCATATTAAGATGTTGCCCAAGTTTTGGCCTCGATCCGAAATCGTTAGGTGTAAGAAATTGGACAATTCATGTTCAAAGGCAGTTCGTTCCTTATTGGAGTGGTTGGTGTTTTGGGTAGTTCTAGAGATCGGATTTCACTCAAACTTAACCAAATGACTCCTCCCACCATATTATCACGTTGCCCCAGTTTTGGGCTCGATCCGAAATCAATAGGTGTAAGAAGTTGGACAATTCAAGTTCAAAGGTAGTTTGATCCTAATTGGAGTGGTTGGAGTTTTGGGTAGTTCAAGAGATCAGATTTCACTCAAACTTAACCAAACGACTGCTCCCACTATATTATGTTGTTGCCCAAGTTTTGGGGTCGATCCGAAATCAATAGGTGTATGAAATTGGACAATTCAAGTTCAAAGGCAGTTCATTTCGAATTGGAGTGGTTGGTGTTTTGGGTAGTTCTAAAGATCGGATTTCACTCAAACTTAACCAAATGACTCCTCCCACCAAATTAAGATGTTGCCCAAGTTTTGGGCTCGATCCGAAATCGATAGGTGTAAGAAATTGGACAATTCAAGTTCCAAGGCAGTTCGTTCCTGACTGGAGTTGTTGGTGTTTTGGGTAGTTCTAGAGATCGGATTTCACTCAAACTTAACCAAATGACTCCTCCCACCATATTATGACGTTGCCCCAGTTTTGGGCTCGATCCGAAATCAATTGGTGTAAGAAATTTGACAATTCAAGTTCAAAGGCAGTTCGATCCTAATTGGAGTGGCTGGAGTTTTGGGTAGTTCTGGAGATCAGATTTCACTCAAACTTAACTAAATGACTCCTTCCACCATATTGTGATGTTGCCCAAGTTTTGGGCTCGATCTGAAATCGATAGGTGTAAGAAATTGGACACTTCAAGTTCAAAGGGAGTTCGTTCCTGATTGGAGTGGTTGGTGTTTTGGGTAGGTCTAGAGATTGGATTTCACTCATACTTAACCAAATGACTCCTCCCACCATATTATGACGTTGCCCCAGTTTTGGGCTCCATCCGAAATCAGTAGGTGTAAGAAATTGGATAATTCAAGTTCAAAGGCAGTTCGTTCCTAATTGGAGTGGTTGGTGTTTTGGGTAGTTCTAGACATCGGATTTCACTCAAACTTAACCAAATGACTCCTCCCACCATATTATGATGTTGCCCAAGTTTTGGGCTCGATCCGAAATCAATAGGTGTATGAAATTGGACAATTCAAGTTCCAAGGCAGTTCGTTCCTAATTGGAGTGGTTGGAGTTTTGGGTAGTTCTAGAGATCGGATTTCACTCAAACTTAACCAAATGACACCTCCCACCATATTAAGATGTTGCCCAAGTTTTGGGCTGGATCCGAAAACGATAGGTGTTAGAAATTGGACAATTCAAGTTCAAAGGAAGTCCGTTCCATATTGGAGTGGTTGGTGTTGTGGGTAGTTCTAGAGATCGGATTTCACTCAAACTTAACCAAATGACTCCTCCAACCATATTATGACGTTGCCCCAGTTTTGGGCTCGATGCGAAGTCAATAGGTGTAAGAAATTGGACAATTCAAGTTCAAAGGCAGTTCGTTCCTAATTGGAGTGGTTGGTGTTTTGGGTAGTTCTAGAGATCGGATTTCACTCAAACTTAACCAAATGATTCCTCCCACCATATTATGACGTTGCCCCAATTTTGGGCTCGATCCGAAATCAATAGGTGTAAGAAATTGGACAATTCAAGTTCAAAGGCAGTTTGTTCCTAAATGGAGTGGTTGGTGTTTTGGGTAGTTGTAGAGATCGGATTTCACTCAAACTTAACCAAACGACTCCTCCCACCATATTATGACGTTGCCCAAGTTTTGGGCTCGATCCGAAATAAATAGGTGTAAGAAATTGGACAATTTATGTTCAAAGGCAGTTCGTTCCTAATCGGAGTGGTTGTTGAATTCCACAGTTCTGGAGTTCGGATTTCACTCAAAACTAACCAAATGACTCCTCCCACGATATTATGATGTTGGCCACGTTTTCGGCTCGATCCGAAATCAACGGGTGTAAGAAATTAGACAATTCAAGTTCAAAGGCAGTTTGTTCCTAATTAGAGTGGATAGTGTTTTGGGTAGTTCTAGAGATTGGATTTCACTCAAAATTACCCAAATGACTCCTCCCACCACATTATGATGCTGCCCACGTTTTGGGCTCGATCCGAAATCAATAGGTGTAAGAAATTGGACAATCCAAGTTCAAAGGCAGTTCGTTCCTAATTGGAGTGGTTGGTGTTTTGGGTTGTTCTAGAGATTGGATTTCACTCATACTTAACCAAATGACTCCTCCCACCATATTATGTTGTTCCCCAAGTTTTGGGCTCGTTCCGAAATCAGTAGGTGTATGAAATTGGACAATTCAAGTTCAATGGCAGTTCGTTCCTAATTGGAGTGGTTGGTGTTTTGGGTAGTTCTTGAGATTGGATTTCACTCATACTTAACCAAATGACTCCTCCCACCATATTATGACGTTGCCCCAGTTTTGGGCTCCACCCGAAATCAAAAGGTGTAGGAAATTGGACAATTCATGTTCGTAGGCAGTTCGTTCCTAATTGGAGTGGTTGGTGTTTTGGGTAGTTCTAGAGATCGGATTTCACTCAAACTTAACCAAATGACACCTCCCACCATATTAAGATGTTGCCCAAGTTTTGGGCTGGATCCGAAAACGATAGGTGTAAGAAATTGGACAATTCAAGTTCAAAGGAAGTCCGTTCCAGATTGGAGTGGTTGGTGTTTTGGGTAGTTCTAGAGATCGGATTTCACTCAAACTTCATCAAATGACTCCTCCGACCATATTATGACGTTGCCCCAGTTTTGGGCTCGATGCGAAGTCAATAGGTGTAAGAAATTGGACAATTCAAGTTCAAAGGCAGTGCGTTCCTAATTGGAGTGGTTGGTGTTTTGGGTAGTTCTAGGGATCGGATTTCACTCAAACTTAACCAAATGATTCCTCCCACCATATTATGACGTTGCCCCAATTTTGGGCTCGATCCGAAATCAGTAGGTGTAAGAAATTGGACAATTCAAGTTCAAAGGCAGTTTGTTCCTAATTGGAGTGGTTGGTGTTTTGGGTAGTTCTAGAAATTGGATTTCACCCAAACTTAAGCAAATGACCACACCCACAAGATTATGATGTTGCCCATGTTTTGGGCTCGATCCGAAGTCAATAGGTGTAAGAAATTGGACAATTCATGTTCAATGGCAGTTCGTTCCTAATTGGGGTGGTTGGTGTGTTGTGTAGTTCTAGAGATCCGATTGCACTCAAAATTAACCAAATGACTCCTCCCACCATATTATGATGTTGCCCAAGGTTTGTGCCCTATCCGAAATCAATACGTGTAAGAAATTGGACAATTCAAGTTCAAAGGCAGTTCGTTCCTAATTGGAGTGGTTGGTGTTTTGGGTAGTTCTAGATATTGGATTTCACTCAAACTTAAATAAATGACTCCTCCCACCATGTTATGATTGTCCCCAAGTTTTGGACTCGATCCGAATTGAAGTGGTTGGTGTATTCCATAGTTCTAGAGATCGGATTTCACAAAAAATTAACCAAATGACTCCTCCCACCATATTCAGATGATGCCCAAGTTTTGGGCTCGATCTTAAATCCATGGGTGTAAGAAATTGGAAAATTCAAGTTCAAAGGCAGTTCGTTCCTAATTGAACCGGTTGGTGTATTCCACAGTTCTAGAGATCGGATTTCACCCAAAATTAACCAACTGACTCCTCCCACCATATTATGATGTTGCCCAAGCTTTGGGTTCTATCCGAAATCAATAGGTGTATGAAATTAGACAATTCAAATTCAAAGGCAGTTCGTTACAAATTGAAGTGGTTGGTGTATTCCATAGTTCTAGTGATCGGATTTCACTCAAAATTAACCAAATGACTCCTGCCCCCATATTATGAAGTTGCCCAAGTTTTGGGCTCGATCCGAAATCAATAGGAGTAAGAAATTGGACAATTCAAGTTCAAAGGCAGTTCATTCCTAATTGGAGTGGTTGGTCTTTTGGGTAGTTCTAGAGAGCGGATTTCACTCAAACTTAACCGAATGACTCCTCCCACCATATTATGTTGTTCCCCAAGTTTTGGGCTGGATCCGAAAACGATTGGTGTAAGAAATTGGACAATTCAAGTTCAAAAGCAGTTCGTTGCTAATTGGAGTGGTTGGTGTTTTGGGTAGTTCTAGAGATCGGATTTCACTCAAACTTAACCAAATGACTCCTCCCACGATATTATGATGTTGCCCAAGTTTTGGGCTCGATCCGAAATCAATGGGTGTAAAAAATTGGACAAGTCAAGTTCAAAGGCAATTCGTTCCTAATTGAAGCGGTTGGTGTATTCCATAGTTCTAGAGATCGGATTTCACTCAAAATTAACCAAATGACTCCTCTCACCATATTATGATGTTGTCCAAGTTTTCGGCTCGATCCGAAATCAATAAGTGTAAGAAATTGGACAATTCAAGTTCAAAGGCAGTTCGTTCCTAATTGGAGTGGTTGGTGTTTTGGGTACTTCTAGAGATTGGATTTCACTCAAACTTAACCGAATGACACCTCCCACCATATTATGATGTTGCCCAAGTTTTGGGATCGATCCGAAATCAATAGGTGTGAGAAATTGGACAATTTATGTTCGAAGGCAGTTCGTTCCTAATCGGAGTGCTTGGTGTATTCCATAGTTCTATCTATCGGATTTCACTCAAAACAAACCAAATGACTCCTCCCACCATATTATGGTGTTGCCCAGGTTTTGGGCTGGATCCGCAATCAATAGGTGTAACAAATTGGACAATTTCACTTCTAAGGCAGTTCGTTCCTAATCGGAGTGGTTGGTCTATTCCACAGTTCTAGACCTCGGCTTTCACTCAAAACTAACCAAATGACTCCTCCCACCATATTATGATGTTGCCCCAATTTTGGGCTCGATCCGAAATCAATAGGTGTAAGAAATTGGACAATTCAAGTTCAAAGGCAGTTTGTTCCTAAATGGAGTGGTTGGTGTTTTCGGTAGTTCTAGAGATCGGATTTCACTCAAACATAACCAAATGACTCCTCCCACCATATTATGATGTTGCCCAAGTTTTGGGCTCGATCCGAAATCAGTAGGTGCATGAAATTGGACAATTCAAGTTCAAAGGCAGTTCGTTCCTAATTGGAGTGGTTGGTGTTTTGGGTAGTTCTAGAGATCGGATTTCACTCAAACTTAACCAAATGACTCCTCCAATGATATTATGATGTTGTCCAAGTTTTGGGCTCGATCCGAAATCAATAGGTGTAACAGATTGGACAATTTATGTTCAAAGGCAGTTCGTTCCCAATCGGAGTGGTTGGTGTATTCCATAGTTCAAGAGATCGGATTTCACTCAAAACTAATTAAATGACTCGTCCCACCATATTATGATGTTGCCCAAGTTTTGGGCTCGATCCGAAATCAGTAGGTGTAAGAAATTGGATAATTCAAGTTCAAAGGCAGTTCGTTCCTAATTGGAGTGGTTGGTGTTTTCGGTAGTTCTAGAGATCGGATTTCACTCAAACTTAACCAAATGACTCCTCCCACCATATTATGGTGTTGCCCAAGTTTTGGGCTCGATCCGAAATCAGTAGGTGTATGAAATTGGACAATTCAAGTTGAAAGGCAGTTCGTTCCTAATTGGAGTGGTTGGTGTTTTGGGTAGTTCTGGAGATCGGAATTCACTCAAACATAACCAAATGACTCCTCCCACCATATTGTGATGTTGCCCAAGTTTTGGGCTCGATCCGAAATTAATAGTTGTAAGAAATTGGACAATTTAAGTTCAAAAGCAGTTCGTTGCTAATTGGGGTGGTTGTGTATTGGGTAGTTCTAGAGATCGGATTTCACTCAAAACTAACCAAATGACTCCTCCAACCATATTATGATGTTGCCCAAGTTTTGGGCTCGATCCGAAATCAATAGGTGTAAGAATTGGACAATTCAAGTTCAAAGGCAGTTCGTTCCTAATTGGAGTGGTTGGTGGTTTGGGTAGTTCTAGAGATCGGATTTCACTCAAACTTAACCAAATGACTCCTCCCACCATATTATGATGTTGCCCAAGTTTGGGGATCGATTCAAAATCAATAGGTGTAAGAAATTGGACAATTCAAGTTCACAGGCAGTTCGTTCCTACTTGGAGTGGTTGGTGTTTTGGGTAGTTCTAGAGATCGGATTTCACTCAAACTTAACCAAATGACTCCTCCCACCATATTATGACGTTGCCCAAGTTTTGGGCTCGATCCGAAATCAATAGGTGTAAGAAATTGGACAATTTATGTTCGAAGGCAGTTCGTTCCTAATCGGAGTGCTTGGTGTATTCCATAGTTCTATCTATCGGATTTCACTCAAAACAAACCAAATGACTCCTCCCACCATATTATGGTGTTGCCCAGGTTTTGGGCTGGATCCGCAATCAATAGGTGTAAGAAATTGGACAATTTCACTTCTAAGGCAGTTCGTTCCTAATCGGAGTGGTTGGTCTATTCCACAGTTCTAGACCTCGGCTTTCACTCAAAACTAACCAAATGACTCCTCCCACCATATTATGATGTTGCCCCAATTTTGGGCTCGATCCGAAATCAATAGGTGTAAGAAATTGGACAATTCAAGTTCAAAGGCAGTTTGTTCCTAAATGGAGTTGTTGGTGTTTTCGGTAGTTCTAGAGATCGGATTTCACTCAAACTTAACCAAATGACTCCTCCCACCATATTATGATGTTGCCCAAGTTTTGGGCTCGATCCGAAATCAGTAGGTGCATGAAATTGGACAATTCAAGTTCAAAGGCAGTTCGTTCCTAATTGGAGTGGTTGGTGTTTTGGGTAGTTCTAGAGATCGGATTTCACTCAAACTTAACCAAATCACTCCTCCCATGATATTATGATGTTATCCAAGTTTTGGGCGCGTTCCGAAATCAATAGGTGTAACAGATTGGACAACTTATGTTCAAAGGCAGTTCGTTCCCAATCGGAGTGGTTGGTGTATTCCATAGTTCAAGAGATCGGATTTCACTCAAAACTAATTAAATGACTCGTCCCACCATATTATGATGTTGCCCAAGTTTTGGGCTCGATCCGAAATCAGTAGGTGTAAGAAATTGGATAATTCAAGTTCAAAGGCAGCTCGTTCCTAATTGGAGTGGTTGGTGTTTTCGGTAGTTCTAGAGATCGGATTTCACTCAAACTTAACCAAATGACTCCTCCCACCATATTATGATGTTGCCCAAGTTTTGGGCTCGATCCGAAATCAGTAGGTGTATGAAATTGGACAATTCAAGTTGAAAGGCAGTTCGTTCCTAATTGGAGTGGTTGGTGTTTTGGGTAGTTCTGGAGATCGGAATTCACTCAAACATAACCAAATGACTCCTCCCACCATATTGTGATGTTGCCCAGGTTTTGGGCTCGATCCGAAATCAATAGTTGTAAGAAATTGGACAATTTAAGTTCAAAAGCAGTTCGTTGCTAATTGGGGTGGTTGTGTGTTGGGTAGTTCTAGAGATCGGATTTCACTCAAAACTAACCAAATGACTCCTCCAACCATATTATGATGTTGCCCAAGTTTTGGGCTCGATCCGAAATCAATAGGTGTAAGAATTGGACAATACAAGTTCAAAGGCAGTTCGTTCCTAATTGGGGTGGTTGTGTATTGGGTAGTTCTAGAGATCGGATTTCACTCCAAATTAACCAAATGACTCCTCTCACCATATTATAATGTTGCCCAAGTTTGGGGCTCGATTCGAAATCAATAGGTGTAAGAAATTGGACAACTCAAGTTCAAAGGCAGTTCGTTCCTAATTGGACTGGTTGGTGTTTTGGGTAGTTCTAGAGATCGGATTTCACTCAAAACTAACCAAATGACTCCTCCAACCATATTATGATGTTGCCCAAGTTTTGGGCTCGATCCGAAATCAATAGGTGTAAGAATTGGACAATACAAGTTCAAAGGCAGTTCGTTCCTAATTGGGGTGGTTGTGTATTGGGTAGTTCTAGAGATCGGATTTCACTCCAAATTAACCAAATGACTCCTCTCACCATATTATGATGTTGCCCAAGTTTGGGGCTCGATTCGAAATCAATAGGTGTAAGAAATTGGACAACTCAAGTTCAAAGGCAGTTCGTTCCTAATTGGAGTGGTTGGTGTTTTGGGTAGTTGTAGAGATCGGATTTCCCTCCAACTCAACCAAATGACTCCTCCCACCACATTATGATGTTGCCCAAGTTTTGGGGTCGATCCGAAATCAATAGGTGTAAGAAATTGGACAATTCAAGTTCAAAGGCAGTTCGTTCCTAATTGGAGTGGTTGGTGTTTTGGGTAGTTCTAGAGATCAGATTTCACTCAAACTTAACCAAATGACTCCGCCCACCATATTATGATGTTGCCCAAGTTTTGGGCTCAATCCGAAATCAATAAGCATAAGAAATTGGACAGTTCAATTTCAAAGGAAGTTCGTTCCTAATTGGAGTGGTTGGTGTTTTGGGAAGTTCTAGAGATCGGATTTCACGCAAACTTAACCAAAAGACTCCTCCCACCACATTTTGATGGGTTTTGGGCTTGATCCGAAATCAATAGGTGTACTAAATTGGACAATTTATGTTCAAAGGCAGTTCGTTCCTAATCGGAGTGGTTGGTGGATTCCATAGTTCTAGAGATCGGATTTCACTCAAAACTTTACCAAATGACTCTTCCCACCGTATTATGATGTTGCCAAAGGTTTGGGCTCGATCCGAATTCAATTCGTGTAAGAAATTGGACAATTCAAGTTCAAAGGCAGTTCGTTCCTAATTGGGGTGGTTGGTGTATTGGGTAGTTCCAGAGATCGGATTTGACCCAAAATTAACGAAATGACTCCTCCCACCATATTATGTTGTTGCCCAAGTTTTGGGCTCAATTCGAAATCAATAGGTGTAAGAAATTGGACAATTCAAGTTCAAAGGCAGTTTGTTCCTAATTGGAGTGGTCGGTGTTTTGGGTAGTTCTAGTGATTGGATTTCACTCGAACTTAACCAAATGACTCCTCCCACGATGTTGCCCAAGTTTTGGGCTCGATCCGAAATCAATAGGTGTAAGAAATTGGACAATTCAAGTTCGAAGGCAGTTCGTTCCTAATTGGGGTGGTTGTGTATTGGGTAGTTCTAGAGATCGGATTTCACTCAAAATTAACCAAATGACTCCTCCCACCATATTATGATGTTGCCCAAGTTTTCGGCTCGATCCGAAATCAATCGGTGTAAGAAATTGGACAATTCAAGTTCAAAGGAAGTTCGTTCCAAATTGGAGTGGTTGGTGTTTTGGGTAGTTCTAGAGATCGGATTTCACAAGAACTTAACCAAATGACTCCTCCCACGATGTTGCCAAGTTTTGGGCTCGATCTGAAATCAATAGGTGTAAGAAATTGGACAATTCAAATTCAAAGGCAGTTCGTTCCTAATTGGAGTGGTTGGTGTTTTGGGTAGGTCTAGAGATAGGATTTTACTCAAACTCAACCAAATGACTCCTGTCACCATATTATGATGTTGCCCAGGTTTTGAGCTCGATCCGAAATCAATAGGTGTAAGAAATTGGACAATTTATGTTCAAAGGCAGTTCGTTACAAATTGAAGTGGTTGGTGTATTCCATAGTTCAAGAGATCGGATTTCACTCAAATTTAACCAAATGATTCCTCCCACCATATTAAGATGTTGCCCAAGTTTTGGGGTTGATCCGAAATCAATAGGTGTAAGAAATTGGACAATTCAAGTTCAAAGGCAGTTCGTTCTAATTGAAGCGGTTGGTGTATTCCATAGTTCTAGAGATCAGATTTCACTCAAAATTAACCAAATGGCTCCTCCCACCATATTATGATGTTGCCCAAGTTTTGGGCTCGATTCGAAATCAATAGGTGTAAGAAATTGGACAATTCAAGTTCAAAGGCAGTTCGTTCCTAATGGGAGTGGTTGGTGTTTTGGGTAGTTCTAGAGATCGGATTTCACTCAAACTTAACCAAATGACTCCTCCCACCATATTATGATGTCGCCCAAGTTTTGGGCTCGATCTGAAATCAATAGGTGTAAGAAATTGGACAATTCAAGTTCAAAGGCAGTTCGTTCCTAATTGGAGTGGTTGGTGCTTTGGGTAGTTCTAGTGATCAGATTTCACTCAAACTTAACCAAATGACTCCTCCCACCATATTATGATGTTGTCCAAGTTTTGGGCTCGGTCCGAAATCAATAGGTGTAAGAAATTCGACAATTCAAGTTCAAAGGCAGTTCGTTCCTAATTGGAGTGGTTGCTGTTTTGGGTAGTTCTAGAGATCGTATTTCACTCAAACTTAACCGAATGACACCTGCCACCATATTATGATGTTGCCCAAGTTTTGGGCACGATCCGAAATCAATAGGTGTAAGAAATTGGACGATTTATGTTCAAACGCAGTTCTTTCCTAGTCGGAGTGGTTGGTGTATTCCATAGTTCTAGAGATCGGATTTCACTCAAAATTAACCAAATGACTCCTCCCACCATATTAAGATGTTGCCCAAGTTTTGGGCTCGATCCGAAATCAATAGGTGTAAGAAATTGGACAATTCAAGTTCAATGGCAGTCCGTTCCTAATTCAAGTGGTTGGTGTATTCCATAGTTCAAGAGATCGGATTTCACTCAAATTTAACCAAATGTTTCCCCCCACCATATTAAGATGTTCCCCAAGTTCTGGGGTTGATCCGAAATCAATAGGTGTAAGAAATTGGACAATTGAAGTTCAATGGCAGTTCATTCCTAATTGGGGTGGTTGGTGTATTGGTTAGTTCTAGAGATCGGATTGCACTCAAAAGTAACCAAATGACTCCTCCCACCATATTATGATGATGCCCAAGTTTTGGGCTCGATCTGAAATCAATGGGTGTAAGAAATTGGACAATTCAAGTTCAAAGGCAGTTCGTTACAAATTGAAGTGGTTGGTGCATTCCATAGTACTAGTGATCGGATTTCACCCAAAATTAACCAAATGACTCCTCCCCCCGTATTATGATGTTGCCCAAGTTTTGGGCTCGATTCGAAATCAATAGGTGTAAGAAATTGGACAATTCAAGTTCAAAGGCAGTTCGTTCCTACTGGGAGTGGTTGGTGTTTTGGGTAGTTCTAGAGATCGGATTTCACTCAAACTTAACCAAATGACTCCTCCCACCATATTAAGATGTTGCCCATGTTTTGGGCTAGATCCGAAATCAATAGGTGTAAGAAATTGGACAATTCAAGTTCAAAGGTAGTTCATTCCTAATTGGAGTGGTTGGTGTTTTTGGTAGTTCTGGAGATCGGATTTCACTCAAACCTAACCAAATGACTCCTCCCGCCATATTATGATGTTGCCCAAGTTTTTGGTTCGATCCGAAATCAATAGGTGCAAGAAATTGGACAATTTATCTTCTAAGGCAGTTCGTTCCTAATCGGAGTGGTTGGTGTATTCCATAGTTCTGGACATCGGATTTCACTCAAACTCAACCAAATGACTCCTCCCACCATATTATGATGTTGCCCAAGTTTTGGGCTCGATCCGAAATCAATAGGTGTAAGAAATTGGACAATTCAAGTTCAAAGGCAGTTCGTTCCTAATTGGAGTGGTTGGTGTTTTGGGTAGTTCTAGATATCTGATTTCACTCAAACTTAACCAAATGACTCCTCCGACCATATTATGATGTTGCCCGAGTTTTGGGGTCGATCCGAAATCAATAGGTGTAAGAAATTGGACAATTTAAGTTCGAAGGTAGTTCGTTCCTAATTGGAGTGGTTAGTGTTTTGGGTAGTTCTTGTGATTGGATTTCGCTCAAACTTAACCAAATGACTCCTCCCACCATATTATGATGTTGCACAAGTTTTGGGCTCGATCCGAAATCAATAGCTGTAAGAAATTGGACAATTTATGTTCAAAGGCAGTTCGTTCCTAATCGGAGTGGTTGGTGTATTCCATAGTTCTAGGGATCGGATTTCACTCAAAACGAACCAAATGACTACTCCCACCATATTATGATGTTGACCAAGTTTTGGGCTCGATCCGAAATCAATAGGTGTAAGAAATTGGCCAATTTATGTTCAAAGGAAATTCGTTCCTAATCGGAGTGGTGGGTGTATTCCATAGTTCTAGAGATTGGATTTCACTCAAAACTAAGCAAATGACTCCTCCCACCATATTATGATGTTGCCCCAGTTTTGGGTTCGATCCGAAATCAGTAGGTGTAAGAAATTGGAAAATTTTTGTTCAAAGGGAGTTCGTTCCTAATCGGAGTGGTTGGTGTATTCCATTGTTCTAGAGATCGGACTTCACTCAAAACTAACCAAATGACTCCTCGCACCATATTATGATGTTGCCGAAGTTTTGGGCTCGATCCGAAATCAATAGCTGTAAGAAATTGGACAATTCAAGTTCAAAGGTAGTTCGTTCCTAATTGGAGTGGTTGGTGTTTTTGGTAGTTCTGGAGATCGGATTTCACTCAAACCTAACCAAATGACACCTCCCACCATATTATGATGTTGCCCCAGTTTTGGGTTCGATCCGAAATCAGTAGGTGTAAGAAATTGGACAATTTTTGTTCAAAGGGAGTTCGTTCCTAATCGGAGAGGTTGGTGTATTCCATTGTTCTAGAGATCGGACTTCAATCAAAACTAACCAAATGACTCCTCGCACCATATTATGATGTTGCCGAAGTTTTGGGCTCGATCCGAAATCAATAGCTGTAAGAAATTGGACAATTCAAGTTCAAAGGTAGTTCGTTCCTAATTGGAGTGGTTGGTGTTTTGGGTAGTTCTAGAAATCGGATTTCACTCAAACTTAACCAAATGAGTCCTCCCACCATATTACGATGCTGCCCCAGTTTTGGGCTCGATCCAAAATCAATAGGTGTAAGAAATTGGACAATTCAAGTTGAAAGGCAGCTCGTTCCAAATTGGAGTGGTTGGTGTTTTGGGTAGTTCTAGAGATCGGATTTCACTCAAACTCAACCAAATGACTCCTCCCACAATATTATGATGTTGCCCAAGTTTTGGACCCGATCCGAAATCAATAGGTGTAAGAAATTGGACAATTTATGTTCAAAGGCAGTTAGTTCCTAATCGGAGTCGTTGGTGTATTCCATAGTTCTGGAGATCGTATTTCACTCAAAACTAACCAAACGACTCCTCCCACCATATTATGATGTTGCCCATGTTTTGGGCTGGATCCGAAATCAATAGATGTAAGAAATTGAACAATTCAAGTTCAAAGCCAGTTTGTTCCTAATTTTAGTGGTTGGTGTTTTGGGTAGTTCTAGAGATCGGATTCCACTCAAACTCAACCAAATGACTCCTCCCACCATATTATGATGTTGCCCAAGTTTTGGGCTCGATCCGAAATCAATAGGTGTAAGAAATTGGACAATTCAAGTTCAAAGGCAGTTCGTTCCTAATTGGAGTGGTGGTTGTTTTGGGTAGTTCTAAAGATCGGATTTCACTCAAACTTAACCAAATGACTCCTCCCACCATATTATGATGTTGCCCAAGTTTTGGGCTCGATCCGAAATCAATAGGTGTAAGAAATTGGACAATTCAAGTTCAAAGGCAGTTCGTTCCTAATTGGAGTGGTTGTTGTTTTGGGTAGTTCTAGAGATCGGATTTCCCTAAAACTTAACCAAATGACTCCTCCCACCATATTATGTTGTTGCCCCAGTTTTGGGCTAGATCCGAAATCAATAGGTGTAAGAAATTGGACAATTCAAGTTCAAAGGCAGTTCGTTCCTAATTGGAGTGGTTGTTGTTTTGGGTAGTTCTAGAGATCGGATTTCACTCAAACTAAACCAAATGACTCCTCCCACCATATTATGATGTTGCCCAAGTTTTGGGCTCGATCCGAAATCAATAGGTGTAAGAAATTGGACAATTTATGTTCAAAGGCAGTTCGTTCCTACTCGGAGTGGTTGGTGTATTCCATAGTTCTAGAGTTCGGATTTCACTCAAAACTAACCAAATGACTCCTCCCACCATATTATGATGTTCCCCAAGTTTTGAGCTCGGACCGAAATCAATAGGTGTAAGAAATTGGACAATTCATGTTCAAAGGTAGTTCGTTCCAAATCGGAGTGGTTGGTGTATTCCATAGTTCTGGAGTTCGGATTTCACTCAAAATTAACCAAATGACTCCTCCCACCATATTATGATGTTCCCCAAGTTTTGGGATCGATACGAAATCAATAGGTGTAAGAAATTGGACAATTTATGTCCAAAGGCAGTTCGTTCCTAATCGGAGTGGTTGGTGTATTCCATAGTTCTAGAGATCGGATTTCACACAAAAGTAACCAAATGACTCCTCCCACCATATTATGGTGTTGTCCAAGTTATGGGCTAGATCCGAAATCAATAGGTGTAAGAAATTGGACAATCCAAGTTCAAAGGCAGTTCGTTCCTAATTGGAGTGGTTGTTGTTTTGGGTAGTTCTAGAGATCAGATTTCACTCAAACTTAACCAAATGACTCCTCCCACCATATTATGATGTTGCCCAAGTTTTGGGCTCGATCCGAAATGAATAGGTGTAAGAAATTGGACAATTCAAGTTCAAAAGCAGTTCGTTCCTAATTGGAGTGGTTGTTGTTTTGGGTAGTTCTAGAGATCGAATTTCACTCAAACTTAACCAAATGACTCCTCCCACCATATTATGATGTTACCCAAGTTTTGTGCTCGATCTGAAATCAATAGGTGTAAGAAATTGGACAATTTATGTTCAAAGGCAGTTTGTTCCTAATCGGAGTGATTGGTGTATTCCATACTTCTGGAGATCGGATTTCACTCAAAACAAACCAAATGACTACTCCCACCATATTATGATTTTACCCAAGTTTTGGGATCGATCCGAAATCAATAGGTGTAAGAAATTGGACAATTCAAATTCAAAGCCAGTTCGTTCCTAATTGGAGTGGTTGTTGTTTTGGGTAGTTCTAGAGATCGGATTTCACTCAAACTTAACGAAATGACTCCTCCCACCGTATTATGATGTTGCCCAAGTTTTGGGCTCGATCCGAAATCAATAGGTGTAAGAAATTGGACAATTCAAGTTCAAAGGCAGTTCGTTCCTAATTGGAGTGGTTGTTGTTTTGGGTAGTTCTAGAGATCGGATTTCACTCAAACTTAACCAAAAGACTCCTCCCACCGTATTATGTGGTTGCCCAAGTTTTGGTCCGGATCTGAAATCAATAGGTGTAATAAATTGGACAATTCAAGTTCCAAGGCAGTTCGTTCCTAATTGGAGTGGTTGGTTTTTTGGGTAGTTCAAGAGATTGGATTTCACTCAAACTTAACGAAATGACCCCTCCCACCGTACTATGATGTTGCCCAAGTTTTGGGCTCGATCCGAAATCAATAGGTGTAAGAAATTGGACAATTTATGTTCAAAGGCAGTTCGTTCCTAATCGTAGTGGTTGGTGTATTCCATAGTTCTAGAGATCGGATTTCACACAAAACTAACCAAATGACTCCTCCCACCATATTATGGTGTTGCCCAAGTTTTGGGCTAGATCCGAAATCAATAGGTGTAAGAAATTGGACAATTCAAGTTCAAAGGCAGTTCGTTCCTAATTGGAGTGGTTGTTGTTTTGGGTAGTTCTAGAGATCGGATTTCACTCAAACTTAACGAAATGACTCCTCCCACCGTATTATGATGTTGCCCAAGTTTTGGGCTCGATCCGAAATCAATAGGTGTAAGAAATTGGACAATTCAAGTTCAAAGGCAGTTCGTTCCTAATTGGAGTGGTTGGTGTTTTGGGTAGTTATAGAGATTGGATTTCACTCAAACTTAACGAAATGACCCCTCCCACCGTATTATGATGTTGCCCAAGTTTTGGGCTCGATCCGAAATCAATAGGTGTAAGAAATTGGACAATTTATGTTCAAAGGCAGTTCGTTCCTAATCGGAGTGGTTGGTGTATTCCATAGTTCTAGAGATCGGATTTCACTCAAAACTAACCAAATGACTCCTCCTAGCACATTATGATGTTGCCCAAGTTTTGGGCTCGATCCGAAATCAATAGGTGTAAGAAATTGGACAATTTAAGTTCAAAGGCAGTTCGTTCATAATCGGAGTGGTTGGTGTATTCCATAGTTCTATAAATCGGATTTCACTCAAAACTAACCAAATGACTCCTCCCACCACATTATGATGTTGCCCAAGTTTTGGGCTCGATCCGAAATCAATAGATGTAAGAAATTGGACAATTCAAGTTCAAAGGCAGTTCGTTCCTGATTGGAGTGGTTGGTGTTTTGGGTAGTTCTAGACGTCGGATGTCACTCAAACTTAACCAAATGACTCCTCCCACCATATTAAGATGTTGTCCAAGTTTTGGGATCGATCCGAAATCAATAGGTGTAAGAAATTGGACAATTCAAGTTCAAAGGCAGTTCGTTCCAAATTAGAGTGGTTGGTGTTTTGGGTACTTCTACAGATCGGATTTCACTCAAACTTAACCAAAAGACTCCTCCCACCGTATTATGTGGTTGCCCAAGTTTTGGTCCTGATCTGAAATCAATAGGTGTAATAAATTGGACAATTCAAGTTCCAAGGCAGTTCGTTCCTAATTGGAGTGGTTGGTTTTTTGGGTAGTTCAAGAGATCATATTTCACTCAAACTTAACGAAATGACTCCTCCCACCATATTTTGATGTTGCCCAAGTTTGGGGCTCGATCCGAAATCAATAGGTATAAGAAATTAGACAATTCACGCTAAAAGGAAGTTCGTTCCGAATTGGAGTGGTTGGTGTTTTGGGTAGTTCTAGAGATCGGATTTCCCTCAAACAGAACCAAATGATTCATCCCCCCATGTTATGATGTTGCCCAAGTTTTGGGCTCGATCCTAAATCAATAGGTGTAAGAAATTGGACAATTCAAGTTGAAAGGCAGTTCGTTCCTAATTGGAGTGGTTGGTGTTTTGGGTAGTTCTGGGGATTGGATTTCACTCAAACTTAACCAAATGACTCCCCCCATCATATTATGATGTTGTCCAAGTTTTGGGCTCGATCCGAAATCAATAGGTGTAAGAAATTGGACAATTCAAGTTCAAAGGCAATTCGTTCCTAACTGGAGTGGTTGGTGATTTGGGTTCTTCTAGAGATTGGATTTCACTCAAACTAAACCAAATGACTCCTACCACTGTATTATGATGTTGCCCAAGTTTTGGGGTTGATCCGAAATCAATAGGTGTAAGAAATTGGACAATTCAAGTTCAAAGGCAGTTCGTTCCTAATTCGACTGGTTGTTGTTTTGGGTAGTTCTAGAGATCGGATTTCACTCAAACTTAACCAAATGACTCCTCCCACCATATTATGATGTTGCCCAAGTTTTGGGCTCGATCAGAAATCAATAGGTGTAAGAAATTGGACAATTCAAGTTCAAAGGCAGTTCGTTCCTAACTGGAGTGGTTGGTGATTTGGGTTGTTCTAGAGATTGGATTGCACTCAAACTAAACCAAATGACTCCTACCACTATATTATGATGTTGCCCAAGTTTTGGGCTTGATCCGAAATCAATAGGTGTAAGAAATTGGACAATTTATGTTCAAAGGCAGTTCGTTCCTAAGCGGAGTGGTTGGTGTATTCCATAGTTCTAGAGATCGGATTTCACTCAAAACTAACCAAATGACTCCTCCCACCATATTATGATGTTGCCCAAGTTTTGGGCTCGATCCGAAATCAATAGGTGTAAGAAATTGGACAATTCAAGTTCAAAGGCAGTTCGTTCCTAATTGGAGTGGTTGGTGTTTTGGGTAGTTCTAGAGATCGGATTTCACTCAAACTTAACCAAATGACTCCTCCCACCATATTATGTTCTTGCCCAAGTTTTGGGCTCGATCCGAAATGAATAGGTGTAAGAAATTGGACAATTTATGTTCAAAGGCAGCTCGTTCCTAATCCGAGTGGTTGGTGTATTCCATAGTTCTAGAGATCGGATTTCACCCAAAACTAACCAAATGACTCCTCCCACCATATTATGATGTTGCCCAAGTTTTGAGCTCGATCCGAAATCAATAGGTGTAAGAAATTGGACAATTTATGTTCAGAGGCAGTTCGTTCCAAATCGGAGTGGTTGGTGTATTCCATAGTTCTGGAGATCAGATTTCACTCAAAACGAACCAAATGACTCCACCCACCATATTATGATGTTGCCCAAGTTTTGGTCTCGATCCGAAATCAATAGATGTAAGAAATTGGACAATTCAAGTTCAAAGGCAGTTCGTTCCTAATTGGAGTGGTTGGCGTTTTGGGTAGTTCTTGAGATCGGATTTCACTCAAACTTAACCAAATGACTCCTCCCACCATATTACGATGTTGCCCAAGTTTTGGGGTCGATCCGAAATCAAAAGGTGTAAGAATGTGGACAATTCAAGTTCAAAGGTAGTTCGTTCCTAATTGGTGTGGTTGGTGTGTTGGGTAGTTCTAGAGATCGGATTTCAGTCAAACTTATCGAAATGACTCCTCCCCCCATATTATGATGTTGCCCAAGTTTTGGGCTCGATCCGAAATCAATAGGTGTAAGAAATTGGACAATTTATGTTCAAAAGCAGTTCGTTCCTAATCGGAGTGGTTGGTGTATTCCATAGTTCTAGAGATCGGATTTCACTCAAAACTAACCAAATGACTCCTCCCACCACATTATGATGTTGCCCAAGTTTTGGGCTCGATCTGAAATCAATAGATGTAAGAAATTGGACAATTCAAGTTCAATGGCAGTTCGTTCCTAATTGCAGTGGTTGGTGTTTTGGGTCGTTCTAGAAGTCGGATTTCACTCAAACTTAACCAAATGACTCCTCCCACCATATTAAGATGTTGCCCAAGTTTTGGGCTCGATCCGAAATGAATAGGTGTAAGAAATTGGGCAATTCAAGTTGAAAGGCAGTTCGTTCCAAATTAGAGTGGTTGGTGTTTTGGGTACTTCTAGAGATCGAATTTCACTCAAACTTCACCAAAAGACTCCTCCCACCGTATTATGATGTTGCCCAAGTTTTGGGCTCGATCCTAAATCAACAGGTGTAAGAAATTGGACAATTCAAGTTGAAAGGCAGTTCGTTCCAAATTGGAGTGGTTGGTGTTTTGGGTAGTTCTGGAGATCGGATTTCACTCAAACTTAACCAAATGACTCCTCCCACCATATTATGATGTTGCCCAAGTTTTGGGCTCGATCCGAAATCGATAGGTGTAAGAAATTGGAAAATTCAAGTTCAAAGGCAGTTCTTTCCTAATTGGAGTGGTTGGTGTTTTGGGTGGTTCTAGAGATCGGATTTCACTCAAACATAACCAAATGACTCCTCCAACCATATTATGATGTTGCCCAAGTTTTGGGCTCGATCCGAAATCAATAGGTGTAAGAAATTGGACAATTTAAGTTCAAAGGCAGTTCGTTCCTAATCGCAGTGGTTGGTGTATTCCATAGTTCTAGACATCGGATTTTACTCAAAACCTACCAAATGACTCCTCCCATCATATTATGATGTTGCCCAAGTTTTGGGCTCGATCCGAAATCAATAGGTGTAAGAAATTGGACAATTCAAGTTCAAAGGCAGTTCGTTCCTAATTGTAGTGGTTGTTGTTTTGGGTAGTTCTGGAGATCGGATTTAACTCAAACTCAACCAAATGACTCCTCCCACCATATTTTGATGTTGCCCATGTTTTGGGCTCGATCCGAAATCAATAGGTGTAAGAAATTGGACAATTTATGTTCAAAGGCAGTTCGTTCCGAATTGGAGTTGTTGATGTTTTGGGTAGTTCTAGAGATCGGATTTCACTCAAACTTAACCAAATGACTCCTCCCACCATATTATGATGTTGACCAAGTTTTGGGCTAGATCCGAAATCAATAGGTGTAAGAAATAGGACAATTCAAGTTCAAAGGCAGTTCGTTCCTAATTGGAGTGGTTGGTGTTTTGGGTAGTTCTAGAGATCGGATTTCACTCAAACTTAACGAAATGACTCCTCCCACCATATTATGATGTTACCCAAGTTTTGGGCTCAGTCCGAAATCTATAGGTGTAACAAATTGGACAATTTATGTTCAAAGGCAGTTCGTTCCGAATTGGAGTGGTTGATGTTTTGGGTAGTTCTAGATATCGGATTTCCCTCAAACATAACCAAATGACTCATCCCCCCATATTATGATGTTGCCCAAGTTTTGGGCTCGATCCTAAATCAATTGGTGTAAGAAATTGGACAATTCAAGTTGAAAGGCAGTTCGTTCCTAATTGGAGTGGTTGGTGTTTTGGAAAGTTCTGGAGATCGGATTTCACTCAAACGTAACCAAATGACCGCTCACACCATATTATGATGCTGCCCAAGTTTTGGGCTCGATCCGAAATCAATAGGTGTAAGAAATTGGACAATTTCAGTTCAAAGGCAGTTCGTTCCTAATCGGAGTGGTTGGTGTTTTCCATAGTTCTAGAGATCGGATTTCACTCAAAACTTACCAAATGACTCCTCCCACCATATTATGATGTTGCCCAAGTTTTGGGCTCGATCCGAAATCAATAGTTGTAAGAAGTTGGACAATTCAAGTTGAAAGGCAGTTCGTTCCTAATCGGAGTGGTTGGTGTATTCCATAGTTCTAGCGACAGGATTTCACTCAAAACTAACGAAATGACCCCTCCCACCATATTATGATGTTGCCCAAGTTTTTGGCTCGATCCGAAATCAATAGGTGTAAGAAATTGGACAATTCAAGTTCAAAGGCAGTTCCTTCCTAATCGTAGTGGTTGGTGTATTCCATAGATCTAGAGATCGGATTTCACTCAAAATTAACCAAATGACTCCTCCCACCATATTATGATGTTGCCCAGGTTTGGGACTCTATCCAAAATCAATAGGTGTATGAAATTGGACAATTCAAGTTCAAAGGCAGTTCGTTCCTAATTGGAGTGGTTGGTGTTTTGGGAAGTTCTAGAGATCGGATTTCACTCAAACTTAACCAAATGACGCCTCCCACCATATTATGATGTTGCCCAAGTTTTGGGCTCGATCCGAAATCAATAGGTGTAAGAAATTGAACATTTCAAGTTCAAAGGCAGTTCGTTCCTAATTGGAGTGGTTGTTGTTTTTGGTAGTTCTGGAGATCGAATTTCACTCAAACTTAGCGAAATGACTCCTCCCACCATATTATGTTGTTGCCAAAGTTTTGGGCTCCATACGAGATCAATAGGTGTAAGAAATTGGACAATTCAAGTTCAATGGCAGTTCGTTCCTAATTGGGGTGGTTGGTGTATTGTGTAGTTCTAGGGATCCGATTGCACTCAAAATTATCCAAATGACTCCTTCCACCATATTATGACGTTGCCCAGGTTTGGGCTCGATCCGAAATCAACAGGTGTAAGAAATTGGACTATTCAAGTTCAAAGGCAGTTCGTTCCCAATTGAAGTGGTTGGTGTATTCCATAGTTCTAGAGATCGAATTTCACACAAAATTAGCCGAATGACTCCTCCCACCATATTATGATGTTGCCCAAGTTTTGGGCGATATCCGAAATCAATAGGTGTAAGAAATTGGACAATTCTAGTTCAAAGGCAGTTCGTTCCTAATTGGGATGGTTGGTGTATTGGGTAGTTCTACAGACCGGCTTTCACTTAAAATTGACCAAATGACTCCTCCCACCAGATTATGTTGTTGCCCAAGTTTTGGGCTCGATCCGAAATCAATACTGTAAGAAATTGGACAATTCAAGTTCAAAGGCAGTTCGTTTCTAATTGGAGTGGTTGGTGTTTTGGGTAGTTCTAGAGATCGGATTTCACTCAAACTTAACCAAATGACTCCTCCGACCATGTTATGATGTTGCCCAAGTTTTGGGCTCGATCCGAAATCTATAGGTGTAAGAAATTGGACAATTCGAGTTCAATGGCAGTTCGTTCCTAATTGGGGTGGTTGGTGAATTGTGTAGTTCTAGGGATCCGATTGCATTCAAAATTAACCAAATGACTCCTCCCACCATATTATGATGTTCCCCAAGTTTGGGGCTCGATCCAAAATCAATAGGTGTATGAAATTGGACAATTCAAGTTCGAAGGAAGTTCGTTCCTAATTGGAGTGGTTGGTGTTTTGGATAGTTCTAGAGATCGGATTTCACTCAAACTTAACCAAATGACTCCTCCCACCCAATTATGATGTTGCCCAAGTTTTGGGTTCGATCCAAAATCAATAGGTGTAAGAAATTGGACAATTTATGTACAAAGGCAGTTCGTTCCTCGTCGGAGTGGTTGGTGTATTCCACAGTTCTAGAGATTGGATTTCACACAAAACAAACCAAATGACTCCTCCCACTGTATTATGATGTTGCCCAAGTTTTGGGCTCGATCCGAAATCAAGAGGTGTAAGAAATTGAACAATTCAAGTACAAAGGCAGTACGTTCCTAATAGAAGTGGTTGGTGTATTCCATAGTTCTAGAGATCGGATTTCATTCAAAATTAATAGGTGTAAGAATTTGGACAATTCAAGGTCAAAGCCAGTTCGTTCGTAATTTGGGTGGTTGGTGTATTGGGTAGTTCTAGAGATCGGATTTCACACAAAACTAACCAAATGACTCCTCCCACCATATTATGATGTTGCCCAAGTTTTGGGCTCAATCCGAAATCAATAGGTGTAAGAAATTGAACAATTCAAGTTCAAAGGCAGTTCGTTCCTAATTGGAGTGCTTGGTGTTTTGGGTAGTTCTGGAGATCGGATTTCACTCAAACTTAGCGAAATGACTCCTCCCACCATATTATGTTGTTGCCGAAGTTTTGGGCTCGATCCCAGATCAATAGGTGTAAGAAATTGCACAATTCAATTTCAAAGGCAGTACGTTCCTAATTGAAGTGGTTGGTGTACTCCATAGTTCTAGGGATCGGATTTCACTCAAAATTAACCAAATGACTCCACCCACCATATTATGATGTTGCCCAAGTTTTGGGCTCGATCCGAAATCAATAGGTGTAAGAAATTGAACAATTCAAGTTCAAAGCCAGTTCGTTCCTAATTGGGGAGGTTGGTGTATTGGGTAGTTCTAGAGATCGGATTTCACTCAAAATTTACCAAATGACTCCTCCCACCATATTATGATGTTGCCCAAGTGTTGGGCTCTATCCGAAATCAATAGGTGTAAGAAATTGGACAATTCATGTTCGAAAGCAGTTCGTTCCTAATTGGAGTGGTTGTTGTTTTGTGTAGTTCTAGAGATCGGATTTCACTCAAACTTAACCGAATCACTCCTCCCACCATATTATGAAGTTCTCCAACTTTTGGGCTTGATCCGAAATCAATAGGTGTAAGAAATGGCACAATTCAAGTTCAAAGGCTGTTCGTTCCCAATTGGAGTGGTTGGTGTTTTGGGTAGTTCTAGAGATCGGATTTCACTCAAACTTAACCAAATGACTCCTCCCACCATATTACGATGTTGCCCAAGTTTTGGGCTCGATCCGAAATCAATAGGTGTAAGAAATTGGACAATTCATGTTCGAAAGCAGTTTGTTCCTAATTGGGGTGGTTGATGTATTGGGTAGTTCTAGAGATCGGATTTCACTCAAAATTAACCAAATGACTCCTCCCACCATATTATGATGTTGCCCAAGTGTTGGGCTCTATCCGAAATCAATAGGTGTAAGAAATTGGACAATTCATGTTCGAAAGCAGTTCGTTCCTAATTGGAGTGGTTGTTGTTTTGGGTAGTTCTAGGGATCGGATTTCACTCAAACTTAACGAAATGAGTCCTCCCACCATATTATGATGTTCTCCAAGTTTTGGGCTCGATCCGAAATCAATAGGTGTAAGAAATGGGACAATTCAAGTTGAAAGGCTGTTCGTTCCTAATTGGAGTGGTTGGTGTTTTGGGTAGTTCTAGAGATTGGATTTCACTCAAAACTAACCAAATGACTCCTCCCACCATATTATGATGTTGCCCAAGTTTTGGGCTCGATCCGAAATCAATAGGTGTAAGAAATTACACAATTTATGTTCAAAAGCAGTTCGTTCCTAATCGGAGTGCTTGGTGTATTCCATAGTTCTAGAGATCGTATTTCACTCAAAACTAACCAAATGACTCATCCCACCATATTACGATGTTGCCCAAGTTTTGGGCTCGGTCCAAAAGCAACAGGTGTAAGAAATTGGACGATTTATGTTCAAAGGCAGTTCGTTCCTAATCGGGGTGGTTGGTGTATTCCATAGTTCCAGAGTTCGGATTTCACTCAAAACTAACCAAGTGACTCCTCCCACCATATTATGATGTTCCCCAAGTTTTGGGCTCGATCCGAAATCAATAGGTGTAAGAAATTGGACAATTCAAGTTCAAAGGCAGTTCGTTCCTACTTGGAGTGGTTGGTGTTTTGGGTAGTTCTAGAGATCGGATTTCACTCAAACTTAAAAAAATGACTCCTCCCACCATATTATGATGTTGCCCAAGGTTTGGGCTCGATCCGAAATCAATAGGTGTAAGAAATTGGACAATTCAAGTTCAAAGGCATTTCGTTCCCAATTGGAGTGGTTGGTGTTTTGGGTTGTTCTAGAGATCGGATTTCACTCAAACTTAACCAAATGACTCCTCCCACCATATTGTGATGTTGCCCAAGTTTTGGGCTCGATCCGAAATCAATAGGTGTAAGAAATTGGATAATTCAAGTTTAAAGGCAGTTCGTTCCCAATTGGAGTGGTTGGTGTTTTGGGTAGTTCTAGAGATCGGATTTCACTCAAACTTAACCAAATGACTCCTCCCACCATATTACGATGTTGCCCAAGTTTTGGGCTCGATCCGATATCAACAGGTGTAAGAAATTGGACAATCGATGTTCAAAGGCAGTTCGTTCCTAATCGGAATGATTGGTGTATTCCATAGTTCTAGAGATCGGATTTCACTCAAAACTAACCAAATGACTCCTCCCACCATATTACGATGTTGCCCAAGTTTTGGGCTCGATCCGAAATCAGTAGGTGTAAGAAATTGGACAATTCAAGTTCAAAGGCAGTTCGTTCCTAGTCGGAGTGGTTGGTGTATTCCATAGTTCCAGAGTTCGGATTTCACTCAAAACTAACCAAATGACTCCTCCCACCATATTACGATGTTGATCAAGTTTTGGGCTCGATCCGAAATCAACAGGTGTAAGAAATTGGACAATTTATGTTCAAAGGCAGTTCGTTCCTAATCGTAGTGGTTGGTGTATTCCATAGTTCAAGAGTTCGGATTTCACTCAAAACTAACCAAATGACTCCCCCCCCCCCCCATATTACGATGTTGATCCAGTTTTGGGCTCGATCCGAAATCAACAGGTGTATGAAATTGGACAATTTATGTTCAAAGGCAGTTCGTTCCTAATCGGAGTGGTTGGTATATTCCATAGTTATAGAGTTCGGATTTCACTCAAAACTAACCAAATGACTCCTGCCACCACATTACGCTGTTGCTCAAGTTTTGGGCTCGATCCGAAATCAATAGGTGTAAGAAATTGGACAATTCAAGTTCAAAGGCAGTTCGTTCCTACTTGGAGTGGTTGGTGTTTTGGGTAGTTCTAGAGATCTGAATTCACTCAAAATTTTCCAAATGACTCCTCCCACCATATTATGTTTTTGCGCAAGTTTTGGGGTCGATCCGAAATCAATAGGTGTAAGAAATTGGACAATTCAAGTTCAAAGGCAGTTCGTTCCCAATTGGAGAGGTTGGTGTTTTGGGTAGTTCTAGAGATCGGATTTCACTCAAACTTAACCAAATGACTCCTCTTACCATATTATGATGTTCCCCAAGTTTTGGGCTCGATCCGAAATCAGTAGGTGTAAAAAATTGGACAATTCAAGTTCAAAGGCATTTCGTTCCTAATTGGAGAGGTTGGTGTTTTGGGTAGTTCTAGAGATTGGATTTCACCAAAACTTACCCAAATGACTCCTCCCACCATATTATGATGTTGCCCAAGTTTTACTCTCGATCCGAAATCAATAGGTGTAAGAAATTGGACAGTTTATGTTCAAAGGAAGTTCGTTCCTAATCGGAGTGGTTGGTGTATTCCACAGTTCTAGAGATTGGATTTCACTCAAAACTAACCAAATGACCCCTCCCACGATATTATGATGTTGCCCAAGTTTTGGGCTCGATTCCAAATCAATAGGTGTAACAAATTGGACAATTCAAGTTCAAAGGCAGTTCGTTCCTAATTCGAGTGGTTGGTGTTTTGGGTAGTTCTAGAGATCGGATTTCACTCAAACTTAACCAAATGACTCCTCCTACCATATTATGATGTTGCCCAGGTTTTGGGCTCGATCCGAAATCAATAGCTGTAAGAAATTGGACAATTCAAGTTCAAAGGCAGGTCGTTCGTAATTGGAGTGGTTGGGGTTTTGGGTAGTTCTAGAGACCGGATTTCGCTCAAACTTAACCAAATGACTCCTCCCACCATATTATGATGTTGCCCAAGTTTTGGGCTCGATCCGAAATCAATAGGTGTAAGAAATTGGACAATTTATGTTCAAAAGCAGTTCGTTCCTAATCGGAGTGGTTGGTGTATTCCATAGTTCTAGAGATCGGAATTCACTCAAAACTAACAAAATGACTCCTCCCACCACATTATGATGTTGCCCAAGTTTTGGGCTCGATCTGAAATCAATAGATGTAAGAAATTGGACAATTCAAGTTCAATGGCAGTTCGTTCCTAATTGCAGTGGTTGGTGTTTTGGGTCGTTCTAGAAGTCGGATTTCACTCAAACTTAACCAAATGACTCCTCTCACCATATTAAGATGTTGCCCAAGTTTTGGGCTCGATCCGAAATGAATAGGTGTAAGAAATTGGGCAATTCAAGTTGAAAGGCAGTTCGTTCCAAATTAGAGTGGTTGGTGTTTTGGGTACTTCTAGAGATCGAATTTCACTCAAACTTCACCAAAAGACTCCTCCCACCGTATTATGATGTTGCCCAAGTTTTGGGCTCGATCCTAAATCAACAGGTGTAAGAAATTGGACAATTCAAGTTGAAAGGCAGTTCGTTCCTAATTGGAGTGGTTGGTGTTTTGGGTAGTTCTGGAGATCGGATTTCACTCAAACTTAACCAAATGACTCCTCCCACCATATTATGATGTTGCCCAAGTTTTGGGCTCGATCCGAAATCAATAGGTGTAAGAAATTGGACAATTTATGTTCAAAGGCAGTTCGTTCCAAATCGAAGTGGTTGGTGTATTCCACAGTTCTAGAGATCGGATTTCACTCAAACTTAACCAAATGACTCCTCCCACCATATTATGTTGTTGCCCCAGTTTTGGGCTCGATCCGAAATCAATAGATGTAAGAAATTGGACAATTCAAGTTCAAAGGCAGTTCATTCCTAATTGGAGTGGTTGGTATTTTGGGTAGTTCTGGAGACCGGATTTCACTCAAACTTAACCAAATGACTCCTCCCACCATATTATGTTGTTGCCCCAGTTTTGGGCTCGATCCGAAATCAATAGATGTATGAAATTGGACAATTCAAGTTCAAAGGCAGTTCGTTCCTAATTGGAGTGGTTGGTATTTTGGGTAGTTCTAGAGACCGGATTTCACTCAAACTTAACCAAATGACTTCTCCCCCCATATTATGATGTTGCCCTAGTTTTGGGCTCTATTCGAAATCAATAGGTGTAAGAAATTGGACAATTCAAGTTCAAAGGCAGTTCGTTCCTAATTGGAGTGGTTGTTGTTTTGGGTAGTTCTAGAGATCGGATTTCACTCAAACTTAACCAAAATGACTCCTCCCACCATATTATGATGTTGCCCAAGTTTTGGGCTTGATCCGAAAACAATAGGTGTAAGAAATTCGACAATTTATGTTCAAAGGCAGTTCGTTCCAAATCGGAGTGGTTGGTGTATTCCATAGTTCTAGAGATCAGATTTCACTCAAAACTAACCAAATGACTCCTCCCACCATATTATGATGTTGTCCATGTTTTGGGCTCGATCCGAAATCAATTGGTGTAAGAAATTGGACAATTCAAGTTCAAAGGCAGTTCGTTCCAAATTGGAGAGGTTGGTGTTTTGGGTAGTTCTAGAGATCGGATTTCACTAAAAGTTAACCAAATGACTCATCCCACCATATTATGATGTTGCCCAAGTTTTGGGCTCGATCCGAAATCAATAGGTGTTAGAAGTTGGACATTTCAAGTTCAAAGGTAGTTCGTTCCTAATTGGAGTGGTTGGTGTTTTGGGTAATTCTATAGATCGGATTTCACTCAAACTTGACCAAATGACTCCTCCCACCATATTATGATGTTGCCCAAGTTTTGGGCTCGATTCGAAATTACTACGTGTAAGAAATTGGACAATTTATGTTCAAAGGAAGTTCGTTCCTAATCGGAGTGGTTGGTGTATTCCACAGTTCTAGAGATCAGATTTCACTCAAACTTAACCAAATCACTCCTCCCACCATATTATGTTGTTGCCCAAGTTTTGGGCTCGATCCGAAATCAATAGGATTAAGAAATTGGACAATTCAAGTTCAAAGGCAGTTCGTTCCCAATTGGAGAGGTTGGTGTTTTGGGTAGTTCTAGAGATCGGATTTCACTCAAACTTAACCAAATGACTCCTCTTACCATATTATGATGTTCCCCAAGTTTTGGGCTCGATCCGAAATCAGTAGGTGTAAAAAATTGGACAATTCAAGTTCAAAGGCATTTCGTTCCTAATTGGAGAGGTTGGTGTTTTGGGTAGTTCTAGAGATTGGATTTCACCAAAACTTACCCAAATGACTCCTCCCACCATATTATGATGTTGCCCAAGTTTTACTCTCGATCCGAAATCAATAGGTGTAAGAAATTGGACAGTTTATGTTCAAAGGAAGTTCGTTCCTAATCGGAGTGGTTGGTGTATTCCACAGTTCTAGAGATTGGATTTCACTCAAAACTAACCAAATGACCCCTCCCACGATATTATGATGTTGCCCAAGTTTTGGGCTCGATTCCAAATCAATAGGTGTAACAAATTGGACAATTCAAGTTCAAAGGCAGTTCGTTCCTAATTCGAGTGGTTGGTGTTTTGGGTAGTTCTAGAGATCGGATTTCACTCAAACTTAACCAAATGACTCCTCCTACCATATTATGATGTTGCCCAGGTTTTGGGCTCGATCCGAAATCAATAGCTGTAAGAAATTGGACAATTCAAGTTCAAAGGCAGGTCGTTCGTAATTGGAGTGGTTGGGGTTTTGGGTAGTTCTAGAGACCGGATTTCGCTCAAACTTAACCAAATGACTCCTCCCACCATATTATGATGTTGCCCAAGTTTTGGGCTCGATCCGAAATCAATAGGTGTAAGAAATTGGACAATTTATGTTCAAAAGCAGTTCGTTCCTAATCGGAGTGGTTGGTGTATTCCATAGTCCTAGAGATCGGATTTCACTCAAAAATAACCAAATGACTCCTCCCACCGTATCGTGATGTTGTCCAACTTTTGGGCTCGATCCGAAATCAATAGGATTAAGAAATTGGACAATTCAAGTTCAAAGGCAGTTCGTTCCTAATTGGAGAGGTTGGGGTTTGGGTAGTTCTAGAGATCGGATTTCACTCAAACTTAACCAAATGACTCCTCTCACCATATTACAGTGTTTCCCAAGTTTTGGGTTCGATCCGAAAGCGATAGGATTAAGAAATTGGACAATTCAAGTTCAAAGGCAGTTCGTTCCTAATTGGAGAGGTTGGTGTTTTGGGTAGTTCTAGAGATCGGATTTCACTCAAACTTAACCAAATGACTCCTCTCACCATATTATGATGTTCCCCAAGTTTTGGGCTCGATCCGAAATCAATAGGTGTAAGAAATTGGACAATTCAAGTTCAAAGGCAGTTCGTTCCTAATTGGAGTGGTTGGTGTTTTGTGCAGTTCTAGAGATCAGATTTCGCTCAAACTTAACCCAATCACTCCTCCCACCATATTATGATGTTGCCCAAGTTTTGCTCTCAATCCGAAATCAATAGGTGTAAGAAATTGGACAATTTATGTTCAAAGGAAGTTCGTTCCTGATTGGAGTGGTTGGAGTTTTGGGTAGTTCTAGGGGTCGGATTTCACTCAAACTTAACCAAATGACTCCTCCCACCATATGATGATTTTGCCCATGTTTTGGGCTCGATCCGAAATCAATAGGTGTAAGAATTTGGACAATTGAAGTTCAAAGGCAGTTCGTTCCTAATTGGAGTGGTTGGTGTTCTGGGTAGTTCTAGAGATTGGATTTCACTCAAACTTAACCAAATGACTCCTCCCACCATATTATGATGTTGCCCAAGTTTTGGGCTCGATCCGAAATCAATAGGTGAAAGAAATTGGACAATTCAAGTTCAAAGGTAGTTCGTTCCTAATTGGAGTGGTTGGTGTTTTGGGTAATTCTAGAGGTCGGATTTCACTCAAACTTGACCAAATGACTTCTCCCACCATATTATGATGTTGCCCACGTTTTGGGCTCTATCCGAAATCAATAGGTGTAAGAAATTGGATAATTCAAGTTCAAAGGGTCTTCGTTCCTAATTGGGGTGGTTGGTGTATTGGGTAGTTCTAGAGATCGGATTTCACTCAAAATTAACCAAATGACTCATCCCACCATATTATGATGTTGCCCAAGTTTTGGGCTCGATCCGAAATCAATAGGTGAAAGAAATTGGACAATTCAAGTTCAAAGGTAGTTCGTTCCTAATTGGAGTGGTTGGTGTTTTCGGTAATTCTAGAGGTCGGATTTCACTCAAACTTGACCAAATGACTTCTCCCACCATATTATGATGTTGCCCACGTTTTGGGCTCTATCCGAAATCAATAGGTGTAAGAAATTGGACAATTCAAGTTCAAAGGCAGTTCGTTCCTAATTGGAGTGGTTGGTGTTTTGGGCAATTCTAGAGATCGGATTTCACTCAAACTTAACCAACATGACTCCTCCCACAATATTATGTTGTTGCAGAAGTTTTGGGCTCGATCCGAAATCAATAGGTGTAAGAAATTGGACAATTTATGTTCAAAGGAAGTTCGTTCCTAATCGGAGTGGTTGGTGTATTCCATAGTTCTAGAGATCGGATTTCACTCAAAACAAACCAAATGACTCCTCCCACCATATTATGATGTTGCCCAAGTTTTGTGCGCGACCCGAAATCGATAGGTGTAAGAAATTGGACAATTCAAGTTCAAAGGCAGTTCGTTTCTAATTGGAGTGGTTAGTGTTTTGGGTAGTTCTAGAGATCAGATTTTCCTGAAACTTAACCAAATGACTCCTCCCACCATATTATGATGTTGCCGAAGTTTTGGGCTCGATCCGATATCAATAGGTGTAAGAAATTGGACAATTCAAGTTCAAACGAAGTTCGTTCCTAATTGGAGTGGTTGGTGTATTGGGTAGTTCTAGAGGTCGGATTTCACTCAAAACTAACCATATGACTCCTCCCACCATATTATAATGTTCCCCAAGTTTTGGGCTCGATCCGAAATCAATAGGTGTAGGAAATTGGACAGTTTACTTTCCAAGGCAGTTCGTTCCTAATTGGAGTGGTTGGTGTATTCCATAGTTCTAGAGATCGGATTTCAGTCAAAACTAACCAAATGACTCCTCCCACCATATTATGATGTTGCCCAAGTTTTGGGCTCGATCCGAAATCAATAGGTGTAAGAAAATGGCCAATTTATGTTCAAAGGCAGTTCGTTCCTAATCGGAGTGGTTGGTGTATTCCATAGTTCTAGAGATCGGATTTCACTCAAAACTAACCAAATACTCCTCCCACCATATTATGATGTTGCCCAAGTTTTTGGCTCGATCCGAAATCAATAGGTGTAAGAAACTGGCCAGTTTATGTTCAAAGGCAGTTCGTTCCTAATCGGAGTGGTTGGTGTATTCCATAGTTCTAGAGATCGGACTTCACTCAAAACTAAAGAAATACTCCTACCACCATATTATGATTTTACCCAAGTTTTGGGCTCGATCCAAAATCAATAGGTGTAAGAAATTGGACAGTTTATGTTCAAAGGCTGTTCGTTCCTAATCGGAGTGGTTGGTGTATTCCATAGTTCTAGAGATCGGATTTCACTCAAAACTAACCAAATACTCCTCCCACCATATTATGATGTTGCCCAAATTTTGGGCTCGATCCGAAATCAATAGGTGTAAAAAATTGGACAATTCAATTTCCACGGCAGTTCGTTCGTAATAGGGGTGGTTGGTGTTTTGGGTAGTTCTAGATCTCGTATTTCACTCAAACTTAACCAAATGACACCTCCCACCGTATTGTGATGTTGCCTAAGTTTTGGGCTCAATCCAAAATCAATAGGGGTATGATATTGGACAATTCAAGTTCAAAGGCAGTTCGTTCCTAATTCGAGTGGTTGGTGTTTTAGGTTGTTCTAGAGATCGGATTTCACTCAAACTTATCCAAATTACTCCTCCCACCATATTATGATGTTGCCCAAGTTTTGGGCTCGATCCGAAATCAATAGGTGTTAGAAATTGGACAATTCAAGTTGATAGGCAGTTCGTTCCTAATTGGAGTGGTTGGTGTTTTAGGTAGTTCTAGAGATCGGATTTCACTCAAACTTAACCAAATGACTCCTCCCACCATATTATGATGTTCCCCAGGTTTTGGGCTCGATCCGAAATCAATAGGTTTATGAAATTGGACAATTTATGTTCACAGGCAGTTCGTTCCTAATCTGAGTGCTTGGTGTATTCCATAGTTCTAGAGATCGGATTTCACTCAAAACTAACCAAATGACTCCTCCCACCTTACTGTTATGTTGCCCATGTTTTGGGCTCGATCCGAAATCAATAGGTGTAAGAAATTGGACAATTCAAGTTCGAAGGCAGTTCGTTCCTAATCGGAGTGGTTGGTGTATTCCATAGTTCTAGAGATTGGATTTCACTCAAAACTAACCAAATGATTCCTCCCACTATATTGTGATGTTGCCCATGTTTTGGGCTCGATCCGAAATCAATAGGTGTAAGAATTTGGACAATTCAAGTTTAAAGGCAGTTCGTTCCTAATTGGAGTGGTTGGAGTTTTGGGTAGTTCTAGAGATTGGATTTTACTCAAAATTAACGAAATGACTCCTCCCACCATATTAGGACGTTGCCCAAGTTTTGGGCTCGATCCGAAATCAGTAGGGGTAAAAAATTGGACAATTCAAGTTCAAAGGCAGTTCGTTCCTAATTGGAGTGGTTGGTGTTTTGGGTAGTTCTCGGGATCGGATTTCACTCAAACTTAACCAAATGACTCCTCCCACCATATTATGATGTTGCCCAAGTTTTGGGCTCGATCCGAAATCAATAGGTGTTAGAAATTGGACAATTCAAGTTGATAGGCAGTTCGTTCCTAATTGTAGTGGTTGGTGTTTTGGGTAGTTCTTGAGATCGAATTTCACTCAAACTTAACCAAATGACTCCACCCACCATATTATGATGTTGCCCAAATTTTGGGCTCGATCCAAAATCAATAGGTTTATGAAATTGGACAATTTATGTTCAAAGGCAGTTCGTTTCTAATCGGAGTGCTTGGTGTGTTCCATAGTTCTAGAGATCGGATTTCACTCAAAACTAACCAAATGACTCCTCCCACCTTACTGTGATGTTGCCCATGTTTTGGGCTCGATCCGAAATCAATAGGTGTAAGAAATTGGACAATTCAAGTTCAAAGGCAGTTCGTTCCTAATTGGAGTGGTTGGTGTTTTGGGTAGTTCTAGAGATCGGATTTCACTCAAACTTAACCAAATGACTCCTCCCACCATATTATGATATTGCCCAAGTTTTGGGCTCGATCCGAAATCAACAGGTTTAAGAAATTGGACAATTTATGTTCAAAGGCAGTTCGTTCCTAATCGGAGTGGTTGGTGTATTCCATAGTTCTAGAGGTCGGATTTCACTCAAAACTAACCAAATACTCCTCCCACCATATTATGATGTTGCCCAAGTTTTGGGCTCGATCCGAAATCAGTAGGTGTAAGAAATTGGACAATTCAAGTTCAAAGGCAGTTAGTTCCTAATTGGAGTGGTTGGGGTTTTGGGTAGTTCTAGAGATCGGATTTTACTCAAACTTAACCAAATGACTCGTCCCACCATATTATGATGTTGCCCAAGTTTTGGGCTCGATCCAAAATCAATAGGTGTAAGAAATTGGACAATTCAAGTTCAACGGCAGTTCGTTCCTAATTGGAGTGGTTGGTGTTTTGGGTAGTTCTAGAGATCGGATTTCACTCAAAATTAACCAAATGACTCCTCCCACCATAGTATGATGTTGCCCAAGTTTTAGGGTCGATCTGAAATCAATACGTGTAAGAAATTGGACAATTCTAGTTCAAAGGCAGTTCGTTCCTAATTGGAGTGGTTTGTGTTTTGGGTAGTTCTAGAGATCGGATTTCACTCAAACTTAACCAAATGACTCCTCCCACCATATTATGATGTTGCCCAAGTTTTGGGCTCGATCCGAAATCAATAGGGGTAAGAAATTGGACAATTCAAGTTCAATGGCAGTTCGTTCCTAATTGGAGTGGTTGGTGTTTTGGGTAGTTCTCGGGATCGGATTTCACTCAAACTTAACCAAATGACTCGCCCCACCATATTATTGTGTTGCCAAAGTTTTGGGCTCGATCCGAAATCAATAAGTGTTAGAAATTGGACAATTCAAGTTGGTAGGCAGTTTGTTCCTAATTGGAGCGGTTGGTGTTTTGGGTAGTTCTAGAGATCGGATTTCACTAAAACTTAACCAAATGACTCCACCCACCATATTATGATGTTGCCCAAGTTTTGGGCTCGATCCGAAATCAATAGGTTTAAGAAATTGGACAATTTATGTTCAATGGCAGTTCGTTCCTAATCGGAGTGATTGGTGTATTCCATAGTTCTAGAGATCGGATTTCACTCAAAACTAACCAAGTGACTCCTCCCACCATATTATGATGTTGCCCAAATTTTAGGGTCGATCCGAAATCAATAGGTGTAAGAAATTGGACAATTCAAGTTCAAAGGCAGTTCGGTCCTAATTGGAGTGGTTGGAGTTTTGGGTAGTTCTAGAGATCTGATTTCACTCAAACTTAACCAAATGACTCCTCCCACCATATTACGATGTTGCCCAAGTTTTGTGCTCGATCTGAAATCAATAGGTGTACGAAATTGCGCAATTCATGTTCAAAGGCAGTTCGTTCCTAATTGGAGTGGTTGGTGTTTTGGGTAGTTCTAGAGATCGGATTTCACTCAAACTTAACCCAATGACACCTCCGACCATATTATGATGTTGCCCAAGTTTTGGGCTCAATCCGAAATCAGTAGGTGTAAGAAATTGGACAATTCAAGTTCAAAGGCAATTCGTTCCTAATTGGAGTGGTTGGTGTTTTGGGTAGTTCTACAGATCGGATTTCACTCAAACTTAACCAAATGATACCTCCCACCATATTATGATGTTGCCCAAGTTTTGGGCTCGATCCGAAATCAGTAGGTGTAAGAAATTGGACAATTTATGTTCAAAGGCAGTTCGTTCCTAATCGGAATGGTTGGTGTATTCCATAGTTCTAGAGATCGGATTTCACTCAAAACTAACCAAATGACTCCTCCCACCATACGATGATGTTGCCCAAGCTTTGGGCTCTATCCGAAATCAATAGGTGTAAGAAATTGGACAATTCAAGTTCCAAGGCAGTTCGTTCCTTATTGGAGTGGTTGGTGTTTTGGGTAGTTCTAGAGGCCGGATTTCACTCAAACTTAACCAAATGACTCGTCCCACCATATTATTATGTTGCCCAAGTTTTGGGCTAGATCCGAAATCAATAGGTGTCAGAAATTGGACAATTCAAGTTTAAAGGCAGTTCGTTCCTAATTGGAGTGGTTCGTGTTTTTGGTAGTTCTAGAGATCGTATTTTACTCAAAAATAACCAAATGACTCCTCCCACCATATTATGATGTTGCCCAAGTTTTGGGCTCGATCCGAAATCAATAGGTGTAACAAATTGGATAATTCAGGTTCAAAGGCAGTTCGTTCCTAATTTGAGTGGTTGGTGTTTTGGGTAGTTCTAGAGATCGGATTTCACTCAAACTTAACCAAATGACTCCTCCCACCATATTATGACGTTTCCCAAGTTTTGGGCTCGATCCGAAATCAATAGGTGTAAGAAATTGGACAATTTATCTTCTAAGGCAGTTCGTTCCTAATTGGAGTGGTTGGTGTTTTGGGTAGTTCTAGACATCGGATTTCACACAAACTTAACCAAATGACGCCTCCCACCATATTATGATGTTGCCCCAGTTTTGGGCTCGATCCGAAATTAGTAGGTGCAAGAAATTGGACAATTCAAGTTCAAAGGCAGTTCGTTCCTAATCAGAGTGGTTGGTGTATTCCATAGTTCTAGAGATCGGATTTCACTCAAAACTAACCAAATGACTCCTCCCACCATATTATGATGTTGCCCAAGTTTTGGCTTCGATCCGAAATCAATATGTGTAATAAATTGGACAATTCAAGTTCCGAGGCAGTTCATTCCGGATTGGAGTGGTTGGTGTTTTAGGTAGTTCTAGAGGTCGGATTGCACTCAAACTTAACCAAATGACTCCTAACACCATATTATGATGTTGCCCAAGTTTCGGCCTCGATCCGAAATCAGTAGGTGTAAGAAATTGGACAACTCAAGTTCAACGGCAGTTCGTTCCTAATTGGAGCGATTCGTGTTTTGGGTAGTTCTAGAGATTGTATTTCACTCAAACTTAACCAAATGACTCCTCCCACCATATTATGATGTTGCCAAAGTTTTGGGCTCGATCCGAAATCAATAGGTGTAAGAAATTGGACAATTCAAGTTCAAAGGCAGTTCGTTCCTAATTGGAGTGGTTGGTGTTTTGGGTAGTTCTAGAGATAGGATTTCACTCAAACTTAACCAAATGACTCCTCCCACCATATTATGATGTTTCCCACGTTTTGGGCTTGATCCGAAATCAATAGGTGTAAGAAAGTGGACAATTTATGTTCAAAGGCAGTTCGTTCCTAATCGGAGTGGTTGGTGTATTCCATAGTTCTAGAGATCGGATTTCACTGAAAACAAACCAACGAACTCCTCCCACCATATTATGATGTTGCCTAAGTTTTAGGCTTCATCCGAAATCAATAGGTGTAAGAAATTGGACAATTCAAGTTCAAAGGCAGTTCGTTCCTAATTGGAGTGGTTGGTGTTTTGGGGAGTTCTAGAGATCGGATTTCACTCAAAATTAACCAAATGACTCCTCCCACCTTATTATGATGTTGCCCCAGTTTTGGGCTTGATCCGAAATCTATAGGTGTAAGAAATTGGACAATTCAAGATCAAAGGCAGTTCGTTTCTAATTGGGGTGGTTGGTGTATTGGGTAGTTCTAGAGATCGGATTTCACTCAAACTTAACCAAATGACTCGTCCCACCGTATTATGATGTTGCCCAAGTTTTGGGGTTGATCCGAAATCAATAGGTGTAAGAAATTGGACAATTCAAGTTCAAAGGCAGTTCGTTCATAATTGGAGTGGTTGGTGTTTTGGCTAGAGATCGGATTTCACTCAAACTTAACCAAATGACTTGTCCCACCGTATTATGATGTTGCCCAAGTTTTGGGCTCGATCCGAAATCAATAGGTGTAAGAAATTGGACAATTCAAGATCAAAGGCAGTTCGTTTCTAATTGGGGTGGTTGGTGTATTGGGTAGTTCTAGAGATCGGATTTCACTCAAAACAAACAAAATGACTCCTCCCACCATGTTATGATGTTGCCCAAGTTTTGGGATCGATCCGAAATCAATAGGTGTAAGAAATTGGACAATTCAAGTTCAAAGGCAGTTCGTTCCTAATCGGAGTGGTTGGTGTTTTGAGTATTTCTAGAGATCGGATTTCACTCAAACTTAACCAAATGACTCCTCCCACCATATTATCATGTTGCCCAAGTTTTGGGCTCAATCCGAAATCAATAGGTGTAAGAAATTGGACAATTTATTTTGAAAGGCAGTTCGTTCCTAATCGGAGTGGGTGTTGTATTCCATAGTTCTAGAGATCGGATTTCACTCAAAACTAACCAAATGACTCCTCCCACCATATTATGATATTGCCCAAGTTTTGGGCTCGATCCGAAATCAATAGTTTCAAGAAATTGGACAATTCAAGTTCAAAGGCAGTTCGTTCCTAATTGGAGTGGTTGGTGTTTTGGGTCGTTCTAGAGATCAGATTTCAATCAAACTTAACCAAATGACTCCTCCCACCATATTATGATGTTGCCCAAGTTTTAGGATCGATCCGAAATCAACAGGTGTAAGAAATTGGACAATTTATCTTCTAAGGCAGTTCTTTCCTAATCGGAGTGGTTGGTGTATACAATAGTTCTAGAGATCAGATTTCCCCCAAAACTAACCAAACGACTCCTTCCATCATATTATGATGTTGCCCAAGTTTTGGGCTCGATCTGAAATCAATAGGTGTAAGAAATTGGACAATTTATGTTCAAAGGCAGTTCGTTCCTAATTGGAGTGGTTGGTGTTTTGGGTTGTTCTAGAGATGGGATTTCAATCAAACTTAACCAAATGACTCCTCCCACCATATTATGATGTTGTCCAAGTTTTGGGCTCGATCCGAAATCAATAGGTGTAAGAAATTGGACAATTCAAGTTCAAAGGCAGTTCGTTCCTAATTGGAGTGGTTGGTGTTTTGGGTACTTCTAAAGATCGGATTTCACTCAAACTTAACCAAATGACTCCTCCCACCATATTATGATGTTGCCCAAGTTTTGGGCTCGATCCGAAATCAATAGGAGTAAGAAATTGGACTATTCAAGTTCAAAGGCAGTTCGTTCCTAATTGGAGTGGTTAGCGTTTTGGGTAGTTCTAGAGATCGGATTTCACTAAAACATAACCAAATGACTCCTCCCACCATATTATGATGTTTCCCAAGTTTTGGGATCAATCCGAAATCAATTGGTGTAAGAAATTGCACAATGTATCTTACAAGGCAGTTGGTTCCTAATCGGAGTGGTCGGTGTATTCCAGAGTTCTAGAGATCGGATTTCCCTCAAAACTAACCAAATGACTCCTCCCACCATATTATGATGTTGCCCAACATTTCGGCTCGATCCAAAATCAATAGGTGTAAGAAGGACAATTCAAGTTCAAAGGCAGTTCGTTCCTAATTAGAGTGGTTGGTGTTTTGGGTCGGATTTCACTCAAACTTAACCAAATGACTCCTCCCACCATATTATGATGTTGCCCAACTTTTGGGCTCGATCCGAAATCAATAGGAGTAAGAGATTGGACAATTGAAGTTCAAAGGCAGTTCGTTGCTAATTGGAGTGGTCGGTGTTCTGGGTAGTTCTAGAGATCGGATTAAAGTCAAACTTAGCCAAATGACTCCTCCCACCATATTATGACGTTGCCAAAGTTTTGGGCTCGACCTGAAATCTATAGGTGTAAGAAATTGGACAATTCAAGTTCAAAGGCAGTTCGTTCCTAATTGGTGTGGTTGGTGCTTTGGGTAGTTCTAGAGATCGGATTTCACTCAAACTTAACCAAACGACTCCGTCCACCATATTATGATGTTGCCCAAGTTTTGGCCTCAATCCGAAATCAATAGGTGTAAGAAATTGAACAATTCAAGTTCAAAGGCAGTTCGTTCCTAATTGGAGTGGTTGGTGTTTTGGGTACTTCTAGAGATCGGATTTCACTCAAACTTAACCAAATGACTCCTCCCACCATATTATGATGTTGTCCAAGTTTTGGGCTCGATCCGAAATGAATAGGTGTAAGAAATTGAACAATTCAAGTTCAAAGGCAGTTCGTTCCTAATTGGAGTGGTTGATGTTTTGGGTACTTCTAGAGATCGGATTTCACTCAAACTTAACCAAATGACTCCTCCCACCATATTATGTTGTTGCCCAAGTTTTGGGCTCGATCCGAAATCAATAGGTGTAAGAAATTGGACAATTCAAGTTCAAAGGCAGTTCGTTCCTAATTGGAGTGGTTGGTGTTTTGGGTAGTTCTAGAGATCGGATGTCACTCAAACTTAACCAAATGACTCCTCCCACCATATTATTATGTTGCCCAAGTTTTGGGCTCGATCCGAAATCAATAGGTGTAAGAAATAGGACAATTCAAGTTCAAAGGCAGTTCGTTCCTAATTGGAGTGGTTGGTGTTTTGGGCAGTTCTAGAGATCGGATTTCAATCAAAGTGAACCAAATGACTCCTGCCACCATATTATGATGTTGCCCAAGTTTTGGGCTCGATCCGAAATCAATAGGTGTAAGAAATCGGATAATTCATGTTCAAAGGCAGTTTGTTCCTAATTGGAGTGGTTGGTGTTTTGGGTAGTTCTAGAAATCGGATTTCACTCAAACTTCACCAAATGACTCCTCCCACCATATTATGTTGTTGCCCAAGTTTTGGGCTCGATCCGAAATCAATAGGTGTAAGAAAGTGGACAATTCAAGTTCGAAGGCAGTTCGTCCCTAATTGGAGTGGTTGGTGTTTTGGGTAGTTCTAGAGGTCGGATTTGACTCAAACTTAACCAAATGACTCCTGCCACCATATTATGATGTTGCCCAAGTTTTGGGCTCGATCCGAAATCAATAGGTGTAAGAAAGTGGACAATTCAAGTTCAAAGGCAGTTCGTCCCTAATTGGAGTGGTTGGTGTTTTGGGTAGTTCTAGAGGTCGGATTTGACTCAAACTTAACCAAATGACTCCTGCCACCATATTATGATGTTGCCCAAGTTTTGGGCTCGATCCGAAATCAATAGGTGTAAGAAAGTGGACAATTCAAGTTCAAAGGCAGTACGTTCCTAATTAGAGTGGTTGGTGTTTTGGGTAGTTCTAGAGGTCGGATTTCAATCAAAGTGAACCAAATGACTCCTCCCACCATATTTTGATGTTGCCCAAGTTTTGGGCTCATTACGAAATCAATAGGTGTAAGAAATCGGATAATTCATGTTCAAAGGCAGTTCGTTCCTAATTGGAGTGGTTGGTGTTTTGGGTAGTTGTAGAAATCGGACTTCACTCAAACTTAACCAAATGACTCCTCCCACCATATTATGTTGTTGCCCAAGTTTTGGTGTCGATCCGAAATCAATAGGAGTAAGAAATTGGACAATTTATGTTCAAAGGCAGTTCGTTCGGAACCGGATTGGTTGGTGTGTTCCATAGTTCTAGAGGTCGGATTTCACTCAAAACTAGCCAAATGACTCCTCCCACCAAATTATGATGGCGCCCAAGTTTTGGGCTCATTACGAAATCAATAGGTGTAAGAAATTGAACAATTCAAGTTCAAAGGCAGTTCGTTCCTAATTGGAGTGGTTGGTGTTTTGGGTTGTTCTAGAGATCGGATATCACTCAAACTTAACCAAATGACTCCTCCCACTATATTATGATGTTGCCCCAGTTTTGGGCTCGATCCGAAATCAATAGGTGTAAGAAATTGGACAATTTATCTTCTAAGGCAGTTCGTTCCAAATCGTAGTGGTTGGTGTATTCCATAGTTCTAGAGACCGGATTTCACTCAAAACTAACCAAATGACTCCTCCCCCCATATTATGATGTTGCCCAAGTTTTGGGCTCGATCCGAAATCAATAGGTGTAAGAAATTGGACAATTCAAGTTCAAAGGCAGTTCGTTCCTAATTGGAGTGGTTGGTGTTTTGGGTAGTTCTAGTGATCGGATTTCACTCAAACTTAACCAAATGACTCCTCCCACCATATTATGATGTTGCCCAAGTTTTGGGCTCAATTTCGAAAGAAATAGGTGTTAGAAATTGGACAATTTATTTTCAAAGGCAGTTCGTTCCTAATCGGAGTGGTTGGTGTATTCCATAGTTCTAGAGATCGGATTTCACTCAAAACTAACCAAATGACTCCTCCAACCATATTATGATGTTGCCCAAGTTTTGGGCTCGATCCGAAGTCAATAGGTGTAAGAAATTGGACAATTCAAGTTCAAAGGCAGTTCGTTCCTAATTGGAGTGGTTGGTGTTTTGGGGAGTTCTAGAGATCGGATTTCAATCAAACTTAACCAAATGACTCCTGCCCCCATATTATGATGTTGCCTAAGTTTTGGGCTCGATCCGAAGTCAATAGGTGTAAGAAATTGGACAATTCAAGTTCAAAGGCAGTTCGTTCCTAATTGGAGTGGTTGGTGTTTTGGGGAGTTCTAGAGATCGGATTTCAATCAAAGTGAACCAAATGACTCCTCCCACCATATTTTGATGTTGCCCAAGTTTTGGGCTCATTACGAAATCAATAGGTGTAAGAAATTGGACAATTCAAGTTCAAAGGCAGTTCGTCCCTAATTGGAGTGGTTGGTGTTTTGGGTAGTTCTAGAGGTCGGATTTCAATCAAAGTGAACCAAATGACTCCTCCCACCATATTTTCATGTTGCCCAAGTTTTGGGCTCATTCCGAAATCTATAGGTGTAAGAAATCGGACAATTCATGTTCAAAGGCAGTTCGTTCCTAATTGGAGTGGTTGGTGTTTTGGGTAGTTCTAGAAATCGGATTTCACTCAAACTTAACCAAATGACTCCTCCCACCATATTATGTTGTTGCCCAAGATTTGGTGTCGATCCGAAATCAATAGGAGTAAGAAATTGGACAATTTATGTTCAAAGGCAGTTCGTTCGGAACCGGATTGGTTGGTGTGTTCCATAGTTCTAGAGGTCGGATTTCACTCAAAACTAGCCAAATGACTCCTCCCACCAAATTATGATGGCGCCCAAGTTTTGGGCTCGATCCGAAATCAATAGGTGTAAGAAATTGGACAATTCAAGTTCAAAGGCAGTTCGTTCCTAATTGGAGTGGTTGGTGTTTTAGGTAGTTCTAGAGATCGGATTTCACTCAAACTTAACCAAATGACTCCTCCCACCATATTATGATGTTGCCCAAGTTTTGGGCTCGATCCGAAGTCAATAGGTGTAAGAAATTGGACAATTCAAGTTCAAAGGCAGTTCGTTCCTAATGGGAGTGGTTGGTGTTTTGGGTAGTTCTAGAGATCGGATTTCACTCAAACTTAACCAAATGACCCCTGCCACCATATTATGATGTTGCCCAAGTTTTGGGCTCGATCCGAAATCAATAGGTGTAAGAAATTGGACAATTCAAGTTCAACGACAGTTCGTTCCTAATTTGAGTGGTTGTTGTTTTGGGTAGTTCGAGAGATTGGATTTCACTCAAACTGAACCAAATGACTCCTCCCACCATATTATGATGTTGCCCAAGTTTTGGGCTCGATCCGAAGTCAATAGGTGTAAGAAATTGGACAATTCAAGTTCAAAGGCAGTTCGTTCCTAATTGGAGTGGTTGGTGGTTTGGGTAGTTCTAGATATCGGATTGCACTCAAACTTAACCAAATGACTCCTGCCACAATATTATGTTGTTGCCCAAGTTTTGGGCTCGATCGGAAGTCAATAGGTGTAAGAAATTGGACAATTCAAGTTCAAAGGCAATTCGTTCCTAATTGGAGTGGTTGGTGTTTTGGGTAGTTCTAGAGATCGGATTTCACTCAAACTTATCCAAATGACTCCTCCCACCATATTATGATGTTGCCCAAGTTTTGGGCTCGATCTGAAATCAATAGGTGTAAAAAATTGGAGAATTCAAGTTCAAAGGCAGTTCGTTCTTGATTGGAGTGGTTGGTGTTTTGGGTAGTTCTAGATGTCGGATTTCACTCAAACTAAACTGTCTGCTGCGCAAATCTCACGGCCTGGAGTTCCGGGCCGAGGGGATGTGCGTTGACACGCGGTTTCCTGCTTTTGGGTGCGGTGCGGTTGTGCGCGAGCGTGCCAGGACGGTCAACCGTGCGTCGAGATGTTTGATGAGTGTTGGATGGATAAATGGTGCGCCTGTTTGAGCTCGTCCTCTTAATCAAACGATTGTAGCTGAGAGAGGAAATGGTCTCGGCTGTTAGGTTCACGACCTGAACTACAAGGCCGTTGAGTGATGGTGTTGGTGGTGGGTTTTGGGCGGTGCTCCGGCGCGCTGCTCAGGGAGCGACGGTCGTGTGATATGTGGGGTGAGTGAACCGACAACAAGGGTGGTGCTCCGGCGCCTTGAAAGTCAAGGGTCGTATGATATATTGATGAATTGATTTTCCTTACAACCTAACACTACTCCTAGGAAAGCAAGTAAAGTTATTGAATGTGCATTGCAGGAAAAAATAAGTTGCTCCGTGGGAGGCTTTTTTTTTTGTGTTGAACCCTTTGAATGTAGTTTGAGCCTGGTATTTATAGGAAGAGTTCCTGGAGGAGTAATCGAGGCTGAAAATCTGCATGGTGGAGCCTGATTAGAGCAAGTGGGCAGTCTAATCGACATTTGGGATCGTGAAGTATGGTGGTGTGACCCCATAAATCCTGGTGAATCTCGGCCGCCGTTCTTGATCGTGGGTTCTGAGCTTCTGGCCGTGGAGACGCATTTATGGCCTGGATAGCTGGTGAGCTAACATCTCAAGCTGTCAGAATTCTTGTGAGAATGTCCACGTCTAATCACTCTGATTCTCATCATCAAATCCTGACTCCAGTCACTTCCCACCTTCCCTCATGCATTAAATGCTTATTTGTGGCCAGTGGGTTTGCTGCATTAAACAGGCACTACTTCATTAAATGAAGCCTGGGACCCAGTCGGCGCATTTAATGCCTTGAGCACGTCGTGTAGGCCATCATTGCCCAGGGCGTCGCTTCGTTTTGTCAGAGGAAACGACGGCCTCTAGGCTTTTGACACGTCGTTGGGCTTGTTGAGCGTGCTGACAGAACGTTACGTCTCTCGAGAGAGACACACCCTTTCGTTTCGAATTCTAGCGCCAATATAAAAACTCAGACTCCCTTGCTTTGTTGCGCAACGTTCCGCAGCCATTCCTGCTGGGCTGTTTGAACAGAGGGTTCGGCCGCATTGACCGAGCCGGGTAGTCTCTGGGGAACGCCGTAGGCTTGGCCGAGATAATCTCGGTCGGCTGGCCATCGAGGTATGGTCACCTGGCTCTGCTGATCTTTTTGCTCGCACTGTTGTGGTAATGCTTCGGTCATACTGCTTTGGCCGGACTGTGCTTGATCGGCCGGAGACACCGTGGGACTCCTCTTGAATGCTTTGGCTAGAGCATGGAGTGGGCCACATGTTTTCTTTGCCGGTTGGTTTGGTCCGTGACCCGCCCTTGTAGGCTGGGACTGCTCCCAGCTGTTGGTCGGCGGCAAAGAGTGCTGGCCGTAGCCTGACGCTTGGGTGTGGGCCGAGACGCCGAGGCTGCTGCTTTCGCCGTAAGGCTCGATTCTCTCGCGCTCTTGGCTCCTCGGTCCGGCTCTGGGAGGTGTTGCGGGCGAGGCCACCGGCATCCTCTCCTGAAAAAGCATCCGCAATTCTGAGGAGAACCTGTCCATCGCGGCCATGAAGGATGTTTCTATCCTGTTGGCCTGCTTGGACATCAGTTCCTCCACTACTGCCTGTTCCTGCATGGATTCGGCCGTGCGATCCATCGTTACTGGAACGCTGGCTGAGATCCCGACCGCACGTTCGGTCTCGGTAGTTGTGATTGGTGAGGCGGACTCAGGAGTCTCAGAAGTCATTTCGACTGCTTTGTTTTTGAGCTTTGCTTGTGCCCTAGTTTCCACCATAAATTTTTGACAATAGTCCCACCGGGCGTGCCAAAAGTGTCTGTCGCGCAAATCTCACTGCCTGGAGTTCCGGGCCGAGGGGATGTGCGTTGACACGCGGTTTCCAGTTTTTGGGTGCGGTGCGGTTGTGCGCGGGCATGCCAGCACGGTCTACCGTGCGTCGAGATGTTTGATGAGTGTTGGATGGATAAATGGTGCGCCTATTTGAGCTCGTCCTCTTAATCAAATGATTGTAGCCGAGAGAGGAAATGGTCTCGGCTGTTAGGTTCAAGGCCTGAACTACAAGGCCGTTGAGTGATGGTGTTGGTGGTGGGTTTTGGGCGGTGCTCCGGCGCGCTGCTCAGGGAGCGACGGTCGTGTGATACGTGGGGTGAGTGAACGGACATCAAGGGTGGTGCTCCGGCGCCTTGAAAGTCAAGGGTCGTATGATATATTGATGAATGGATTTTCCTTACAACCTAACACTACTCCTAGGAAAGCAAGTAAAGATATTGAAAGTACATTACAGGAAAAAATAAGTTGCTCCGTGGGAGGCTTTGTTTTGGTGTTGAACCCTTTGAATGTAGTTTGAGCCTGGTATTTATAGGAAGAGTTCCTGGAGGAGTAATCGAGGCTGAAAATCTGCATGGTGGAGCCTGATTAGAGCAAGTGGGCAGTCTAATCGACATTTGGGATCGTGAAGTATGGTGGTGTGACCCCATAAATCCTGGTGAATCTCGGCCGCCGTTCTTGATCGTGGGTTCTGAGCTTCTGGCCGTGGAGACGCATTTATGGCCTAGATAGCTGGTGAGCTAACATCTCAAGCTGTCAGAATTCTTGTGAGAATGTCCACGTCTAATCACTCTGATTATCATCACCAAATCCTGACACCAGTCACTTCCCACCTTCCCTCATGCATTAAATGCTTATTTGTGGCTAGTGGGTTTGCTGCATTAAACAGGCAATACTTCATTAAATGAAGCCTGGGACCCTGTTGTCACGTGATGATTTGCCTTTAATGCTTTGGCCGGAATTTGCCTGGCCTCGGCCTCGGCCTGCGCTTGAGGCCAAGATGATCATGCCTTAGCATTTCTTCTTTTGTCTTCAGGAGGGCGAACTACCCTGGCGAAACGATGCGTTTTGGTTTTTACGAGCAAGGGCCAGGGACGAGAAAAGGGGTTCCCTCGGCCAGCTCATGGCCGTGACTTATTAGGTACAAACATAAACCAAATGACTCCTCCCACCATATTAAGATGTTCCCCAAGTTTTGGGCTCTATCCAAAATCAATAGGTGTAAGAAATTGGACAATTCAAGTTCAAAGGCAGTTCGTTCCTAATTGGAGTGGTTGGTGTTTTGGGTAGTTCTAGAGATCGGATTTCACTCAAACTTAACCAAATGAATCCTCCCACCATATTATGATGTTTCCGAAGTTTTGGGCTCGATCCGAAATCAATAGGGGTAAGAAATTGGACAATTCAAGTTCATAGGCAGTTCGTTCCTAATTGAAGTGGTTGTTGTTTTGGGTAGTTCTAGAGATCGGATTTCACTCAAACTTAACCAAATGACTCCTCCCACCGTGTTATGATGTTGCCCAAGTTTTGGGCTCAATCCGAAATCAATAGGTTTAAGAAATTTGACAATTTGTGTTCAAAGGTAGTTCGTTCCTAATCGGAGTGGTTGGTGTATTCCGCAGTTCTAGAGATCGGATTTCACTCAAAACTAAACAAATGACTACTCCCACCATATTATGACGTTGCCCAAGTTTTGTGTTCGATCCGAAATCAATAGGTGTAAGAAATTGGACAATTCAAGTTCAAAGGCAGTTCGTTCCTAATTGGAGTGGTTGGTGTTTTGGGTAGTTCTAGAGATCGGATTTCACTCAAACTTAACCAAATGACTCCTGCCACCATATCATGTTGTTGCCCAAGTTTTGGGCTCGATCCGAAATCAATAGGTGTAAGGAATTGGACAATTTATGTTCAAAGGCAGTTCCTTCCTAATCGGAGTGGTTGGTGTATTCCATAGTTCTAGAGATCTGATTTCACTCAAAGTTAACCAAATGACTCCTCCGACCACGTTATGATGATGCCCAAGTTTTGGGCTCGATCCGAAATCAATAGGTGTAAGAAATTGGACAATTCATGTTCGAAAGCAGTTTGTTCCTAATTGGGGTGGTTGGGGTCTTGGGTAGTTCTAGAGATCGGATTTCACTCAAAATTTACCAAATGACTCATCCCACCGTATTAAGATGTTCCCCAAGTATTGGGCACGATCCGAAATCAATAGGTGTAAGAAATTGGACAATTCAAGTTGAAAGGCAGTTCGTTCCGAATTGGAGTGGTTGGTGTTTTGGGTAGTTCGAGAGATTGGATTTCACTCAAACTGAACCAAATGACTCCTCCCACCATATTATGATGTTGCCCAAGTTTTGGGCTCGATCCGAAGTCAATAGGTTTAAGAAATTGGACAATTCAAGTTCAAAGGCAGTTCGTTCCTAATTGGCGTGGTTGGTGTTTTGGGTAGTTCTAGAGATCAGATTTCACTCAAACTTAACCAAGGGACTCTTCCCACCATATTATGATGTTGCCCAAGTTTTGGGCTCGATACGAAGTCCATTGATTTAAGAAATTGGACAATTTATGTTCAAAGGCAGTTCGTTCCTAATCGGAGTGGTTGGTGTATTCCACAGTTCTAGAGAACGTATTTCACTCAAAACTAACGAAATGACTCCTCCCACCATATTATGATGTTGCCCAAGTTTTGGGCTCGATCCGAAATCAATAGGTGTATGAATTTGGACAATTCAAGCTCAAAGGCATTTCGTTCCTAATGGGAGTGGTTGGTGTTTTGGGTAGTTCTAGAGATCGGATTTCACTCAAACTTAACCAAATGAATCCTCCCACCATATTATGATGTTGCCGAAGTTTTGGGCTCGATCCGAAATCAATAGGGGTAAGAAATTGGACAATTCAAGTTCATAGGCGTTCGTTCCTAATTGAAGTGGTTGTTGTTTTGGGTAGTTCTAGAGATCGGATTTCACTCAAACTTAACCAAATGACTCCTCCCACCGTGTTATGATGTTGCCCAAGTTTTGGGCTCAATCCGAAATCAATAGGTTTAAGAAATTTGACAATTTGTGTTCAAAGGCAGTTCGTTCCTAATCGGAGTGGTTGGTGTATTCCATAGTTCTAGAGATCGGATTTCACTCAAAACTAAACAAATGACTCCTCCCACCATATTATGACGTTGCCCAAGTTTTGTGTTCGATCCGAAATCAATAGGTGTAAGAAATTGGACAATTCAAGTTCAAAGGCAGTTCGTTCCTAATTGGAGTGGTTGGTGTTTTGGGTAGTTCTAGAGATCGGATTTCACTCAAACTTAACCAAATGACTCCTGCCACCATATCATGTTGTTGCCCAAGTTTTGGGCTCGATCCGAAATCAATAGGTGTAAGGAATTGGACAATTTATGTTCAAAGGCAGTTCCTTCCTAATCGGAGTGGTTGGTGTATTCCATAGTTCTAGAGATCTGATTTCACTCAAAGTTAACCAAATGACTCCTCCGACCACATTATGATGTTGCCCAAGTTTTGGGCTCGATCCGAAATCAATAGGTGTAAGAAATTGGACAATTCATGTTCGAAAGCAGTTTGTTCCTAATTGGGGTGGTTGGGGTCTTGGGTAGTTCTAGAGATCGGATTTCACTCAAAATTTACCAAATGACTCATCCCACCGTATTAAGATGTTCCCCAAGTATTGGGCACGATCCGAAATCAATGGGTGTAAGAAATTGGACAATTCAAGTTGAAAGGCAGTTCGTTCCGAATTGGAGTGGTTGGTGTTTTGGGTAGTTCGAGAGATTGGATTTCACTCAAACTGAACCAAATGACTCCTCCCACCATATTATGTTGTTGCCCAAGTTTTGGGCTCGATCCGAAGTCAATAGGTGTAAGAAATTGGACAATTCAAGTTTAAAGGCAGTTCGTTCCTAATTGGAGTGGTTGGTGTTTTGGGTAGTTCTAGAGATTGGATTTCACTCAAACTTAACCAAGGGATTCTTCCCACCATATTATGATGTTGCCCAAGTTTTGGGCTCGATACGAAGTCCATTGATTTAAGAAATTGGACAATTTATGTTCAAAGGCAGTTCGTTCCTAATCGGAGTGGTTGGTGTATTCCACAGTTCTAGAGAACGTATTTCACTCAAAACTAACGAAATGACTCCTCCCACCATATTATGATGTTGCCCAAGTTTTGGGCTCGATCCGAAATCAATAGGTGTATGAATTTGGACAATTCAAGCTCAAAGGCATTTCGTTCCTAATGGGAGTGGTTGGTGTTTTGGGTAGTTCTAGAGATCGGATTTCACTCAAACTTAACCAAATGAATCCTCCCACCATATTATGATGTTGCCGTAGTTTTGGGCTCGATCCGAAATCAATAGGGGTAAGAAATTGGACAATTCAAGTTCAAAGGCAGTTCGTTCCTAATTGGAGTGGTTGGTGTTTTGGGTAGTTCTAGAGATCGGATTTCACTCAAACTTAACCAAATGACTCCTGCCACCATATCATGTTGTTGCCCAAGTTTTGGGCTCGATCCGAAATCAATAGGTGTAAGGAATTGGACAATTTATGTTCAAAGGCAGTTCCTTCCTAATCGGAGTGGTTGGTGTATTCCGTAGTTCTAGAGATCGGATTTCACTCAAAACTAAACAAATGACTCCTCCCACCATATTATGACGTTGCCCAAGTTTTGTGTTCGATCCGAAATCAATAGGTGTAAGAAATTGGACAATTCAAGTTCAAAGGTAGTTCGTTCCTAATTGGAGTGGTTGGTGTTTTGGGTAGTCCTAGAGATTGGATTTCACTCAAAACTAACCAAATGACTCCTCCCACCATATTATGATGTTGCCCAAGTTTTGGGCTCGATCCGAAATCAATAGGTGTAAGAAATTGGACAATTTATGTTCAAAGGCAATTCGTTCCTAATCGGAGTGGTTGGTGTATTCCATAGTTCTAGAGATCGGATTTCACTCAAAACTAACCAAATGACTCCTCCCACCATGTTATGATGTTGCCCAAGTTTTGGGCTCGATCCGAAATCAATTGGTGTAAGAAAATGGAAAATTCAAGTTCAAAGGCAGTTCGTTCCTAATTGGAGTGGTTGGTGTTTTGGGTAGTTCTGGAGATCGGATATCACTCAAACATAACCAAATGACACCTCCCACCATATTTTGATGTTGCCCAAGTTTTGGGCTCGATCCGAAATCAACAGGTGTAAGAAATTGGACAATTTAGGTTCAAAGGCTGTTCGTTCCTAATACGAGTGCTTGGTGTATTCCATAGTTCTAGAGATCGGATTTCACTCAAAACTACCCAAATGACTCCTCCCACCATATTATGTTGTTGCCCAAGTTTTGGGCTCGATCTGAAATCAATAGGTGTAAAAGGCAGTTCGTTCCTAATTGGAGTGGTTGGTGTTTTGTGTAGTTCTAGAGATCGGATTTCACTCAAACTTAACCAAATGACTCCTCCCACCATATTATGATGTTCCCCAAGTTTTGTGCTCGATCCGAAATCAATAGGTGTAAGAAATTGGACAATTCAAGTTCAAAGGCAGTTCGTTCCTAATTGGAGTGGGTGGTGTTTGGGGTACTTCTATAGATCGGATTTCACTCAAACATAACCAAATGACACTTCCCACCTTATTTTTATGTTTCCCAAGTTTTGGGCTCGATCCGAAATCAATAGGTGTAACAAATTGGACAATTTATGGTCAAAGGCAGTTCGTTGCTAATACGAGTGCTTGGTGTATTCCATAGGTCTAGAGATCGGATTTCACTCAAAACTAACCAAATGACTCCTCCCACCCTATTACGATGTTGCCCAAGTTTTGGGCTCGATCCAAAATCAATAGGTGTAAGAAATTGGACAATTTATGTTCAAAGGCAGTTCCTTCCTAATCGCAGCAGTTGGTGTATTCCATAGTTCTAGAGATCTGATTTCACACAAAACTAACCATATGACTCCTCCCACCATATTATGATGTTGCCCAAGTTTTGGGCTCGATCCGAAATCAATTGGTGTAAGAAATTGGAAAATTCAAGTTCAAAGGTAGTTCGTTCCTAATTGGAGTGGTTGGTGTTTTGGGTAGTTCTGGAGATCGGATATCACTCAAACATAACCAAATGACACCTCCCACCATATTTTGATGTTGCCCAAGTTTTGGGCTCGATCCGAAATCAACAGGTGTAACAAATTGGACAATTTATGGTCAAAGGCAGTTCGTTGCTAATACGAGTGCTTGGTGTATTCCATAGTTCTAGAGATCGGATTTCACTCAAAACTACCCAAATGACTACTCCCACCATATTATGTTTTTGCCCAAGTTTTGGGCTCGATCTGAAATCAATAGGTGTAAAAGGCAGTTCGTTCCTAATTGGAGTGGTTGGTGTTTTGTGTAGTTCTAGAGATCGGAGTTCACTCAAACTTAACCAAATGACTCCTCCCACCATATTATGATGTTCCCCAAGTTCTGGGCCCGATCAGAAATAAATAGGGGTAAGAAATTGGACAATTCATGTTCAAAGGCAGTTCGTTCCTAATTGGAGTGGTTGGTGTTGTGGGTAGGTCTGGAGATCGGATTTCACTCAAACTTAACCAAATGACTCCTCCCACCATATTATGATGTTGGCCAAGTTTTGGGCTCGATCCGAAATCAACAGGTGTAACAAATTGGACAATTTATGGTCAAAGGCAGTTCGTTGCTAATACGAGTGCTTGGTGTATTCCATAGTTCTAGAGATCGGATTTCACTCAAAACTACCCAAATGACTACTCCCACCATATTATGTTGTTGCCCAAGTTTTGGGCTCGATCTGAAATCAATAGGTGTAAAAGGCAGTTCGTTCCTAATTGGAGTGGTTGGTGTTTTGGGTAGTTCTAGGGATTGGATTTCCCTCAAACTTAACCAAATGACTCCTCCCACTGTTGCATTCCTAAAAGGACACAAATTAATGTGCAAACAACCAATTAAAAATACCCGCAAGTGCACGAATCTATCGAAGTATAGATTATGTAAGTACGGGGTCGATCCCACGAAGAACTTGTCGGCTTCCTATAAGTTCTAATTTGAGTACAAAGAGAACACTTAATTAACACGCCACAAATGCACAAATGAAAGAGGGAAACTAGAAATGAGTAAAGAAGTGTAAAAGAAATAAAACAACACAAGAAAACTAAAGAAAAACACAAACAGCACTTTTTATCACCCTTTTATCACCTATGAACAGTGCTAAAGCGACCGGTCGTGAGGCAGAAGCGACCGGTCGTTTTTGGGCAGAGTCGAAACTCAAATTTTGACGTAAAAAGCGACCGGTCTTCAGGTAAAAGAGACCGGTCGTTTTTGGGCAGATTCGTTTTCTCTGTTTTTCAGTTTCGACCTCTGTCCAGTGTTTTGCCTATAACTTTCCAACCGTACGTCCAAAATTCACGTTCTTTATACGGTTGGATTCAGCACAGAAAATGCAAGAACACATTGCGGACCAAAAGTCCAAAACAGTTACGAAAATAAACAGAATTCAGTAAACAAGACACACAATGTAACAAACACACAACTCACACACACATTGGGGGGGGGGGGGGGGGGGGTTTGGTTTGGTTCAAATGACCTAATTCTATTGCATGTAAGTAAATGGACTTTGAATTTAAATGAGAATGGCAGAGATGAATTATCAAAATGTGAAAGTACCAAGTAACAAACACTAGGGTTTCGGAATCCACCCTAAACAATTCTACCTATGTTCATGGATACTCAAGTGATGAACTCTAAACTTGTTGATGAAGATGTTCGCAATCAAGACCATGGGTCGTGGCTCAAGACGCATTGATTCTCTCTAATATACGTAAAGTGCATGGTTCGTGCTACAATACTTGTGCCCTCCCCATAACCGAACCTAGGTATGGTTCGTACTTCGATTCAATTACAAGGAGAACCCATTAAGTTCAAAGAGAATATGAACATCACAAGAATCCTAATAGCATGGTGTTTACATTAGGTATTCAAGAAACCAAATCACATGGGTGATTCTTACTTCATCCATTTATTGCTTAGGATAACATGAAGATACACATAATCCCAACAATCTCAAGAAGCATGCTTTCAAAGATGGCCAACCAAGGAAAAACACACATCAAGGATAGATTAATTTGGTGAATTGGAATTCATCAACAATATCTAGAAATTCATACACTCAAGCATCAAAACAATAAGGTAATCATGTTTAGGGCTTCAACCTAAGCCCTAGCTATGGAGTTTAGTTGCTCATACTTATTCCAAATACAAACTCAAAATAAAATTAGAAAGAGTTTACAGATTTTGAGAAAATGATGAAAGCTTCAAGGTCATCAATGGTGGAAGCTTTCTTCTCCACTTTGCTTGGCTGCACCTTGGCTTTCTCCTAGCTCCAAGCTCTCCAAAATCTGCTCTCAATGTGTAGAATCATAAAATGAATTGATTGCCCACGTTCAAAACCTCTCCCACTTCAGATTGCAATTAACTTTCCATTGCCCATCAATTTCCAGCTCACAAATATAATATAAAACTCATACTTTCCTTAAAGCCTTTGCCCTTGTCCCCTTTGCCATGATGAAGTCTTGACTTCACAAAGATGCCAAATGCTTCAGAAAATATCTCATCTACTAAGTTAAATTCTTGTTACCAAGGGTTATGGTAACAAGAATAATCAAGATGACACAATGGAGGTAAAAGCTGGCCAATTCCGGATTTCCAGAGCTGTGGTAACATGCTGGATTGGTTGGATAGGCAATACTTGTCCAATGGAGATCAAATTTGGATATGTTGTAGTTAACATCCATTGGAACAAGTCTCATGAAGATCATGACCTCATCCGATCACCAGAGCATGTTGATCCCAGGCCAAGAAGTTGACCTACGAAAATGAAAAAAAACAAAGTTTATAATCAATAATGCACTTTTAGCTCATTTTCATTCCAACCAAGGTAAAATCTAACAAAACACAAAAAGGAAGTAAAAAGCTATAAAATGTCAAGAACTAACTCAAAATAGTGGGTGAATACCATGAAAAATCATGTGTAAAAATGAACCGAACACCCACCATATTATGACGTTGGCCAAGTTTTGGGCTCGATCCGAAATCATTAGGTGTTAGAAATTGGACAATTCAAGTTCAAAGGCAGTTCGTTCCTAATTGGAGTGGTTGGTGTTTTGGGTAGTTCTAATGATCGGATTTCACTCAAACTTAACCAAATGACTCCTCCCACCATATTATGTTGTTGCCCAAGTTTTGGGCTCGATCCAAAATCAAAAGGTATAAGAAATTGGATAATTCAAGTTCAAACGAAGTTCGTTCCTAATTAGAGTGGTTGGTGTTTTGGGTAGTTCTAAGGATCGGATTTCCCTCAAACTTAACCAAATGACTCCTCGCACCATATTATGATGTTGCCCAAGTTTTGGGCTCGATCCGAAATCAATAGGTGTTAGAAATTGGACAATTGAAGTTCAAAGGAAGTTCGTTCCTAATTGGAGTGGTTGGGGTGTTGGGTAGTTCTAGAGATCGGATTTCGCTCAAACTTAACCAAATGACTCCTCCCACCATATTATGATGTTACCCAAGTTCTGGGCTCGATGCCAAATCAATAGGTGTGAGAAATTGGAAAATTTATGTTCAAAGGCAGTTCGTTCCTAATCGGAGTGGTTGGTATATTCCATAGTTCTAGAGATCGGATTTAAATCAAAACTAACAAAATGACTCCTCCCACCATATTATGATGTTCCTCAATTTTTGGGCTCGATCCAAAATCAGTAGGTGTAAGAAATTGGACAATTCAAGTTCAAAGGCAGTTCGTTCCTAATTGGAGTGGTTGGTGTTTTGGGTAGTTCTAGAGATCGGATTTCCCTCAAACTTAACCAAATGACTCCTCCCACCATATTATGATGTTGGCCAAGTTTTGGGCTCGATCCGAAATCATTAGGTGTTGGAAATTGGACAATTCAAGTTCAAAGGCAGTTCGTTCCTAAATGGTGTGGTTGGGTTGTTGGGTAGTTCTAGAGATCGGATTTCACTCAAACTTAACCAAATGACTCCTCCCACCATATTATGGTGTTTCCCAAGTTTTGGGCTCATTCCGAAATCAATAGGTGTAAGAAATTGGACAATTTATGTTCAAAGGCAGTTCGTTCCAAATCGGAGTGGCTGGTATATTCCATAGTTCTAGAGATCGGATTTCAATCAAATTAACCAAATGACTCCTCCTACCATATTATGATGTCGCTAAATTTTTGGGCTCGATCCGAAATCAATAGGTGTAAGAAATTGGACAATTCAAGTTCAAAGGCAGTTCGTTCCTAATTGGAGTGGTTGGTGTATTCCATAGTTCTATAGATCTAATTTCACTCAAAACTAAGCAAATGACTACTCCCAACATATTATGATATTGCCCAAGTTTTGGGGTCGATCCGAAATCAATAGGTGTAAGAAATTGGACAATTCAAGTTCAAAGGCAGTTCGTTCCTAATTGGAGTGGTTGGTGTATTCCAGAGTTCTATAGATCTAATTTCACTCAAAACTAAGCAAATGACTCCTCCCACCATATTAGGATGTTGCCCAAGTTTTGGGCTCGATCCGAAATCAAAAGGTGTAAGAAATTGGATAATTCAAGTTCAAAGGCTGTTCGTTCCTAATTGGAGTGGTTGGTATTTTCGGTAGTTCTAGAGATCGGATTTCACTCAAACTTAACCAAATGACTCCTCCCACCATATTATGTTGTTGCCCAAGTTTTGGGCTCGATCCGAAATAAATAGGGGTAAGAAATTGGACAATTCAAGTTCAAAGGCAGTTCGTTCCTAATTGGAGTGTTTGGTGTTTTGGGTAGTTCTAGAGATCAGATTTCACTCCAACTTAACCAAATGACTCCTCCCACCATATTATGATGTTGTCCAAGTTTTGGGCTCGATCCGAAATCAATAGGTGTAAGAAATTGGATAATTCATGTTGAAAGGCAGTTCGTTCCTAATTGGAGTGGTTGATGTTTTGGGTAGTTCTAGAGATCGGATTTCACTCAAACTTAACCAAATGACTACTCCCTCCATTTTATGTTGTTGCCCAAGTTTTGGGCTCGATCCGAAATCAATATGTGTAAGAAATTGGACAATTCAAGTTCAAAGGCAGTTCGTTCCTAACTGGAGTGGTTGGTGTTTTGGGTAGTTCTAGAGATCGAATTTCACTCAAAATTAACAAATGATTCCTCCCACCATATTATCATGTTGCCCAAGTTTTGGGCTCGATCCGAAATCAATAGGTGTAAGAAATTGGACAATTCAAGATCAGAGGCAGTTCGTTCCTAATTGGATTCGTTGGTGTATTGGGCAGTTCTAGAGATCGGACTTCACTCAAAATTAACCAAATGACTCCTCCCACCATATTATGATGTTGCCCAAGTTTTGGGCTCGATCCGAAATCAATAAGGGTAAGAAATTGGACAATTCAAGTTCAAAGGTAGTTCGTTCCTACTTGGAGTGGTTGGTGTATTGGGTAATTCTAGAGATCGGACTTCACTCAAAATTAACCAAATGACTCCTCCCACCATATTATGATGTTTCCCAAGTTTTGGACTCGATCCGAAATCAATAGGTGTAAGAAGGTGGACAATTCATGTTGAAAGGCAGTTCATTCCTAATCGGAGTGGTTGGTGTATTCCATAGTTCTAGAGATCCGATTTCACTCAAAACTAACCAAATGACTCCTCCCACCATATTGTGATGTTGCCCAAGTTTTGGGCTCGATCCGAAATGAATAGGTGTAAGAAATTGGACAATTCAAGTTCAAGGGCAGTTCGTTCCTAATTGGAGTGGTTGGTGTTTTTGGTAGTTCTGGAGATCGGATTTCACTCAACCTTAACCAAATGACTCCTCCCACCATGTTGTGACGTTGCCCAAGTTCTGGGCTCGATCCCAAATCAATAGGTGTAAGAAATTGGACAATTCAAGTTCAAAGGCAGTTCGTTCCTAATTGGGGTGGTTGGCGTATTGGGTAGTTCTAGAGATCGGATTTCACTCAAACTTAACCAAATGACTCGTCCCACCGTATTATGATGTTGCCCAAGTTTTGGGCTCGATCCGAAATCAATAGGTGCATGAAACTGGACAATTTATGTTCAAAGGCGGTTCATTCCTAATCGGAGTGGTTGCTGTACTCCATAGTTTTAGAGATCGGATTTCAGTCAAAACTAACCAAATGACTCCTACCACCATATTATGATATTGCCCAAGTTTTGGGATCGATCCGAAATCAATAGGTGTAATAAATTGGACAATTCAAGTTCAAAGGTAGTTCTTTCCTAATTGGAGTGGTAGGTGTTTTGGGTAGTTCTAGAGATCGGATTTCACTCAAACTTAACCAAATGACTCCTCCCACCATATTATGATGTTGCCCAAGTTTTGGGCTCGATCCAAAATCAGTGGGTGTAAGGAATTGGACAATTTATGTTCAAAGGCAGTTCGTTCCTAATCGGAGTGGATGGTGTATTCCTTAGTTCTAGAGATCGGATTTCACTCAAAACTAACAAAATGACTCCTCCCACCATATTATGATGTTGCCCAAGTTTTGGCCTCGATCCGAAATCAGTAGGTGTAAGAAATTGGACAATTCAAGTTCAAAGGCAGTTCGTTCCTAATCGGAGTGGTTGGTGTTTTGGGTAGTTCTAGAGATCGGATTTCACTCAAACTTAACCAAATGACTCCTCCCACCATATTATGATGTTGCCCAAGTTTTGGGATCAATCCGAAATCAATAGGTGTAAGAAATTGGACAATTTATGTTCAACGGCAGTTCGTTCCTAATCGGAGTGGTTGTTGTATTCCATAGTTCTAGAGATCAGATTTCACTCAAAACTAACCAAATGACTCCTCCCACCATATTATGATATTGCCCAAGTTTTGGGATCAATCCGAAATCAATAGGTTCAAGAAATTGGACAATTCAAGTTCAAAGGCAGTTCATTCCTAGTTGGAGTGGTTGGTGTTTTGGGTAGTTGTAGAGATCGGATTTCACTCAAACTTAACCAAATGAATCCTCCCACCATATTATGATGTTGCCCAAGTTTCGGGCTCGATCCGAAATCAATAGGGGTAAGAAATTGGGCAATTCAAGTTGAAAGGCAGTTCGTTCCTAATTGGGGTGGTTGGTGTATTGGGTAGTTCTAGAGATCGGATTACACTTAAAATTAACCAAATGACTCCTCCCACCATATTATGATGTTGCCCAAGTTTTGGGCTCGATCCCAAATCAATAGGTGTAAGAAATTGGACAATTTATCTTCTAAGGCAGTTCGTTCCTAATTGGAGTGGTTGGGGTTTTGGGTAGTTCTAGAGATCGGATTTCACTCAAACATAACCAAATGACTCCTCCCACCATATTATGATGTTACCCAAGTTTTGGGCTCGAGCCGAAATCTATTGGTGTAAGAAATTGGACAATTCAAGTTGAAAGGAAGTTCGTTCCTAATTGGAGTGGTTGATGTTTTGGGTAGTTCTAGAGATCGGATTTCACTCAAACTTAACCAACTGACTCCTCCCACCATATTATGATGTTGCCCAAGTTTTGGGCTCGATCCAAAATCAATAGATGTAAGAAATTGGACAATTCAAGTTCAACGACAGTTCGTTCCTAATTGGGGTGGTTGGTGTATTGGGTAGTTCTGGAGATCGGATTTCACTCAATCTCAACCAAATGACTCCTCCCACTGTATTATAATGTTGCCCAAGTTTTGGGCTCGATCGAAATCAATAGGGGTAAGAAATTGGGCAATTCAAGTTGAAAGGCAGTTCGTTCCTAATTGGGGTGGTTGGTGTATTGGGTAGTTCTAGAGATCGGATTCCACTTAAAATTAACCAAATGACTCCTCCCACCATATTATGATGTTGCCCAAGTTTTGGGCTCGATCCCAAATCAATAGGTGTAAGAAATTGGACAATTTATCTTCTAAGGCAGTTCGTTCCTAATTGGAGTGGTTGGGGTTTTGGGTAGTTCTAGAGATCGGATTTCACTCAAACATAACCAAATGACTCCTCCCACCATATTATGATGTTACCCAAGTTTTGGGCTCGAGCCGAAATCTATAGGTGTAAGAAATTGGACAATTCAAGTTGAAAGGCAGTTCGTTCCTAATTGGAGTGGTTGATGTTTTGGGTAGTTCTAGAGATCGGATTTCACTCAAACTTAACCAACTGACTCCTCCCACCATATTATGATGTTGCCCCAGTTTTGGGCTCCATCCGAAATCAATATGTGTAAGAAATTGGACAATTCAAGTTCAAAGGCAGTTCGTTCCTAATTGGAGTGCTTGGTGTTTTGGGTACTTCTAGAGATCGGATTTCACTCAAACTTAACCAAATGACTCCTCCCACCATATTATGATGTTGCCCAAGTTTTGGGATCGATCCGAAATCAATAGGTGTAAGAAATTGGACAATTTATCTTCTAAGGGAGTTCGTTCCTAATCGGAGTGGTTGGTGTATTCCATACTTCTAGAGATCGGATTTCCCTCAAAACTAACCAAATGACTCCTCCCACCATATTATGATGTTGCCCAAGTTTTGGGGTCGATCCGAAATCAATAGGTGTAAGAAATTGGACAATTCAAGTTCGAAGGTAGTTCGTTCCTAATTGGAGTGGTTGGTGTTTTGGGTAGTTCTAGTGATTGGATTTCACTCAAACTTAACCAAATGACTCCTCCCACCATATTATGATGTTGCCCAAGTTTTGGGGTCGATCCGAAATCAATAGGTGTAATAAATTGGACAATTTATGTTCAAAGGCAGTTTGTTCCTAATCGGAGTGGTTGGTGTAGTCCATAGTTCTAGAGGTCGGATTTCACTCAAAACTAACCAAATGACTCAATGCAATCGAATTACCTGCGAAAGTGGTCTAGTTAACTTCTTGTTTTGTTTTATCTTTGTTTTCCTTTTGTTTTGCTCGAGGACTAGCAAAATCTAGGTTTTGGGGTATTTGATCGGTTCATAATTGTATATCATTTTGTACCATTCTAGCTTATGATTTGGTTATGTTTTTGAGTTAAACTTGTGCTTTTATTCTTTTTTTGTGTTTATCTTTTAGTTCATTGAGCTTTAGGTAAAAATGATGGCTTTGGATAGGAAAAGATGCAATCCATGCATGTTAAGGGGTGATTGGGAGAAGAGCAAGAGCTTAAAGGCAAACCCAAATTTGGGCCACATTCCATGTCAGTCCAGTTTCGTAAGTCACCTTGCAGGTCTCATTTCAGCAATGTGCACAACTCGGATGAGGAGACATTGTTCATAGAAGTTGTTCCAATGGGTGTCTAGTATAACATATCCACATTTCAGCCCAATTGAACATATCTAGAGTCCTCAGCCCGTCCAACACTGAACCCTGCTCAGGAGGATTCGTTTTTCCAGCAACACATGTGCAACAGCAAAAGAACTTTATTAGCCAGCAACAAAGACTAGCAGCACATGGGTTGGCAGCAAATAAAGAGCCAGACCTCCATGCTAAAAGAAGAAACCAGCAAACCCATGTGAAGATAGCTTGAGGTGCAACAAAAGAAGTATGGGATGGAGTTGATTCCAACCACACTAACATTGACAAGATGAAGTGGGAGTTATGGGTTGTATTAAAAGAGGAATGGTGGTGTTGGATTTCATCATGATGTTCCTCCCTCTTAACCCTATAAATAGAGAAGTCTTCAAGCTTCATAAATCACACCCCAAGGGGGGGAGCTCTCAAACACTTCTCTAGAGCTCCCTTCCCTTCTCTCCCTCAAATTCTCTTAGTTTCATTTCAAGTTGTCAATTGTTGTAACAAAATGATTTTACTAAATTTTCCTTCAAGTTTTCAAGTTATACTTTAATTTTATTTGTAATGTACATTCTTTCTTAAGTATTCAAGTTTAATTAGTTTCCAAGTTTCAATTATGGTTTTTGTTCTTATTCATTATGCTTATAAGTTAATATGCTAGTTTGATGAAGAGCATAAAAGACAAACTCATTTTGGCTATAGCCCCCTGCCAGTCTAGTTCCGTAGGTCATATTGCAAGCTTTGTTTCAGCAACCTACACAGCTCGGATAAGGCAGAATTCTTCATGAAAGTTGTTCCAATAGGTGTGTACTATAACATATCCAAAATTCAGCCCCATTGGATAAATATGGAGTCTGTTACCTAGCAAACACAGAGCGGTTGGTGTTTTGGGTAGTTGTACAGATCGGATTTGACTCAAACTTAACCAAATGACTCCTCCCATAATATTATGATGTTGCCCAAGTTTTGGGGTCGATCCGAAATCAATAGGTGTAAGAAATTGAACAATTCAAGGTCAAAGGCAGTTCGTTCCTAATTGGAGTGGTTGGTGTTTTGGGTAGTTCTAGAGATCGGATTTCAATCAAACTTAACCAAATGACTCCTCCCACCATACTATGATGTTGCCCAAGTTTTCGGCTCGATCCGAAATCAATTGGTGTAAGAAATTGGACAATTTATCTTCTAAGGCAGTTCGTTCCTACTCGGAGTGGTTGGTGTATTCCATAGTTCTAGAGATCGGATTGCACTCAAAACTAACAAAATGACTCCTCCCACCATATTATGATGTTGCCCAACGTTTCGGCTCGATCCGAAATCAATTGGTGTAAGAAATTGGACAATTTATGTTCAAAGGAAGTTCGTTCCTAATCGGAGTGGTTCGTGTATTCCATAGTTCTAGTGGTCGGATTTCACTCATAACTAAGCAAATGACTCCTGGCATTATATTATGATGTTGCCCAAGTTTTGGGCTCTATCCGAAATCAATAGGTGTAAGAAATTGGACAATAAAAGTTCGAAGGCAGTTCGTTCCTAATTGGAGTGGTTGGTGTTTTGGGTAGTTCAAGAGAATGGATTTCACTCAAACTTAACCAAATGACTCCTCCCACCATATTACGATGTTGCCCAAGTTTTGGGCTCGATCCGAAATCAATAGGTGTAAGAAATTGGACAATTCAAGTTCAAAGGCAGTTCGTTCCTACTTCGGGTGGTTGGTGTCAGTTCTAGAGGTCGGATTTCACTCAAAACTAACAAAATGACTCCTCCCACCATATTATGATGTTGCCCAAGTTTTGGGCTCGATCCGAAATCAATAGGTGTAAGAAATTGAACAATTCAAGGTCAAAGGCAGTTCGTTCCTAATTGGAGTGGTTGGTGTTTTGGGTAGTTCTAGAGATCGGATTTCAATCAAACTTAACCAAATGACTCCTCCCACCATACTATGATGTTGCCCAAGTTTTCGGCTCGATCCGAAATCAATTGGTGGAAGAAATTGGACAGTTCAAGTTCAAAGGCAGTTCGTTCCTAATTGGAGTGGTTGGTGTTTTCGGTAGTTCTAGAGATCAGATTTCAATCAAACATAACCAAATGACTCCTCCCACCATATTATGATGTTGCCCAAGTTTTCGGCTTGATCCGAAATCAATAGGTGGATGAAATTGGACAATTCAAGTTCGAAGGCAGTTCGTTCCAAATTGGAGTGGTTGGTGTTTTGGGAAGTTCTAGAGATCGGATTTCAGTCAAACTTAACCAAATGACTCCTCCCACCATATTATTATGTTGCCCAAGTTTTGGGCTCGATCCGAAATCAATAGGTGTAAGAAATTGGACAATTCATGTTCGAAGGCAGTTCGTTCCTAATTGGAGTGGTTGGTGGTTTGGGTACTTCTAGAGATCGGATTTCACTCAAACTTAACCAAATGACTCCTCCCACCGTATTATGTTGTTGCGCAAGTTTTGGGCTAAATCCGAAATCAATAGGGGTAAGAAATTGGACAATTCAAGTTCAAAGGCAGTTCTTTCCTAATTGGAGTGGTTGGTGTTTTGGGTAGTTGTAGAGATCGGATTTCACTAAAACTTAACCAAACGACTCCTCCCACCATATTATGATGTTGCCCAAGTTTTGGGCTCGATCCGAAATCAATAGTTGTAAGAAATTGGACAATTTATGTTCGAAGGCAGTTCGTTCCTAATCGGACTGGTTGGTGTATTCCATAGTTCTAGAGGTCGGATTTCACTCAAAACTAACCAAATGACTCCTGCCACGATATTATGATGTTGCCCAAGTTTTGGCCTCGATCCGAAATGAATAGGTGTAAGAAATTGGACAATTCAAGTTCAAAGGCAGTTCGTTCCTAATTGGAGTGGTTGGTGTTTTGGGTACTTCTAGAGATCATATTTCACTGAAACTTAACCAAATGAGTCCTCCCACCATATTATGATGTTGCCCAAGTTTTGGGCTTGATCCGAAATCAATAGGTGTAAGAAATTGGACAATTCAAGTTCAAAGGCAGTGCGTTCCTAATTGGAGTGGTTGGTGTTTTGGGTAGTTGTAGATATCGGATTTCAGTCAAACTTAACCAAACGACTCCTCCCACCATATTATGATATTGCCCAAGTTTTGGGCTGGATCCGAAATCAATAGGTGTAAGAAATTGGACAATTTATGTTCAAAGGCAGTTCGTTCCTAATCGGAGTGGTTGGTGTATTCCATAGTTCTAGAGGTCGGATTTCACCCAAAACTAACCAAATGACTCCTGCCACGATGTTATGATGTTGCCCAAGTTTTGGGCTCGATTCGAAATCAATAGGTGGAAGAAATTGGACAATTCAAGTTCAACGGCAGTTCGTTCCAAATTGGAGTGGTTGGTGTTTTGGGTAGTTCTAGAGATCGGATTTCACTCAAACTTAACCAAATGACTCCTCCCACCATATTATGATGTTGCCCAAGCTTTGGGCTCAATCCGAAATCAATAGGTGTAAGAAATTGAACAATTCCAGTTCAAACGCAGTTCGTTCCTAATTGGAGTGGTTGGTGTTTTGGGTACTTCTAGAGATCGGATTTCACTCAAACTTAACCAAATGACACCTCCCACGATATTACGATGTTGCCCAAGTTTTGGGCTCGATCCGAAATCAATAGGTGTAAGAAATTGGACAATTTACGTTCAAAGGCAGTTCGTTCCTAATTTGAGTGGTTGGTGTTTTGGGTAGTTCTAGAGATCGGATTTCAATCAAAGTTAACCAAATGACTCCTCCCACCATATTATGATGTTGCCCAAGTTTTCGGCTCGATCCGAAATTAATAGGTGGAAGAAATTGGACAATTCAAGTTCAACGGCAGTTCGTTCGAAATTGGAGTGGTTGGTGTTTTGGGTAGTTCTAGAGATCGGATTTCACTCAAACTTAACCAAATGACTTCTCCCACCATATTATGATGTTGCCCAAGTTTTGGGCTCAATCCGAAATCAATAGTTGTAAGAAATTGAACAATTCGAGTTCAAAGGCAGTTCGTTCCTAATTGGAGTGGTTGGTGTTTTGGGTAGTTCTAGAGATCGGATTTCACTCAAACTTAACCAAATGACTCCTCCCACCATATTATCATGTTGCCCAAGTTTTGGGCTCAATCCGAAATCCATAGGTGTAAGAAATTGGACAATTTATGTTCAAAGGCAGTTTGTTCCTAATCGGAGTGGTTGGTGTATTCCATAGTTCTAGCGATCGGATTTCACTCAAAACAAACCAAATGACTCCTCCCACCATATTAGGATGTTGCCCATGTTTTGGGCTCGATCCGAAATCAATAGGTGTAAGAAATTGGATAATTTATGTTCAAAGGCAGTTTGTTCCTAATCGGAGTGGTTGGTGTATTCCATAGTTCTAGAGATCGGATTTCACTCAAAACTAACAAAATGACTCCTCCCACCATATTATGATGTTGCCCAAGTTTTGGGCTCGATCCGAAACCAATAGGTGTAAGAAATTGGACAACTCATGTTCAAAGGCAATTCGTTCCTAATTTCGGTGGCTGGTGTATTGGGTAGTTCTAGGCATCGGATTTCACTCAAACTTACGCAAATGACTCCTCCCACCATATTATGATGTTGCCCAAGTTTTGGGCTTGATCCGAAATCATTAGGTGTAAGAAATTGGACAATTCAAGTTCAAAGGCAGTTCGTTCCTAATTGGAGTGGTTGGTGTTTTGGGTAGTTCTAGATATCGGATTTCACTCAAACTTAACCAAATGACTCCTCCCACCATATTATTATGTTGCCCAAGTTTTGGGCTTGATCCGAAATCAATAGGTGTAAGAAATTGGACAATTCAAGTTCAAAGGCAGTTCGTTCCTAATTCGGGTGGTTGGTGTCAGTTCTAGAGATCGGATTTCACCCAAAATTAACCAAATGACTCCTCCCACCATATTATGATGTTTCCCAAGTTTTGGTCTCGATCAGAAATCAATAGTTGTAAGAAATTGGACAATTCAAGTTCAAAGGCAGTTCGTTCCTAATTCGGGTGGTTGGTGTATTGGGTAGTTCTAGAGATCGGATTTCAATCAAAATTAACCAAATGACTCCTCCCACCATATTATGATGTTTCCCAAATTTTGGGTACGATCCGAAATCAATGGGTGTAAGAAATTGGACAATTTATGTTCAAACGCAGTTCGTTCCGAATCGGAGTGGTTGGTGTATTCCATAGTTCTAGAGATCGGATTTCACTCAAAACTAACAAAATGACTCCTCCCAACATGTTGTGATGTTGCCCAAGTTTTGGGCTCGATCCGAAATCAATAGGTGTAAGAAATTGGACAATTCAAGTTCAAAGGCAGTTCGTTCCTAATTGGAGTGGTTGGAGTTTTGGGTAGTTCTAGAGATCGGATTTCACTCAAACTTAACCAAATGACTCCTCCCACCATATTATGATGTTGCCCAAGTTTTGGGCTCGATCCGAAATCAATAGGTGTAAGAAATTGGACAATTCAAGTTCAAAGGCAGTTCGTTCCTAATTGGAGTGGTTGGTGTTTTGGGTAGTTCAAGAGATCGCATTTCACTCAAACTTAACCAAATGACCCCTCCCACCATATTATGTCGTTGCCCCAGTTTTGGGCACGATCCGAAATCAATAGGTGTATGAAATTGGACAATTCGAGTTTAAAGGCAGTTCGTTCCTAATTGGTGTGTTGGTGTTTTTGGTAGTTCTAGAGATCGGATTTTACTCAAACTTAACCAAATGACACCTCCCACCATATTATGTTGTGGCCCAAGTTTTGGACTCGATCTGAAGTCGATAGGTGTAAGAAATGGGACAATTTATGTTCAAATGCAGTTCGTTCCTAGTCGGAGTTGTTGGTTTATTCCATAGTTCTAGAGATCGGATTTCACTCAAAACTAACCAAATGACTCCCCCCACCATATTATGATGTTGCCCAAGTTTTGGGCTCGATTCGAAATCAATAGTTGTAGGAAATTGGACAATTAAAGTTCAAAGGCAGTTCGTTCCTAATTGGAGTGGTTGGAGTTTTGGGTAGTTCTAGAGATCGGATTTCACTCAAACTTAACCAAATGACTCCTCCCACCATATTATGATGTTGCCCAAGTTTTGGGCTCGATCCGAAATCAATAGGTGCAACAAATTGGACAATTCAAATTCAAAGGAAGTTCATTCCAAATTGGAGTGGTTGGAGTTTTGGGTAGTTCTAGAGATCGGATTTCACTCAAACTTAACCAAATGACTCCTGATGTTGCCCAAGTTTTGGGCTCGATCCGAAATCAATAGGTGTAAGAAATTGGACAATTCAAGTTCAAAGAAAGTTCGTTCCTAATTGGAGTGGTTGGTGTTTGGGTGGTTCTAGAGATCAGATTTCACTCGAACTTGACTAAATGACTCCTCCCACCATATTATGATGTTGCCCAAGTTTTGGGCTCGATCCGAAATCCATAGGTGTAAGAAATTGGACAATTCAAGTTCAAAGGCATTTCGTTCCTAATTGGAGTGGTTGGAGTTTTGGGTAGTTCTAGAGGTCGGATTTCACTCAAAGTGAACCAAATGACTCCTCCCACCATATTATGATGTTGCCCAAGTTTTGGACTCGATCTGAAATCAATAGGTGTAAGAAATTGGACAATTTATGTTCCAAGGCTGTTCGTTCGAAATTGGAGTGGTTGGTGTATTCCATAGTTCTAGAGATCGGATTTCACTCAAAACTAACCAAATGACACCTCCCACCATATTATGATGTTGCCAAAGTTTTGGGCTCGATTCGAAATCAATAGGTGTATGAAATTGGACAATTCAAGTTCAAAGGCAGTTCGTTCCTAATTGGAGTGGTTGGTGTTTCGGGTAGTTCTAGGGATCGGATTTCACTCAAACTTAACCAAATGACTCCTCCCACCATATTATGATGTTGCCCAAGTTTTGGGCTCGATCCGAAATCAATAGGTGTATGAAATTGGACAATTCAAGTTCAAAGGCAGTTCGTTCCTAATTGGAGGGGTAGGTGTTTTGGGTAGTTCAAGAGATCGGATTTTAGTTCGTTCCTAATTGGAGTGGTTGGTGTTTTGGGTAGTTCTAGAGATCGGATTACACTCAAACTTAACCAAATGACTCCTCCCACCATATTACGATGTGGCCCAAGTTTTGGGCTCGATTCGAAATAAATAGGTGTAAGAAATTGGACAATTCAAGTTCAAAGGCAGTTCGTTCCTAATTGGAGTGGTTGGTGTTTTGGGTAGTCCTAGAGATCGGATTTCATTCAAACTTAACCAAATGACTCCTCCCACCATATTATGATGTTGCCCAAGTTTTGGGCTCGATCCGAAATAAATAGGTGTAAGAAAGTGGACAATTCAAGTTCAAAGGCAGTTCGTTCCTAATTGGAGTGGTTGGAGTTTTGGGTAATCCTAGAGGTCGGATTTCACTCAAACTTAACCAAATTACTCCTCCCACCATATTATAATGTTGCCCAAGTTTTGGGCTCGATCCGAAATAAATAGGTGTAAGAAATTGGACAATTCAAGTTCCAAGGCAGTTCGTTCCTAATTGGAGTGGTTGGAGTTTTGGGTAGTTCTAGAGATCGGATTTCACTCAAACTTGACCAAATGACTCCTCCCGCCATATTATGATGTTGCCCAAGTTTTGGGCTCGATCCGAAATCAATAGGTGTAAGAAATTGGACAATTTATGTTCGAAGGCAGTTCGTTCCTAATCGGAGTGGTTGGTGTATTCCATAGATCTAGAGATCGGATTTCACTCAAAACAAACCGAATGACTTCTCCCACCATATTATGATGTTGTCCAACTTTTGGGCTCCATCCGAAATCAATAGGTGTATGAAATTGTACAATTCAAGTTCAAAGGCTGTTCGTTCCCAATTGGAGTGGTTCGTGTTTTCTGTATTTCTAGAGATCGGATTTCACTCAAACTAAACCAAATGACTCCTCCCACCATATTATGACGTTGCCCCAGTTTTGGGCTCGATCTGAAATCAATAGGTGTAAGAAATTGGACAATTCAAGTTCAAAGGCAGTTCGTTCCAAATTGGAGTGGTTGGTGTTTTGGGTAGTTCTAGAGATCGGATTTCACTCAAACTAAACCAAATGACCCCTCCCACCATATTATGACGTTGCCCCAGTTTTGGGCTCGATCCGAAATCAATAGGTGTATGAAATTGGACAATTCGAGTTTAAAGGCAGTTCGTTCCTAATTGGTGTGTTGGTGTTTTGGGTAGTTCTAGAGATCGGATTTTACTCAACCTTAACCAAATGACACCTCCCACCATATTATGTTGTTGCCCAAGTTTTGGACTCGATCTGAAGTCGATAGGTGTAAGAAATGGGACAATTTATGTTCAAATGCAGTTCGTTCCTAGTCGGAGTTGTTGGTGTATTCCATAGTTTTAGAGATTGGATTTCACTCAAAACTAACCAAATGACTCCCCCCACCATATTATGATGTTGCCCAAGTTTTGGGCTCGATTCGAAATCAATAGTTGTAGGAAATTGGACAATTAAAGTTCAAAGGCAGTTCGTTCCTAATTGGAGTGGTTGGAGTTTTGGGTAGTTCTAGAGATCGGATTTCACTCAAACTTAACCAAATGACTCCTCCCACCATATTATGATGTTGCCCAAGTTTTGGGCTCGATGCGAAATCAATAGGTGTAAGAAATTGGACAATTCAAGTTCAAAGGAAGTTCATTCCAAATTGAAGTGGTTGGAGTTTTGGGTAGTTCTAGAGATCGGATTTCACTCAAACTTAACCAAATGACTCCTCCCACCATATTATGATGTTGCCCAAGTTTTGGGCCCGATCCGAAATCAATAGGTGTAAGAAATTGGACAATTCAAGGTCAAAGGCAATTCGTTCCTGATTGGAGTGGTTGGTGTTTTGGGTAGTTCTACGGGTCGGATTTCACTCAAACTTAACCAAATGACTCCTCCCACCGTGGTAAGATGTTGCCCAAGTTTTGGGCTCGATCCGAAATAAATAGGTGTAAGAAATCGGACAATTCAAGTTCAAAGGCAGTTCGTTCCGAATTGGAGTGGTTGGAGTTTTGTTTAGTTCTAGAGATCGGATTTCACTCAAATTTAACCAAACGACTCCTCCCACTGTGGTAAGATGTTGCACAAGTTTTGGGCTCGATTCGAAATAAATAGGTGTAAGAAATTGGACAATTCAAGTTCAAAGGCAATTCGTTCCTAATTGGAGTGGTCGGAGTTTTTGGTAGTTCTGGTGATTGGATTTCACTCAAACTTAACCAAACGACTCCTCCCACCATATTATGTTGTTGCCCAAGTTTTGGACACGATCCGAAATCAATAGGTGTCAGAAATTGGACAATTCAAGTTCAAAGGCAGTTCGTTCCTAATTGGAGTGGTTGGTGTTTTGGGTAGTTCTAGGGGTCGGATTTCCCTCAAACTTAACCAAATGACTCCTCCCACCGTAGTAAGATGTTGCCCAAGTTTTGGGCTCAATCCGAAATCAATAGGTGTAAGAAATCGGACAATTCAAGTTCAAAGGCAGTTCATTCCTAATTGGAGTGGTTGGTGTTCTGGGTAGTTCAAGAGATCGGATTTCACTGAAACTTAACCAAATGACTCCTCCCACCATATTATGATGTTGCCCAAGTTTTGGGCTCAATCCGAAATCAATAGGAGTATGAAATTTGACAATTCAAGTTCAAAGGCAGTTCGTTCCTAATTGGAGTGGTTGGTGTTTTGGGTAGTTCTGCAGATCGGATTTCACTCAAACTCAACCAAATGACTCCTCCCACCATATTACGATGTTGCCCAAGTTTTGGGCTCGATCCGAAATCAATAGGTGTAAGAAATTGGACAATTGAAGTTCAAAGGCAATTCGTTCCTAATTGGAGTGGTTGGTGGTTTGGGTAGTTCGAGAGATCAGACTTCACTCAAACTTAACCAAATGACTCCTCCCACCATATTATGATGTTGCCCAAGTTTTGGGCTAGATCCGAAATCAATAGGTGTAAGAAATTGTTCAATTCAAGTTCAAAGGCAGTTCGTTCCAAATTGGAGTGGTTCGTGTTTTGGGTAATTCTACAGATCAGGTTTCACTCAAACTCAACCAAATGACTCCTCCCACCATATTATGACGTTGCCCAAGTTTTGGGGTCGATCCGAAATCAATAGGTGTAAGAAATTGGACAATTTATGGTCAAAGGCAGTTCGTTCCTAATCGGAGTGGATGGTGTATTCCATAGTTCTAGAGATCGGATTTCACTCAAAACTAACCAAATGACTCCTCCCACCATATTATGATGTTGCCCAAGTTTTGGGCTCGATCCGAAATCAATAGGTGTAACAAATTGGACAATTCAAGATCAAAGGCAGTTCGTTCCAAATTGGAGAGGATGGGGTTTTGGGTAGTTCTAGAGATCGGATTTCACTCAAACTTAACCAAATGACTCCTCCCACCATATTACGATGCTGCCCCAGTTTTGGGCTCGATCCGAAATCAATAGGTGTAATAAATTGGACAATACAAGTTGAAAGGCAGCTCGTTCCTAATTGGAGTGGTTGGTGTTTTGGGTAGTTCTAGAGATCGGATTTCACTCAAACTTAACCAAATGACTCCTCCCACCGTATTATGATGTTGCCCAAGTTTTGGGCTCGATCCGAAATCAATAGGTGTAAGAAATTGGACAATTTATGTTCAAAGGCAGTTCGTTCCTAATCGGAGTGGTTGGTGTATTCCATAGTTGTAGAGATCGGATTTCACTCAAAACTAACCAAATGACTCCTCCCACCATATTATGATGTTGCCCAAGTTTTGGGCTCGATCCGAAATCAATAGGTGTAACAAATTGGACAATTCAAGATCAAAGGCAGTTCGTTCCAAATTGGAGAGGTTGGGGTTTTGGGTAGTTCTAGAGATCGGATTTCACTCAAACTTAACCAAATGACTCCTCCCACCATATTACGATGCTGCCCCAGTTTTGGGCTCGATCCGAAATCAATAGGTGTAATAAATTGGACAATACAAGTTGAAAGGAAGCTCGTTCCTAATTCGAGTGGTTGGTGTTTTGGGTAGTTCTAGAGATCGGATTTCACTCAAACTTAACCAAATGACTCCTCCCACCATATTATGATGTTGCCCAAGTTTTGGGCTCAATCCGAAATCAATAGGTGTAACAAATTGGACACTTCAAGATCAAAGGCAGTTCATTCCAAATTGGAGAGGTTGGGGTTTTGGGTAGTTCTAGAGATCGGATTTCACTCTAACTCAACCAAATGACTCCTCCCACCATATTATGATGTTACCCAAGTTTTGGGCTCGATCCGAAATCAATAGGTGTAAGAAATTGGACAATTCAAGTTCAAAGGCAGTTCGTTCCTAATTGGAGTGGTTGGTGTTTTGGGTAGTTCTAGAGATCGGATTTCAATCAAACTTAACCAAATGACTCCTCCCATTGTATTATGATGTTGCCCAAGTTTTGGGCTCGATCCGAAATCAATAGGTGTAACAAATTGGACAAGTTATGTCCAAAGGCAGTTCGTTCCTAATCGGAGTGGTTGGTGTATTCCATAGTTCTAGAGATCGGATTTCCCTCAAAACTAACCAAATGACTCCTCCCACCATATTATGATGTTCCCCAAGTTTTGAGCTCGATCCGAAATCAATAGGTGTAAGAAATTGGACAATTTATGTTCAAAGGCAGTTCGTTCCTAATTGGAGTGGTTGGTTTTTTGGGTAGTTCTAGAGATCGGATTTCACTCAAACTTAACCAAATGACTCCTCCCACCATATTTTGATGTTGCCAAAGTTTTGGGCTCGATCCGAAATCAATAGGTGTAAGAAATTGGACAATTCACGCTCAAAGGAAGTTCGTTCCGAATTGGAGTGGTTGGTGTTTTGGGAAGTTCTAGAGATCGTATTTCCCTCAAACTTAACCAAATGACTCATCCCCCCATATTATGATGTTGCCCAAGTTTTGGGCCCGATCCTAAATCAATAGGTGTAAGAAATTGGACAATTCAAGTTGAAAGGCAGTTCGTTCCTAATTGGAGTGGTTGGTGTTTTGGGTTGTTCTAGAGATTGGATTTCACTCAAACTAAACCAAATGACTCCTACCACCGTATTATGACGTTGCCCAAGTTTTGGGCTTCATCCGAAATCAATAGGTGAAAGAAATTTGACAGTCCAAGTTCAAAGGCAGTTCGTTCCTAATTGGAGTGGTTGGTGTTTTGGGTAGTTCTAGAGATCGGATTTCACTCAAACTTAACCAAATGACTCCCCCCACCATATTATGATGTTGCCCAAGTTTTGGGGTCTATCCGAAATCAATAGGTGTAAGAATTTGGACAATTCAAGTTCAAAGGCAGTTCGTTCCTAGTTGGAGTGGTTGGTGTTTTGGGTAGTTCTAGAGATCAGATTTCACTCAAACTTAACCAAATGACACCTCCCACCATATTATGTTGTTGCCCAAGTTTTGGACTCGATCCGAAGTCGATAGGTGTAAGAAATGGGACAATTTATGTTCAAATGCAGTTCGTTCCTAGTCGGAGTTGTTGGTGGATTACATAGTTCTAGAGATCGGATTTCACTCAAAACTAACCAAATGACTCCCCCCACCATATTATGTTGTTGCCCAAGTTTTGGGCTCGATTCGAAATCAATAGTTGCAGGAAATTGGACAATTCAAGTTCAAAGGCAGTTCCTTCCTAATTGGAGTGGTTGGAGTTTTGGGTAGTTCTAGAGATCAGATTTCACTCGAACTTGACTAAATGACTCCTCCCACCATATTATGATGTTGCCCAAGTTTTGGGCTTGATCCGAAATCCATAGGTGTAAGAAATTGGACAATTCAAGTTCAAAGGCAGTTCGTTTCTAATTGGAGTGGTTGGAGTTTTGGGTAGTTCTAGAGATCAGATTTCACTCAAACTTAACCAAATGACTCCTCCCACCATATTATGATGTTGCCCAAGTTTTGGGCTCGATCTGAAATCAATAGGTGTAAGAAATTGGACAATTTATGTTCCAAGGGTGTTCGTTCCAAATCGGTGTGGTTGGTGTATTCCATAGTTCTAGAGATCGGATTTCACTCCAAACTAACCAAATGACACCTCCCACCATATTATCATGTTGCCAAAGTTTTGGGCTCGATCCGAAATCAATAGGTGTATGAAATTGGACAATTCAAGTTCAAAGGCAGTTCGTTCCTAATTGGAGTGGTTGGTGTTTTGGGTAGTTCTAGGGATCGGATTTCACTCAAAATCAACCAAATGACTCGTCCCACCATATTATGATGTTGCCCAAGTTTTGGGCTCGATCCGAAATCAATAGGTGTAAGAAATTGGAAAATTCAAGTTCAAAGGCAGTTCGTTCCTAATTGGAGTGTTGGTGTTTTGGGCAGTTCTAGAGATCGGATTTCACACAAACTTAACCAAATGACTCCTCCCACCATATTATGATGTTGCCCAAGTTTTGGGCTCGATCCGAAATCAATAAGTGTATGAAATTGGACAATTCAAGTTCAAAGGCAGTTCGTTCCTAATTGGAGTGGTAGGTGTTTTGGGTAGTTCAAGAGATCGGATTTCAGTTCGTTCCTAATTGGAGTGGTTGGTGTTTTGGGTAGTTCTAGAGATCGGATTACACTCAAACTTAACCAAATGACTCTTCCCACCATATTATGATGTGGCCGAAGTTTTGGGCTCGATTCGAAATAAATAGGTGTAAGAAATTGGACAATTCAAGTTCAAAGGCAGTTCGTTCCTAATTGGAGTGGTTGGTGTTTTGGGTATTCCTAGAGATCGGATTTCATTCAAACTTAACCAAATGACTCCTCCCACCATATTATGATGTTGCCCAAGTTTTGGGCTCGATCCGAAATAAATAGGTGTAAGAAATTGGACAATTCAAGTTCAAAGGCAGTTCGTTCCTAATTGGAGTGGTTGGAGTTTTGGGTAGTTCTAGAGATCGGATTTCACTCAAACTTAACCAAATGACTCCTCCCACCATATTATAATGTTGCCCAAGTTTTGGGCTCGATCCGAAATAAATAGGTGTAAGAAATTGGACAATTCAAGTTCAAAGGTAGTTCGTTCCTAATCGCAGTGGTTGGAGTTTTGGGTAGTTCTAGAGATCGGATTTCACTCAAACTTAACCAAATGACTCCTCCCACCATATTATATTGTTGCCCAAGTTTTGGGTTCGATCTGAAATCAATAGGTTTAAGAAATTGGAAAATTTATGTTCAAAGGTAGTTCGTTCCTAATCGGAGTGGTTGGTGTATTCCATAGTTGTAGAGATCGGATTTCACTCAAAACTAACCAAATGACTCCTCCCACCACATTATGTTGTTGCCCAAGTTTTGGGCTCGATCCGAAATCAATAGGTGTAAGAAATTGGACAATTCAAGTTCAAAGGCAGTTCGTTCCTACTTGGAGTGGTTGGTGTTTTGGGCAGTTCTAGAGATCTGAATGCACTCAAAATTTTCCAAATGACTCCTCCCACCATATTATGTTGTTGCCCAAGTTTTGGACTCGATCCGAAATCAATAGGTGTAAGAAATTGGACAATTCAGGTTCAAAGGCAGTTCGTTCCTAATTGGAGTGGTTGTTGTTTTGGGTAGTTCTAGAGATCGAATTTCATTCAAACTTAACCAAACTACTCCTCCCACCATATTATGATGTTGCCCCAGTTTTGGGCTCGATCCGAAATCAATAGGTGTAAGAAATTGGACAATTCAAGTTCAAAGGCAGTACGTTCCGAGTTGGAGTGGTTGGTGTTTTGGGTAGTTCTAGATATCGGATTTCACTCAAACTTAACCAAATGACTCCGCCCACCATATTATGATGTTGCCCAAGTTTTGGGCTCGATCCGAAATCAATAGGTGTAAGAAATTGGACAATTCAAGTTCCAAGGCAGTTCGTTCCTTATTGGAGTGGTTGGTGTTTTGGGTAGTTCTAGAGACCGGATTTCACTCAAAATTAACCAAATGACTCATCCCACCATATTATGATGTTGCCCAAGTTTTGGGTAGTTCTATAGATCGGATTTTTAGTCAAAACTAACCAAATGACTCCTCCCACCATATTGTGATCTTGGCCAAGTTTTGGGCTCGATCCGAAATCAATAGGTGTAAGAAATTGGACAATTCAAGTTCAAAGGCAGTACGTTCCTAATTGGAGTTGTTGGTGTTTTGGGTAGTTCTAGAGATCGGATTTCACTCAAACTTAACCAAATCACTCCTCCCACCATGTTATGATGTTGCCCAAGTTTTGGGCTCGATCCGAAATGAATAGGTGTAAGAAATTGCACAATTCAACTTCCAAGGCAGTTCTTTCCTAATTGGAGTGGTTGGTGTTTTGGGTAGTTCTAGACATCGGATTTCACTCAAACTTAACCAAATGACTCCTTCCACCATATTATGGTGTTGCCTCAGTTTTGGGCTAGATCCGAAATCAATAGGTGCAAGAAATTGGACAATTCAAGTTCAAAGGCAGTTCGTTCCTAATTGGAGTGGTTGGTGTTTTCGGTAGTTCTAGAGGTCGGATTTCACTCAAACTTAACCAAATGACTCCTCCCACCATATTATGATGTTGCCCAAGTTTTGGGCTCGATCCGAAATCAATAGGTGTAAGAAATTGGACAATCCAAGTTCAAAGGCAGTTCGTTCCTAATTGGAGTGGTTGGTGTTTTCGGTAGTTCTAGAGGTCGGATTTCACTCAAACTTAACCAAATGACTCCTCCCACCATATTATGATGTTGCCCAAGTTTTGGGCTCGATCCGAAATCAATAGGTGTAATTAATTGGACAATCCAAGTTCAAAGGCAGTTCGTTCCTAATTGGAGTGGTTGGTGTTTTGGGTAGTTCTTGAGATCGGATTTCACTCAAACTTAACCCAATGACTCCTCCCACCATATTATGATGTTGCCCATGTTTTGGGCTCGATCCGAAATCAATAGGTGTAAGAAATTGGACAATTCTTATTCAAAGGCTTTTCATTCCTAATTGGAGTGGTTGGTGTTTTGGGTAGTTCTAGAGATCGGATTTCACTCAAACATAACCAAATGACTCCTCCCACCATATTATGATTCTGCCCCAGTTTTGGGATCAATCCGAAATAAATAGGTGTAAGAAATTGGACAATTCAAGTTCAAAGGCAGTTCGTTCCTAATTGGAGTGGTTGGTGTTTTCGGTAGTTCTAGAGGTCGGATTTCACTCAAACTTAACCAAATGACTCCTCCCACCATATTATGATGTTGCCCAAGTTTTGGGCTCGATCGGAAATCAATAGGTGTAATTAATTGGACAATCCAAGTTCAAAGGCAGTTCGTTCCTAATTGGAGTGGTTGGTGTTTTGGGTGGTTCTCGAGATCGGATTTCACTCAAACTTAACCAAACGACTCTTCCCACCATATTATGACGTTGCCCAAGTTTTGGTCACGATCCGAAATCAGTAGGTGTAAGAAATTGGAAAATTCAAGTTCGAAGGCAGTTCGTTCCTAATTGGAGTGGTTGGTGTTTTGGGTAGTTCTATAGATCGGATTTCACTCAAACTTAACCAAATGACTCCTCCCATCATATTATGATGTTGCCCAAGTTTTGGGCTCGATCCGAAATCAATAGGTGTAAAAATTGTACAATTCAAGTTCGAAGGCAGTTCGTTCCTAATTGGAGTGGTTGGTGTTTTGGGTAGTTCTAGAGATTGGATTTCACACAAACTTAACCAAATGACTCCTCCCACCATATTATGACGTTGCCCAAGTTTTGGGCACGATCCGAAATCAATAGGTGTAAGAAATTGGACAATTCAAGTTCAAAGGCAGTACGTTCCTAATTGGAGTTGTTGGTGTTTTGGGTAGTTCTAGAGATCGGATTTCACTCAAAACGTAACCAAATGAATCCTCCCACCATATTATGTTTTTGCCCAAGTTTTGGTCTCGATCCGAAATAAATAGGGGTAAGAAATTGGACAATTCAAGTTCAACGGCAGTTCATTCGTAATTGGAGTGGTTGGTGTTTTGGGCAGTTCTAGAGATCGGATTTCACTCAAACTTAACCAAATGACTCCTCGCACCATATTATGACGTTGCCCAAGTTTTGGGCTCGATCCGAAATCAATAGGTGTAAGAAATTTGAAAATTTTAGTTCAAAGGCAGTTCGTTCCTAATTGAAGTGGTTGGGGTTTTGGGTAGTTCTAGAGATTGGATTTCACTCAAACTTAACCAAATGACTCCTCCCACCATATTATATTGTTGCCCAAGTTTTGGGCTCGATCCGAAATCAATAGGTGTAAGAAATTGGACAATTGAAGTTCAAAGGCAGTTCGTTCCTAATTGGAGTAGTTGTGGTTTTGGGCAGTTCTAGAGATCGGATTTCACTTAAACTTAACCAAACGACTCCTCCCACCAAATTATGTTGTTGCCCAAGTTTTGGGCTCGATCCGAAATCAAAAGGTGTAAGAAATTGGATAATTCAAGTTGGAAGGCAGTTCGTTCCAAATTGGATTGGTTGGTGTTTTGGGTAGTTCTAGAGATCGTATTTGACTCAAACTTAACAAAATGACTCCTCCCACCATATTATGATGTTGCCCAAGTTTTGGGCCCGATCCGAAATCAATAGGTGTTAGAAATTGGACAATTCAAGTTGGAAGGCAGTTCATTCCTAATTGGAGTGGTTGGTGTTTTTGGTAGTTCTAGAGATCGGATTTCACTCAAACATAACCAAATGACTCCTTCCACCATATTATGATGTTGCCCAAGTTTTGGGGTCGATCCGAAATCAATAGGTGTAAGAAATTGGACAATTCAAGTTCAAAGGCAGTTCGTTCCTAATTGGAGTGGTTGGTGTTTTGGGTTGTTCTAGAGATCAGATTTCACTCAAACTTAACCAAATGACTCCTCCTACCATATTGTGATGTTGCCCAAGTTTTGGGCTCGATCCGAAATCAATAGGTGTAAGAAATTGGACAATTCAAGTACAAAAGCAGTTCGTTCCTAATTCGGGTAGTTGGTGTATTGGGTAGTTCTAGAGATCGGATTTCACTCAAAATTAAACAAATGACTCCTCCCACCATATTATGACGTTGCCCAAGTTTTGGGCTCGATCCGAAATCAATAGGTGTAAGAAATTGGACAATTCAAGTTCAAAGGCTGTTCTTTCCTAATTGGAGTGGTTGGTGTTTTCGGTAGTTTTGGAGATCGGATTTCACTCAAACATAACCAAATGACTCCTCCCACCATATTATGATGTTGCCCAAGTTTTGGGCTCGATCCGAAATCAATAGGTGTAAGAAATTGGACAATTCAAGTTCCAAGGCAGTTCGTTCCTTATTGGAGTGGTTGGTGTTTTGGGTAGTTCTAGAGACCGGATTTCACTCAAAATTAACCAAATGACTCATCCCACCATATTATGATGTTGCCCAAGTTTTGGGTAGTTCTATAGATCGGATTTTTAGTCAAAACTAACCAAATGACTCCTCCCACCATATTGTGATCTTGGCCAAGTTTTGGGCTCGATCCGAAATCAATAGGTGTAAGAAATTGGACAATTCAAGTTCAAAGGCAGTACGTTCCTAATTGGAGTTGTTGGTGTTTTGGGTAGTTCTAGAGATCGGATTTCACTCAAACTTAACCAAATCACTCCTCCCACCATGTTATGATGTTGCCCAAGTTTTGGGCTCGATCCGAAATGAATAGGTGTAAGAAATTGCACAATTCAACTTCCAAGGCAGTTCTTTCCTAATTGGAGTGGTTGGTGTTTTGGGTAGTTCTAGACATCGGATTTCACTCAAACTTAACCAAATGACTCCTTCCACCATATTATGGTGTTGCCTCAGTTTTGGGCTAGATCCGAAATCAATAGGTGCAAGAAATTGGACAATTCAAGTTCAAAGGCAGTTCGTTCCTAATTGGAGTGGTTGGTGTTTTCGGTAGTTCTAGAGGTCGGATTTCACTCAAACTTAACCAAATGACTCCTCCCACCATATTATGATGTTGCCCAAGTTTTGGGCTCGATCCGAAATCAATAGGTGTAAGAAATTGGACAATCCAAGTTCAAAGGCAGTTCGTTCCTAATTGGAGTGGTTGGTGTTTTCGGTAGTTCTAGAGGTCGGATTTCACTCAAACTTAACCAAATGACTCCTCCCACCATATTATGATGTTGCCCAAGTTTTGGGCTCGATCCGAAATCAATAGGTGTAATTAATTGGACAATCCAAGTTCAAAGGCAGTTCGTTCCTAATTGGAGTGGTTGGTGTTTTGGGTAGTTCTTGAGATCGGATTTCACTCAAACTTAACCCAATGACTCCTCCCACCATATTATGATGTTGCCCATGTTTTGGGCTCGATCCGAAATCAATAGGTGTAAGAAATTGGACAATTCTTATTCAAAGGCTTTTCATTCCTAATTGGAGTGGTTGGTGTTTTGGGTAGTTCTAGAGATCGGATTTCACTCAAACATAACCAAATGACTCCTCCCACCATATTATGATTCTGCCCCAGTTTTGGGATCAATCCGAAATAAATAGGTGTAAGAAATTGGACAATTCAAGTTCAAAGGCAGTTCGTTCCTAATTGGAGTGGTTGGTGTTTTCGGTAGTTCTAGAGGTCGGATTTCACTCAAACTTAACCAAATGACTCCTCCCACCATATTATGATGTTGCCCAAGTTTTGGGCTCGATCGGAAATCAATAGGTGTAATTAATTGGACAATCCAAGTTCAAAGGCAGTTCGTTCCTAATTGGAGTGGTTGGTGTTTTGGGTGGTTCTCGAGATCGGATTTCACTCAAACTTAACCAAACGACTCTTCCCACCATATTATGACGTTGCCCAAGTTTTGGTCACGATCCGAAATCAGTAGGTGTAAGAAATTGGAAAATTCAAGTTCGAAGGCAGTTCGTTCCTAATTGGAGTGGTTGGTGTTTTGGGTAGTTCTATAGATCGGATTTCACTCAAACTTAACCAAATGACTCCTCCCATCATATTATGATGTTGCCCAAGTTTTGGGCTCGATCCGAAATCAATAGGTGTAAAAATTGTACAATTCAAGTTCGAAGGCAGTTCGTTCCTAATTGGAGTGGTTGGTGTTTTGGGTAGTTCTAGAGATTGGATTTCACACAAACTTAACCAAATGACTCCTCCCACCATATTATGACGTTGCCCAAGTTTTGGGCACGATCCGAAATCAATAGGTGTAAGAAATTGGACAATTCAAGTTCAAAGGCAGTACGTTCCTAATTGGAGTTGTTGGTGTTTTGGGTAGTTCTAGAGATCGGATTTCACTCAAAACGTAACCAAATGAATCCTCCCACCATATTATGTTTTTGCCCAAGTTTTGGTCTCGATCCGAAATAAATAGGGGTAAGAAATTGGACAATTCAAGTTCAACGGCAGTTCATTCGTAATTGGAGTGGTTGGTGTTTTGGGCAGTTCTAGAGATCGGATTTCACTCAAACTTAACCAAATGACTCCTCGCACCATATTATGACGTTGCCCAAGTTTTGGGCTCGATCCGAAATCAATAGGTGTAAGAAATTTGAAAATTTTAGTTCAAAGGCAGTTCGTTCCTAATTGAAGTGGTTGGGGTTTTGGGTAGTTCTAGAGATTGGATTTCACTCAAACTTAACCAAATGACTCCTCCCACCATATTATATTGTTGCCCAAGTTTTGGGCTCGATCCGAAATCAATAGGTGTAAGAAATTGGACAATTGAAGTTCAAAGGCAGTTCGTTCCTAATTGGAGTAGTTGTGGTTTTGGGCAGTTCTAGAGATCGGATTTCACTTAAACTTAACCAAACGACTCCTCCCACCAAATTATGTTGTTGCCCAAGTTTTGGGCTCGATCCGAAATCAAAAGGTGTAAGAAATTGGATAATTCAAGTTGGAAGGCAGTTCGTTCCAAATTGGATTGGTTGGTGTTTTGGGTAGTTCTAGAGATCGTATTTGACTCAAACTTAACAAAATGACTCCTCCCACCATATTATGATGTTGCCCAAGTTTTGGGCCCGATCCGAAATCAATAGGTGTTAGAAATTGGACAATTCAAGTTGGAAGGCAGTTCATTCCTAATTGGAGTGGTTGGTGTTTTTGGTAGTTCTAGAGATCGGATTTCACTCAAACATAACCAAATGACTCCTTCCACCATATTATGATGTTGCCCAAGTTTTGGGGTCGATCCGAAATCAATAGGTGTAAGAAATTGGACAATTCAAGTTCAAAGGCAGTTCGTTCCTAATTGGAGTGGTTGGTGTTTTGGGTTGTTCTAGAGATCAGATTTCACTCAAACTTAACCAAATGACTCCTCCTACCATATTGTGATGTTGCCCAAGTTTTGGGCTCGATCCGAAATCAATAGGTGTAAGAAATTGGACAATTCAAGTACAAAAGCAGTTCGTTCCTAATTCGGGTAGTTGGTGTATTGGGTAGTTCTAGAGATCGGATTTCACTCAAAATTAAACAAATGACTCCTCCCACCATATTATGACGTTGCCCAAGTTTTGGGCTCGATCCGAAATCAATAGGTGTAAGAAATTGGACAATTCAAGTTCAAAGGCTGTTCTTTCCTAATTGGAGTGGTTGGTGTTTTCGGTAGTTTTGGAGATCGGATTTCACTCAAACATAACCAAATGACTCCTCCCACCATATTATGATGTTGCCCAAGTTTTGGGCTCGATCCGAAATCAATAGGTGTAAGAAATTGGACAATTCAAGTTCCAAGGCAGTTCGTTCCTTATTGGAGTGGTTGGTGTTTTGGGTAGTTCTAGAGACCGGATTTCACTCAAAATTAACCAAATGACTCATCCCACCATATTATGATGTTGCCCAAGTTTTGGGTAGTTCTATAGATCGGATTTTTAGTCAAAACTAACCAAATGACTCCTCCCACCATATTGTGATCTTGGCCAAGTTTTGGGCTCGATCCGAAATCAATAGGTGTAAGAAATTGGACAATTCAAGTTCAAAGGCAGTACGTTCCTAATTGGAGTTGTTGGTGTTTTGGGTAGTTCTAGAGATCGGATTTCACTCAAACTTAACCAAATCACTCCTCCCACCATGTTATGATGTTGCCCAAGTTTTGGGCTCGATCCGAAATGAATAGGTGTAAGAAATTGCACAATTCAACTTCCAAGGCAGTTCTTTCCTAATTGGAGTGGTTGGTGTTTTGGGTAGTTCTAGACATCGGATTTCACTCAAACTTAACCAAATGACTCCTTCCACCATATTATGGTGTTGCCTCAGTTTTGGGCTAGATCCGAAATCAATAGGTGCAAGAAATTGGACAATTCAAGTTCAAAGGCAGTTCGTTCCTAATTGGAGTGGTTGGTGTTTTCGGTAGTTCTAGAGGTCGGATTTCACTCAAACTTAACCAAATGACTCCTCCCACCATATTATGATGTTGCCCAAGTTTTGGGCTCGATCCGAAATCAATAGGTGTAAGAAATTGGACAATCCAAGTTCAAAGGCAGTTCGTTCCTAATTGGAGTGGTTGGTGTTTTCGGTAGTTCTAGAGGTCGGATTTCACTCAAACTTAACCAAATGACTCCTCCCACCATATTATGATGTTGCCCAAGTTTTGGGCTCGATCCGAAATCAATAGGTGTAATTAATTGGACAATCCAAGTTCAAAGGCAGTTCGTTCCTAATTGGAGTGGTTGGTGTTTTGGGTAGTTCTTGAGATCGGATTTCACTCAAACTTAACCCAATGACTCCTCCCACCATATTATGATGTTGCCCATGTTTTGGGCTCGATCCGAAATCAATAGGTGTAAGAAATTGGACAATTCTTATTCAAAGGCTTTTCATTCCTAATTGGAGTGGTTGGTGTTTTGGGTAGTTCTAGAGATCGGATTTCACTCAAACATAACCAAATGACTCCTCCCACCATATTATGATTCTGCCCCAGTTTTGGGATCAATCCGAAATAAATAGGTGTAAGAAATTGGACAATTCAAGTTCAAAGGCAGTTCGTTCCTAATTGGAGTGGTTGGTGTTTTCGGTAGTTCTAGAGGTCGGATTTCACTCAAACTTAACCAAATGACTCCTCCCACCATATTATGATGTTGCCCAAGTTTTGGGCTCGATCGGAAATCAATAGGTGTAATTAATTGGACAATCCAAGTTCAAAGGCAGTTCGTTCCTAATTGGAGTGGTTGGTGTTTTGGGTGGTTCTCGAGATCGGATTTCACTCAAACTTAACCAAACGACTCTTCCCACCATATTATGACGTTGCCCAAGTTTTGGTCACGATCCGAAATCAGTAGGTGTAAGAAATTGGAAAATTCAAGTTCGAAGGCAGTTCGTTCCTAATTGGAGTGGTTGGTGTTTTGGGTAGTTCTATAGATCGGATTTCACTCAAACTTAACCAAATGACTCCTCCCATCATATTATGATGTTGCCCAAGTTTTGGGCTCGATCCGAAATCAATAGGTGTAAAAATTGTACAATTCAAGTTCGAAGGCAGTTCGTTCCTAATTGGAGTGGTTGGTGTTTTGGGTAGTTCTAGAGATTGGATTTCACACAAACTTAACCAAATGACTCCTCCCACCATATTATGACGTTGCCCAAGTTTTGGGCACGATCCGAAATCAATAGGTGTAAGAAATTGGACAATTCAAGTTCAAAGGCAGTACGTTCCTAATTGGAGTTGTTGGTGTTTTGGGTAGTTCTAGAGATCGGATTTCACTCAAAACGTAACCAAATGAATCCTCCCACCATATTATGTTTTTGCCCAAGTTTTGGTCTCGATCCGAAATAAATAGGGGTAAGAAATTGGACAATTCAAGTTCAACGGCAGTTCATTCGTAATTGGAGTGGTTGGTGTTTTGGGCAGTTCTAGAGATCGGATTTCACTCAAACTTAACCAAATGACTCCTCGCACCATATTATGACGTTGCCCAAGTTTTGGGCTCGATCCGAAATCAATAGGTGTAAGAAATTTGAAAATTTTAGTTCAAAGGCAGTTCGTTCCTAATTGAAGTGGTTGGGGTTTTGGGTAGTTCTAGAGATTGGATTTCACTCAAACTTAACCAAATGACTCCTCCCACCATATTATATTGTTGCCCAAGTTTTGGGCTCGATCCGAAATCAATAGGTGTAAGAAATTGGACAATTGAAGTTCAAAGGCAGTTCGTTCCTAATTGGAGTAGTTGTGGTTTTGGGCAGTTCTAGAGATCGGATTTCACTTAAACTTAACCAAACGACTCCTCCCACCAAATTATGTTGTTGCCCAAGTTTTGGGCTCGATCCGAAATCAAAAGGTGTAAGAAATTGGATAATTCAAGTTGGAAGGCAGTTCGTTCCAAATTGGATTGGTTGGTGTTTTGGGTAGTTCTAGAGATCGTATTTGACTCAAACTTAACAAAATGACTCCTCCCACCATATTATGATGTTGCCCAAGTTTTGGGCCCGATCCGAAATCAATAGGTGTTAGAAATTGGACAATTCAAGTTGGAAGGCAGTTCATTCCTAATTGGAGTGGTTGGTGTTTTTGGTAGTTCTAGAGATCGGATTTCACTCAAACATAACCAAATGACTCCTTCCACCATATTATGATGTTGCCCAAGTTTTGGGGTCGATCCGAAATCAATAGGTGTAAGAAATTGGACAATTCAAGTTCAAAGGCAGTTCGTTCCTAATTGGAGTGGTTGGTGTTTTGGGTTGTTCTAGAGATCAGATTTCACTCAAACTTAACCAAATGACTCCTCCTACCATATTGTGATGTTGCCCAAGTTTTGGGCTCGATCCGAAATCAATAGGTGTAAGAAATTGGACAATTCAAGTACAAAAGCAGTTCGTTCCTAATTCGGGTAGTTGGTGTATTGGGTAGTTCTAGAGATCGGATTTCACTCAAAATTAAACAAATGACTCCTCCCACCATATTATGACGTTGCCCAAGTTTTGGGCTCGATCCGAAATCAATAGGTGTAAGAAATTGGACAATTCAAGTTCAAAGGCTGTTCTTTCCTAATTGGAGTGGTTGGTGTTTTCGGTAGTTTTGGAGATCGGATTTCACTCAAACATAACCAAATGACTCCTCCCACCATATTATGATGTTGCCCAAGTTTTGGGCTCGATCCGAAATCAATAGGTGTAAGAAATTGGACAATTCAAGTTCAAAGGCAGTTCGTTCCTAATTGGAGTAGTTGTGGTTTTGGGCAGTTCTAGAGATCGGATTTCACTTAAACTTAACCAAACGACTCCTCCCACCAAATTATGTTGTTGCCCAAGTTTTGGGCTCGATCCGAAATCAATAGATTTAAGAAATTGGACAATTCAAGTTCAAAGGAAGTTCGTTCCTAATTGGAGTGGTTGGTGTTTTAGGCAGTTCTAGAGATCGGATTTCACACAAACTTAACCAAATGACTCCTCCCACCATATTATGATGTTGCCCAAGTTTTGGGCTCGATCCGAAATCAATAGGTGTAAGAAATTGGAAAATTCAAGTTCAAAGGCAGTTCGTTCCTAATTGGAGTGTTGGTGTTTTGGGCAGTTCTAGAGATCGGATTTCACACAAACTTAACCAAATGACTCCTCCCACCATATTATGATGTTGCCCAAGTTTTGGGCTCGATCCGAAATCAATAGGTGTAAGAAATTGGACAATTCATGTTCAAAGGCAGTTCGTTCCTAATTGGAGTGGTTGGTGTTTTGGGTAGTTCCAGAGGTGGGATTTCACTCAAAACTAACCAAATGACTCCTTCCACCGTATTATTATGTTGCCCAAGTTTTGTACTCGATCCGAAATCAATAGGTATAAGAAATTGGACAATTCAAGTTCAAAGGAAGTTCGTTCCTAATTGGAGTGGTTGGTGTTTTGGGTAATTCTAGAGATCGGATTTCACTCAAACTTAACCGAATGACTCCTGCCACCATATTTTGATGTAGCCCAAGTTTTGGGCTCGATCCGAAATCAATAGGTGTAAGAAATTGGACAATTCAAGTTCAATGGCAGTTCGTTCCTAATTGGAGTGGTTGGTGTTTTGGGTAGTTCTAGAAGTCGGATTTCCCTCAAAGTGAACCAAATGACTCCTCCCACCATATTTTGATGTTGCCCAAGTTTTGGGCTCATTCCGAAATCAATAGGTGTAAGAAATCCGACAATTCAAGCTCAAAGGCAGTTCGTTCCTAATTGGAGTGGTTGGTGTTTTGGGTAGTTCTAGGGATCGGATTTCACCCAAACTTAATCAAATGACTCCTCCCACCATATGATGATGTTGCCCAAGTTTTGGGCTCGATCCGAAATCAATTGGTGTAAGAAATTGGACAATTCAAGTTCAAAGGCAGTTCGTTCCTAATTGGAGTGGTTGGTGTTTTGGGTAGTTCTAGAGATCGGATTTCACTCAAACTTAACCAAATGACTCCTCCCACCATATTATGATGTTGCCCAACTTCACTCATTATGTTGGGTACAAAGTCAGTTGCAGCTGGGGTGAGGCACATGGCTAAAAGGTGGCACATGACTAAATGCTGGCAGCTGCAAATCTTGCTGTGCAAGGTTGGGTTTTGGACGGGCGGAGCACTCCACAAATGTCCAATTGGGCTGAAAGTTGGATATGTTGTAGTAGACACCCATTGGAACAAGTTTCATGAAGATCTTCACCTCATTCGAGCCCCAGAGCATGCTGATCCAAGGCCAAGAAGTTGACCTACGAAATTGGGCTGGAAAGGGGTTGTAGCCAAAATGTGTTTGTCTTTAAGCTCATATTCCTCATATGCCAATCAGCCCTTAACATGCATGGATTGCATCAAATGTTATCTCTTGCTATCTTAACCTACAAAACACACAAACATAGGTAAGTGACTCAAAATAAAGAGAAACTAAGCAAAATCACTAAGTAAAGAAGGCATGCAAGTGTATGAAATTATGGACTTATCAAAACAGAAAATGGATTAAAAGCACAAGTTTAACTCAATAACATAACCAAATCATAAGCTAGAAGGGTACAAAATGATATACAATTATGAACCGATCATGACCCCATAAATCCTGGTGAATCTCGGCCGCCGTTCTTGATCGTGGGTTCTGAGCTTCTGGCCGTGGAGACGCATTTATGGCCTGGATAGCTGGTGAGCTAACATCTCAAGCTGTCAGAATTCTTGTGAGAATGTCCACGTCTAATCACTCTGATTCTCATCACCAAATCCTGACTCCAGTCACTTCCCACCATCCCTCATGCATTAAATGCTTATTTGTGGCCAGTGGGTTTGCTGCATTAAACAGGCACTACTTCATTAAATGAAGCCTGGGACCCTGTTGTCACGTGATGATTTGCCCTTAATGCTTTGGCCGGAATTTGCCTGGCCTCGGCCTCGGCCTGCGCTTGAGGCCGAGATGATCATGCCTTAGCATTTCTTCTTTTGTCTTCAGGAGGGCGAACTACCCTGGCGAAACGCTGGGTTTTGGTTTTTACGAGCAAGGGCCGGGACCGAGAAAAGGGGTTCCCCCGGCCAGCTCATGGCCGTGATTTATTAGGCACAAACATTGCCCAAATGACTCCTCCCACCATATTAAGATGTTGCCCAAGTTTTGGGCTCTATCCGAAATCAATAGGTGTAAGAAATTGGACAATTCAAGTTCGTAAGCAGTGTGTTCCTAATTGGGGTGGTTGGGGTCTTGGGTAGTTCTAGAGATCGGATTTCACTCAAAATTTACCAAATGACTCCTCCCACCATATTATGATGTTGCCCAAGTTTTGGGCTCGATCCGAAATCAATAGGTGTAAGAAATTGGACAATTCAAGTTCAAAGGCAGTTCGTTTCTAATTGGAGTGGTTGGTGTTTTGGGTAGCTCTAGAGATCGGATTTCACTCAAACTTAACCAAATGACTCCTCCGACCACATTATGATGTTGCCCAAGTTTTGGGCTCGATCCGAAATCAATAGGTGAAAGAAATTGGACAATTTATGTTCAAGGGCAGTTCATTCCTAATCGGAGTGGTTGGTGTATTCCATAGTTCTAGAGATCGGATTTCATTCAAAACTAACCAAACGACTCCTCCCACCATATTATGATGTTGCCCAAGTTTTGGGCTCGATCCGGAATCAATAGGTGTAAGAAATTGGGCAATTCAAGTTCAAAGGCAGTTCGTTCCTAGTTGGAGTGGTTGGTGTTTTGGGTAGTTCTAGTGGTCGGATTTCACTCAAACTTAACCAAATGACTCCTCCCACCATATTAAGATGTTGCCCAAGTTTTTGGGCTCGATCCGAAATCAGTAGGAGTAAGAAATTGGACAATTCAAGTTGAAAGGCAGTTCGTTCCTAATTGGAGTGGTTGGTGTTTTGTGTAGTTCTAGCGTTCGGATTTCACTCAAACTTAACCAAATGACTCCTCCCACCATATTATGGTGTTGCCCAAGTGTTGGGCTCTATCCGAAATCAATAGGTGTAAGAAATTGGACAGTTCAATTTCAAAGGCAGTACGTTCCTAATTGAATTGGTTGGTGTATTCCATAGTTCTAGAGATCGGATTTCACTCAAAATTAACCAAATGACTCCACCGACCATATTATGATGTTGCCCAAGTTTTGGGCTCGATCCAAAATCAATAGGTGTAAGAATTTGGAGAATTCAAGGTCAAAGCCAGTTCGTTCGTAATTGGGGTGGTTGGTGTATTGGGTAGTTCTAGAGATCGGATTTCACTCAAAATTAAACAAATGACTCCTCCCACCATATTATGATGTTGCCCAGGTTTGGGGCTCGATCCAAAATCAGTAGGTGTATGAAATTGGACAATTCAAGTTCAAAGGCAGTTCGTTCCTAATTGGAGTGGTTGGTGTTTTGGGTAGTTCTAGAGATTGGATTTCACTCAAACTTAACCAAATGACTCCTCCCACCATATTATGATGTTGCCCAAGTTTTGGGCTCGATCCAAAATCAATAGGTGTAAGAAATTGGACAATTTATGTTCAAAGGCAGTTCCTTCCTAATCGGTGTGGTTGGTGTCTTCCATAGTTCTAGAGATCGGATTTCACTCGAACTTAACCAAATGACTCCTCCCACCACATTATGATGTTGCCCAAGTTTTGGGCTCGATTCGAAATCAATAGGTGTAAGAAATTGGACAATTTATGTTCAAAGGCAGTTCCTTCCTAATCGTACTGGTTGGTGTATTCCATAGTTCTAGAGATCAGATTTCACTCAAAATTAACCAAGTGACTCCTCCCACCATATTATGATGTTGCCCAAGTTTTGGGCTCGATCCGAAATCAATAGGTGTAAGAAAATGGACAATTCAAGTTCAAAGGCATTTCGTTCCTAATTGGGATGGTTGGTGTATTTGGTAGTTCTACAGACCGGATTTCACTCAAAATTAACCAAATGGCTCCTCCCACCAGATTATGATGTTGCCCAAGTTTTGGGCTCGATCCGAAATCAATACTGTAAGAAATTGGACAATTTATGTTCAAAGGCAGTTCCATCCTAATCGGAGTGGTTGTTGTATTCCATAGTTCTAGAGATCGGATTTCACTCAAACTTAACCAAACGACTCCTCCGACCACATTATGATGTTGCCCAAGTTTGGGGCTCGATCCGAAATCAATAGGTGTAAGAAATTGGACAATTCAAGTTCAATGGCAGTTCGTTCCTAATTGGGGTGGTTGGTGAATTGTGTAGTTCTAGGGATCCGATTGCACTTAAAATTAACCAAATGACTCCTCCCACCATATTATGATGTTGCCCAAGTTTTGGGCTCGATCCAAAATCAATAGGTGTAAGAAATTGGACAATTTATGTTCAAAGGCAGTTCCTTCCAAATCGTAGTGGTTGGTGTGTTGCATAGTTCTAGAGATCGGATTTCACTCAAAGTTAACCAAATGACTCCTCCCACCATATTATGATGTTGCCCAAGTTTTGGGCTCGATCCGAAATCAATAGGTGTAAGAAATTGGACAATTCAAGTTCCAAGGCAGTTCGTTCCTAATTGGGATGGTTGGTGTATTTGGTAGTTCTACAGACCAGATTTCACTCAAAATTAACCAAATGACTCCACCCACCAGATTTGGATGTTGCCCAAGTTTTGGGCTCGATCCGAAATCAATACTGTAAGAAATTGGACAGTTTATGTTCAAAGGCAGTTCCATCCTAATCGGAGTGGTTGTCGTATTCCATAGTTCTAGAGATCGGATTTCACTCAAAACTAACCAAATAACTCCTCCCACTATATTATGATGTTGCCCAGGTTTGGGCTTGATCCGAAATCAATAGTTGTAAGAAATTGGACAATTCAAGTTCAAAGGAAGTTCGTTCCTAATTGGAGTGGTTGGTGTATTGTGTAGTTCTAGAGATCGGATTTCACTCAAAATTAACCAAATGACTCCTCCCACCATGTTGTGATGTTGCCCAAGGGTTGGGCTCTATCCGAAATCAATAGGTGTAAGAAATTGGCCAATTCAAGTTCAAAGGCAGTACGTTCCTAATTGAAGTGGTTGGTGTATTCCATAGTTCTAGATATCGGATTTCACTCAAAATTAACCAAATGACTCCTCCCACCATATTATGATGTTGCCCAAGTGTTGGGCTCTATCCGAAATCAATAGGTGTAAGAAATTGGACAATTCAAGTTCAAAGGCAGTACGTTCCTAATTGAAGTGGTTGGTGTATTGGGTAGTTCTAGAGATCGGATTTCACTCAAAATTAGCCAAATGACTCCTCCCACCATGTTGTGATGTTGCCCAAGTTTTGGCCTCGATCCGAAATCAATGGGTGTATGAAATTGGACAATTCAAGTTCAAAGGCAATTCGTTCCTAATTGAAGTGGTTGGTGTATTCCACAGTTCTAGAGATCGGATTTCACTCAAAATTAACCAAATGAGTCCTCCCACCATATTTTGATGTTCCCCAAGTTTTGGGCTCGACCCGAAATCAATAGGTGTAAGAAATTGGAAAATTCAAGTTCAGAGGCAGTTCGTTCCTAATTGGAGTGGTTGGTGTTTTGGGTAGTTCTAGAGATCGGATTTCACTCAAACTTAACCAAATGACTCCTCCCACCATTATATGATGTTGCCCAAGTTTTGGGCTCGACCCGAAATCAATAGGTATAAGAAATTGGACAATTCAAGTTCAGAGGCAGTTCGTTCCTAATTGGAGTGGTTGGTGTTTTGGGTAGTTCTAGAAATCGGATTTCACTCAAACTTAACCAAATGACTCCTCCGACCACATTATGATGTTGCCCAAGTTTTGGGCTCGATCCGAAATCAATAGGTGTAAGAAATTGGACAATTCAAGTTCAAAGGCTGTTCGTTCCTAATTGGAGTGGATGGTGTTTTGGGTAGTTCTAGAGACCGGATTTCACTCCAAATTAAGCAAATGACTCCTCCCACCATATTATGATGTTGCCCAAGTTTTGGGCTCGATCCGAAATCAATAGGTGTAAGAAATTGGACAATTCATGTTCGAAAGCAGTTCGTTCCTAATTGGAGTGGTTGGTGTTTTGGGTAGATCTAGAGATCGGATTTCACTCAAACTTAACTGAATGACTCCTCCCACCATATTATGATGTTGCCCAAGTTTTGGGATCGATCCGAAATCAATAGGTGTAAGAAATTGGACAATTCAAGTTCAAAGGCAGTTAGTTCCCAATTGGAGTGGTTGGTGTTTTGGGTAGTTCTAGAGATCGGATTTCACTCAAACTTAACCAAATGACTCCTCCCACCACATTATGATGTTGCCCAAGTTTTGGGCTCGGTCCGAAATCAATAGGTGAAAGTAATTGGACAGTTTATGTTCAAAGGCAGTTCGTTCCTAATTGGAGTGGTTGGTGTTTTGGGTAGTTCTAGAGATCGGATTTCACTCAAACTTAACCAAAATGACTCCTCCCACCTTATTATGTTGTTGCCCAAGTTTTGGGCTCGATCCGAAATCAATAGGTGTAAGAAATTGGACAATTCAAGTTCCAAGGCAGTTCGTTCCTAATTGGGATGGTTGGTGTATTGGGTAGTTCTACAGACCGGATTTCACTCAAAATTAACCAAATGACTCCTCCCACCAGATTATGATGTTGCCCAAGTTTTGGGCTCGATCCGAAATCAATACTGTAAGAAATTGGACAATTCAAGTTCAAAGGCAGTTCGTTTCTAATTGGGGTGGTTGGTGAATTGTGTAGTTCTAGGGATCCGATTGCACTCAAAATTAACCGAATGACTCCTCCCACCATATTATGTTGTTGCCCAAGTTTTGGGCTCGATCCGAAATCAATAGGTGTAAGAAATTGGACAATTCATGTTCGAAAGCAGTTCGTTCCTAATTGGAGTGGTTGGTGTTTTGGGTAGATCTAGAGATCGGATTTCACTCAAACTTAACTGAATGACTCCTCCCACCATATTATGATGTTGCCCAAGTTTTGGGATCGATCCGAAATCAATAGGTGTAAGAAATTGGACAATTCAAGTTCAAAGGCAGTTAGTTCCCAATTGGAGTGGTTGGTGTTTTGGGTAGTTCTAGAGATCGGATTTCACTCAAACTTAACCAAATGACTCCTCCCACCACATTATGATGTTGCCCAAGTTTGGGGCTCGATCCTAAATCAATAGGTGTAAGAAATTGGACAATTCAAGTTCAATGGCAGTTCGTTCCTAATTGGGGTGGTTGGTGAATTGTGTAGTTCTAGGGATCCGATTGCACTTAAAATTAACCAAATGACTCCTCCCACCATATTATGATGTTGCCCAAGTTTTGGGCTCGATCCAAAATCAATAGGTGTAAGAAATTGGACAATTTATGTTCAAAGGCAGTTCCTTCCAAATCGTAGTGGTTGGTGTGTTGCATAGTTCTAGAGATCGGATTTCACTCAAAGTTAACCAAATGACTCCTCCCACCATATTATGATGTTGCCCAAGTTTTGGGCTCGATCCGAAATGAATAGGTGTAAGAAATTGGACAATTCAAGTTCCAAGGCAGTTCGTTCCTAATTGGGATGGTTGGTGTATTTGGTAGTTCTACAGACCAGATTTCACTCAAAATTAACCAAATGACTCCACCCACCAGATTTGGATGTTGCCCAAGTTTTGGGCTCGATCCGAAATCAATACTGTAAGAAATTGGACAGTTTATGTTCAAAGGCAGTTCCATCCTAATCGGAGTGGTTGTCGTATTCCATAGTTCTAGAGATCGGATTTCACTCAAAACTAACCAAATAACTCCTCCCACTATATTATGATGTTGCCCAGGTTTGGGCTTGATCCGAAATCAATAGTTGTAAGAAATTGGACAATTCAAGTTCAAAGGAAGTTCGTTCCTAATTGGCGTGGTTGGTGTATTGTGTAGTTCTAGAGATCGGATTTCACTCAAAATTAACCAAATGACTCCTCCCACCATGTTGTGATGTTTCCCAAGGGTTGGGCTCTATCCGAAATCAATAGGTGTAAGAAATTGGCCAATTCAAGTTCAAAGGCAGTACGTTCCTAATTGAAGTGGTTGGTGTATTCCATAGTTCTAGATATCGGATTTCACTCAAAATTAACCAAATGACTCCTCCCACCATATTATGATGTTGCCCAAGTGTTGGGCTCTATCCGAAATCAATAGGTGTAAGAAATTGGACAATTCAAGTTCAAAGGCAGTACGTTCCTAATTGAAGTGGTTGGTGTATTGGGTAGTTCTAGAGATCGGATTTCACTCAAAATTAGCCAAATGACTCCTCCCACCATGTTGTGATGTTGCCCAAGTTTTGGCCTCGATCCGAAATCAATGGGTGTATGAAATTGGACAAGTCAAGTTCAAAGGCAATTCGTTCCTAATTGAAGTGGTTGGTGTATTCCACAGTTCTAGAGATCGGATTTCACTCAAAATTAACCAAATGAGTCCTCCCACCATATTTTGATGTTCCCCAAGTTTTGGGCTCGACCCGAAATCAATAGGTGTAAGAAATTGGAAAATTCAAGTTCAGAGGCAGTTCGTTCCTAATTGGAGTGGTTGGTGTTTTGGGTAGTTCTAGAGATCGGATTTCACTCAAACTTAACCAAATGACTCCTCCCACCATATTATGATGTTGCCCAAGTTTTGGGCTCGACCCGAAATCAATAGGTGTAAGAAATTGGAAAATTCAAGTTCAGAGGCAGTTCGTTCCTAATTGGAGTGGTTGGTGTTTTGGGTAGTTCTAGAGATCGGATTTCACTCAAACTTAACCAAATGACTCCTCCCACCATTATATGATGTTGCCCAAGTTTTGGGCTCGACCCGAAATCAATAGGTATAAGAAATTGGACAATTCAAGTTCAGAGGCAGTTCGTTCCTAATTGGAGTGGTTGGTGTTTTGGGTAGTTCTAGAAATCGGATTTCACTCAAACTTAACCAAATGACTCCTCCGACCACATTATGATGTTGCCCAAGTTTTGGGCTCGATCCGAAATCAATAGGTGTAAGAAATTGGACAATTCAAGTTCAAAGGCTGTTCGTTCCTAATTGGAGTGGATGGTGTTTTGGGTAGTTCTAGAGACCGGATTTCACTCCAAATTAAGCAAATGACTCCTCCCACCATATTATGATGTTGCCCAAGTTTTGGGCTCGATCCGAAATCAATAGGTGTAAGAAATTGGACAATTCATGTTCGAAAGCAGTTCGTTCCTAATTGGAGTGGTTGGTGTTTTGGGTAGATCTAGAGATCGGATTTCACTCAAACTTAACTGAATGACTCCTCCCACCATATTATGATGTTGCCCAAGTTTTGGGATCGATCCGAAATCAATAGGTGTAAGAAATTGGACAATTCAAGTTCAAAGGCAGTTAGTTCCCAATTGGAGTGGTTGGTGTTTTGGGTAGTTCTAGAGATCGGATTTCACTCAAACTTAACCAAATGACTCCTCCCACCACATTATGATGTTGCCCAAGTTTTGGGCTCGGTCCGAAATCAATAGGTGAAAGTAATTGGACAGTTTATGTTCAAAGGCAGTTCGTTCCTAATTGGAGTGGTTGGTGTTTTGGGTAGTTCTAGAGATCGGATTTCACTCAAACTTAACCAAAATGACTCCTCCCACCTTATTATGTTGTTGCCCAAGTTTTGGGCTCGATCCGAAATCAATAGGTGTAAGAAATTGGACAATTCAAGTTCCAAGGCAGTTCGTTCCTAATTGGGATGGTTGGTGTATTGGGTAGTTCTACAGACCGGATTTCACTCAAAATTAACCAAATGACTCCTCCCACCAGATTATGATGTTGCCCAAGTTTTGGGCTCGATCCGAAATCAATACTGTAAGAAATTGGACAATTCAAGTTCAAAGGCAGTTCGTTTCTAATTGGGGTGGTTGGTGAATTGTGTAGTTCTAGGGATCCGATTGCACTCAAAATTAACCGAATGACTCCTCCCACCATATTATGATGCTGCCCAAGTTTTGGGCTCGATCTGAAATAAATAGGGGTAAGAAATTGGACAATTCAAGTTGAAAGGCAGTTCGTTCCTAATTGGAGAGGTTGGTGTTTTGGGTAGTTTTAGAGATCGGATTCCACTCAAACTTCACCAAATGACTCCTCTCACCATATTATGGTGTTTCCCAAGTTTTGGGTTCGATCAGAAATCAATAGGTGTAACAAATTGGACAATTCAAGTTCAAAGGCAGTTCGTTCCAAATTGGAGTGGTTGGTGTTTTTGGGAAGTTCTAGATATCGGATTTCACTCAAACTTAACCAAATGACTCCTCCCACCGTATTATGATGTTGACCAAGTTTTACTCTTGATCCGAAATCAATAATTGTAAGAAATTGGACAGTTTATGTTCAAAGGCAGTTCGTTCCTAATTGGAGTGGTTGGTGTATTCCACAGTTCTAGAGATCGAATTTCACTCAAAACTAACCAAATGACTCCTCCCACCACATTATGATGTTGCCCAAGTTTTGGGCTCGATCCGAAATCAATATGTGTAAGAAATTGGACAATTTATGTTCAAAGGCAGTTCGTTCCTAATCGGAGTGGTTGGTGTATTCCATAGTTCTAGAGATCGGATTTCACTCAAAACTAACCAAATGACTCCTCCCACCATATTATGTTCTTGCCCAAGTTTTGGGCTCGATCCGAAAATTCAAAAGGTGTAAGAAATTGGACAATTTATGTTGAAAGGAAGTTCGTTCCTACTCGGAGTAGTTGGTGTATTCCATAGTTCTAGAGATTGGATTTCACTCAAAACAAACCAAATGACCCTTCCCACCACATTATGATGTTGCCCAAGTTTTGGGCTTGATCCGAACTCAATTGGTGTAAGAAATTGGACAATTCAAGTTCAAAGGCAGTTCGTTCCTAATTGGAGTGGTTGGTGTTTTGGGTAGTTGTAGGGATTGGATTTCACTCAAACTTAACCAAACGACTCCTCCCACCATATTATGATGTTGCCCAAGTTTTGGGCTCGATCCGAATTCAATAGGTGTAAGAAATTTTACAATTCATGTTCGGAAGCAGTTTGTTACTAATCGGGGTGGTTGGTGTATTGGATAGTTCTAGAGATCGGATTTCACTCAAAATTAACCAAATGACTCCTCCCACCATATTACGATGTTGCCCAAGTGTTGGGCTCTATCCGAAATCAATAGGTGTAAGAAATTGGACAATTCATGTTCGAAAGCAGTTCGTTCCTAATTGGAGTGGTTGGTGTTTTGGGTAGTTCTAGAGATCGGATTTCACTCAAAATTAACCAAATGACTCCTCCCACCATATTATGATGTTGCCCAAGTTTGGGGCTCGATCTGAAATCAATAGGCGTAAGAAATTGGACAATTCAAGTTCAAAGGAAGTTCGTTCCTCATTGTTGTGGTTGGTGTTTTGGGTAGTTCTACAGATCGGATTTCACTCAAAATTAACCAAATGACTCCTCCCACCATATTATGACGTTGCCCAAGTATTGGGCTCGATCCAAAATCAATAAGTGAAAGAAAATTGACAATTCATGTTCGAAGGCAGTTCGTTCCGAATTCGAGTGGTTGGTGTTTTGGGTAATTCTGGAGATCGGATTTCACTCAAACTTAACCAAATGACTCCTCCCACCATATTCTGATGTTGCCCAAGTTTTGGGCTCGATCCAAAATCAATAGGTATAAGAAATTGGACAATTCAAGTTCAAAGGCAGTTCGTTCCTAGTTGGAGTGGTTGGTGTTTTGGGTAGTTCTAAAGATCTGATTTCACCCAAACTTAACCAAATGACCCCCCCAACCATATTAGGATGTTGTCCAAGTTTTGGGCTCGATCCGAAATCAATAGGTGTAAGAAATTGGACAATTTATGTTCAAAGGCAGTTCATTCCTAATCGGAGTGGTTGGTGTATTCCATAGTTCTAGAGATCGGATTTCACTCAAAACTAACCAAATGACTCCTCCCACGATATTATGATGTTGCCCAAGTTTTGGGCTCGATCCAAAATCAATAGGTGTAAGAAATTGGACAATTCAAGTTGAAAGGCAGTTCGTTCCTAATTGGAGTGGTTGGTGTTTTGTGTAGTTCTAGAGATCGGATTTCACTCAAACTTAACCAAATGACTCCTCCCACCATATTATGCTGTTGCCCAAGTTTTGGGCTCGATCCGAAATCAATCGGTGTAAGAAATTGGACAATTTATGTTCAAAGGCAGTTCCTTCCAAATCGCAGCGGTTGGTGTATTCCATAGTTCTAGAGATCTGATTTCACTCAAAACTAACCAAATGACTCCTCCCACCATATTATGATGTTGCCCAAGTTTTGGGCTCGATCCGAAATCAATAGGTGTAAGAAATTGGACAATTCAAGTTCAAAGGCAGTTTGTTCGTAATTGGAGTGGTTGGTGTTTTGGGTAGTTCTAGAGATCAGATTTCACTCAAACTTAATCAAATGACTCCTTCCACCATATTACGATGTTGCCCAAGTTTTCGGCTCGATCCGAAATCAATAGGTGTAAGAAATTGGACAATTCAAGTTCAAAGGCAGTTCGTTCCTAATTGGAGTGGTTGGTGTTTTTGGTCGTTCTAGAGACCGGATTTCACTCAAACTTAACCAAATGACTCCTCCCACCATATTATGATGTTGGCCAAGTTTTGGGCTCGATCCGAAATCAAGAGGTGTAAGAAATTGGACAATTCAAGTTCAAAGGCAGTTCGTTCCAAATTGGAGTGGTTGTTGTTTTGGGTAGTTCTAGAGATCGAATTTCTCTCAAACTTATCCAAATGACTCCTCCCACCATATTATGATGTTGCCCAAGTTTTGGTCTCGATCCGAAATCAATAGGGGTAAGAAATTGGACAATTCAAGTTCAAAGGCAGTTCGTTCCAAATTGGAGTGGTTGTTGTTTTGGGTAGTTCTAGAGATCGAATTTCTCTCAAACTTAACCAAATGACTCCTCCCACCATATTATGTCGTTGCCCATGTTTTGGGCTCGATCCGAATTCAATAGGTGTAAGAAATTGGACAATTTATGTTGAAAGGCAGTTCGTTCCTAATCGGAGTAGTTGGTGTATTCCATAGTTCTAGAGATCAGATTTCACTCAAAACAAACCAAGTGACTCCTTCCACCATATTGCGATGTTGCCCAAGTTTTCGGATCTATCCGAAATCAATAGGTGTAAGCAATTGGACAATTCAAGTTCAAAGGCAGTTCGTTCCTAATTGGAGTGGTAGGTGTTTTGGGTTGTTCTAGGGATCGGATTTCACTCAAACTTAACCAAATGGCTCCTCCCACCATATTACGATGTTGCCCAAGTTTTGGGCTCGATCCGAAATCAACAGGTGCAAGAAATTGGACAATTTATGTTCATAGGCAGTTCGTTCCTAATCGGGGTGGTTAGTGTATTCCATAGATCTAGAGTTCGGATTTCACTCAAAACTAACAAAATGACTCCTCCCCCCATATTATGATGTTCCCCAAGGTTTGGGCTCGATCCGAAATCAATAGGTATAAGAAATTGGACAATTCAAGTTCAAAGGCAGTTCGTTTCTAATTGGAGTGGTTGGTGTTTTGGGCAGCTCTAGAGATCAGATTTCACTCAAACTTAACCAAATGACTCCTCCGACCACATTATGATGTTGCCCAAGTTTTGGGCTCGATCCGAAATCAATAGGTGTAAGAAATTGGACAATTTATGTTCAAGGCAGTTCGTTCCTAATCGGAGTGGTTGGTGTATTCCATAGTTCTAGAGATCGGATTTCATTCAAAACTAACCAAATGACTCCTCCCACCATATTACGATGTTGCCCAAGTTTTGGGCTCGATCCGAAATCAATAGGTGTAAGAAATTGGTCAATTCAAGTTAAACGGCAGTTCGTTCCTAATTGGAGTGGTTGGGGTTTTGGGTAGTTCTAGTGGTCGGATTTCACTCAAACTTAACCAAATGACTCCTCCCACCATATTACGATGTTGTCCAAGTTTTGGGCTCGATCCGAAATCACTAGGTGTAAGAAATTGGACAATTCAAGTTGAAAGGCAGTTCGTTCCTAATTGGAGTGGTTGGTGTTTTGTGTAGTTCTAGATCTCGGATTTCACTCAAACTTAACCAAATGACTTCTCCCACCATATTATGATGTTGCCCAATTTTTGGGCTCGATCCGAAATGAATAGGTGTAAGAAATTGGACAATTTATGTTCAATGGCAGTTCCTTCCTAATCGCAGTGGTTGGTGTATTCCATAGTTCTAGAGATCTGATTTCACTCAAAACTAACCAAATGACTCCTCCCACCATATTATGATGTTGCCCAAGTTTTGGGCTCGATCCGAAATCAATAGGTGTAAGAAATTGGGCAATTCAAGTTAAACGGCTGTTCGTTCCTAATTGGAGTGGTTGGTGTTTTGGGTAGTTCTAGAGATCGGATTTCACTCAAACTTAATCAAATGACTCCTCCCACCATATTATGATGTCGCCCAAGTTTTGGGCTCGATCCGAAATCAATAGGTGTAAGAAAATGGACAATTCAAGTTCAAAGGCAGTTCGTTCCTAATTGGGGTGGTTGGTGTTTTGGGTAGTTCTAGAGATCGGATTTCACTCAAACTTAGCCAAATGACTCCTCCCACCATATTATGATTTTGCCCAGGTTTGGGACTCGATCCAAAATCCATAGGTGTATGAAATTGGACAATACAAGTTCAAAGGCAGTTCATTCCTAATTGGAGTGGTTGGTGTTTTGGGTAGTTCTAGAGATCGGATTTCACTCAAACTTAACCAAATGACTCCTCCCACCATATTTTGATGTTGCCCAGGTTTGGGGCTCGATCCAAAATCAATAGGTGTATGAAATTGGACAATTCAAGTTCAAAGGCAGTTCGTTCCTAACTGGAGTGGTTGTTGTTTTGGGTAGTTCTAGAGATCGGATTTCACTCAAACTTAACCAAATGACTCCTCCGACCACATTATGATGTTGCCCAAGTTTTGGGCTCGATCCGAAATCAATAGGTGTAAGAAATTGGGCAATTTATGTTCAAGGCAGTTCGTTCCTAATCGGAGTGGTTGGTGTATTCCATAGTTCTAGAGATCGGATTTCATTCAAAACTAACCAAATGACTCCTCCCACCATATTACGATGTTGCCCAAGTTTTGGGCTCGATCTGAAATCAATAGGTGTAAGAAATTGGGCAATTCAAGTTAAACGGCAGTTCGTTCCTAATTGGAGTGGTTGGTGTTTTGGGTAGTTCTAGTGGTCGGATTTCACTCAAACTTAACCAAATGACTCCTCCCACCATATTACGATGTTGTCCAAGTTTTGGGCTCGATCCGAAATCACTAGGTGTAAGAAATTGGACAATTCAAGTTGAAAGGCAGTTCGTTCCTAATTGGAGTGGTTGGTGTTTTGTGTAGTTCTAGATCTCGGATTTCACTCAAACTTAACCAAATGACTCCTCCCACCATATTATGATGTTGCCCAAGTTTTGGGCTCGATCCGAAATGAATAGGTGTAAGAAATTGGACAATTTATGTTCAATGGCAGTTCCTTCCTAATCGCAGTGGTTGGTGTATTCCATAGTTCTAGAGATCTGATTTCACTCAAAACTAACCAAATGACTCCTCCCACCATATTATGATGTTGCCCAAGTTTTGTGCTCGATCCGAAATCAATAGGTGTAAGAAATTGGGCAATTCAAGTTAAACGGCTGTTCGTTCCTAATTGGAGTGGTTGGTGTTTTGGGTAGTTCTAGAGATCGGATTTCACTCAAACTTAATCAAATGACTCCTCCCACCATATTATGATGTCGCCCAAGTTTTGGGCTCGATCCGAAATCAATAGGTGTAAGAAAATGGACAATTCTAGTTCAAAGGCAGTTCGTTCCTAATTGGGGTGGTTGGTGTTTCGGGTAGTTCTAGAGATCGGATTTCACTCAAACTTAGCCAAATGACTCCTCCTCACTCAAACTTAGCCAAATGACTCCTCCCACCATATTATGTTGTTGCCGAAGTTTTGGGCTCGATACGAGATCAATAGGTGTAAGAAATTGGGCAATTCAAGTTCACAGGCAGTACGTTCCTAATTGAAGTGGTTGGTGTATTCCATAGTTCTAGATATCGGATTTCACTCAAAATTAACCAAATGACTCCACCCACCATATTATGATGTTGCCCAAGTTTTGGGCTCTATCCAAAATCAATAGGTGTAAGAATTTGGAAAATTCAAGGTGAAAGCCAGTTCGTTCCTAATTGGGGTGGTTGGTGTATTGGGTAGCTCTAGAGATCGGATTTCACTCAAAACTAACCAAATGACTCCTCCCACCATATTATGATGTTGCCCAGGTTTGGGGCTCGATCCAAAATCAATAGGTGTATGAAATTGGACAATTCAAGTTCAAAGGCAGTTCGTTTCTAATTGGAGTGGTTGGTGTTTTGGGTAGTTCTAGGAATCGGATTTCACTCAAACTTAAGCAAATGACTCCTCGCACCATACTATCATGTTGCCCAAGTTTTGGGCTCGATCCAAAATCAATAGGTGTAAGAAATTGGACAATTTATGTTCAAAGTTAGTTCCTTCCGAATCGGAGTTATTGGTGTGTTCCATAGTTCTAGAGATCGGATTTCACTCGAACTTAACCAAATGACTCCTCCCACCATATTATGATGTTGCCCAAGTTTTGGGCTCGATCCGAAATCAATAGGTGTAAGAAATTGGACAATTCAAGTTCAAAGGCAGTTCGTTCCTCATCGGAGTGGTTGGTGTATTCCACAGTTCTAGAGATCGGATTTCACACAAAACTGACCAAATGACTCCTCCCACCATATTATGATGTCTCCCAAGTTTTGGGCTCGATCTGAAATCAATAGGTGTAAGAAATTGGACAATTCAAGTTCAAAGGCAGTTCGTTCCTAATTGGAGTGGTTGGTGTTTTGGGTAGTTCTAGAGATCGGATTTCACTCAAACTTTACCAAATGACTCCTCCCACCATATTATGATGTTGCCCAAGTTTTGGGCTCGATCCAAAATCAATAGGTGTAAGAAATTGGACAATTCAAGTTCAAAGGCAGTACGTTTCTAATTGAAGTAGTTGGTGTGTTCCATAGTTCTAGAGATCGGATTTCACTCAACATTAACCAAATGACTCCACCCACCATATTGTGATGTTGCCCACGTTTTGGGCTCGATCCAAAATCAATAGGTGTAAGAAATTAGACAATTCAAGTTCAAAGGCAGTACGTTCCTAATTGAAGTAGTTGGTGTGTTCCATAGTTCTAGAGATCGGATTTCACTCAACATTAACCAAATGAATCCACCCACCATATTATGATGTTGCCCACGTTTTGGGCTCGATCCAAAATCAATAGGTGTAAGAATTTGGAGAATTCAAGGTCAAAGCCAGTTCGTTCCTAATTGGGGTGGTTGGAGTATTGGGTAGTTCTAGAGATCGGATTTCACTCAAACTTAACCAAATGACTCCTCCCACCGTATTATGTTGTTGCCCAAGTTTTGGGCTCGATCCGAAATCAATACGTGTAAGAAATTGGACAATTCAAGTTCAAAGGCAGTTCGTTCCTAATTGGAGTGGTTGGTGTTTTGGATAGTTGTAGAGATCGGATTTCACTCAAACTTAACCAAACGACTCCTCCCACCATATTATGATGTTGCCCAAGTTTTGGGCTCGATCCGAATTCAATAGGTGTAAGAAATTGGACAATTTATGTTCGAAGGCAGTTCGTTCCTAATTGGAGTGGTTGGTGTTCTGGGTAGTTCAAGAGATCGGATTTCACTCAAACTTAACCAAACGACTCCTCCCACCATATTATGATGTTGCCCAAGTTTTGGGCTCGATCCGAATTCAATAGGTGTAAGAAATTGGACAATTTATGTTCGAAGGCAGTTCGTTCCTAATTGGAGTGGTTGGTGTTCTGGGTAGTTCAAGAGATCGGATTTCACTCAAACTTAACCAAAATCCATAGGTGTATGAAATTGGACAATACAAGTTCAAAGGCAGTTCGTTCCTAATTGGAGTGGTTGGTGTTTTGGGTAGCTCTAGAGATCAGATTTCACTCAAACTTAACCAAATGACTCCTCCGACCACATTATGATGTTGCCCAAGTTTTGGGCTCGATACGAAATGAATAGGTGTAAGAAATTGGACAATTTATGTTCAAGGGCAGTTCGTTCCTAATCGGAGTGGTTGGTGTATTCCATAATTCTAGAGATCGGATTTCATTCAAAAATAACCAAATGACTCCTCCCACCATATTACGATGTTGCCCAAGTTTTGGGCTCGATCCGAAATCAATAGGTGTAAGAAATTGGGCAATTCAAGTTAAAAGGCAGTTCGTTCCTAATTGGAGTGGTTGGTGTTTTCGGTAGTTCTAGTGGTCGGATTTCACTCAAACTTAACCAAATGACTCCTCCCACCATATTACGATGTTGCCCAAGTTTTGGGCTCGATCCAAAATCAATAGGTGTAAGAAATTGGACAATTCCAGTTCAAAGCCAGTTCGTTCCTAATTGGGGTGGTTGGTGTTTTGGGTAGTTCTAGAGATCAGATTTCACTCAAACTTAATCAAATGACTCCTCCCACCATATTATGGTGTCGCCCAAGTTTTGGGCTCGATCCGAAATCAATAGGTGTAAGAAATTGGACAATTTATGTTCAAAGGCAGTTACTTCCTATTCGCCGCGGTTGGTGTATTCCATAGTTCTAGAGATCTGATTTCACTCAAAACTAACCAAATGACTCCTCCCACCATATTATGATGTTGCCCAAGTTTTGGGCTCGATCCAAAATCAATAGGTGTAAGAAATTGGACAATTTATGTTCAAAGGCAGGTCCTTCCTAATCGGAGTGGTTGGTGTATTCCTTAGTTCTAGTGTTCGGATTTCACTCAAACTTAACCAAATGACTCCTCCCACCATATTATGATGTCGCCCAAGTGTTGGGCTCGATACGAAATCAATAGGTGTAAGAAATTGGACAATTCAAGTTCAAAGGCAGTTCGTTCCTAATTGGAGTGGTTGGTGTTTTGGGTAGTTCTAGAGATCGGGTTTCACTCAAACTTAACCAAATGACTCCTCCCACCATATTATGATGTTGCCCAAGTTTTGGGCTCGATCCGAAATCAATAGGTGTAAGAATTTGGACAATTCAAGGTCAAAGCCAGTTCGTTCCTAATTGGGGTGGTTGGTGTATTGGGTAGTTCTAGAGATCGGATTTCACTCAAAATTAACCAAATGACCCCTCCCACCATATTATGATGTTGCCCAGGTTTGGGGCTCGATCCGAAATCAATAGATGTAAGAAATTGGACAATTCAAGTTCAAAGGCAGTTCGTTCCTAATTGGAGTGGTTGGTTTATTGGGTTGTTCTAGAGATCGGATTTCACTCAAAATTAACCAAATTGACTCCCACCATATTATGATGTTGCCCAAGTGTTGGGCTCTATACGAAATCAATAGGTGTAAGAAATTGGACAATTCAAGTTCAAAGTCAGTTCGTTCCTGATTGGAGTGGTTGGTGTTTTGGGTAGTTCTAGAGATCGGATTTCACTCAAACTTAACCAAATGACTCCTCCCACCATATTATGATGTTGCCCAAGTTTTGGGGTCGATCTGAAATCAATAGGTGTAAGAAATTGGACAATTCAAGTTCAAAGGCAGTTCGTTCCTAATTGTTGTGCTTGGTGTTTTGGGTTGTTCTTGAGATTGGATTTCACTCAAACTTAACCAAATGACTCCTCCCACCATATTATGATGTTGCCCAAGTTTTGGGCTCGTTCCGAAATCAATAGGTGTAAGAAATTGGACAATTCAAGTTCAAAGGCAGTTCGTTCCTAATTGGAGTGGTTGGTGTTTTGGGTAGTTCTGGAGATCGGATTTCACTCAAACTTAACCAAATGACTCCTCCCACCGTATTATGATGTTGCCCAAGTTTTGGGCTCGATCCGAAATCAATAGGTGTAAGAAATTGGACAATTCAAGTTCAAAGGCAGTTCGTTCCTCGTCAGAGTGGTTGGTATATTCCACAGTTCTAGAGATCGGATTTCACACGAAACTAACCAAATGACTCCTCCCACCATATTATGATGTTGCCCAAGTTTTGGGCTCGATCCGAAATCAATAGGTGTAAGAAATTGGACAATTCAACTTCAAGGGCAGTTCGTTCCTAATTGGAGTGGTTGGTGTTTTGGGTAGTTCTGGAGATCGGATTTCACTCAAAATTCACCACATGACTCCGCCCACCATATTATGATGTTGCCCACGTTTTGGGCTTGATCCAAAATCAATAGGTGTAAGAATTTGGACAATTCAAGGTCAAAGCCAGTTCGTTCCTAATTGGAGTGGTTGGTGTATTGGGTTGTTCTAGAGGCCGGATTTCACTCAAAATTAACCAAATGACTCCTCCACCATATTATGACGTTTCCCAAGTGTTGGGCTCTATCCGAAATCAGTAGGTGTAAGAAATTGGACAATTCAAGTTCAAAGTCAGTTCATTCCTAATTGGAGTGGTTGGTGTTTTGGGTAGTTCTAGAGATCGGATTTCACTCAAACTTAACCAAATGACTCCTCCCACCATATTATGATGTTGCCCAAGTTTTTGGCTTGATCCGAAATCAATAGGTGTAAGAAATTGGACAATTCAAGTTCAAAGTCAGTTCAATCCTAATTGGAGTGGTTGGTGTTTTGGGTAGTTCTAGAGATCAGATTTCACTGAAACTTAACCAAATGACTCCTCCCACCATATTATGATGTAGCCCAAGTGTTGGGCTCGATCCGAAATCAATAGGTGTAACAAATTGGACAATTCAAGTTCGAAAGCAGTTCGTTCCTAATTGGAGTGGTTGGTGATTTGGGTAGTTCAAGAGATCGGATTTCACTCCAAATTAACCAAATGACTCCTCCCACCATATTATAATGTTGCCCAAGTTTTGGGCTCGATCCGAAATCAATAGGTGTAAGAAATTGGACAATTCAAGTTCAAAGGCAGTTCTTTCCAAATTGGAGTGGTTGGTGTTTTGGGTAGTTCTGGATGTCGGATTTCACTCAAACTTAACCAAATGACTCCTCCCACCGTATTATGATGTTGCCCAAGCTTTGGGCTCGATCCGAAATCAAAAAATGTAAGAAATTGGACAATTTATGTTCAAAGGCAGTTCGCTCCTAATCGGAGTGCTTGGTCTATTCCACAGTTCTAGAGATCGGATTTCACTCAAAAATAACCAAATGACTCCTCCCACCATATTATGTTGTTGCCCAAGTGTTGGGCTCTATCCGAAATCAATAGGTGTAAGAAATTGGACAATTCATGTTCGAAAGCAGTTCGTTCCTAATTGGAGTGGTTGTTGTTTTGGGTAGTTCTAGAGATCTGATTTCACCCAAACTTAACCGAATGACTCCTCCCACCATATTATGATGTTCTCCAAGTTTTGGGCTCGGTCCGAAATCAATAGGTGTAAGAAATGGGACAATTCAAGTTCAAAGGTTGTTCGTTCCTAATTGGAGTGGTTGGTGTTTTGGGTAGTTCTAGAGATTGGATTTCACTCAAAACTAACCAAATGACTCCTCCCACCATATTATGATGTTGCCAAAGTTTTGGGCTCGTTCCGAAATCAATAGGTGTAAGAAATTGGACAATTTTTGTTCAATGGCAATTCGTTCCTAATCGGAGTGGTTGGTATATTCCATAGTTCTAGAGATCGGATTTTAATCAAAACTAACCAAAGGACTCCACCATATTGTGATGTTGCTAAATTTTTGGGCACGATCCGAAATCAATAGGTGTAAGAAATTGGAGAATTCAAGTTCTAAGGAAGTTCGTTCCTAATTGGAGTGGTTGGTGTTTTGGGTAGTTCTATGGATCGGATTTCACTCAAACTTAACCAAATGACTCCTCCCACCATATTATGATGTTGCCCAAGTTTTCGGCTCGATCCGAAACGAATACGTGTAAGAAATTGGACAATTCAAGTTCAAAGGCTGTTCGTTCCTAATTGGAGTGGTTGGTGTTTTGGGTAGTTCTAGAGATCGGATTTCACTCAAACTTAACCAAATGACTCCACCCACCATATTATGATGTTGCCCAAGTTTTGGGCTCGATCCGAAATCAATAGGTGAAAGAAATTGGACAATTTATGTTCAAAGGCAGTTCGTTCCTAATCGGAGTGGTTGGTGTATTCCATAGTTGTCGAGATCGGATTACACTCAAAACTAACCAAATGACTCCTCCCACCATATTATGATGTTGCCCAGGTTTTGGGCTCGATCCGAAATCAGTAAGTGTAAGAAATTGGACAATTCAAGTTCAAAGGCAGTTCGTTCCTAATTGGAGTGGTTAGTGTTTTGGGTAGTTCTATTGATCGGATTTCACTCAAATTTAACCAAATGACTCCTCCCACCATATTATGACGCTGGCCCAGTTTTGGGCTCGATCCGAAATCAAATGGTGTAAAAAATTGGACAATTCAAGTTCAAAGGCAGTTCGTTCCTAATTGGAGTGGTTGGTGTTTTGGGTAGTTCTAGAGATCGGATTTCACTCAAACTTAACCAAATGACTCCTCCCACCACATTATGATGTTGCCCAAGTTCTGGGCCCGATCCGAAATCAATAGGTGTAAGAAATTGGACAATTCAAGTTCAAAGGCAATTCGTTCCTAATTGGAGTGGTTGGGGTTTTGGGTAGTTCTAGAGATCGGATTTCACTCAAAATTAACCAAATGACTCCTCCCACCATATTATGATGTTGCCCAAGTTTTTGGCACGATCCGAAATCAATAGGTGTAAGAAATTGGACAATTTATGTTCAAAGGCAGTTTGTTCCTAATCGGCGTGGTTGGTGTACTCCATAGTTCTAGAGATCGGATTTCGCTCAAACTTATCCAAATGACTCCTCCCACCATATTATAATGGTGCCCCAGTTTTGGGCTCGATCCTAAATCAATAGGTGTAAAAAATTGGACAATTCAAGTTCAAAGGCAGTTCGTTCCCAATTCGAGTGGTTGGTGTTTTGGGTAGTTCTAGAGATAGGATTTGACTCAAACTTAACCAAACGACTCCTCCCACCACATTATGTTGTTGCCCAAGTTTTGGGCTCGATCCGAAATCAATAGGTGTAACAAATTGGACAATTCAAGTTCAAAGGTAGTTCGTTCCAAATTCGAGTGGTTGGGGTTTTGGGTAGTTCTAGAGATCGGATTTCACTCAAACTTAACCAAATGACTCCTCCCATCATATTATAAGGTTGCCCAAGTTTTGGGCTCGATCCGAAATTAAATGTGTAAGAAATTGGACAATTCAAGTTCAAAGGCAGTTCGTTCCTAATTGGAGTGGTTGTTGTTTCGGGTAGTTCTAGGGATCGGATCTCACACAAACTTAACCAAATGATTCCTCCCACCATGTTATAATGTTGCCCATGTTTTGGGCTCGATCTGAAATCAATACGTGTAATAAATTGGACAATTTATCTTCAAATGCAGTTCGTTCCTAATCGGAGTGGTTGGTGTATTCCATAGTTCTAGAGATCGGATTTCCAAATGACTCCTCCCACCACATTATGTTGTTGCCCAGGTTTTGGGCTCGATCTGAAATCAATTGGTGTAAGAAATTGGACAATTCAAGTTTAAAGGCAGTTCGTTCCTAATTGGAGTTGTTGGTGTTTTGGGTAGTTCTAGAGATCGGATTTCACTCAAACTTAACCAAATGACTCCTCCCACCATATTATGTTGTTGCCCATGTTTTGGGCTCGATCCGAATTCATTAGGTGTAAGAAATTGGACAATTTATGTTCAAAGGCAGTTCGTTCCTAATCGGAGTGGTTGGTGTATTCCATAGTTCTAGAGATCGGATTTCACTCAAAACTAACCAAATGACTCCTCCCACCGTATTACGATGTTGCCCAAGTTTTGGGCTCGATCCAAAATCAACAGGTGTAAGAAATTGGACAATTTATGTTCAAAGGCAGTTCGTTCCTAATCGGAGTGGTTGGTATATTCCATATTTCTAGAGTTCGGATTTCACTAAAAACTAACCAAATACTCCTCCCACCGTATTACGATGTTGCTCCAGCTTTGGGCTCGATCCGAAATCAACAGGTGTAAGAAATTGGACAATTTATGTGCAAAGGCAGTTCGTTCCTAATTGGAGTGGTTGGGGTATTCCATAGTTCTAGTGTTCGGATTTCACTCAAAACTAACCAAATGACTCCTTCCACCACATTATGTTGTTGCCCAAGTTTTGGGCTCGATCCGAAATCAATAGGTGTAAGAAATTGGACAATTCAAGTTCAAAGGCAGTTCGTTTCTACTTGGAGTGGATGGTGTTTTGGGTAGTTCTAGAGATCTGAATTCACTCAAAATTTTCCAAATGACTCCTCCCACCATATTATGTTGTTGCCCATGTTTTGGGCTCGTTCCGAAATCAATAGGTGTAAGAAATTGGACAATTCAAGTTCAAAGGCAGTTCGTTCCTAATTGGAGTGGTTGTTGTTTTGGGTAGTTCTAGAGATCGGATTTCACTCAAACTTAACGAAATGACTCCTCCCACCATATTATGATGTTGCCCAAGTTTTGGGCTCAATCCGAAATCAATAGGTGTAAGAAATTGGACAATTCAAGTTCAAAGGCAGTTCGTTCCTAATTGGAGTGGTTGGGGTTTTGGGTAGTTCTAGAGACCGGATTTCACTCAAACTTAACCAAATGACTTCTCCTACCATATTATGATGCTGCCCCAGTTTTGGGTTCGATCCGAAATCAATAGGTGTAAGAAATTGGACAGCTAGTAACTGGCCATTTCCCCACGAGGTCTAGGTAGGTGGACGTGGCAGACAGGGGACGTTTTAAACTGGCACGCACAAATTAAAATCGCCGAAAACATTAAAATCTGAAAACCATTTGACAAACGGTTCAGATTTAATGGGGGCATTGTTTGGGCTCAAAAGAACAGGAGCAGGTATAAAAGAAGAAAAAATCTAAAGTAGCTTGTTGCCAGAAGATTAGAACCCGCTTAGTTTATCTAAAAGATATTCTGATATTTTGGAGGAATGCCATTTTCGAGGATAAGCAGACTCTGTTTTTATAAAAAGAGATAAGCGGGAAACAGGAAGCTGTCCAAAAGCTGAGAGCCAGCCATCTCCAAAACTCCAGACCTTTTGCAGAAGCAGGTGGAATGGAAGAACAGGCATGGCACTCCATCAAAAATACAGAAGTAGTCACCTCAGGAACTAATCGTTGAGTGTTTACTCGCCAGAAAATGGATAAAACCCCTGTTTATTTCATTTTAAAATTAAAAAGATCTTTTACTTGCCGCCCATTCTCAGAGGAACACTTCCTATATATACAAGCGAGGGTGAACAGAGCAAGGGACAATCAATCAACCAACCAACCAAAACTCAGTCAAAAGACAAACACTCAAATGATCACTTGATCACAAAAATCCTAAACAAGTTCCAATAGACTTCGAGCCTGAAATATTCAAAAGCTTGCCAACAAGCTTGCAGAATCATCCTGTCTTCTCCCAGCAAAGACAAGTTTAAATCGCTACCTCTGGTTTGAATCCCAGTTCACTAGTCAATAATAACGAGATTTACAAATTTGGTTCAGTAAAAGCCAAGCTAAGCAGAGTTTCGAGTTTCCTCAAATATGAAAAACTCAACAAATTTGTGAAGAGCCCTGACTAAGCAGCACAGGTATTACAGCCCATTTCCAGCTCGAGTCCAGCCACTTCTGCCCCTTTCAGACTGGAGAAGTCCCAGTTCTGCCCATCCAAAAGCCTTCCAGGGTTCGAAATAGATTAAAGCTCTGCCAAACTCAAGCTTTGGTATCGATTTGCAGCTGAAGCCTAGCAGTTGAAGTTGTTAAAAGTCCAGTCCAGCACAGGCGTACCCAGTCCAGCCCAGAACAGAGGCAACTATCCAGACAGAAATGGAAGCGCAGCCCTCTTCTTGTCCTTGTATAGTCAGTTTTTCCCTTTTTGAGTCTTGTAAAAGGGAGTTCTGCGTGAAATCGGTTCAATCTGTCATCTTTCATTCTGGTCAGAACTAACGGTTTTCGTACTGAGATAAATTGTAAAAGTCCTTACCAGTCTAAGGCATAGAAAAGAACTTACTTGGGAGATATTCCTCACCCAAATTCACAATCGTTTGGTCAAAGTTAGTAGCTTGGGGCGCAAGTTATTTTTACCATAAGTCTGTTAGGGTTGAAAAATTGCTAACAATGGCATGCTCAACACATAAAGAAAGTTAATTCACTGACCAAAACATGGTCTTTGAATTAATGGGGAACTTTGCCCTGTCATCTCAGGAAGTAAATCAGAACGGGTGAACAATTTGGCACGCCCAGTGGTACTTCTCAGTATATACACCCTGCAGTATTTTGAAATTGGAAGGTCTAGCCAGAATCCATATCGCACAATGGAACGAGACCAAGCAGCTTTCCAAGAAGGACCAGACTCAGAAGAAAGCGACGCTAGACAATCAGCTCATGGCAGTACAGGAAGCAGATGTTCCAGAACTGGTTCCAGGAGGCTGAACCAAATACAGGAAGCCGTGTTCCGACAAGAGGCTACAACACAAAGGAGTCAGGAGTCTTTGAACAATATAATAGCCATGATGCAGTGGCAAGTTAACAGGCAGTTCAGAAAAGACCGCGAGGCCACTATGGCTAGAATTCCAAATCCTGACGCCATAGTGCAACAGTTGGACCTTCCCTACGTCCTCCACCAGGACTGGCATGGCCATATCAAGAGAATCCTGTTATTGCACAGATAGCTGGAGTACCGGGACCCGAAGAAATCCAACCTGGACAGAGGGGCGGAGCCCTTCTCGCCCAAGAACATGAGACCCCAGTCAGGCCGGAAGGACCTGCACCAGTTCAGGTTCCCCAGAATCAGCCAGAACCGCCTGCGCCACAACCTGTGGCCCCGCGAAATGAACCACTGCCACTTCTGCCTGAGGCGCCAGCTGTGCCACCCTACAGACCAAGAAGAATGGACCCCAATCCATTTCCTCCACTAGCAAGGGGCAGGAGAGGCAGAGGGGGAATTAACCCTTTTGCCAACAATGATAGGAACAGACCAGGGGCAAATTGGAGAAACCATCTGGAGATTGAAGAAGAGGAAGAACACAGGGAGGAAGCTCTACCCCAACCATACAGAATAGAGCACAGGTTTGATCATGATCAGCCAAAACAGGGACGAAATCCACGTCCTGTCAATGCTTTGAATGACATGGGGGCACTACAGAGAATGATCAGAGAAATGATGGAGCCAGAGGCCAGGAGAGGAGAAAGGCCTACCTACAGAAAGCCGTACCCGGCTTACATAGATCAGATTCCTTTACTTGCAGGTTTCAAAGTACCAAACTTCACCTTATTTAACGGAGAAGATCCTCATGCTTCGTCGGTTGAACACATAGGCAGGTTTTCTGTCCAGTGTATAGCCATAGAGAATAATCCTCTGTTAAAGCTACGGCTTTTTGGGAATTCTCTCTCCGGACAGGCTTTCACCTGGTATACTAGTTTGCCAGCCAATTCTGTTCAGACCTGGGAGCAAATGGAAAACATTTTTCATGACTATTATTTCAGGATCCAGCCAGAAGTCACCATCAGTGATCTTGCCGCTCTTAAGCAAAGCGAAGACGAACCTGCCCAGGATTTCATAACCAGATTCAGGAAGCTCAAGATGAAGTGCCGAATCCCCATGGAAGAAAGACATTTCATTCAGATGGCTCAGACCTCCCTCAAAATTTCGTTAAGAAAAAGATTTGACGGGATGCTGTTCGGAGATCTGGCAGAACTGGCAGACAAAGCATCCAAATATGAGGAACTGCTGAGGGAGGAACAGCAGAAGAGGAACTCTTCCAAAGGCACATACTACAAGTCCCCTTCTTCTTCAATTCATTTGATTGAAGTAAAATCAGAAGAAGACACAGATGGCTCGGAGGAAAGAGAGGTTGCAGTGGCAGAAATGGCAAAGTTAAAGCATCCTATCAGCTGCAAAGCTCTTACAAAGCCACCAAAGGACCAGAAGCCGCCACCATTTACAGGAGGATTTGTTCGAAACAAACCAACACAGAACAAGGTTTACTCTTTCGATCTAACCAAGGTCGATGCTCTGTTCGATGAAATGTTGGCACAAAAGGCAATAGAGACGCCTCACAAGCTGCCCAAACCAGAGGAGCTTAAGGGCAGGCAGTATTGCAGATGGCACAACTCTTGGAATCACTCTACTAACAGTTGTGTCGTGTTCAGAGATGTCATACAGGAAGGAATAACTGCAGGAAGATTGAAACTAGTAGAAAAACCACCTTCAGTCACGACAGATCCGTTTCCCCAACCTCAAGTTAACATGGTCAATTTAAATTGGCTAGAACGGAGGGAAAATGCCAGTTCCAGCAGAAGCAGGAGAACTACAAAGGAGAATTTTCAAAGGCCAAAGGCGACCATCTCGGCCGGGATAGTACTATGCAGTAAATGCAAGTGTGAAAGTGAGTTAGAAGTTACTCTGGACAGGCAGAAACAGCCCACGCACAGCGTGTTTGACCGGATTGGAACGTCGCACCAGCAAGGCCTAGCTCCGATTCCTCCCAGAAACAGAGTCAGACAAAGGGATTATCTCAGGCCAGTTCAGCAAAACAGAAGAATGCCAGAACAGCCTAAGGAGGAGATACCAATTAGGATGCCAGGAAATGACAAGCCTTTGGCAACTATCATAGAGGGAAGATGGTATTCCGTCGGAAAAAGCGGCAGACCAACCTTGGAATTAACCAGAACTCAGAAAAGAAGGGTTCAGAGGCAATATTCCACTTTCCTTAGAAACAGGAAGGAGACACAGGTTTTGACAGAGCCAAAATCTGCCAGAAGAAGAGAAAATCCAGAAGCACTTCCCCAGGCAGAACAGACGGGACATAAATCCCAAAAGCTGATAAAAACAGAATCGTCAGACGAGCCCTCCCTCTATTCAGCCTCATCCCCAGTCGATCAATCTGAACTTCCACAGGTACAAACTGGAGCCGAGACTGTTCCTGAAGTAGACCAACAAGGCCGAGCTGAAGAAAACGAGGAGGAACAGTTGGATTATGAGCCATCTGCGGAGGATGAAACTAGTTTCCTCGAGACAGGAGAACAAGGAGATTGGACAGAAGAGATGGAGTATGATGGAGGATTAGATGAGGAGACGGAAGCTTTTGGTACAGAATTGGAGGATTTGTTACAAGGTGATCTTGGCATTAACATGGTATTCATCTTGTCAGAAAGGTTCAGGGCAGTAGAAGGACAAGGAAGCACTCTGGAAGGAGACGTGTTCTCACAAGAAAGCTTCGAGTGCAGACTGACAGAAGTAGAAGAAGCGCCAGAACAGCAAGTGCCTGCGGCCAGAACAGGCAGAACTACCATGAAAACAGCCGCAGAACAGCTCTGTTTCTCCAAATCGACCAGGGAAATGGCTAATCACCTCAGGCCTCTGTTCATAACGGCAAACTTCGGAGGTATTCCTGTTTCCAAGGTAATGGTAGATGGAGGGGCAGCCATTAACCTTTTACCACACAGACTGTTGAGTAAAATGGGCAGAACAGAAAAGGATCTAATTCCAACACGTCTGACCGTCACCAACTTTGCTGGGGGCATCACTAAGACTCATGGAATTCTGGACGTGGATGTCATTGTTGGAACCAAAAAGCTGAAAATTGCATTCTTTGTAGTAGACACTACTTCTACTACCTACAATGCATTGCTCGGAAGAGACTGGATTCACCAAAGCCTCTGCATTCCCTCTACTCTGCATCAGCAGCTAGCTCTTTGGCATGAAGAAGGTTACATGGAGATAGTAGAGGCCGATCCACGGCCATTTCTGCCTTCTGCCATGTGTTTTGAAGAAAGGTACTATCATGATGACCTTGGACCTTTCACTTTCTTTGGAGTCAACCAGAACGGCCGCCCTCACGGTGTCACGGCCCAAAGGCTCATTGAAGATGGCCTGGCCAGTTCTCTAGAAGACTGGAATAGGCCTTTTGTTCTGAACCTCCAGAACTCCAATGTTTAGTCTCAATCAACAGGAAAAGGATCGAGCCGCAACAATCCGATCCATTACAAAAAGATTGTTGACGTACTGGGAAGAAAGGAAACTTATTGCGCAGAATCCAGCCATTAATATGGCGGAATTCACGCACGAGAGTATCGAAGAACAGGAAGAGAGTTTACATGAAGAAATATTGGACTTCGCACCAGCAGCACTAGATGATTCCTTGCCAGAAGTAGAGGATCCATTACAGGAGATTAATCTAGGGACAGAAGAGGATCCAAGACCTACTTTCATCAGCGCACTACTAGAAGAACCACTCAGAAGTGAAATCATCACTTTCATAGAAGAACAGATCATACAAAGATTCGGCATTCCAGAATCAATCACTACCGACAGGGGATCTTCTTTCATATCCGGAGATATGCTGAACATGGCAGAAGCGTTCAAATTTAAGCTACTCCAATCCACGCCTTATTATGCTCAAGCCAACGGACAGGCAGAATCAAGTAACAAAGTGATAATCAATATTATTAGGAAAATGCTTGAGAAGAATCCAAAGCAATGGCATGAGAAGCTGTCAGAAACCTTATGGGCATATAGAACTTCGAAAAGGGAGGCGACTGGTATGACTCCATATGCTTTGACATATGGTCACGATGCAATTCTGCCTATGGAGATAGCAGTCCAATCCCTCAGAATTGCCCATCAAAATGAATTGGTTGGAGAAGACTACAACCAAGCCATGTTATTAGAACTAGAAGGGTTGGACGCGAGTAGGATTGATACCCTCAACATACTCTTAGCAGGAAAACAGGCTGTGTCAAGAGCATACAACAAGAGAGTTAAAAACAAGAGTTTTGAAGAAGGAGAAATAGTCTGGAAAGCAGTTCTGCCCCTCGGAACACATATAGCTGGTTATGGAAAATGGTCACCAACTTGGGAAGGACCTTTCATAATTAACCAAGTCCTAGGATTAGGGGCGTACAGGCTGCAGGATCGAGGTGGAGAAGTCCATGCTGCGCCAATCAATGGCAAATGGTTAAAAAAATTCTATCCAACCATGTGGGATTCACAGGCTGTACAGACGGATCCTGGGATAGAAAGGGAACAGCTTGAGACTGTCGTTTGACTTTGTTTTAGCTTTAATTTTGTACAAATATCTTTTTCTAAGTTTTCTTTCAGTTTATCCAGAAAAATCAAAATTTGCAAAAATAAATAAACTTCTATTTTTTGAATAGTCACTTTGGTGACTAACCAGTTCATTACAAATCCAATAAGATCCTAAAATCCTAATTTTCTAAGGGTCTCCTGCAGACTAGTCTTCTTAATGGAGAGCTCCTCCTGAAGCAATACCCCTTGGTGGATTGAAGCCTCTGCAACTTCCAAAGCTGGCCTGGAAGCTGAAACCATGCTCTGCACGAGGAAGGTGGCCTTGGTCTTAGAACTCAGTCTAGCACCCAGTTTGCGCTGTACCTCCCTGCGTTCTACCAGTTGTTTTTGAAGCTCCTCAATCTGCTCCTCCAGCCTATCTGCAGTAGCCTTGGCCTCTTTGTACCCCGCGACCATCTGATCCAGTTCTGCCTTCTGTTTTGCATAATCAGCCAAGTTGGCATCATGAGTTGTCTTGCAGAGCTCAGAAGTCTCGAAGGTAGGCTTGAGATCCTCATAACGATCGTGAAGGTTGAGCACATCTCTGGCCAGGTTCAGACTTATCTCAAGAATTGGCTTAGGAGCCATGTTCTGCCTGTGCAGCAGGTCCAGATCCTTCATCAGTTGTTCAACAGCTTCCCTGTTCCCCTCCAGTTCCAGCTCATTAGACTGCCAGATCTTCACCCTCTCCATCGCCTCATCTGCAGCCTTGAACTTGGCCTTGCTGGGAGTAGAACTGAGTTTCTCCAACCTGTCCAGTTGGGCGTCCAAGTCCATAGCCTTGAATTCAGCCAATTCTGGGTCAGCAAGGGAGGCTGTGATGGCTAAAACAGCACGGGATTGGACAGGCATCTGCAAAATCAAAGTGTTGGATTAAAAAGGGCAGGGATAAAAGAAAAAAATTCATGACATGGTGAATACTTACGGCTGCGAGAACAGGCTTCAAAGGGCTAATAACCACTGCCACGGCTCCTACAGTTCCGGGCACTTCCACCTAAAAAGAATAAGATGTAAAAGAAAACAAGGACAGGATAAAGCACGAAGGATGGACATAAATAAAAGGACAAAGACTTACCATGGCTTCAGAAACAGTAGCAGTTAATTCTGCTTCAGATTCTGGGGTTGCAGCAGGAAGCTCCACCTGCTCCACAGGCCCCGAGGCAGATGGTTCTGCCAGGCTCGCAACCGGAAGTTCTACCCGTCCCACAGGTCCCGATTCTGCCAAAGCCTCCATATGCTCCCCAGACCCTAGCATTGCCTGTTCTGCTTGAGCTGTGACAGAGAGTTCTGCTTGTTCTACAGGCTCGAATGCAGGTTGACTGGTTGAAGCGGCTACAGGAACTTCTACCTGTTCCACTGGCTCTGAAACAGAAGGCTCTGGCTGTTCCTCAAATACTAGAGCTGCAGTAGAATGTTCAGCCTCTGTGTCTTCAAAGGCGGCCAGTTCTGAGCTAGTCAGCTCTGTCCGGGGAATGGCACGCTGTTGTTGAGCCAAGGCAATGCTCTCTGCGATCACCTCAGCCGGGATCTCCTCCTAAACAGACAAACAGAAATCAGGAGTTAGAAAAGAAAAAGCAGAAAGAGCATGTCTACGAATGACCAGAATTCAACCCCACCTCTTCGTCGAGATCTTTTCCTTTCTTTTTTGGAGTTTCCACTGCCGTTTCTTGTTGCTCCTCTTTTTCAACAGCCTCAAAAGCTTCTCTCAGCTCATCTTCAGTCCCAGAGGCTTCATTCGGATTGGCAGCAAACTCTTCTGTCTCATCAGAATCAATCTCACGCCTCTTCCTAAGTCTTTTAGACCTGGTGCGAGGAGGAGGAGGGCTTTCAGCTGCATAAAAGAAGCAAGGATTAGAAGAAGGAACAAGGCAGAACAGGTCAAAAGGAAGTGGGATCTAAACACAAGGACCCTACCAGAAGTTTCAGGCTGGGCAACGCTGCCCTGAGCAAAAGTGCTCTCTTTCCTTTTCTTTCCAGCAATTGGAGTGGCCACGGCAGGCTGTTCTGCCAGATCTTCATCCTCCTCACCAGAAGGAGGCTCTAGGTCCCCAGCAGCAATGACAAAACTGACTATATGAGGAAGAAATTTGAAGTCAGAACTAAACACAGTATAAGGAAATAAAAGGAACAGGGTAGATCGGAGCTTACCAAACATTGCTCCAGCTTGAGCCGTCTGTTCACCAATGATTTTCTTCATGGAGGGGTCTGATACAGGCAGAATTGATTTGTCAGACAAGTATAAATGACAGAACAAGAAATTGCAGACAGAACGAAGAATTTACCTTCTATGATCTGATCATTGACATCTTGAATAGTCTTAACTGTGAATTTTCTGGCCTCAGCCTCGCCAAACACATTTCCACAGGTCCAGCCCTCAAAAAGCACCCTAACCGCAGCAGCCGTAGCGGGCATCCCTCGAAATCTGGCTTTCCACCAAGCATCAAAGTCGGCAGAACTGGATGAGTTGAGCTCCCAGGATGGATAAAGACCATCCAGACTGTTATTGATTTTATTAACTGCACAACGAGCATCCTTGTGCACCTCCAGATTATCTGAATCTCTCCAGGACGAGGCTCGATTGCAACTTCGGTAGTATTTGAACGGAATGACCTGTGGACAGCCAAGTTGTCGTGCACAGAAATTGGGATGGTAGACTTCTGCCCCCAGATGATAGCTTGGTGGCTTCCCACCTCCATGAGTCAAATCCCTCAGCAAGGCTACGCTCAGAAATATCCTCCTGTATTCTGTCCTGGCAGCCTCGTCTTCTGGCTCCTTTTCAAAAAGCCGGTGCCCAGGCTGGAACCAAGGATAGGTTCTTCTGATCACCACTTGCCATTGAGCCGCGGAGCGCTTAAGACAGTGTCTGAACCACATCAGGTATTCGTCAATGGAACGCTTGGGCACTTCTGTCGACATCAGAGGGAGAGCCAAAACCTGCTTTTCAGGCAGGACTAGATCAGGAAATCGGAACTCTGGAAAATACACCTGCAACCAGACCTGGATCATCCAAAATGAGCCAGGAGCAGATAAATTCAGGGGATTCTCCATTGTGGCAGTATGCAGGTTCTTGAAAAGGTGAGCCAGAACTGACGGCCCAAGTCCAACGTCGGTATGGTTGTGTAAGGCTTCTGCCAAATGCTTATACTCAAGCAGAACGGCAGAAGAACGATTGGGGAACACAAATCTGTTCAGCCAATACAGAAGGAATAGCATATGCTGCTGATCCTTGTCCTTCTCCACACTGAATTTCCTCAGAAAAACGGAAAAGGAGCAGTTCTGATTGATAGTAGCAGGAGAGACAGTGAAAGGCTTGGCTAGTTTCTCCTGGTTCCTCCTACGATGATAGTCTCCAACAGCATCCACAGGTCGTCCATGGGGCCTGAACCCAAAGATCTGAGCCATGTCCAGCAGAGTTGGCGCCATGGGACCCACACGGAAATCAAACGTGTTGCTGGCAGAATTCCAGAAACATAGGGCAGCGGCAAGCAGGTTCTCCCGGTTGATGGCTAGTTTCTCCCGGTTGATGGATTGCTTAGACAGAAGAATCGCATCATAAATTCCTGCCCGCCTCCAGTGAGCTCCAAACTTGGGAAGAAGTTTGTCAATCCAGTCCGCCCACTTCACAGGACTATTCCTTACTTCACTGGACGGAAATGAACGGCTTAAATTCTTACTGACCCAAGAGTAGGAAGACAAGGCAGAAGTCCCTTGGTAACATAAGGGTGCTTCGGCATCCTTCTTGATTAACTCTGCTATCTCAGCTGGAACAGAACCAAACCAGCGAGGTCCCAAGGTCAGAGTACTGTCGAACAAATGAAGCACGTTTTCATCCAATTTTTTATGAACAAAAGGGTGAAGTCTGCTTCGAACTTCCATGGCGTGAGCATCGATTCCAGTCCCGGTAATGTAGTCTGGAGGAACCGAGGAGGAAGCACTCTGGGCACGAGTCCTTGGAGAAGACATTTCCTGGGCTTACAGACTAGGAACGAAAAAGGGTTTAAGGATTGAACAGAGCAAAAGGAAAGGATTCCGACAAAAACCGAGAAAATTGAACTCTGAGAAAGCTAGGTCTTGAGATGAACAGGAACTGAAGATTTCAAATTTCTTTTAAAGGACTCAAAATCGTGGGAAAAGGAAGACAAGACGCCACCTAAAAGCTGATAAGTGATGAGCTAGTGACCAGCTAGTAACTGACCATTTCCCCACGAGGTCTAGGTAGGTGGACGTGGCAGACAGGGGACGTTTTAAACTGGCACGCACAAATTAAAATCGCCGAAAACATTAAAATCTGAAAACCATTTGACAAACGGTTCAGATTTAATGGGGGCATTGTTTGGGCTCAAATTTGGCGCACCCAGGCCTAAAGAAGAAAGCCCACGACATTCCCAAGCCGACTGTTCCAAAGCTCTGAGCCCATCAACGCGATCCGACCCTTTAAGAGGCTTGGGAACAATAGGAAACAGAAAAAACTTGGGCCTCGAAGAAATCCAAAATCAGGCTCAAAAGCAAACTAGACTCAAGCTGGCCTTCAAAACGGAACAGTCCCACGTGATCCCTGACTTGGAGGAGTCAATAATTTCGGCTAAAAACTGAAAATAGAACAGGAGCAGGTATAAAAGAAGAAAAAATCTAAAGTAGCTTGTTGCCAGAAGATTAGAACCCGCTTAGTTTATCTAAAAGATATTCTGATATTTTGGAGGAATGCCATTTTCGAGGATAAGCAGACTCTGTTTTTATAAAAAGAGATAAGCGGGAAACAGGAAGCTGTCCAAAAGCTGAGAGCCAGCCATCTCCAAAACTCCAGACCTTTTGCAGAAGCAGGTGGAATGGAAGAACAGGCATGGCACTGTTAGAAATGTGCCCTAAGAGCCAATACATTTGATGTAATCTCCTTAGAATACATTTCGTATATGATATATAAAGGGCAAACTTATTTGTTATCTTTTACATCGTGTAAAGAAACAAATGTCCCGGGTATGCTAAATAAGAGATAAAGTAATCTAAAAAAGATTAGATTCGGGAGACCTTTAATCTCTAACTGTAGCATCCCAAAATGTTCCTAATCATAGGTTATCAAATGGGCATTGATAAACTGTCAAGATTAGCACATATTATGTATGCTCAATTGGGAGGATGGTTAGTCTCAAACCATTTGTGTAGTTGACACTAATACAAGTATGTGGGTGCTCATTAGTGAATGAGTACACTGAACGCGATCAACCGTAGTTCTCATATGGAGTATTTATCTATATGTCAAATGGGAACTCATAGTTGCAATAATGCAAATTAGTCCTTAGACCTGAGGCATCATGGTTGTCCTGTGATGCGTTATTGATCTTTGATAGCTCTTAAAGGCAAGCCGTAAAAGATTTGTCTTAAGTGTTGTTGGGATCTCTTAATTCATCATAGGGGCATGTGAATGTACAATAAGGAATCTCTACTTTCGATAAAGAAGGAGAATGTTTCAAGATGTGATTCAGTAAATCTTTGGCCAAAGTATTTTGAGCTTGATTTAGAAAGTTGTTCTTAATCATGTTCTTTTGAATCACATGAGGTTATAAATCATATTAGGGGTTTGACATAAACAATCCGTACCCTAATAATATGATTTGAAACATTGTATAAGAGAAGGATCGTATTGCATTGCAATTCCAACTGAATAGGTTCTTCATCTATTCTGGTTAGCTTGGGTAGCCTTGATATATTGCTAGATGTCACTCTTGGCTTGTGGAAGTCCTAGGATTTATTGTGATCGATCCAAATAAAGGAAGAATTAAAAAGGGGTTTTAATTCCAGTTGGTTAGAAAGAGTTCTAATATTTTCCCACTTCCTTGCTAATTAGAACCTAATGGATCGCACACCTTAAATGGTTAACTTTGAGTAATACAAATGAGAATGAGGAAATCAATTTGATTGATTTGATGTGGATGATTTACTACGTGTAAAAACGTATTTGGGCCTCGATAATAGTTAGAGGGAAGTCCAAATGGTTGGGTATCAAGCCCAAGGGCTTAAGACACCTATAAATTATGGTTTAAGTGTCATAAGGCCCAATTTTGGAAGCCCAATGGGATTTGGCCGAAAATGGTTAAGTGAATGTGTATGGGAATTGTTTCCATAAGCTCATTAACACACAAACACAATCCAACATCAACCAAATAGGTTTGGGAGATCAAAGAGAGAAAAAGGAGAGTTTTCAAGAGTGAAATACTTTCATTTTTCAAAGTGGTTTAGATTGAAACCAATCTTGAGAATCTTGCACTAGCATCCAAGTATTCTCAAGATACTTCTTCTCATCTCAAGGTTCCATTGGTGTGGAGACTTAGAGGCCATATACTTTTGTGGCTCACATGGAGGAGAAAGATTAAGGAGCAAAGATCAAAGAGGAGATCAACAAAGAGGAAATCATCAAGAGAAGACCAAACACAAATTGGTTCATATAATTGCTTCAAGGGTAATTAGATCTTATCCTTTCTCTTGAATTTTCATTTATGAAAAAACATATCAATGTTCATGGCTTAAGATACTTGGAAGAAGTTTTGTTTTTGAATTTAAACAACCACCTTAGACTTCCGCTGCGATTAATTTGATTAAATGCATGTTTAATATTCAAATGAACTTTGAAAAAATGTTTTGAAAATCCTACAATTGGTATCAGAGCCATAGGTCATGAACTTGATATGTTTTTGGGGTTTAGAGATGCATATATGGGTTGTGAATTCATTTAAAAGTATAATAGTTATACTTGATTTATTTTGATATGATTGAATAAAAATCAAATGGAGTGAAAGGGGTTGTTTGGGATTTTGGATTTCCGGATTTGTGTTTTGATGATTGATGCTCTCTTTGTGTTCATATATGTATATGAATATTAGAGCATAGTTGCATTAAAACTCCCATGATTTTAACTTCATGAAATATATGATATTAAGAGCATGAGATGGTTAAAATGGAATATGGATTTTTCCGGAAATAGCATGAACATTCATATAAGTTCATATGCATGTTCTTGGTGTTCTTGATGTTCTTGTTATGGGATCTTTTTGATCCATAAGTTAGGTGGCTAATCTTGATGATTTTGTTTAGTGGAATTTTCCACCAAAATAGGTCAAAAGTTGATGATGGTGTTTTATTATAAAATTAAAAGTTTTTCAAAAATGTTTCCACTCAATAAACATCTACCCACCACACTAAAATTAATAAGATTACTTTGGTGAGTGTGTGGGGCTTTCTAGGTATAAATGTTGGTGATTTGATATAAAATGCAAAAGTTGATCAATTTATTCATATCACTAATTCTTTACCTACCACACTAAAATTAATTTTGATTATTTTGGTGAGTGTGGTTGGCCTACCTAGTCACATTCATGATTATTCACTTAGTTGAAAAAATTATGATCACCACTTTGTATTATACAAATGCATGCTTTAACCCCACACCCTAGTGGATCAACTTTGGATCCATTATTAATTGTTGAATAGTTTTAGACCTAGTTGCAATATATGATAAATGTAACTATGCCTAAAAGGTTTCTACAATTACATTTACTATTGTAGTAAAATGTTTTCACTCCATGGTAAATTTATTTTATTTGAATATGGTTACCACTTGAATTAAACCCATATATATGTATGCAACCCAAGAGCATGTATTTACATTGCTAGTTTAATTGTTTAAAGCGTTTAAATAATTAAAGGATGGTTATGGACTTAGACCAAACAATTGAGCTATGTGATTGGCCGCTTATTGGATATGTATTCGATTTTGATTGGCTATGTAATAATGAAATGGCTTTCATGCCTAATTTATTTGGCTATGTAATAATGAAATGGCTTTCATGCCTAATTTATTTTTATGCGCGCGTAATTAAAATGAATCACCTTCCAAGACCATGATCCAACATGGTGGCTCGTGTTGGATCAACAAGAAAGTCCATAATCATCCTATAAGCCCAATGCAATTGGAATGTTCGGTAATGATGATAATTAATCAATTAGTAGTATCATGTATTCCCACTATCTCAAGCAAATGGTTTCTAAAACATTTAGTGGGAGTATTATGTGCTACTAATCTATTGCACTGGGAACCATTTAATGAGATTAGATAGGTAATTTTAACAGGATTAAAATTGGATTAAAATGAGACCAATTTAACTACCCTCAAAGCAATATTAAGTTGATAAGCGAAATGGCACTTCGAATGCTATTTTGTGGCCTTCCACCGTGGTAGTCTCTTATTGGGTGGCACATTTACACCTTGTTGGACCTCAGTGAGGCAACATCCAGTACTTGTAACCATCCAAGGGAAGCCTATTACACATACTTGATGTAGTGCGGATAGATAACGAGTGTGGCCAACAAACTGTTAGGTTGAGGTCATACTTGAAACCCTATACCCACAAGCATGGTGGGAATAACTTAACTAAGACGAACGAAACCAACAAACTGTTAGGTTGAGGTCTAGTTCTCTAGAGGCCATAGTGATGGGTATTCACATTAATGATGTGATTGGATAAGAGTATCCTCTCATTAGTATCATAGCAATCCAACAAACTGTTAGGTTGAGGAAAACTATGTGAAAGTGAGACTCCCATCCCCACTAAGAGTTTCAACGGAAACTCTCGGATTTCAGGAGGGATATGAAATTTGCCAAAAATAGTGGGAGCTACCATCATGACTTAAAGACCCTAAGTCCTTGGTAGAAGATTAATCTAAATTAAAATCTATTTACGTTTTGCAGAATTTCAAATTAACCATCACAAACCCAATCTCAAAGATACTTGACTCAAACGTCCAAGATGACATGAACTATCCGGTTTGATGCACAAACACCAACTTGTCCTATAATTGGATGAAATTAGTTGTGTATAAGAAAACCCCACCACATACCCCTCTTGGTACATATGCCATTGAGGAGGAGACAAAGGCTTATAAGAAGCATGTGTCAGATGACAACCGAGGTAAAAGTTACATGTTGGCATCCATGAAAAGGTGAAGCTACTCCTAGCTTACAATACCATATGTGAACTTGTTGTGACAAGAATGGTAAGTGGGTTCCCGGTTAATCAACATGATCTCAATGTAATATCATTACATAAGATATTCGAAAATATGGATTTTTCTTTGATGTTGAAGTTCAACAAGATTCTTTCTTTCATCCCTATCATTAGTTAATCCCAATATGTTATGAACTATAATATGGGAAAGATGAATGATACCCTATATGAGCTACTCAATATGGCTATAGTAGCTTAAACGAATATCTCAAAAGATAAAGGGTTAAAAGGATAGTTGCAATTTTAGAAGGGTTCTTCTTCTTCCAAATCCAAACAAAAGGTAAGGATAAAGGAAAGAAGAAGAAAAGTTTTCTAAAAACCCAAGGAAGAAAGAATACAAAAGAAAGACAAGTAACTTAAAGGTACTTGTTTTCACTAAGGCAAGGATGGACATTGGAAGAGAAATTGCAAGAGATGCCTTGCAAGCCTCAAGAGAAAAACCTTCGGAAGGTCACTCTCTTGTTCTAAAATTAGTAATTACAGTTAAAGCTTCTAAACTGAATAGTTGATTCAGGAGCTAGTCAACATATATGCAATTGTGTGCATGGACTAGTGGGAGTAGAAGACTTGGAAAATGAGAAATTGTGCTGACTGTGGGAAGTAGCACTAATGTAGTTGCCAATGCAATAGGCACCTAACATCTCAGACTACCCTCTGAAGAAGACCTGAATTTGAAATAATTGTTATTTCATTTCTGGATGTGTAAAGAACTTAATATCCGTCTCTATATTTTAAGAGATGGAGTTAATGTTTTGTTTGACAAAATTCTTTGTTCTATTTCACATATCAATCATATCGTTGCTTATGCAATTTTGATCGATGGTCTCTTTTCATTTAAGAAATGAATGGTAGCATTAACTGTATATGGATAAAGATGCAACTAGACCTGAGAGGCCTAGAGATGTGGATACATCAACTAAATTGTGACACCTTAAACTTGGAGGCATTAGCCAAGATAGAATTCACCGGATGGCAAAAGATGGAACCTTTTGGATCATTTGATCATGTTCATATGCCTACTTGTGAATCTTGTCTACATGGTAAAATGACCAAGTCTCCTTTCACTGGTAAAGGAGAAAGAGTTACAGAACTGTTGGGATTAATTCACTAAGATGTTTGTGGATTTTTGTATACAAACACAGATGGCGGTTATTCATACTTCATTACCTTTACCGATGATCATTCACGGTTAGGGTATTTATACTTAATGAAGCATAAATATGAATTTTGAAAAGTTTCAGGAATTCAGAAATGAAGTTGAAAACCAAACAAGCAAGAGTATTAAAATCCTTAGATTCGATCTAGGATGTGAATACTTAAGCACATAGTTTCTTGATTACCTCAAGGAACACGGCATCTTATCACGATGAACTCCACCAGGAATTTCACAACATAATGGAGTTTCTAAAATGAGTTCCATGAGCTGTACTAATTTACCTATATCCTTTTAGGGATATGCACTTGAAACTGCAATTCATTTGCTAAATAGAGTGTCTTCCAAATCCATTCCACAAACTCCATTTGAAATGTGTTTTGGGAAGAAACCAAGTCTTGATTAGATCAAGATTTGGGGTTGTCCAGCATATGTAAAGGCAATATGCGGATAAACTAAATGCAAGGTTAGTGAAGTGTAGATTTATAGGGTATCCAAAAGGAAACTATGGGATATCACTTCTATCACATCGACGAGCAAGAGTTGTTTGTCACAAGGTCAGCTACCTTCCTAAAAGGGAATACACTCTTGATGGGAAAAGGGGGACATGAGATAGAACTCAAGGAATTGTCCAATGAGCTAGAAATCAACACTGAACTAAGTGCAATCCCAGATCCACAAACTTGTTGTAACACAGACTCCACGTAGTTCAAGAAGGGTTAGCAGAATGCCTAAAAGGTATTATGGTTTCCTTCATGACAACAAAGGAGAGTTGAATCTCCTAAGTGATTGTAAGGATATCGAAGACCCTTCGAACTACAATGAGACAATGTCAGACATTGACTCATAGAAATGGCTTGGAACCATGAAATCCGAAATGGATTCTACGTATACCAACAAAGTCTAGACTCTAGTTGATCCTCCTCCTGGTATTGTACCAATAGGGAATAAATGGATCTTTAAGAGGAAGATAGGCTCAGATGGGATAGTAGAAACCTACAAAGCAAGGCTAGTAGCAAAGTGCTACAAGCAAAGAGAAGGGATTGACTATGAAGAAACCTTCTCTCCTGTCACTATGACAAAGTCTATTCGGATTTGGCTTGCAATAGCTGCATACCATGATTATGGGATTTGTCAAAATGGATGTGAAGGCGGCTTTTCTGAATGGCCACCTTCAGGAAGAACTATATATAGATCGACCTGAAGGCTTCATTTCTAAAGTTGATAAGCATAAGGTATGCAAGCTACATAGATCCATTTATGGGTTGATGCAAGGTTCTTGGAGTTGAAACATCCTATTTGATGAAGTTGTCAAAACATTTGACTTCGTACAAAAACATGGATGACTAATGAGTGTACAAAAGGTCAGTGGGAGTTTGGTAGCATTCCTAGTGATGTATGTAGATGACATACTACTTATCGGAAACGATATAGGAATGATATCTTCAGTGAAGCTGTGACTCATTAAAATCATTCTTAATGAAAGATTTTAAAGAAGCATCTTACATACTTGAGATAAAGATTTATCCTGATAGATCTAAGAGAATAATTGGATTATCTCAATCCTTGTATGTTGATAAGATGCTAAGGAGATTTCATATGGAACAGTCTAAGAAAAGTTTACTTCCAGTATGACATGGACTTCACTTTTCTAAGAGCATGTGTCCAAAAACTCATTATGAGATACAGTAGATGAGTAAAAATCTCTTATGCATATGCAATTGGGATTCTCATATATGTCATAGCATGTACGAGACATGATATCGGTTATACGAGTATAACTAGAAGATATAAATCAAGCCCATGATTGGATCAATTGGGAGCAGTCAAGTATGTTCTTAAATACTTAAGAAGGACTAAGGACATGTTCCTCATCTGAGAGAAACATCATAGTAGCAAGTGGAAGCATTTACTGATTTGGGTAATATATCTATTATCAATTATTGCAAATCCACCTAAGGGTACGTCTTCATTTTGAATGAACACGTAGTTGTTGGAGAACAACTAAAGTTGATTACATTGTCGCTTTAGAAGCTACAATAAAATCTGTTTGGATAAAAAGGTTCATTACCGAACTAAATGAGGTTCTAACCATAATGTCACAAGTACCTTTACTGTGTGATGACAATGGGGCGATAGCTCAAGCCAAGGAACCTAGGTCTCATCAAAGATCCAAACACATAGAAAAATGTTACCATTAGATGGGGCATCTGCAAACAACGTAACAGATCCACGCACTAAGCCTATGTCACAGTCACAACTGGATAGACATACAGAGATAATGGGTATGAGATACATGGCTATGTGGCTCTAGTGCAAGTGGGAGATTGTTAGAAATGTGCCCTAAGAGCCAATACATTTGATGTAATCTCCTTAGAATACATTTCGTATATGATATATAAAGGGCAAACTTATTTGTTATCTTTTACATCGTGTAAAGAAACAAATGTCCCGGGTATGCTAAATAAGAGATAAAGTAATCTAAAAAAGATTAGATTCGGGAGACCTTTAATCTCTAACTGTAGCATCCCAAAATGTTCCTAATCATAGGTTATCAAATGGGCATTGATAAACTGTCAAGATTAGCACATATTATGTATGCTCAATTGGGAGGATGGTTAGTCTCAAACCATTTGTGTAGTTGACACTAATACAAGTATGTGGGTGCTCATTAGTGAATGAGTACACTGAACGCGATCAACCGTAGTTCTCATATGGAGTATTTATCTATATGTCAAATGGGAACTCATAGTTGCAATAATGCAAATTAGTCCTTAGACCTGAGGCATCATGGTTGTCCTGTGATGCGTTATTGATCTTTGATAGCTCTTAAAGGCAAGCCGTAAAAGATTTGTCTTAAGTGTTGTTGGGATCTCTTAATTCATCATAGGGGCATGTGAATGTACAATAAGGAATCTCTACTTTCGATAAAGAAGGAGAATGTTTCAAGATGTGATTCAGTAAATCTTTGGCCAAAGTATTTTGAGCTTGATTTAGAAAGTTGTTCTTAATCATGTTCTTTTGAATCACATGAGGTTATAAATCATATTAGGGGTTTGACATAAACAATCCGTACCCTAATAATATGATTTGAAACATTGTATAAGAGAAGGATCGTATTGCATTGCAATTCCAACTGAATAGGTTCTTCATCTATTCTGGTTAGCTTGGGTAGCCTTGATATATTGCTAGATGTCACTCTTGGCTTGTGGAAGTCCTAGGATTTATTGTGATCGATCCAAATAAAGGAAGAATTAAAAAGGGGTTTTAATTCCAGTTGGTTAGAAAGAGTTCTAATATTTTCCCACTTCCTTGCTAATTAGAACCTAATGGATCGCACACCTTAAATGGTTAACTTTGAGTAATACAAATGAGAATGAGGAAATCAATTTGATTGATTTGATGTGGATGATTTACTACGTGTAAAAACGTATTTGGGCCTCGATAATAGTTAGAGGGAAGTCCAAATGGTTGGGTATCAAGCCCAAGGGCTTAAGACACCTATAAATTATGGTTTAAGTGTCATAAGGCCCAATTTTGGAAGCCCAATGGGATTTGGCCGAAAATGGTTAAGTGAATGTGTATGGGAATTGTTTCCATAAGCTCATTAACACACAAACACAATCCAACATCAACCAAATAGGTTTGGGAGATCAAAGAGAGAAAAAGGAGAGTTTTCAAGAGTGAAATACTTTCATTTTTCAAAGTGGTTTAGATTGAAACCAATCTTGAGAATCTTGCACTAGCATCCAAGTATTCTCAAGATACTTCTTCTCATCTCAAGGTTCCATTGGTGTGGAGACTTAGAGGCCATATACTTTTGTGGCTCACATGGAGGAGAAAGATTAAGGAGCAAAGATCAAAGAGGAGATCAACAAAGAGGAAATCATCAAGAGAAGACCAAACACAAATTGGTTCATATAATTGCTTCAAGGGTAATTAGATCTTATCCTTTCTCTTGAATTTTCATTTATGAAAAAACATATCAATGTTCATGGCTTAAGATACTTGGAAGAAGTTTTGTTTTTGAATTTAAACAACCACCTTAGACTTCCGCTGCGATTAATTTGATTAAATGCATGTTTAATATTCAAATGAACTTTGAAAAAATGTTTTGAAAATCCTACAGGCACTCCATCAAAAATACAGAAGTAGTCACCTCAGGAACTAATCGTTGAGTGTTTACTCGCCAGAAAATGGATAAAACCCCTGTTTATTTCATTTTAAAATTAAAAAGATCTTTTACTTGCCGCCCATTCTCAGAGGAACACTTCCTATATATACAAGAGTGGGTGAACAGAGCAAGGGACAATCAATCAACCAACCAACCAAAACTCAGTCAAAAGACAAACACTCAAATGATCACTTGATCACAAAAATCCTAAACAAGTTCCAATAGACTTCGAGCCTGAAATATTCAAAAGCTTGCCAACAAGCTTGCAGAATCATCCTGTCTTCTCCCAGCAAAGACAAGTTTAAATCGCTACCTCTGGTTTGAATCCCAGTTCACTAGTCAACAATAACGAGATTTCTCTCGTTACAAATTTGGTTCAGTAAAAGCCAAGCTAAGCAGAGTTTCGAGTTTCCTCAAATATGAAAAACTCAACAAATTTGTGAAGAGCCCTGACTAAGCAGCACAGGTATTACAGCCCATTTCCAGCTCGAGTCCAGCCACTTCTACCCCTTTCAGACTGGAGAAGTCCCAGTTCTGCCCATCCAAAAGCCTTCCAGGGTTCGAAATAGATTAAAGCTCTGCCAAACTCAAGCTTTGGTATCGATTTGCAGCTGAAGCCTAGCAGTTGAAGTTGTTAAAAGTCCAGTCCAGCACAGGCGTACCCAGTCCAGCCCAGAACAGAGGCAACTATCCAGACAGAAATGGAAGCGCAGCCCTCTTCTTGTCCTTGTATAGTCAGTTTTTCCCTTTTTGAGTCTTGTAAAAGGGAGTTCTGCGTGAAATCGGTTCAATCTGTCATCTTTCATTCTGGTCAGAACTACCGGTTTTCGTACTGAGATAAATTGTAAAAGTCCTTACCAGTCTAAGGCATTGAAAAGAACTTACTTGGGAGATATTACTCACCCAAATTCACAATCGTTTGGTCAAAGTTAGTAGCTTGGGGCGCAAGTTATTTTTACCATAAGTCTGTTAGGGTTGAAAAATTGCTAACAGTGGCACGCTCAACACATAAAGAAAGTTAATTCACTGACCAAAACATGGTCTTTGAATTAATGGGGAACTTTGCCCTGTCATCTCAGGAAGTAAATCAGAACGGGTGAACAATTTGGCACGCCCAGTGGGACTTCTCAGTATATACACCCTGAAGTATTTTGAAATTGGAAGGTCTAGCCAGAATCCATATCGCACAATGGAACGAGACCAAGCAGCTTTCCAAGAAGGACCAGACTCAGAAGAAAGCGACGCTAGACAATCAGCTCATGGTAGTACAGGAAGCAGACGTTCCAGAACTGGTTCCAGGAGGCTGAACCAAATACAGGAAGCCGTGTTTCGACAAGAGGCTACAACACAAAGGAGTCAGGAGTCTTTGAACAATATAACAGCCATGATGCAGTGGGAAGTTAATAGGCAGTTCAGAAAAGACCGCAAGGCCGCTATGGCCAGAATTCCAAATCCTAACGCCATAGTGCAACAGTTGGACCTTCCCTACGGTCCTCCACCAGGACTAGCATGGCCATATCAAGAGAATCCTCTTATTGCACAGATAGCTGGAGTACCGGGACCCGAAGAAATCCAACCTGGACAGAGGGGCGGAGCCCTTCTCGCCCAAGAACATGAGGCCCCAGTCAGGCCGGAAGGACCTGCACCAGTTCAGGTTTCCCTGAATCAGCCAGAACCGCCTGCGCCGCAACCTGTGGCAGTTCGTTCCTAATTGGAGTGGTAGGTGTTCTGGGTAGTTCTAGAGATTGGATTTCACTCAAACTTAACCAAATTACTCCTCCCACCATATTATGAGGTTGCCCAAGTTTTGGGCTAGATCCGAAATCAATAGGTGAAAGAAATTGGACAATTCAAGTTCAAAGGTAGTTCGTTCCTAATTGGAGTGGCTGGTGTTTTGGGTAATTCTAGAGATCGGATTTCACTCAAACTTGACCAAATGACTACTCCCACCATATTATGATGTTGCCCACGTTTTGGGCTTTATCCGAAATCAATAGGTGTAAGAAATTTTACAATTTATCTTCAAATGCAGTTCGTTCCTAATCGGAGTGGTTGGTGTATTCCGTAGTTCTAGAGATCGGATTTCACTCAAAACAAACCAAATGACTCCTCCCACCATATTATGTTGTTGCCCAAGTTTTGGGCTCGATCCGAAATCAATAGGTGTAAGAAATTGGACAATTCAAGTTCAAACGCAGTTCGTTCCGAATTGGAGTGGTTGGTGTTTTGGGTAGTTCTAGAGATTGGATTTCACTCAAACTTAACCAAATGACTCCTCCCACCATATTATGTTGTTGCCCAAGTTTTGGGCTAGATCCGAAATAAATAGGAGTAAGAAATTGGACAATTCAAGTTCAAAGGCAGTTAATTCCTAATTGGAGTGGTTGGTGTTTTGGGCGGTTCTAGAGATCGGATTTCACTCAAACTTAACCAATTGACTCCTCCCACCATATTATGATGTTGCCTAAATTTTGGGCTCGATCCGAAATCAATAGTTGTAAGAAATTGGACAATTCAAGTTCAATGGCAGTTCGTTCCTAATTGGAGTGGTTGGTTTTTTGGGCAGTTCTAGAGATCGGATTTCACTCAAACTTAACCAAAATGACTCCTCCCACAATATTATGTTGTTGCAGAAGCTTTGGGCTCGATCCGAAATCAATTGGTGTAAGAAATTGGACAATTTATGTTCAAAGGAAGTTCGTTCCTAATCGGAGTGGTTGGTGTATTCCATAGTTCTAGAGATCGGATTTCACTCAAAACAAACCAAATGACTCCTCCCACCATATTATGATGTTGCCCAAGTTTTGGGCTCGATCCGAAATCAATAGGTGTAAGAAATTGGACAATTCAAGTTCAAACGCAGTTCGTTCCTAATTGGAGTGGTTGGTGTTTTGGGTAGTTCTAGAGATCGGATTTCACTCAAACTTAACCAAATGACTCCTCCCACCATATCATGATGTTGCCCAAGTTTTGGCCTCGATCTGAAATCGATAGGTGTAAGAAATTGGAAAATTCAAGTTCAAAGGATGTTCGTTCCTAATTGGGGTGGTTGGTGTATTGGGTAGTTCTAGAGATCAGATTTCAGTCAAAACTAGACAAATGACTCCTCCCACCATATTATGATGTTCCCCAAGTTTTGGGCTCGATCCAAAATCAATAGGTGTAAGAAATTGGACAATTTATTTTCCATGGCAGTTCGTTCCTAATTGGAGTGGTTGGTGTATTCCATAGTTCTAGAGATCGGATTTCAGTCAAAACTAATCAAATGACTCCTCCCACCATATTATGATGTTGCCCAAGTTTTGGGCTCGATCCAAAATCAGTAGGTGCAAGAAATTGGACAATTCAAGTTCAAAGGCAGTTCGTTCTTAATTGTAGTGGTTGGTGTATTCCATAGTTCTAGAGACCGGATTTCCGTCAAAACTAACCAAATGACTCCTCCCACCATATTATGATGTTGCCCAAGTTTTGGGCTTGATCCGAAATCAATAGGAGTAAGAAATTGGACAATTCAAGTTCAAAGGCAGTTCATTCCTAATTGTAGTGGTTGGTGTTTTGGGTAGTTCTAGAGATTGGATTTCACTCAAACTTAACCCAATGACTCCCCCCCACCACATTATGATGTTGCCCAAGTTTTGGGCTCGATCCGAAATCAATAGGTGTAAGAAATTGGACAATTCAAGTTCAAAGGTAGTTCGTTCCTAATTGGAGTGGTTGGTGTTTTGGGTAATTCTAGAGATCGGATTTCACTCAAACTTGACCAAATGACTCCTCCCACTATATTATGATGTTGCCCACGTTTTGGGCTCGATCCGAAGTCAATAGGTGTAAGAAATTTTACAATTTATGTTCAAAGGCAGTTCGTTCCTAATCGGAGCGGTTGGTGTATTCCATAGTTCTGGAGATCGGATTTCACACAAAACTAACCAAGTGACTCCTCAAACCATATTATGATGTTGCCCAAGTTTTGGGCTCAATCCGAAATCAATAGGTGTAAGAAATTGGACAATTCAAGTTCAAAGGCAGTTCGTTCCTAATTGGAGTGGTTGGTGTTTTGGTTAGTTCTAGAGATCGGATTTCACTCAAACTTAACCAAATGACTCCTCCCACCATATTATGATGTTCCCCAAGTTTTGGGCTCGATCCGAAATCAATAGGTGTAAGAAATTGGAAAATTTATGTTCAAAGGCAGTTCGTTCCTAATCGGAGTGGTTGGTGTATTCCGTAGTTCTAAGGATCGGATTTCAGTCAAAACTAACCAAATGACTCCTCCCACCATATTATGATGTTGCCCAAGTTTCCGGCTCGATCCGAAATCAATAGGTGTAAGAAATTGGACAATTCAAGTTCAAAGGCAGTTCGTTCCTAATTTAAGTGGTTGGTGTTTTGGGTAGTTCTAGAGATTGGATTTCACTCGAACTTAACCAAATGACTCCTCCCTCCATATTATGTTGTTGCCAAGGTTTTGGACTCGATCTGAAATCAATAGGTGTTAGAAATTGGACAATTCCAGTTCAAAGGCAGTGCGTTCCTAATTGGGGTGGTTGGTGTTTTGGGTAGTTCTAGAGATCGGATTTCACTCAAACTTAACCAAATGGCACCTCCCACCATATTATGATGTTGCCCAAGTTTTGGGCTCGATCCTTAATCAATAGGAGTAAGAAATTGGACAATTCAGGTTCAAAGGCAGTGCGTTCCTAATTGGAGTGGTTGGTGTTCTGGGTTGTTCTAGAGTTTGGATTTCACTCAAACTTCTCCAAATGACTCCTCCCACCATATTATGATGTTGCCTAAGTTTTGGGCTCAATCCGAAATCAATTGGTGTAAGAAATTGGACAATTCAAGTTCAAAGGCAGTTCGTTCCAAATTGGAGTGGTTGGTGTTTTGGGTAGTTCTACAGATCGGATTTCACTCAAACTTAACCAAAATAACTCCTCCCACCATATTATGTTGTTTCCCAAGTTTTGGGCTCGATCCGAAGTCAATAGGTGTTAGAAATTGGACAATTTAAGTTCAAAGGCAGATTGTTCCTAATTGGAGTGGTTGGTGTTTTGGGTAGTTCTAGAGATCGGATTTCACTCAAACTTAACCAAATGACTCAAACCATATTATGATGTTGCCCAAGTTTTGGGCTCGGTCCGAAATCAATAGGTGTAAGAAATTGGACAATTCAAGTTCAGAGGCAGTTCGTTCATAATTGGAGTGGTTGGTGTTTTCGGTAGTTCTAGAGATCGGATTTCAGTCATACTTAACCAAATGACTCCTCCCACCATATTATGATGTTGCCCAAGTTTTGGGCTCGATCCGAAATCAATAGGTGTAAGAAATTGGACAATTCAAGTTCAAAGGCAGTTCCTTCCTAATTGGAGTGGTTGGTGTTTTCGGTAGTTTTGGAGATCGGATTTCACTCAAACATAACCAAATGACTCCTCCCACCATATTATGATGTTGCCCAAGTTTTGGGGTCGATCCGAAATCAATAGGTGTAAGAAATTGGACAATTCAAGTTCAAAGGCAGTTCATTCCTAATTGGAGTGGTTGGTGTTTTGGGCAGTTCTAAAGATCGGATTTCACTCAAACTTAACCAAACGACTCCTCCCACCAAATTATGTTGTTGCCCAAGTTTTGGGCTCGATCCGAAATCAATAGGTGTAAGAAATTGGACAATTTATGTTCAAAGGCAGTTCGTTCCTAATCGGAGTGGTTGGTCTATTCCATAGTTCTAGTGGTCGGATTTCACTCAAAACAAACCAAATGACTCCTCCCACCATATTATGATGTTGCCCAAGTTTTGGGCTCGATCCAAAATCAATAGGTGTAAGAAATCGGACAATTCAAGTTTAAAGGCAATTCGTTCCTAATTGGAGTGGTTGGTGTTTTGGGTACTTCAAGAGATCGGATTTCACTCAAACTTAACCAAATGACTCCTCCCACCATAATATGATGTTGCCGAAGTTTTGGGCACGATCCAAAATCAGTAGGTGTAAGAAATTGGACAATTCAAGTTCAAAGGAAGTTCTTTCCTAATTGGAGTGGTTGGTGTTTTGGGTAGTTCTACAGGTCGGATTTCTCTCAAACTTAACCAAATGACTCCTCCCAACATATTATGATGTTGCCCAAGTTTTGGGCTCGATCCGAAATCAATAGGTGCAAGAAATTGGACAATTCAAGTTCAAAGGCAGTTCGTTCCTAATTGGTGAGGTTGGTGTTTTCGGTAGTTCTACAGGTCGGATTTCTCTCAAACTTAACCAAATGACTCCTCCCACCATATTATGATGTTGCCCAAGTTTTGGGCTCGATCCGAAATCAATAGGTGTAAGAAATTGGACAATCCAAGTTCAAAGGCAGTTCGTTCCTAATTGGAGTGGTTGGTGTTTTGGGTAGTTCTAGAGATCAGATTTCACTCAAACTTAACCAAATGACTCCTCCCACCATATTATGATGTTGCCCAAGTTTTGGGCTCGATCCGAAATCAATAGGTGTAAGAAATTGGACAATTCTTGTTCAAAGGCAGTTCATTCCTAATTGGAGTGGTTGGTGTTTTGGGTAGTTCTAGAGATCGGATTTCACTCAAACATAACCAAATGACTCCTCCCAACATATTATGATGCTGCCCCAGTTTTGGGATCGATCCGAAATAAATAGGTGTAAGAAATTGGACAATTCAAGTTCAAAGACAGTTCGTTCCTAATTGGAGTGGTTGGTGTTTTGGGTAGTTCTAGAGATCGGATTTCACTCAAACATAACCAAATGACTCCTCCCACCATATTATGATGTTGCCCAAGTTTTGGGGTCGATCCGAAATCAATAGGTGTAAGAAATTGGACAATTCATGTTCATAGACAGTTCGTTCCTAATTGGAGTGGTTGGTGTTTTGGGTTGTTCTAGAGATCAGATTTCACTCAAACTTAACCAAATGACTCCTCCCACCATATTATGATGTTGCCCAAGTTTTGGGCTCGATCCAAAATCAATAGGTGTAAGAAATTGGACAATTAACGTTCAAAGGCAGTTCGTTCCTAATTGGAGTGGTCGGTGTTTTGGGCAGTTCTAGAGATCGGATTTCACTCAAACTTAACCAAACGACTCCTCCCACCAAATTATGTTGTTGCCCAAGTGTTGGGCTCGATCCGAAATCAATAGGTGTAAGAAATTGGACAATTCAAGTTCAAAGGAAGTTCGTTCGTTACTGGAGTGGTTGGTGTTTTAGGCAGATCTAGAGGTCGGATTTCACACAAACTTAACCAAAGGACTCCTCCCATCATATTATGATGTTGCAAAAGTTTTGGGCTCGATCCGAAATCAATAGGTGTAAGAAATTGGACAATTTATGTTCAAAGGCAGTTCGTTCCTAATTGGAGTGGTTGGTGTTCTGGGTAGTTCCAGAGTTCGGATTTCACTCAAAACTAACCAAATGACTCCTCCCAAGATCTTATGTTGTTGCCCAAGTTTTGGGCTCGATCCGAAATCAATAGGTGTAAGAAATTGGACAATTCAAGTTCAAAGGCAATTCGTTCCTAATTGGAGTGGTTGGTGTTTTTGCTAGAGATCGGATTTCACTCAAACTTAACCAAATGACTCCTCCCACCATTTTATGATGTTGCCCAAATTTTGGGCTCGATCCGAAATCAATAGGTGTAAGAAATTGGACAGTTCAAGTTCAAACGCAGTTCGTTCCTAATTGGAGTGGTTCGTGTTTTGGGCAGTTCTAGAGATCGGATTTCACTCAAACTTAACCAAATGACTCCTCCCACCATATTATGATGTTGCCCAAGTTTTGGGCTCGATCCGAAATCAATAGGTGTAATAAATTGGACAATTAAAGTTCAAAGGCAGTATGTTCCTAATTGGAGTGGTTGGTATTTTGGGTAGTTCTAGAGACTGGATTTCACTCAAACTTGCCCAAACGACTCCTCCCAACATATTATGATGATGCCCAAATTTTGGGCTCGATCCGAAATCAATAGTTGTAATAAATTGGACAACTCAAGTTCGAAGGCAATTCATTCCTAATTGGAGTGCTTGGTGTTTTGGGTAGTTCTAGAGATCGGATTTCGGTCAAACTTAACCAAATGACACCTCCCACCATATTATGATGTTGCCCAAGTTTTGGGCTCGATCCGAAATCAATAGTTGTAAGAAATTGGACAATTCAAGTTCAAACGCAGTTCGTTCCTAATCGGGGTGGTTGGTGTATTCCATAGTTCTAGAGACCGGATTTCACTCAAAACTAACCACATCACTCCTCCCACCATATTATGATGTTGCCCAAGTTTTGGGCTCGATCCGAAATCAATAGGTGTAAGAAATTGGACAATTCAAGTTCAAAGGCAGTTCGTTCCTAATTGGAGTGGTTGGTGTTTAGGGTAGTTCTAGAGATCGGATTTCAGTCAAACTTAAAAAAATGACTCCTCCCACCATATTATGATGTTGCCCAAGTTTTGGGCTCGATCCGAAATCAATAGGTGTAAGAAATTGGACAATTTAAGTTCAACGGCAGTTCGTTCCTAATTGGAGTGGTTGGTGTTTTGGGTAGTTGTAGACATCGGATTTCACTCAAACTGAACCAAACGACTCCTCCCACCATATTATGATGTCGCCCATGTTTTGGACTCGATCCGAAATCAATAGGTGTAAGAAACTGGACAATTCATGTTCAAAGGCAGTTCGTTCCTAATTGGAGTGGTTGTTGTTTTGGGGAGTTCTAGAGATTGGGTTCCACTCAAAGTTAACCAAATGACTCCTACCACCATATTATGATGTTGCCCAAGTTTTGGGCTCGATCGGAAATCAATAGATGTAAGAAATTGGACAATTCATGTTCAAAGACAGTTCGTTCTTAATTGGAGTGGTTGGTGTTTTGGGTAGTTCTAGAGGTCGGATTTCCCTCAAAGTGAACCAAATGACTCCTCCCACCATATTTTGATGTTGCCCAAGTTTTGGGCTCATTCCGAAATCAATAGGTGTAAGAAATCCGACAATTCAAGCTCAAAGGCAGTTCGTTCCTAATTGGAGTGGTTGGTGTTTTGGGTAGTTCTAGGGATCGGATTTCACCCAAACTTAATCAAATGACTCCTCCCACCATATTATGATGTTGCCCAAGTTTTGGGCTCGATCCGAAATAAATAGGTGTAACAAATTGGACAATTCAAGTTCAAAGGCAGTTCGTTCCTAATTGGAGTGGTTGGTGTTTTGGGTAGTTCTAGAGATCGGATTTCACTCAAACTTAACCAAATGACTCCTCCCACCATATTATGATGTTGCCGAAGTTTTGCGCTCGATTCGAAAGAAATAGATGTAAGAAATTGGACAATTTTTGTTCAAAGGCAGTTCGTTCCCAATCGGAGTGGTTGGTGTATTCCATAGTTCTTGAGAGATTAGGTCACCAGCTATCAGAGCAATAAATGCGTCTCCACGGCCAGCTGCGCAAAAACCACGATTAGGGCGGCGGCCGAGATTCACCAGGATTTATGGGGTCACACCACCATGCTTCACGATCCCAAATGTCGATTGGACACCCACTTGCGCTAATCAGACTCCACTATGCGTAAATTCAGCCTCGATTACTCATCCAGGAACTCTTCTTATAAATACAAGGCTCGAGCTACATTCAACGGGTTCAAACACCAAACCAAAGCATCCCACGGAACAACTTATTTTTTCCTGTAATGCACTTTCAATACCTTTACTTGCTTTCCTAGGAGTAGTGTTAGACTGTAAGGAAAATTCATTCATCAATATATCATACGACCCTTGATTTTCAAGGCGCCGGAGCACCATCTCTGTTGTTCGTTCCCTCACCCCATATATCATACGACCGTCGCTCCCTGAGCAACGCGTCGGAGCACCGCCCAAAACCCACCACCAACACCATCACTCAACGGCCTTGTAGTTCAAGCCGTGAACCTAACAGCCGAGACTAGTTCCTCTCTCGGCTACAATCGTTTGATTAGAAGTGTAGGATTTTCAAAACATTTTTTCAAAGTTCATTTGAATATTAAACATGCATTTAATCAAATTAATCGCAGCGGAAGTCTAAGGTGGTTGTTTAAATTCAAAAACAAAACTTCTTCCAAGTATCTTAAGCCATGAACATTGATATGTTTTTCATAAATGAAAATTCAAGAGAAAGGATAAGATCTAATTACCCTTGAAGCAATTATATGAACCAATTTGTGTTTGGTCTTCTCTTGATGATTTCCTCTTTGTTGATCTCCTCTTTGATCTTTGCTCCTTAATCTTTCTCCTCCATGTGAGCCACAAAAGTATATGGCCTCTAAGTCTCCACACCAATGGAACCTTGAGATGAGAAGAAGTATCTTGAGAATACTTGGATGCTAGTGCAAGATTCTCAAGATTGGTTTCAATCTAAACCACTTTGAAAAATGAAAGTATTTCACTCTTGAAAACTCTCCTTTTTCTCTCTTTGATCTCCCAAACCTATTTGGTTGATGTTGGATTGTGTTTGTGTGTTAATGAGCTTATGGAAACAATTCCCATACACATTCACTTAACCATTTTCGGCCAAATCCCATTGGGCTTCCAAAATTGGGCCTTATGACACTTAAACCATAATTTATAGGTGTCTTAAGCCCTTGGGCTTGATACCCAACCATTTGGACTTCCCTCTAACTATTATCGAGGCCCAAATACGTTTTTACACGTAGTAAATCATCCACATCAAATCAATCAAATTGATTTCCTCATTCTCATTTGTATTACTCAAAGTTAACCATTTAAGGTGTGCGATCCATTAGGTTCTAATTAGCAAGGAAGTGGGAAAATATTAGAACTCTTTCTAACCAACTGGAATTAAAACCCCTTTTTAATTCTTCCTTTATTTGGATCGATCACAATCAATCCTAGGACTTCCACAAGCCAAGAGTGACATCTAGCAATATATCAAGGCTACCCAAGCTAACCAGAATAGATGAAGAACCTATTCAGTTGGAATTGCAATGCAATACGATCCTTCTCTTATACAATGTTTCAAATCATATTATTAGGGTACGGATTGTTTATGTCAAACCCCTAATATGATTTATAACCTCATGTGATTCAAAAGAACATGATTAAGAACAACTTTCTAAATCAAGCTCAAAATACTTTGGCCAAAGATTTACTGAATCACATCTTGAAACATTCTCCTTCTTTATCGAAAGTAGAGATTCCTTATTGTACATTCACATGCCCCTATGATGAATTAAGAGATCCCAACAACACTTAAGACAAATCTTTTACGGCTTGCCTTTAAGAGCTATCAAAGATCAATAACGCATCACAGGACAACCATGATGCCTCAGGTCTAAGGACTAATTTGCATTATTGCAACTATGAGTTCTCATTTGACATATAGATAAATACTCCATATGAGAACTACGGTTGATCGCGTTCAGTGTACTCATTCACTAATGAGCACCCACATACTTGTATTAGTGTCAACTACACAAATGGTTTGAGACTAACCATCCTCCCAATTGAGCATACATAATATGTGCTAATCTTGACGGTTTATCAATGCCCATTTGATAACCTATGATTAGGAACATTTTGGGATGCTACAGTTAGAGATTAAAGGTCTCCCGAATCTAATCTTCTTTAGATTACTTTATCTCTTATTTAGCATACCCGGGACATTTGTTTCTTTACACGATGTAAAAGATAACAAATAAGTTTGCCCTTTATATATCATATACGAAATGTATTCTAAGGAGATTACATCAAATGTATTGGCTCTTAGGGCACATTTCTAACAATCTCCCACTTGCACTAGAGCCACATAGCCATGTATCTCATACCCATTATCTCTGTATGTCTATCCAGTTGTGACTGTGACATAGGCTTAGTGCGTGGATCTGTTACGTTGTTTGCAGATGCCCCATCTAATGGTAACATTTTTCTATGTGTTTGGATCTTTGATGAGACCTAGGTTCCTTGGCTTGAGCTATCGCCCCATTGTCATCACACAGTAAAGGTACTTGTGACATTATGGTTAGAACCTCATTTAGTTCGGTAATGAACCTTTTTATCCAAACAGATTTTATTGTAGCTTCTAAAGCGACAATGTAATCAACTTTAGTTGTTCTCCAACAACTACGTGTTCATTCAAAATGAAGACGTACCCTTAGGTGGATTTGCAATAATTGATAATAGATATATTACCCAAATCAGTAAATGCTTCCACTTGCTACTATGATGTTTCTCTCAGATGAGGAACATGTCCTTAGTCCTTCTTAAGTATTTAAGAACATACTTGACTGCTCCCAATTGATCCAATCATGGGCTTGATTTATATCTTCTAGTTATACTCGTATAACCGATATCATGTCTCGTACATGCTATGACATATATGAGAATCCCAATTGCATATGCATAAGAGATTTTTACTCATCTACTGTATCTCATAATGAGTTTTTGGACACATGCTCTTAGAAAAGTGAAGTCCATGTCATACTGGAAGTAAACTTTTCTTAGACTGTTCCATATGAAATCTCCTTAGCATCTTATCAACATACAAGGATTGAGATAATCCAATTATTCTCTTAGATCTATCAGGATAAATCTTTATCTCAAGTATGTAAGATGCTTCTTTAAAATCTTTCATTAAGAATGATTTTAATGAGTCACAGCTTCACTGAAGATATCATTCCTATATCGTTTCCGATAAGTAGTATGTCATCTACATACATCACTAGGAATGCTACCAAACTCCCACTGACCTTTTGTACACTCATTAGTCATCCATGTTTTTGTACGAAGTCAAATAGGATGTTTCAACTCCAAGAACCTTGCATCAACCCATAAATGGATCTATGTAGCTTGCATACCTTATGCTTATCAACTTTAGAAATGAAGCCTTCAGGTCGATCTATATATAGTTCTTCCTGAAGGTGGCCATTCAGAAAAGCCGCCTTCACATCCATTTTGACAAATCCCATAATCATGGTATGCAGCTATTGCAAGCCAAATCCGAATAGACTTTGTCATAGTGACAGGAGAGAAGGTTTCTTCATAGTTAATCCCTTCTCTTTGCTTGTAGCACTTTGCTACTAGCCTTGCTTTGTAGGTTTCTACTATCCCATCTGAGCCTATCTTCCTCTTAAAGATCCATTTATTCCCTATTGGTACAATACCAGGAGGAGGATCAACTAGAGTCTAGACTTTGTTGGTATACGTAGAATCCATTTCGGATTTCATGGTTCCAAGCCATTTCTATGAGTCAATGTCTGACATTGTCTCATTGTAGTTCGAAGGGTCTTCGATATCCTTACAATCACTTAGGAGATTCAACTCTCCTTTGTTGTCATGAAGGAAACCATAATACCTTTTAGGCATTCTGCTAACCCTTCTTGAACTACGTGGAGTCTGTGTTACAACAAGTTTGTGGATCTGGGATTGCACTTAGTTCAGTGTTGATTTCTAGCTCATTGGACAATTCCTTGAGTTCTATCTCATGTCCCCCTTTTCCCATCAAGAGTGTATTCCCTTTTAGGAAGGTAGCTGACCTTGTGACAAACAACTCTTGCTCGTCGATGTGATAGAAGTGATATCCCATAGTTTCCTTTTGGATACCCTATAAATCTACACTTCACTAACCTTGCATTTAGTTTATCCGCATATTGCCTTTACATATGCTGGACAACCCCAAATCTTGATCTAATCAAGACTTGGTTTCTTCCCAAAACACATTTCAAATGGAGTTTGTGGAATGGATTTGGAAGGCACTCTATTTAGCAAATGAATTGCAGTTTCAAGTGCATATCCCTAAAAGGATATAGGTAAATTAGTACAGCTCATGGAACTCATTTTAGAAACTCCATTATGTTGTGGAATTCCTGGTGGAGTTCATCGTGATAAGATGCCGTGTTCCTTGAGGTAATCAAGAAACTATGTGCTTAAGTATTCACATCCTAGATCGAATCTAAGGATTTTAATACTCTTGCTTGTTTGGTTTTCAACTTCATTTCTGAATTCCTGAAACTTTTCAAAATTCATATTTATGCTTCATTAAGTATAAATACCCTAACCGTGAATGATCATCGGTAAAGGTAATGAAGTATGAATAACCGCCATCTGTGTTTGTATACAAAAATCCACAAACATCTTAGTGAATTAATCCCAACAGTTCTGTAACTCTTTCTCCTTTACCAGTGAAAGGAGACTTGGTCATTTTACCATGTAGACAAGATTCACAAGTAGGCATATGAACATGATCAAATGATCCAAAAGGTTCCATCTTTTGCCATCCGGTGAATTCTATCTTGGCTAATGCCTCCAAGTTTAAGGTGTCACAATTTAGTTGATGTATCCACATCTCTAGGCCTCTCAGGTCTAGTTGCATCTTTATCCATATACAGTTAATGCTACCATTCATTTCTTAAATGAAAAGAGACCATCAATCAAAATTGCATAAGCAACGATATGATTGATATGTGAAATAGAACAAAGAATTTTGTCAAACAAAACATTAACTCCATCTCTTAAAATATAGAGACGGATATTAAGTTCTTTACACATCCAGAAATGAAATAACAATTATTTCAAATTCAGGTCTTCTTCAGAGGGTAGTCTGAGATGTTAGGTGCCTATTGCATTGGCAACTACATTAGTGCTACTTCCCACAGTCAGCACCATTTCTCATTTTCCAAGTCTTCTACTCCCACTAGTCCATGCACACAATTGCATATATGTTGACTAGCTCCTGAATCAACTATTCAATTTAGAAGCTTTAACTGTAATTACTAATTTTAGAACAAGAGAGTGACCTTCCGAAGGTTTTTCTCTTGAGGCTTGCAAGGCATCTCTTGCAATTTCTCTTCCAATGTCCATCCTTGCCTTAGTGAAAACAAGTACCTTTAAGTTACTTGTCTTTCTTTTGTATTCTTTCTTCCTTGGGTTTTTAGAAAACTTTTCTTCTTCTTTCCTTTATCCTTACCTTTTGTTTGGATTTGGAAGAAGAAGAACCCTTCTAAAATTGCAACTATCCTTTTAACCCTTTATCTTTTGAGATATTCATTTAAGCTACTATAGCCATATTGAGTAGCTCATATAGGGTATCATTCATCTTTCCCATATTATAGTTCATAACATATTGGGATTAACTAATGATAGGGATGAAAGAAAGAATCTTGTTGAACTTCAACATCAAAGAAAAATCCATATTTTCCAATATCTTATGTAATGATATTACATTGAGATCATGTTGATTAACCGGGAACCCACTTACCATTCTTGTCACAACAAGTTCACATATGGTATTGTAAGCTAGGAGTAGCTTCACCTTTTCATGGATGCCAACATGTAACTTTTACCTCGGTTGTCATCTGACACATGCTTCTTATAAGCCTTTGTCTCCTCCTCAATGGCATATAGACCAAGAGGGGTATGTGGTGGGGTTTTCTTATACACAACTAATTTCATCCAATTATAGGACAAGTTGGTGTTTGTGCATCAAACCGGATAGTTCGTGTCATCTTGGACGTTTGAGTCAAGTATCTTTGAGATTGGGTTTGTGATGGTTAATTTGAAATTCTGCAAAACGTAAATAGATTTTAATTTAGATTAATCTTCTACCAAGGACTTAGGGTCTTTAAGTCATGATGGTAGCTCCCACTATTTTTGGCAAATTTCATATCCCTCCTGAAATCCGAGAGTTTCCGTTGAAACTCTTAGTGGGGATGGGAGTCTCACTTTCACATAGTTTTCCTCAACCTAACAGTTTGTTGGATTGCTATGATACTAATGAGAGGATACTCTTATCCAATCACATCATTAATGTGAATACCCATCACTATGGCCTCTAGAGAACTAGACCTCAACCTAACAGTTTGTTGGTTTCGTTCGTCTTAGTTAAGTTATTCCCACCATGCTTGTGGGTATAGGGTTTCAAGTATGACCTCAACCTAACAGTTTGTTGGCCACACTCGTTATCTATCCGCACTACATCAAGTATGTGTAATAGGCTTCCCTTGGATGGTTACAAGTACTGGATGTTGCCTCACTGAGGTCCAACAAGGTGTAAATGTGCCACCCAATAAGAGACTACCACGGTGGAAGGCCACAAAATAGCATTCGAAGTGCCATTTCGCTTATCAACTTAATATTGCTTTGAGGGTAGTTAAATTGGTCTCATTTTAATCCAATTTTAATCCTGTTAAAATTACCTATCTAATCTCATTAAATGGTTCCCAGTGCAATATATTAGTAGCACATAATACTCCCACTAAATGTTTTAGAAATCATTTGCTTGAGATAGTGGGAATACATGATACTACTAATTGATTAATTATCATCATTACCGAACATTCCAATTGCATTGGGCTTATAGGATGATTATGGACTTTCTTGTTGATCCAACACGAGCCACCATGTTGGATCATGGTCTTGGAAGGTGATTCATTTTAATTACGCGCGCATAAAAATAAATTAGGCATGAAAGCCATTTCATTATTACATAGCCAAATAAATTAGGCATGAAAGCCATTTCATTATTACATAGCCAATCAAAATCGAATACATATCCAATAAGCGGCCAATCACATAGCTCAATTGTTTGGTCTAAGTCCATAACCATCCTTTAATTATCTAAACGCTTTAAACAATTAAACTAGCAATGTAAATACATGCTCTTGGGTTGCATACATATATATGGGTTTAATTCAAGTGGTAACTATATTCAAATAAAATAAATTTACCATGGAGTGAAAACATTTTACTACAATAGTAAATGTAATTGTAGAAACCTTTTAGGCATAGTTACATTTATCATATATTACAACTAGGTCTAAAACTATTCAACAATTAATAATGGATCCAAAGTTGATCCACTAGGGTGTGGGGTTAAAGCATGCATTTGTATAATACAAAGTGGTGATCATAATTTTTTCAACTAAGTGAATAATCATGAATGTGACTAGGTAGGCCAACCACACTCACCAAAGTAATCAAAATTAATTTTAGTGTGGTAGGTAAAGAATTAGTGATATGAATAAATTGATCAACTTTTGCATTTTATATCAAATCACTAACATTTATACCTAGAAAGCCCCACACACTCACCAAAGTAATCTTATTAATTTTAGTGTGGTGGGTAAATGTTTATTGAGTGGAAACATTTTTGAAAAACTTTTAATTTTATAATAAAACACCATCATCAACTTTTGACCTATTTTGGTGGAAAATTCCACTAAACAAAATCATCAAGATTAGCCACCTAACTTATGGATCAAAAAGATCCCATAACAAGAACATCAAGAACACCAAGAACATGCATATGAACTTATATGAATGTTCATGCTATTTCCGGAAAAATCCATATTCCATTTTAACCATCTCATGCTCTTAATATCATATATTTCATGAAGTTAAAATCATGGGAGTTTTAATGCAACTATGCTCTAATATTCATATACATATATGAACACAAAGAGAGCATCAATCATCAAAACACAAATCCGGAAATCCAAAATCCCAAACAACCCCTTTCACTCCATTTGATTTTTATTCAATCATATCAAAATAAATCAAGTATAACTATTATACTTTTAAATGAATTCACAACCCATATATGCATCTCTAAACCCCAAAAACATATCAAGTTCATGACCTATGGCTCTGATACCAATTGTAGGATTTTCAAAACATTTTTTCAAAGTTCATTTGAATATTAAACATGCATTTAATCAAATTAATCGCAGCGGAAGTCTAAGGTGGTTTTTTAAATTCAAAAACAAAACTTCTTCCAAGTATCTTAAGCCATGAACATTGATATGTTTTTCATAAATGAAAATTCAAGAGAAAGGATAAGATCTAATTACCCTTGAAGCAATTATATGAACCAATTTGTGTTTGGTCTTCTCTTGATGATTTCCTCTTTGTTGATCTCCTCTTTGATCTTTGCTCCTTAATCTTTCTCCTCCATGTGAGCCACAAAAGTATATGGCCTCTAAGTCTCCACACCAATGGAACCTTGAGATGAGAAGAAGTATCTTGAGAATACTTGGATGCTAGTGCAAGATTCTCAAGATTGGTTTCAATCTAAACCACTTTGAAAAATGAAAGTATTTCACTCTTGAAAACTCTCCTTTTTCTCTCTTTGATCTCCCAAACCTATTTGGTTGATGTTGGATTGTGTTTGTGTGTTAATGAGCTTATGGAAACAATTCCCATACACATTCACTTAACCATTTTCGGCCAAATCCCATTGGGCTTCCAAAATTGGGCCTTATGACACTTAAACCATAATTTATAGGTGTCTTAAGCCCTTGGGCTTGATACCCAACCATTTGGACTTCCCTCTAACTATTATCGAGGCCCAAATACGTTTTTACACGTAGTAAATCATCCACATCAAATCAATCAAATTGATTTCCTCATTCTCATTTGTATTACTCAAAGTTAACCATTTAAGGTGTGCGATCCATTAGGTTCTAATTAGCAAGGAAGTGGGAAAATATTAGAACTCTTTCTAACCAACTGGAATTAAAACCCCTTTTTAATTCTTCCTTTATTTGGATCGATCACAATCAATCCTAGGACTTCCACAAGCCAAGAGTGACATCTAGCAATATATCAAGGCTACCCAAGCTAACCAGAATAGATGAAGAACCTATTCAGTTGGAATTGCAATGCAATACGATCCTTCTCTTATACAATGTTTCAAATCATATTATTAGGGTACGGATTGTTTATGTCAAACCCCTAATATGATTTATAACCTCATGTGATTCAAAAGAACATGATTAAGAACAACTTTCTAAATCAAGCTCAAAATACTTTGGCCAAAGATTTACTGAATCACATCTTGAAACATTCTCCTTCTTTATCGAAAGTAGAGATTCCTTATTGTACATTCACATGCCCCTATGATGAATTAAGAGATCCCAACAACACTTAAGACAAATCTTTTACGGCTTGCCTTTAAGAGCTATCAAAGATCAATAACGCATCACAGGACAACCATGATGCCTCAGGTCTAAGGACTAATTTGCATTATTGCAACTATGAGTTCTCATTTGACATATAGATAAATACTCCATATGAGAACTACGGTTGATCGCGTTCAGTGTACTCATTCACTAATGAGCACCCACATACTTGTATTAGTGTCAACTACACAAATGGTTTGAGACTAACCATCCTCCCAATTGAGCATACATAATATGTGCTAATCTTGACGGTTTATCAATGCCCATTTGATAACCTATGATTAGGAACATTTTGGGATGCTACAGTTAGAGATTAAAGGTCTCCTGAATCTAATCTTCTTTAGATTACTTTATCTCTTATTTAGCATACCCGGGACATTTGTTTCTTTACACGATGTAAAAGATAACAAATAAGTTTGCCCTTTATATATCATATACGAAATGTATTCTAAGGAGATTACATCAAATGTATTGGCTCTTAGGGCACATTTCTAACAAGAAGACGAGTTCAAACAGGCACACCACTTATCCATCCTACACTCATCAACATCTCGACACACGGTAGACCGTGCTGGCACGCCCACGCACAACCGCAACGCACCCAAAAGCAGGAAACCGCGTGTCAACGCACATCCCCTCGGCCCGGAACTCCAGGCCGTGAGATTTGCGCGGCAGACAGATGGTGATGTAGATGAAATGGTTAAGTGGCGCGCCTGTTTGGGTTCGACTCCTAATCAAACGATTGTGGCCGAGAGAGGAACTGATCTCGGCCGTCAGGTTCACGGCCTGAGCTACAAGGCCGTTTAATGGTGGTGTTGATGGTGGATTTTGGGCGTTGCTCCGGCGCGTTGCTCAGGGAGCGACGGTCGTATGATATATGGGATGAATGAAAGAGTAACAGAGATGGTGCTCCGACGCCTTGAAAATCAAGGGTCGTATGATATATTGATGAACAGATTTTCCTTACAATCTAACACTACTCCTAGGAAAGCAAGTAAAGATATTGAAAGTGCATTGCAGGAAAATATAATTTGCTCCGTGGGAGGCTTTTGTTTGGTGTTTGAACCCTTTGAATGTAGCTTGAACTTGGTATTTATAGGAAGAGCTCTTGGAGGAGTAATCGAGGCTGAAAATCTGCATGGTGGAGCCTGATCAGAGCAAGTGGGTAGTCCAATCGACATTTGGGATCGTGAAGCATGGTGGTGTGACCCCATGAATCCTGGTAAATCTCGGCCGCCGCCCTGATCGTGGGTTCTACGCTTCTGGCTGTGGGGACGCATTTAATGCCCTTGTTTGGTGGTTGGTGATCTGACCTCAATTTGTAAGAATATTTGTAAGTATGTTTGCGCCTAAACACTCTGATTTCTGTCACCAAATCCTGACTTTAGTCACTTCCCTTCTTCCCTCGTGCATTAAATGCCCTTTTGCGACTAGTGGGTTTGCTAGTCAGAGGCGTTACTTCATTAAATGAAGCGTGGGACCCTGCTGCCATGTGACGATTTGATTCTTAATATCTTCGGTCGTGTCCCCTTTGTCCTTCGGCCTTGGCCTGATGATACCGTGGTTGTAAGGCCGAGA